>NC_056456.1:20019141-20767891 GCF_018296145.1 Oncorhynchus tshawytscha | reverse complement strand
TTTGGTTACTATATGATTCCATATGTGTTATTTCATAGTTTTGATGTCTTCACTATTATACTACAATGTAAAAATAAAATAAAAAAGTAAAAATTAAGAAAAACCCTGGAATGAGTAGGTTTGTCCAAACTTTTGACTGGTACTGTATACAAGGTCAGTACCAGAACCATATTTACAATGTGTAAGGATACTGTATCGATAGAGGTAGATATGTATAGGGTTAAGGTGACTAGGCCACAGGATACATGATAAACAGAGTAGCAGCAGCGTATATGATGATTGTATGTGAGTGGGTGTTTGTAGAGTCAGTATAAATATATGTGCAGATTATGTTTGTTAGCAAATGATAGAGTTCCATTTGCCGTGCGGAAGCAGAGAGAACAGTCTATGGCTTGGGCGGTTGGAGTTTTAAAGATTTTCTGGAACTTCCTTTCACACCGCCTGATATAGAGGTCCTGGATGGCAGGGAGCTCGACCCCAGTCGTGTACTGGGATGTCCTCACCCATCATCCTCTGTAGCACCATGCGATCGAGGTCGGTGCTATTGCCATAGCAAGCAGTGATGCACAGTGAAGATGTTCTAAATTGTGCAGTTGTAGAACTTTTTGAGGATCTGAGGGCCCATGCCAAACAATTTCAAGCTCCTGAGTGGGAAGAGGCGCTGCCATGCCTTCTTGACGACTGTACGTGCATGGACCATTTCATATGTTTAGTGATTTGGAATCAAAGGAACTTGAAGCTCTCGACCCGCTCCACTACAGCCATGTCGATGTGGTTTTGGGTGTCCTCGCCCCCCACCCCCTTTCTTGGTCTTACTGACGTTGAGGGAGAGGTTGTTGTTCCGGCCCCACACTGCCAGGTCACTGACCTCCTCCCTGTAGGCTGTCTCATCATCACTGGTGATCAGGCCTACCGCACCGTGTGTGAGCGAGAGTGTGAGTGTGAGCACACAGCACAATATTTGCACACAGATGATGAGTAAAACTCCATCAATACTCAGCAGATGACAAATCTGGCGTGAAGAAAACATCCTAATGCCACAGCTACAGTATCGTGATTAACGTTCTCCTTGCACTTTCAAGTGCTTCTCTCAAAAAGTTGTTGACAAAATGTGTCTTGGAAAGTAGGGGGTTATTTTCTGGCAATGTTTTTCAACTCCCTTGGAGACCAAAGTTTGCATACGCCAAGAATTGCCTGATTTCTTGGGTCTTAGAAAGTGTTTGTTGCGTTGATACCTTATTTTCTGTTGTGAGGCACTACATTCCCTCTTCACCTGTCAAAATACAAAGAGCAAATTACTTGTTTGTTTGTTCTTTCATGTTTCCATCAAATAGCAAGCGTTCCTTCTTTATCAGTCAGGGCAGACACGTTGATAGAAGCAATTTTCTGTTAAATGTTATTCGAGGCAAATGAAGGGATAGTAACAAACAATCTATGTAACTCAGTAGGTACTCAGCTGTCCAGCAACATTATTAATGCAGGTGATTCAGTTCCCCACAATAACTTTGGTCCAATGTTTACTGGTCATTTCATAGTCTGTGATTGCACAGGGAAACATTGATACAATTCCTGCATGTTATTTACCAAGCAGGGTTGGATATATAGGGAAACCTCAGGAATTGTTATACAGAGGAATTATACAGCTAGTTCTTCTAGATCAAGTTAGCAGGTAGGAGGTAGCCACATCATTAAAGGTAGTGGGGGCGCTGTGTAACCTTTCCTGAAGTCCACGCAGTTGTTTTTGAAGTCTATAAAATGTATCTGGCTTATGGCTACAGATTCAAGAGTGCTAATTGACTTTTGGAAATGATGTTGACCTCCTCAGCTCCATTTAAACATGAGTGGTGCGTGTTGATTTGGAGGCCTCTAGTTAATTAGATTGTAGAGAGTGTGAAGAGAGTTCTGAAATGCAGCCCCGAATTCTAACCCTTGACCTCTGTAGCCAAGCAAGACTGAGTCATCAGCACAAATTGCGATAAGAGTCTGTTGGAGTCAATGGAAAGTTATTCTTTAAGATTGAGTGTGTCTATCAATCAAGATCAAAAGTGTCTACCAGGAACATAACAGTCTGAAGGTTAGATGCTAAGCTATTCATGTATTGCTATTGATGTGTTCAATAATAACCAAAATGGTCAGGAAACCAGACAGAAATTGGCCTTGCCATATTCATTGGACAGACATATTGTACTTATATTGAATGGCATTTGGCTTCCAGTCATTACCACCAAGGAACTGCTATTGAAAAGGGTGTGAATGGGAAGACGTCTCATGGACGTTTCTCATAATGTCTCTCCAATACATATAATGCTCTCGGTCTATGTTTGAGCAGTATATGAAGTAATGTAAAATACAATTATAAGGAAGAAAATAACACTGACTCAAATAAGTTGTTACAACTGAAGTGTCATTTTATGAGACGATGACTCGTTCTCCCCTTGTCTGTGTCTTGTGTTTTGTGTTGCCCTCCAGGGAAATGTGATGAAGCGTTGGCCACACCACTCTCTCACACAGCTTTTACCAGCTCTTCTGTGTACTCCAGTGGATATGGGGCTGGATACGCAAAGCTCAACAGGAGAGGAGGTATTAACAACTGAAACCCTAAGCTTTTATTCTGATCATCTCTGGTGATTATTTTAAGCCGCAGTCTCATTCACTTCACTCACATATTGTTTGCCACATAGGAGCAGAGGATACTGATGTTTCTAAACTCAGCAAAAAAAGAAACATCCTCTCACTGTCAACTGCATTTATTTTCAGCAAACTTACGTGTAAATATTTGTATGAACATAATAAGATTCAACAACAGAGACGTAAACTGAACAAGTTCCACAGACATGTGACTAACAGAAATGGAATATGTGTCCCTGAACAAAGGGGGGTCAAAATCAAAAGTAACAGTCAGTATCTGGTGTGGCCACCAGCTGCATTAAGTACTCCAGTGCATCTCCTCCTCATGGACTGCACCATATTTGCCAGTTCTTGCTGTGAGATGTTACCCTACTCTTCCACCTAGGCACCTGTAAGTTCCCGGACATTTCTGGGGGGAATGGCCCTAGCCCTCACCCTCCGATCCAACAGATCCCAGACGTGCTCAATGGGATTGAGATCCGGGCTCTTCGTTGGCCATGGCAGAACACTGACATTCCTGTCTTGCAGGAAATCACGCACAGAACGAGCAGTATGGCTGGTGGCATTGTGATGCTGGAGGGTCATGTCAGGATGAGCCTGCAGGAAGGGTACCACATGAGGGAGGAGGATGTCTTCCCTGTAACGCACAGCATTGAGATTGCCTGCAATGACAACAAGCTCAGTCCGATGATGCTGTGACAAACCGCCCCAGACCATGACGGGCCCTCCACCTCCAAATCGATCCCACTCCAGAGGCCTCGGTGTAACGCTCATTCCTTCGATGCTAAACCTAAATCAGACCATCACCCCTGGTGAGACAAAACCGCAACTCGTCAGTGAAGAGCACTTTTTGCCAGTCCTGTCTGGTCCAGTGACGGTGGGTTTGTGCCTACAGGCAACGTTGTTGCCGGTGATGTCTGGTGAGGACCTGCCGATTGCGGACAGTCTGAGCACTGATGGAGGGACTGTGCATTCCTGGTGTAACTCGGGCAGTTGTTGTTGCCATCCTGTACCTGTCCCGCAGGTGTGATGTTCAGATGTACCGATCCTGTGCAGGTGTTGTTACACACTGCGAGGACAATCAGCTGTCCGTCCTGTCTCCCTGTAGGGCTGTCTTAGGCGTCTCACAGTACCGACATTGCAATTTATAGACCTGGCCACATCTGCAGTCCTCATGCCTCTTTTCAGCATGCCTAAGGCACGTTCACGCAGATAAGCAGGGACCCTGGGCATCTTTCTTTTGGTGTTTTTCAGAGTCAGTAGAAAGACCTAATCTTGGTATCATATAGGAGGCCGTTCACCCCGCTGTCATCCAGAGGGCGAGGTCAGTACAGGTGCATCAAAGCTGGGACCTAAAGACTGAAGAACAGCTTCTATCTCAAGGCCATCAGACTGTTAAACAGCCGTCACTAACATTGAGTGGCTGCTGCCAACATACTGACTCAAATCTCTAGCCACTTTAATAATAAAAAAATTGGATGTAATAAATGTATCACTAGCTACTTTAAACAATGCCACTTTATTTAATGTTTACATACCCTACATTACTCATCTCATATGTATATACTGTACTCTATACCATCTACTGCATCTTCCCTATGCCGTTCAGCCATCGCTCATCCATATATTTATATGTACATATTCTTATTCATTCCTTTACACTTGTGTGTATAAGGTAGTTGTTGTGAAATTGTTAGATTACTTGTTAGATATTACTGCATGGTCGGAACTAGAAGCACAAGCATTCCGCTACACTCGCATTAACATCTGCTAACCATGTGTATGTGACAAATCAAATTTGATTTAATTTGATTTAGTGTCCTAAGTTTTCATAACTGTGACCTTAATTGCCTACCGTCTGTAAGCTGTTAGTGTCTTAATGACCGTTCCACAGGTGCATGTTCATTAGTTGTTTATGGTTCATTGACCAAGCATGGGACCCTTTTCAATGAAGATATGTGAAATGATTTGGATTTTTACTAATTATCTTTGAAAGATAGGGTCCTGAAAAAGGGACATTTCTTTTTTTGCTGAGTTTATGTTAAATAGTTTAAGATTTGTGTGTGGAAGACACATGCAAATAAAATGATTTGCAAGTAGGTTAGAGTTGGCTATACAAGGTTATGGAGCTGGTTTAATTGTCTCTCTCAACCCTAGGTGCTGGAGGCTGGTCTCCTGTGGACACTGATCATTACCAGTGGCTGCAGGTGGACCTGGGAACCAGGAAGCAGGTCACCTCCATCGCCACACAGGGCAGGTACAGCAGCTCTGATTGGACAATGCAATACAGACTCCTGTACAGTGACACAGGAAGGAACTGGAGACCATATCTGCAAGATGGCAACATATGGGTGAGTTAATGATTTGAACCAAAGTGAAATAACAATGTTTTTAGTTTAAAGAGAGAGTCGCATCTGTCCTTTCAAATGAGTCCATTAGACATTGATGATGTATCAAAGAGGTACACTACATGGCCAAAAGTGTGTGGACACCCCTTCAAATGAGTGGATTTGGCTATTTCAGCCACACCCATTGCTGACAGGTGAATAAAACCGAGCACACATCCATGCAATTCCCATAGTCAAATATTGGTAGTAGAATGGCCTTACGGAAGAGCTCAGTGACTTTCAACGTGGCACCGTCATAGAATGCCACCTTTCCAACAAGTCAGTTCATCAAATTTCTGCCCTGCTAGAGCTGCCCTGGTCAACTGTAAGTGCTATTCTTGTGAAGTGAAAATGTCTTGGAGCAACAACGGCTCAGCCACGGTAAGCCGCACAATATCACAGAACGGGACTTCCAAGTGCTGAAGCGCGTAACGTGTAAAAATCATCTGTCCTTGGTTGCAACACTCACTACCGAGTTCTAAACTGCCTCTGGAAGTAACATCAGCACAAGAACTGTTCATTGGGAGCTTCATGAAATGGGTTTCCATGGCCGAGCAGCCTAAGATCACCATGCATGATGCCAAGCTCCGGCTGGAGTGGTGTAAAGCTCACTGCCATTGAACTCTGGAGGAGTGGAAACGCGTCCTCTGGAGTGATGAATCACGCTTCACCATCTGGCAGTCCGAAGGACAAATCTGGGTTTGGTAGATGCTAGGAGAAAGCAAACTGCCTCAATGCATATTGCCAACCGTAAGGTTTGGTGGCAGAGGAATAATAGTCTGGGTCTGTTTTTCATGGTTCGGGCTAGGCCCCCCTCCCTAAATCTATAGCGTACAATGACATTCTAGACGATTCTGTGCGTTCAACTTTGTGGCAACAGTTTGGGTAAGGCCCTTTTCTGTTTCAGCATGACAATGCCCCCGTGCACAAAGCAAGGTCCATATAGAAATGGTTTGTCGAGATCGGTGTGGAAGAACTTGACTGGCCTGCACAGAGCCCTGATCTCAACTCCATCAAACACCTTTGGGATGAATTGAAATGCAGAGTGCAAGCCAGGCCTAATCGCCCAACATCAGTCCGCAACCTCACTAATGCTCTTGTGGCTGAATTGAAGCAAGTCCACATACTGTTGGCCATGTAGTGTACCTACTCAATAAAAAATGAAAAGCTAGGCTTCAGGATATGGAACCTAAATATCCTGTTTTTGTTTGCTTGCCCAGGCATTTTCTGGCAACTCCAACAGTGAGAGTGTGGTCCGCCATGATCTGCAGCATGCAGTCATAACACGCTACGTGCGCATCATCCCACTGGAGTGGAGCAAAGAGGGGAGGATTGGCCTGCGAGTGGAGGTCTATGGCTGTTCTTACTGTGAGTGAATAGCAAACATCCAGGCACAATCTCATGCTACTGTATTAGTTTATTGCAATCCTTTATTAACCAGAGAAATGGAACATGGAATCTCTGAACAAGGAATCTCTGAACAAGGAGCATGGAACAAGAAATCTCTTTGAAAAGTGACTTTATTGCGTGCAGTTCGGATCATTTCTGTATGACGAAAATATTAGAATAATCAGGTGTTGGCCAAAATGGGCTTAATTAATATGTAAGACTGAAGGTTTATTTATCTTGGTATCATATGTCATATTTGTCAGGGGAGCATATTAATATGCTCAGTAAAATACATTAATTGAGTTGAAATAATTAGATTACTGCTCTCCATGCCAACAGCCAAATTCACAGCTACAGGTTTTTGATAGAGTAGGAGATAGAGAACAGCTAGTTTACCTTGGCTGGTTTCTGTTGTTACCATGTACCACAGAAAAAACAAGCTTGACTGATCAATTCCCTCCTTCAAAGCGTGCGCACGCCACGCTTTAAAAAGTCCCCAGCCACACAGCCCTTTGCTGTATCCATCCTATTCTGTATTACACGCTGTTGAATCTGATAGACAGGAAAAGCTGACCGTGAGAAACTTGTTTGCCTTAGTCCTTGACCAGTCCAGTTCCCCGTGGCACTTGTCCTTACTTACTGCATACACTACATCCACAACCCTAAGATCCGAGCAGGGCCCTCTCCTGCCACCTCACCGATAGGGCTGGCTTACAGGACTGTCAGTGTTCTGAGCCCCCTGACCGGTTAAATCAGGGTAAAAAGATGAAAGCACCTTTGAAAGGAGAGAGTTGCCGCAGGGTGATATCACAATGCCGCCATGCTGCTGTCTAGGCACGTAAGCTGGCACATCTCAACAGACAGAATAGTCTTTGCAGCCAGGGTTATATGTCTTAGAGCATTTGAGTCATTTCTCCCTCAGTTGTTCTGTTCCTCCAATTATAAACAGAGAAATCCGTATAAGCTGCCTCACTTTTTTACATCGCTTGTGATTGCAGTAGGTGATCTCTAAAGGACTTGTTTTTTCTTCTTAACACCCCTCTAACACATCCTGTGAATAGCCTTGACATATGACAGTAGAGGTACAGTAATTGAGGGAATATTAAGCTCTGTATCCGTTATCACCATTCGGTGACCTCAGGGGCGGATGTGATCAACTTCGAAGGCCAGGGTGTGATCTCCTACCGCTTCAAGATGAAGAAGATGAAGATTTTGAAGGATGTCATCTCCCTGAAGTTTAAGACCACAGCCAGTAACGGTGTGCTCCTGCACGGGGAAGGACAGCAAGGAGACTATATTAGCCTGGAGCTGAAAAGATCCAAACTACTGCTCATGATCAACCTGGGTAATGGACCATTTCCAATCCTGTCTATGGGATACCTGTGTGCATCCAAAATGGCACCCTATTCCATATTTAGTCGTCTACTTTTGACCAAATGCAGTGCACTATATAAGGAACAGGGTGCTTTTTGGGACGCACACCTAGTGTACTATAATCGCTGATAATTTAGCTTCTTATGGTGGCTACTTAGGTCAGTTGATGAAACTTGATAAAATTCCTGCATATTTCTTAATATGACTGGCCCTTATGCATTATGCATTATACTTCTATTTCTTTTTGATAGATTTGAATATTGGTTGTTGTCAACAAGATAATTATTTATCACAGTAGCCTTCACAAATTAGAATTTGTACTATTTTTATCTCACTATGTCAGCCTGTTGTTTATAGGAACATTTTCCCCTTAAGCATTTTCTTAATAGTCGATCTGTTTATGTCTTGTAAACTTCAGGCAGCAATCAGTACGGCTCCATCCTCGGACACACCTCTGTGACAAGCGGAAGTTTATTGGATGATGACCACTGGCACTCCGTAATTATCGAGCGTTACCGACGGAATGTCAACTTTACCCTGGATCGCCACACACAGCACTTCCGCACCAACGGGGAATTTGATCATCTTGACCTGGACTATGAGGTAGGCTACAGTTATGTTGGATATTGTCTTAGTGATTCCTCCCATCGCATCCCTCCCTATCAGGGTTGTGGTCATTTCAATTTCAATTCCAGTCAAATCAGGAAGTTCACTGAAATTCCAATTCTCTTCAATGTTTTTCAATGAGGAAAAATGTGGAATTGGAATTTGGTTTACTTTCTGAATTGACTGGAATTGGAATGGAATTGACCCCAACCCTGGTTTATATATACATTTTGCAATATATACATTTTGCAATGTATATATCGTCTTAGTTCATTTCTTAATCCCTTCCTATAGAGTTGTATGTGTTGTCTATGTTCCTCTCTTCGCATCCCTCCCCACATTATGTAGTTGTATTGTATACAGTGGGGTCGAAATTATTGACACCATTGATAAAGATGCAAAAATGACTATAAAATAAATACTTCAAATACTGAGCTATATTGTATGCTCTGAAAATGTATATTATTTTAGAATAATACAGCTGCTCAGAGAAGGTATTTTGTTTAACAAGTAATTATTGACATCCCTGTTTTCAATACCTTTCAATGCCTCACCTTGCGAGGATAATGGCATTGAGCCTTTTTCTAAAATGTTTTATGAGTTGGAGAACACATTGGGAGGGATATTAGACCATTCCTCCTTACAGAATCCTTCCTTCCTTGATATCTTTCGTTTGTGCTTACGGACTGCCCTGTTCAATTCAAACCACAGGTTTTCAAAGGGTTTCAAGTCTGGAGACTGAATTAGCCATTGCAAAATGTTGATTTTATGGCCAATTAACAATTTCTTTGTGGATTTTGATGTGTGCTTGGGGCTATTACATTGCTTTAAGATCCACTTGAGGCCAAGTTTCAGCCTCCTATCAGAGGCAACCAGCTTTTTGGCTTAAATGTCCTGGTACTGGGTAAAGATCATGATGCTGATGACCTTAACAAGGGCCCCAGGATAATAGTTACAACTGAAGACACTTTACATAATATATACCGGATGTGATTAAGTACTATCTATCCAGATGTAATATATATCAAATACATATATTTTGCTATGTAACTACTGTGTAAAAAAAAGTGCAATGTATGTCAAATGTGTGTAGAATGTACACTACCACTCAAAGGTTTGGGTCCACTTAGAAATGTCCTTGTTTTTGAAAGACAACCATTTTTTTTGTCCATTAAAATAACATAAAATTGATCAGAAATACAGTGTAGACATTGTTAATGTTGTAAATGACTATTATAGCTGGAAACGGCAGATTTTTTAAATAGAATATCTACATAGGCGCACAGAGGCCCGTTATCAGCAACAATCACTCCTGTGTTCCAATGCCACGTTGTGTTAGCTAATCCAAGTTTATAATTTTACAAGGCTAATTGATCATTAGAAAACCCTTTTGCAGTTATGTTAGCACAGCTGAAAACTGTTGTGCTGATTTGGATTAGCTAACACCACATGCCATTGGAACACAGGAGTGATGGTTGCTGATAATGGGCCTCTGTAAGCCTATGTAGATATTCAATTTAAAAATTAACAATGTCTATGCTGTATTTCTGATCAATTTGATGTTATTTTAATGGACAAAAAATGTTCTTTCAAAAACAAGGATATTTCTAAGTGACCCCAAACTTTTGAACGGTAGTGTAAATGTAACAAAAAAGAAAAAGCTGTAAAAACCAAGTTATTTTTGTCCTCCAAAGAGGGGGGTCGTGGATGGAAACAAAATAGACCCGTAACATCAAAGATCCACCACCATATTTTACAGTAGATATGGGGTTCTTTTCTGCTCATATATTCTAATTTCGACACCAAACCCACCACTGGTGTGCACGGCTAAAGAAATCTACTTTCTTGTCATCCAACGAATGTAAACGGCTGGAGTTTGCTAAACGGCATTGGCATGGATTGGAACTGGTGCTTTGGTCTGATGTCATGAAAATAGAGCTCTTTGGCCAAAAACCTGGTTGCCTCTGCCAGGCTGAAACTTGGCCACAAGTAGATCTTCCAGCAAACAAGAGCCCCATGCACACATCAAAAACCACAAAGAAGTGGTTAATTGGCCACAAAATCAACATTTTGCAATGGCCATCTCAGTCTCCGTAATGATCTAAGATCTCTCCCAATGTGTTTTCCATCTCGTTAAACATTTTAGAAAACGTCTCAGTGCCATTATCCTCGTAAGGTGCGGTTTTGAAAGTTATTAAAACAGGGTTGTCAGTCATTTTGATCCCTACCTTTTGGAGGGAAAAAAGTATTACTTGTTAAACAAAATGTTTTTCTCTTGAGAAATTGTATTTGTATAAAATAATATACTTTTGCAATTTCTTTGGCATAAACTATAGCTCAGTGTTTGAATTCGTTTTTTTTTACAGTCGTTTTTGCTAAACTTCATAAAGGGTATCAATAATTTCGGACCACACTGTATATTGCTTATTCTCTTCATCCCTACATATGTATTGTATATTGTCCTGGTTCATTTCCTCACATCCCGCCGTATCTCTATGAGAGTTCCTGTGAGTCATGTTACTCAGTAGTCTGTGTGAAGATGTGTTAGTTCACGGATGCTAAGTCAGAGCAAGCCCTCTGTACTGCGGCTCCCCTGTGATTACAGAACTTAACTTTTAGGTTTGTCTGTGTAATTATCAGTGTGCGATACTGAAGGAAATTACTTTGCTTCCGCAAGGAAGGAGAGGGAAAAAACACAACACCATACACTCATTATAAAGTGGAGATTAATGCAATCAGGCACAAGTGAAAACCAATATATTCCCTGAAGGGATATATGCTGCTGTATTGATTTGATTCAAAGCGACAAATGGCTCTGAGATGTGGCTCCTGCTGCCGAGCCTCTTCAACTAAAACTTGACCCCATTTCCTCTTCTCCTTCCTGTGTCCTCCAGATCAGCTTTGGAGGCATGCCTGTCTCTGCCAAGCCCAGCTCCGGAGGCAGGGAGAACTTTGTTGGTTGCATGGAGGGCATCACCTACAACGGAGATAACATTACCAACCTGGTCAAGAGAAAGAAAATTGATACTTCAAGTTTTGTAAGAACATTTCTGTCATTTTTTTGTATACCTGAGTGTCATCTTTACCACTTGGTTTGTGATTCACTAGTATACCTTGAAAACATAAACGTTAGGAACAGCCATGTATTTGTGATTACCTATTTGGAAAGGCCAGTGACACAACACCTCACTGCAATACAATTCAATATAATTTGCGCTAATAAAACAGGCTTTAGTGCATCTATAAATCACAAATCACACTCCTAGGAAAAAAAAGGTGATATCTAGAACCTAAAATGGTTCTTTGGCTGTCCCCATAGGAGACCCCTTTGAAGAACCATTTTTGGTTCCAGGTAGAACTATTTTGGGTTCCATGAAAAACCCTTTCCACAGAGGGTTCTACATGGAACCCAAAGGGGTTCTACTTGAATCCAAAAAGGGTTATCCTATAGGGACAGCCGAACCCTTTTTTCTAGGGGTGCAGAAGTGAAGAAACTCTTACCTTGTGGTGATGATGTCGGAAAACAAATACATTTCTTAGAAGTAATATGCTGAATAAAAGAGTATTCCATGCAATGGGATTGTGTCAAGCTTCAGAAGCCCTCAGCATAGGGTTTAAAGCAATTACTGCTCTGTTGTCAATGGTGTGTGATGGTGTGTGAGCCATTACTGCACTAAAGTATGGATCTAACCATTGTTATTGATTTCACTTCTTATGTGCCTCTTAGCCCTGTTTTTTTCTGTGAGCAAATGGGTTTACCAAACTGTGGGATATCCACAAAGTTTCTTGGTGTTGGATTGCATGCTTTGCTTTCAGCACAAGTAGAGGGAGAAAGATCAGCTTTGATGAGGAGAGCAGATGAAAACGGTTTTAGTCAAGTGCTGTATGATGAGTGTTTTTCTGTGTTGGAAATAATGCAGGCGCTTGCATTTTCCAATGCATTAAACCCCAACATTTACATCTAAAAAGCACTTTAGGTTTTCTGATGTATCTCTTATGCAAAATATATGCTAACCAGAGGAGGCTGCTGGAAAGAGTTATAGGAGGGTGGGATCATTGTAATGGCTGGAATGGAATAAATGTCTCATGACAATGAGCCTGTCCTCCTATAGCTCCCCCCACCAGCCTCCACTGATGCTAACTATATTTATATGGTTGTGCTAATGTTGTGAGTTTAAATCAAGAGGGAAAGCTGCCTTAACTTGTGTAACTGTTTGCTGTCATACTTTCTATCCCCCTTACAGAGGAACCTGACGTTCTCCTGCAGCGAGACGCACTCCTTCCCTGTGTTCTTCAACGCCACCAGCTTCCTGCGTCTCCCGGGGCTGCAGGACAGCGACACCCTGTCGGTCAGCCTGTCCTTCCGGACGTGGAACCCCAGCGGCCTGCTCTTCTACACGGCCCTGGCTGATGGCGTGGTGGAGGTGGGCCTCACAGAGGGAAAAGTCACCGTCTACATCAACGTCGCCCAGAAGAAAAACACACGTATAGACATCTCCTCAGGTATGGTCTAGTTAGTACGGCCATGCTGGCTAATGCACTAAAGTAGGCGTGTTCATTTAGACCAAAGACCCTCCCCTCCCTTCATTAATTCATTCTCTCTATCAATTTGGGGAGGCCCTCCACATGAGGGTCTTCCGTAGCTGAAGCTCTGTCTGTTATGCCCTGTGTTCTCAGTCTTTCTCAGAATTTCTAGTTGGTTTTCTGATGTTTCAGTAATTGCAGTTGTCTGCTCATCACCCACCTTGACTGATTCATAAAGCCATATTGTTCTGTCTGTGGTCTCTGTTCAGGTTCGGGGCTCAACGACGGCCAGTGGCACAACGTCTACCTCCATGCTCTGGAGAACTACGCCATGCTGACCATTGATGGTGACGAGGCATCCACTGTCAGAACGGTCATTCCCATTCAGATCCGAACAGGGGGACAATACTACTTTGGAGGTACTTACAGAGATGGCTTATAACAGAGCCATATACAGTACATGTATCTCTGTACCGGTATATGGCTCTGTTGTATAATGTATAAGCCCTTGTTATGGGCTTTGGCACATACTTATTCATTATTACATTTCCCTTAATTCAGTCTGACAAACACTATTGTGATTTGTTGATTGCACATGGTTTTTTTTGTGTTTGATGGCAGGCTTTGTCATTAAATCCTCTTTGTTACTTTTGATTGGTTGCCTTTTTGTTGTCTTTGTGTTTTGATTGCCTTTGAAGTACTGTAGTTGCCTTTAAGAGGGTGTATTAAATATTGAATGAAAGCTCCATAATGTTTTAAACCAAAACACAAAGCTCATATAATTAATGTTGCTTAATACCTGAACTGTGTCTCAAAACTTTACTTTTCAAACAGAAAGCGCAGTCTTGACCATATGAAAAACTTTTGTACCTTTTTCCTGTTGTCCTCCTGTAGGCTACTTCCTGCGTACCAACACGCCCCCTGCCCAGCGCTCTTTCCAGGGCTGTATGCAGCTGATCCACGTGGACGACCAGCTCGCTGACCTGGTGGCTGTAGAGCAAGGCAACATGGGAACCTTTGAGAATGTCAGCCTGGATATGTGTGCCATCATAGACAGGTAATATTTTATACCATTTATACCATGACCCTTGCTTAGCTGACTTATTCAAACCAGACTTTTTTCTTTGCTGTTGATCATGAAAGTAAAAGTATAAATGCGTGCTATAACCTTACCTGAGGGGCTACGCATGCTTCTTGGGCATGCGTCGCACTGTCTATTCAAAAAGGCAGCACGGGTCCCACCAACTGCACCATCGTGTGGACCGAGAGGCTTTGTCTCTCAGTGAGAGGTGAGTATCGGGTATAAGTATGAAGACCAAGCAGGCGTCTCACACAGAGAAAATGAAAAGGAAAATGCCACACACTGCTGTTCATGCTCCCAGGTGATTTTATTGATACGTTTCGACCCCTTAGGTCTCACACAGGGACACAGCGAGAGGCGGGGATCAGCGGATCACACAAGGCTTTGGTATAGGATGTCTTAGTGTGCAATCTCTGTGTTCCTGCTGGTAAATGCACGCGTACACAAGCACACAGCCACACAGGCGCACATCCCCAAAGCTAAGCTCATTAAAACCATGAAGTGGAAAAGCACTGCTCCTCCTGAGATATGGAAATGCAATTTCACCGAAAGGTTACTCAAAATATGGATATGCGCTAACATTCTTATCCGGATAAACTAATTAAATTCATTCTCACAGTATGTGGGTTCACTCCAACACATGGTTCTGGTTCATAAATGGAATCTTATCTCTGTTTCTTATTCTCCGCTAGTGATGAGGAGTCAAACTGTAGATCCCATTAATCCAACCTTATGTTCCGGAATTGTTAACGACACCATTTGAAATGTCAGAGTAAGACATTTTCAGAAAAGTTAAAGACAGTCATGCGGATTTGTTTTCATCTTGAAGTTGGAATCCGTTGCGGTGAAACTGCCACGTCTGTTTGCGATATTACAAAGACATTACTTCAAACAACAAACACTGTTTGAGACAATCATTGCACATCACTGCACATGCAATAGAACAGCAGAGTGTGAATATATATATATATATATATATATATATATATATATATATATATATATTACGTTGCTCAATGCTCATATCCTCCTTTTCAAAAACAAAAACAAAACAATAATAAAAGAGCCTGTGACGCTGTTTCGCCTACTGCGGATCTCAGCTTTACCATCAGACGTCAAATCAAACTTGATTATTATTCTAGGGAGATTTGTGTAGTATGTATGTATGATAGATCCATTTATGGTTGAATACTCTTGATGTGTGGTTCATTTGGCTTATGTATTTGTCACGTTCTGACCTTAATTCCTTTGTTATGTCTTTGTTTTAGTATGGTCAGGGCGTGAGTTGGGTGGGTTGTCTATGTTAGTTTTTCTATGATTTGCTATTTCTGTGTTTGGCCTGGTATGGTTCTCAATCAGAGGCAGCTGTCAATCGTTGTCCCTGATTGAGAACCATATTTAGGGAGCCTGTTTTCTATTGTGTTTCGTGGGTGATTATTTCGATTATTTTATATTATTCTGTGTTTTATTTCACCTTTCAGGACTGTTTCGTTTATCGTGTTTTGTTTGAGTATTCATTTTCATTAAAAGGCATAATGAATACTTACCACGCTGCACCTTGGTCCTCCTCTCTTTCTCCCAATGACGAACGTTACAGAATCACCCACCACCAAAGGACCAAGCAGCGTGGTAAGGAGCAGCGCTATCTGGAGGAGGTTACAACATGGGACGAAATAGAGAGGTGGTCGGTCGATCCAGGGAGAGTGCCGGAGCCCGCCTGGGATCCTCTGGAACAATGTGAGGAGGGATACCGGAGAATGGAGTTGGCACGGCGGTCAAGGAAGCCCAAGAGGCAGCCCCAAAAATGTATTGGGGGGGGCACATGGGGAGTGTGGCTAAGTCAGGTAGGAGACCTGAGCCAACTCCCCGTGCTTACCGTGGAAAGAGGTGGACCGGGCAGGCACAGTGTTATGCCGTGAGGCGCACGGTGTCCCCGGTGCGCAGGCATAGCCCGGTGCGGTACATAGCAGCGCCTCGTATTGGCAGGGCTAGAGTGGGCATCGAGCCAGGTGCCATGAAGCCGGCTCAGCGCATCTGGTCTCCAGTGCATCTCCTCGGGCCGGGGTACATGGCACCAGCCCTACGCATGGTGTCCCCGGTTCGCCAGCACAGCCCAGTGCGGGCTATTCCACCTCGCCGCACTGGCCTGGCTACGGGGAGCATTCAGCCAGGTAGGGTTGGGCAGGCTCGGTGCTCGAGAGCTCCAGTGCACCTTCACGGTCCGGTCTATCCGGTGCCACCTCCATGCACCAGCCCTCCGGTGGCAGCCCCACGCACCAGGCTGTCTCTCCGTCTCCTCCCTACAGGTGCTCCCGCATGTCCAGCGCTGCCAGAGTCTCCCTCCAGTCCGGATCTGCCAGAGTCTCCCTCCAGTCCGGATCTGCCAGAGTCTCACTCCTGTCCTGAGCTGCCAGAGTCTCCCGTCTGTCCTGAGCTGCCAGAGTCTCCCGTCTGTCCTGAGCTGCCAGAGTCTCCCGTCTGTCCTGAGCTGCCAGAGTCTCCCGTCTGTCCTGAGCTGCCAGAGTCACCCGTCTGTCCTGAGCTGCCAGAGTCACCCGTCTGTCCTGAGCTGCCAGAGTCGCCCGTCTGTCCTGAGCTGCCAGAGTCGCCCGTCTGTCCTGAGCTGCCAGAGTCTCCCGTCTGTCCTGAGCTGCCAGAGTCACCCGTCTGTCCTGAGCTGCCAGAGTCGCCCGTCTGTCCTGAGCTGCCAGAGTCACCCGTCTGTCCTGAGCTGCCAGAGCCGCCCGTCTGTCCTGAGCTGCCAGAGCCGCCCATCAGTCAGGAGCTGCCAGAGCAGCCCGTCAGTCAGGAGCTGCCAGAGCCGCCCGTCAGTCAGGAGCTGCCAGAGCCGCCCGTCAGTCAGGAGCTGCCAGAGCCGTCCGTCAGTCAGGAGCTGCCAGAGCCGTCCGTCAGTCAGGAGCTGCCAGAGCCGTCCGTCAGCCAGGAGCTGCCGGAATCGCCCTTCTCTCTGGTGCTGCCGGAGTCTCCCGCCAGTCCGGTGCTGCCGGAGTCTCCCGTCCATTCGGGACCAGTGGCTAGGGTCCCCAGTCCGAGGTCGGCGGCGAGGGTCACCGCTCTAAAGATGCCACGGAGGCCGTCTAAGAGGCGGACAAGGACTATGGTGGAGTGGGGTCCACGTCCCGCGCCAGAACGCCACCGCGGACAGACACCCACCCAGACCCTCCCCTACAGGTTCAGGTTTTGTGGCCGGAGTCCGCACCTTTGGGGGGGGTTACTGTCACGTTGTGACCTTAGTTATTTTGTTATGTCTTTGTTTTAGTATGATCAGGGCGTGAGTTGGGTGTGTTGTCTATGTTAGTTTTTCTATGATTAGCTATTATCAGAGGCAGCTGTCAATCGTTGTCCCTGATTGAGAATCATATTTAGGGAGCCTGTTTTCTATTGTGTTTCGTGGGTGATTATTTTCTGTTCTGTGTTTTATTTCACCGTTCAGGACTGTTTCGTTTATCGTGTTTTGTTGTTTTGTTCGAGTATTCGTTTTCATTAAAAGTCATAATGGAATATTTACAACGCTGCACCTTTGTCCTCCTCTCTTTCTCCCAACGACGAACCATACAGTATTATGTTAACGCTAATCCAAAACACCAGAATTTCTCTCGCATTAAATAGAAATAAATGCATATTTACAGAATTGTGGCGATGATATCCTCAGTCTAAACAATGCTACCAGGGGGAATTCACCTACCTTCAATTGGAACTTCATGTTACTACAGCCCTTTGATCACACCAGCAGGTTTAATGCTTTTAACGTTGGGCGTCTGGGGAGACACTGTGACCGACACATAGGTGTAGGGGGTCCCTGACCTGGAAATGAACTAGTACAGTGATAAAATGATAGACCCTACCATTCACCACACTGTGGTATCAAACATAAAGTACCAGTCAAAGGTTTGGACACACCTACTCATTCCAGGTATTTTGTACTATTTTCTACATTGTAGAATAATAGGGAATTCATCAAAACTATGAAATCCCACATATGGAATCATGTAGTAACCAAAAAAGTGTTAAACAAATAAAAATGCACTTTATATTTGTCACAGCCGTCAAAAGAAGTGGACCAAGGTGCAGCGAGGTGAGCGTACATTTTCCTTTTTATTTCAAAATGACGCCAACAAAAAACAAACGAAAAAACAACCCTGAAGCTTACAAGGCATTAGTGCCACAAACAAAGTTAACTACCCACAAAGACAGGTGGGATAAAGGGCTGCCTAAGTATGGTTCCCAATCAGAGACAACGATAGACAGCTGTCCCTGATTGAGAACCATACCCGGCCAAAACAAAGAAATACAAACATAGAACATACAATGCCCACCCCACATCACACCCTGACCTAAACAAATTGAGAAATATGACGGCACTCTAAGGTCAGGGTGTGACAATATTTTAGATTTTTCAAAGTAGCCACCCTTTGCCTTGGTGACAGCTTTGCACATTCTAGGTATTCAGCCAGCTTCATGAGTTAGTCACCTGGAATGCATTTAAATTAACAGGTGTGCCTTGTTAGAAGTTAATTTGTGGAATTGCTTTCCTTAATGCATTTGGGCCTATCAGTTGTGTTGTGACAAGGTAGAGGTGGTATACAAAAGATAGCTCTATTTGGTAAAAGACCAAGTCCATATTATGGCAAGAACAGCTCAAATAAGCAAAGAGAAACAACTGTCCATCATTTTTTTAAGACATGAAAGTCAGTCAATACGGAAAATTTCAAGAACTTTATACGTTTCTTCAAGTGCCGTCGCAAGAACCATCAAGCGCTATGATGAAACTAGCTCTCATGAAGACCGCCACAGGAAAGGAAGACCCAGAGTTCATTAGAGTTAACAGCACCTCAGATTTCAGACAGTAACAGATCTCAACATGAACTGTTCAGATGAGACTTTGTGAATCAGGCCTTCAGGGTCGAATTTTTGCGAAAGAAAACACTAGTAAAGGACACCAATAAGAATAAGAGACTTGCTTGTGCCAAGAAACATGAGCAATGGACATTAGACCGGTGGAAATCTGTCCAATTTGAGATTATTTTGTCCCATCCGTAGTGCTTTTTTGAAATGCAGAGTAGGTGAACGGAGGATCTCTGCATGTGTGGTTCCCACCATGAAGCATGGAGGAGGAGGTGTGATGGTGTGGGGGTGCTTTGCTGGTGACGCTGTCTGTGAATTATTTAGAATTCAAGGCACATTTAACCAGCATGGCTACCACATCATTCTGCAGCGATACGCCATCCCATCTGGTTTACGCTCAGTGGGACTATCATTTGTTTTTCAACAGGACAATGACCCAACAGACCTCCAGGCTGTGGAACGGCTATTTGACCTGGAATGAGAGTGATGGAGTGCTGTATCAGATGACCTGGTGTAACGTCTGCTTCCAACTCACACTCTCCAACACATAGATCCCCAGAACGCATCTCACTCTCCAGATCCCAATCACCTGAATTCTGATCACCTGTTCACACACCTGTATTCCATTTACATACAGTATTTAGTTCAGTTCTTTGCACCCCATCATTGTGAGGTATTGCTTGTTTTTGTACATATACTATTCGAAGCTCTGTTTATTTCTGTGTTAGTCCTCACGTGTATCGTAGTTTTTGGCCATCCTCACTAACGAAGCCTTTTTGCCTATTCCCTACCTGTACTTTTGCCTATCAAATTTCCTGTCATCAACCTCTTGCCTGATCTCCTGGACTACGATATTAGCCTTTTCCCTGCCTGTACTGTTACTTTTTTGGAGTCCCTTTGTATGACCTTCTGCCTGCCCCTGGACACAGCTACCTGCTTCCTCCTGTGGTCCTTTACTAATAAACACCTGTTGCACCCTGCGCTTGAAACCAGCACTCTGTCCCCCATCGTACTCATTACACCTGGTGTCATGACTTCTGCCAAAGTCGATGCCTCTCCTTGTTCGGGCGGTGCTCGGCGGTCGACGTCGCCCGTCTTCTAGCCATCGCCAATCCATTTTTCATTTTCCATTCCCAACTCCTCATGTCTTTGTGTGGTATTGTTTATTCGGTTTCATGTATTGCATACATTAGTCTGTTGCACTGGGTTATGTTAACCCGCATTGTTATTTCGTGTTCACTTTACCGTGTGCTTTTGGTTCGCCAAAATAAAAGGCTCCGTTGGCTACACCATATCTGCTCTCCTGCACCTGACTCCTTTACAACTATTTACGCATACCTGACACCTGGCCTCCACAATCACCCGACCTCAACCCAGTTGAGATTGTTTGGGATGAGTTGGACCGCAGAGTGAAGAATCAAGAATATAAAAAATATTTTGATTTGTTTAACACTTTTTTGGTTACTTCGTGATTCCATATGTGTCATTTCCTAGTTTTCATGTCTTCACTATTATTCTACAATGTGGAAAAAAGTAAAAAATAAAGAAAAACCCTTGAATGAGTAGGTGTGTCCAAACTTTTGACTGGTACTGTACATGGAAAAAAAGGTCACAAACCTCCTCACAGCTCTGTGGGTTGGCTGATTACTGTCACGACACAAAGACACCACAGTGATATTTAACCCCAGTTGTCTCACTAAGGTCAGCGTATTTCAATTAGACAGCACTTCTTCGCCATGTGAATATGATTTGAAGAAGTACCAAATCTATGCAGCCTCAAATTAATTTGTTTTTGAGGGTAGATGATATTTGCAGGATGCACACTACGAAAGTTATTATCCCTACAATCTTTTCTGTCCCATCTGTACAGATGTAGGATCTTAATTTGATCACTCTGTTGCAGGAGAATGTGTAATCTATTTGAGGTTTAAAAAGGCTTCTGATGTTTGTCATTTCTTTTTTGAAATTTCATACTTAATTTTCCCTTATGAAAAATGTATCAACCCCTACAAAATTGTTCATTAATTATAATCCACATAAGAATTCACATTTCCTGTTGCTGCAGGATTATTTTCCTGCTGTAGCAGACTGGCTCAAATTATGATCCTACATCTGTAGTTTCACAAATGTCAAAGTAGTTCAATTTTCGGTCACTTCTGCTACTTCATCATGTGATCTACCCCCCCCCCAGATGTGTCCCTAACCACTGTGAACATGGAGGCCGCTGCACTCAGACCTGGGACAGTTTCAGGTGCTCCTGCAATGGGACAGGCTACACTGGGGCTACATGCCATACCTGTAAGTATCCTCCTCCTCAGCCTATCAAGACATCTTCATAGAGTATATGGACATCTTCATCTATGATCTCTCATTATTCATACCCTCAGGGACCCATCTGAAACATCAGTTACATTTTTGCACATTCACCTCACTGACATTAAAACCACATGGGGAAACTCCTGGATTTATAATGATGAATAAGTAATTCTGCTGTAATGTAAACTCCATAATACATGTGGTTTCCTCTCGCGTGTGAATTCCTCTTCTCCAGCCGTGTATGAACAGTCCTGTGAGGAATACAAACATCTTGGTAAAACATCTGGCACGTACTGGATCGACCCTGATGGGAGTGGTCCCGTAGGCCCCTTCAAAGTCAACTGCAACATGACTGGTAAGAGTACAGTACCTCCCAAGCCTACCAAACAGAAAATCCACTTAACCATTATGGCATCAGATGATTGTGTCCCATCCGAGCAGGCAAATCTGGTTGAAATTATATCATTATAACCAGAATACAACCAAATCTGGTGTTTGGTTGTAATTTGGGGTGGCAGGTAACCTAGACATTAGAGAGGCGGGCCAGCAACCGGAGGACTTCAATTTTCTGTGGACTGCAAGGAAAATGGATCAATAATGTATTGTTCTTCTTCTGGTTGTAGTAATGTCATGGCAACCAGTTTTGACCACTGGGATAGCTGACCTACATTTTGTTCCTCTCCTGTAAATATTGGTCACGCTGACTGGTTTTTGATGGTGTTGTTGACTATGTTGCAGAGGACAAGGTGTGGACTACAGTGAGAAACAACCTGTCTCCCCAGACCTCAGTGAGTGGCTCAGACTTGGAGAGAAAGGCTTTGCTGCAGCTCAACTACAACATGTCCACAGAGCAGGTGACCTTACTACCTTATGACCCTATGACATCATCACCCGTTCATGATGGAACCAGCTCAATGGAAAAGAAACATGGAATTTATGGGCAGGTTTAACGGACACGAAGTCTAGTTTTGGACTGAGAACCATGCTCAATGGAGAAACTCCATGGTTATTTTTTTTTGTGTCGAGAAACCAGCCCTATGTGTATTTTAAATGTTACTGTCGAAGGCACTAGCTAGCTACATTGTTTATTAAAGATGTTCTCTCAGTGTATTTTCACTCAGCTCTGCTACGATCCCTCAATTACTAAATGTTATGCATTCTTCTTTGCTCAAGCCCTGTTTTCTCTCCCTGTGACAGGTGACAGCCATCACGAGCAGTGCAGAGTACTGTGAACAGCATGTAGCCTACGCCTGTCGAATGTCTCGACTGCTCAATAACCCAGGTAAAGAGGACTTTGTGTGTTTTTTGGTGTTTGTATGTGTTTTTGTGTGCTCATATGTATATCTGAGAAAAGGATCTGTTTCTAAAGGGAAATACTATTATTTCCAACAAAGACACACTAATTTATGCATTTGCAGAAATAATATGCCAAGAATATGCCGTCTTCTCTTTTCCCTTCCCAGTGTTTGTTTTTGATGAATGTTCATTTAAGTGTTGTCAGATTGTATAGCAGATGGTTATTAGCATTTGGGCGACAAATCTAGAATATTCTTATCTATTTTATTTGGCAAGTGTTTCACAAGATGAGAAGGCAAGCAGGCTTACATTAGATAGCGTCACAGTAGTTGTCATCCCTTGTCATTACTCACAGAAGAGAGCCAAGCGCTTATTGCAGTGGCTCTCTTCCCATCTCATGGAAAAGAGGAATACTATCTGTGGCAACTGGAACTGTTTCATTCCCTCAAGCCAACTACAGGAAATATTACAACTGAAATTCCATGACAGCCACAGAAACCCAAAGGCTCTTCAGTGTCTTCCAACAATCTAGTGTTGTTTTGTTTGCTGTTTTTTTTTACCTTGGTTTCATCTCATCTGGTGCTATCAAATGACAGCCGTTCCCCCTGAGGGTCGATAGAGTTCTGAGCCTGAGGTTATCAGAAGCATGACATCATTTTCAGGAATGTTTCAAGCTGTTTAAAGGCACAATCAACTTAGTGTATGTAAACTTCTGACCCACTGGAATTGCAATACCGTGAACTGTATGACCAGCATAACAAGTTTTCATCAAATCCTTTGGATGTGTTAGGATCTGAGACAATGGTCAGACTGACTGGAGATGTTGACAGATAAAACCCACACATCATTCGTGTTCTGGTGAGCTCTGTACACCTCGCAGCTCAACAGCTGTTTAGCATGGTGAAAGGGAGCGTGTTGGTTGGCAGCATCAGTGCGCTGAAAGAGATGAGGAGTCACACATTCCTGGTCAGAAGACTGCCTGGCCGTACTATTTCTCCCTCATTTAGTAGTCTTATTGCGTTGTCCCCAGTGGTGCCCATTCAACCAGTATTGAGGAATAGAAGCCTACTCTACCTGACATTATCCCCTTGCTGGTGTGCCTCTCCCCTCTCACTCAACGGGGGGACGCTTGGCCTCCAGGCCCTCAGCCTGTCTCCCTCTCATCACCATAAATAACCTGAATTATTGATTACTTTGGAGCGGCAGGGTAGCCTAGTGGTTGGACTAGTAACCGGAAGGTTGCAAGTTCAAACCCCCGAGCTGACAAGGTACAAATCTGTCGTTCTGCCCACTGTTCCTAGGCCGTCATTGAAAATAAGAATTTGTTCTTAACTGACTTGCCTAGTTAAATAAAGGTAAAATAAAAATAAATATCCAGGGAGTCCACACTGCTCCCCCCAATCTCGCTCCACTCTCTCTGTATATCCAACCCCCTTTGTGTGTGTGTGTGTGTGTGTGTGTGTCTCTTTCCTCTCGCTCTCTCCATATCCCACTCTCTCCCATGCATGTGGGGACCCGTGTGGAACATAGGTACCTCGCAGGAAACAACCAGTATAACAGCCTTTGTTCTTTCCCTGGAGCCTCACCACCTCGCTATGTGTCCCCCTGGCTATTACTGAAACAATTTTGGGAGATATCTAGGAAGGCGTGTGTGATGAACAGACCACCCCAGCTGCTATAAACCGCAGACGCATTATCCTTCCAATATTATTTCCCCATTGATGTAAACACTGCATAAATGTTTCACCGTCCCCTTTGATAATGTACTACAAACCTATTATTATTTTTCATTCAATTATTATTTGTCATTCACTGGAGGGCAATTTTTGCCAGGTGCTGCTGATAAGTAACAATGACAAGATGGAAAGTGCCTAATCGTTTGGCTGTAATTAAATAACACTTTCTTGTCTTTTGAAAATTACTGTAAACATAGTTTTTTTTATTTTTAATGTTTTCCCACTGCTTATTGTTATGGCAGACATGACCATTGTCTGATTATTCTGAAAAATATGAAAATATTTCAAATGCATAATTCACATTGTAAACAGCAAAACACAAGAGTGCTTTTAAAAGTTTCTAGAGATGATGCAGGAGTCAGGACACAACACAAGGATGGTGGAGATGTTGAAGAAGAACAAACGCCCTGGGGAGTGTTTGCCTTGATAAATGATCTTGTTTGTCCATCTATAGAACAGACATTTCCACTTGATGTGATTCCTCACACCAGTTATTTTCCCATTCCCTAGAGCGAGTCATTTTTTATTACCTGGAGTGCTGAATAAGACTATCTGTCTGTGCTGCTGTTGGTGCGGGGGTGAAACGGGGTGAATAGCTGATTAATAGACCACATAGCTTCTCTCAATCAATAAAAAGTAAAGTGTCAAACGGAGTGAGGGAAACGGATCATCTGGTAACGCTTGTACTGTACATAAGGATCTATACATACTGTAGGCTTGTAATATAGCCGTTTTATGGCGTCTGACCTATTCATACAATATGCATCAATAGACCCATCTCAACTTCAATGCTATTTGCCATGAAAGATTGACATCAACAAAGGTAGCATTGTGTTATTTGTATGCCAGTAGAAGAGTTAATGAAACAGCTTAGACTATGGTCATTTGTTTAGATATACACAAATAATGTAGCATCATGCTTACGTATTGAGTATTTTGTTGTTTTGGTATGTTCTGTGCTGATTCATGCTGTTATTTTGCAGCTGGGTCCCCATTCACATGGTGGGTTGGCAGGGCCAATGAGAGGCATTATTACTGGGGTGGTTCAGGACCAGGGATCCAGAAGTGTGCCTGTGGAATCGAGAGGAACTGCACCGACCCCAAGTACTACTGCAACTGTGACGCTGACCAAACGCGTTGGTGAGTGACTCCACTCTGAACAACACTAGAGATGAAATGCTACCGTATGGAAACGTAAGCTAGATCTAGTTATCCTGAAATGTATCAAGTAATACATTGTAACATTTTCTTTGTGCTACAATCTTACTGTTGTGCCTTTTGTAGTGAAAATTCTACTCTGTATTTCATATAGTTTTGTGATGTATTGTTTTTAGGAGAGAGGATGCTGGTCTCCTGGTGTATAAAGACCATCTGCCTGTGAGTCAGGTGGTAGTTGGTGACACTAACCGTGCTGGCTCTGAGGCTAAGCTGACTGTGGGTCCACTGCGTTGTCAAGGAGATGGTGAGTTTGTTATCATTTCCACAACTTAGAATGCTAATCAGTAATGTACACAGGCAGTTATTCTTGTTTCCTGTCTGTTTCCCAGGTAACTACTGGAACGCAGCATCCTTCAACACGCCTGCATCATACCTGCACTTCCCTACCTTCCAAGGGGAGACCAGTGCTGACATCTCTTTCTATTTCAAGACTTCCTCCTCTTATGGCGTCTTTCTGGAGAACCTTGGCAATGCTGACTTCATCCGCCTGGAGCTAAAAGGTGAGTGTACTACTACTCAGTAACAGGTCGATATACACTACCTGTAGACCTGTATTATGGATGTGTGTGCAGTTCAGTATCAAAGCTCTACCTCCACATCTGCAAAAAAACCTACCATTACAATATATAATGTATAGATGCAGTATAAATTCAGTGGTTTGGACAGTGTTAGTGAGGCTTATTCACAGTAGATATCGACCTAGACATTCCACTAAGACTTTCCTCTAAGTCAAAAAGGATCATGTCTATCTTGCAGCCACAAAACAAGAATCTCTTGTTCCTACTAAAAAACAAACCACCAGCCACTAAGCAAGTGTCACGTTCCATGAGAGCTACTGTAAAACAACATTCAGTTCTTAATAAATCTCCAGGGTCAGCTCTTGGGGACTGTAACAAGATGGTAGATTGAATTTTGGGGCACCAGTGTGTGTGTACTGTAGAGTCGGAGAACATGTTAGAAGACCAACCCTAGGGCTCTCCATAAAGGCTGCCATTGATCTCATCGATTGCAGGCCATACTTCTTTCATTTTGTCATCAGATATTAAACTTTAGCGCTTTAGAAATGGCTGGAAGTCAGTATTAACTTAAAGTTCACCAGCACAGTGGGATCCCTGTTTGGAAATGGTATTGTTAGATCAAATTGGTTTCCAGTGACATTTAAGCATGATTTTTGAGCTGGTGGGGAGCAGTTTCCTTCCGCTGGGAAAGATCAATGGTCAGAAATATCTTTGAGCTGCTTCCATCGCCTCAGGCCCCATTTGTTATTGTTTCTGACCCCTTTTCTCTGGCAGATTTCAAGCTTTACTGACGCCATTTTTTGGTGCAATGAGTTGACAGTATTTGAGCAGTATTATTACAGTGATTCAGTTGCTCTGAAGAAACCATGTCTTTTGTTAGAGACACAGACAGAAAATATTCTGTAAAAAACATTTCATATTTAATAGTTTCCCCCCATTTTAATATTCACAAGGTACAGTATTAGTCTGCCAAGAGAAATGGATTTACTAAGCCCCTTGTAAGCTGTTGTATTTTAAATACTTTTTCACTCAAAACTCTAGAGTACCGTTATGCATTAGAATTTCTCTTTAGAGCTTGGCAATGGCAGTTGTTTTAATGAGACTTGGCCCCCCTCCAAAATTCTTCTCTGAGCTTCAGGAGGTTCTCTGCCAGTCCTGCAGGCCGAGCATCTGCTCTGAACAGGTGGATCTATGATTGACAGGGCTCCCCTATGTCATCTCCACAGCTTCAGTACATGCTCTGAATGGAGAACAAATGTAATCAGACAGCTCCCTTCAATATAGATCTATTGAGTCAGTTGGGAAATCAAATCAAAGAATGATTCTCCCAATGAAAGGTGGTCCAGGGTGAGACCCCTGGTTAGTGGAAAGCGCTCAATTACAATCCCTGTGAAATCTCATTACTCGATGGTAACCTGGATCTCTGTGATTGATGTGGATTAAACAATCAGAAAGGATGTTGAGTGATTACAGACAGGTAGTCGGTATGTGACGTTTGTCTCGGTGGAATTGGACCCAACAGGGGGTATGATGACACTTGTCAGCAGTGTTTCAATGAAGTAAATGACGATTGACAGAGGGGAAAATGAGCAAACTGTGCCGCTGTGAAGAGATCTATCTCACTACTGGAGTATTTGTCTGCCTTACGCATTTCTAGGTGTCATGGTCTGATAGGTACTTGTCAAAAACCCATCTAGAAAATTTTACATTTTTCAGAGCTATAAATGCAATATTGTCAGTCTTTCATGTTTCAAATCATCATGATACCAGCAACAATATTTCAAGGCCTCCGACATTTCAAAGTGTAAATTGAATGCCAGCTTACTTCACATTCATTGAAAAGTCAATACTGTTATGTAAGCAGACCAA
Organism: Oncorhynchus tshawytscha; assembly: GCF_018296145.1. Lineage (NCBI taxonomy): Eukaryota > Metazoa > Chordata > Actinopteri > Salmoniformes > Salmonidae > Oncorhynchus > Oncorhynchus tshawytscha. The sequence continues at coordinate 20,740,083 of NC_056456.1, read as the reverse complement.
GGTTATTATAGTAAACAAAAACTGAAACTAAAAATGAAAACCAATAATAATAACCAATATAGTAAACCGAAATCAAATACTGTAATGAACAAACCTGTTTGAAAAACTAAAACTATGCTGAAACTATTATCTTTGACTCCAAAACGAACTAAAATAAAATAAAAACCATCATGAATTATGTTTTGTTTTATACTGACCAAAAATATGAACACAACATGTAAAGTGTTGGTCCCGTGTTTCATGAGATGAAATAAAAGATCCCAGAAATGTTCCATACGCACAAAAAGCTTATTTCTCTCAGATTCTGTGCAGAAATGTGTTTATATCCCTGTTAGTGAGCATTCTCATTTACCAAGATAATATATCCACCTAATAGGTGTGGCATATCAAGAATCTGATTAAACAGCATGGTCATTAGACAGGTGCACCTTGTGCTGTGGACAATAAAAGGCCACTCTAGAATTTGCAGTTTTGTCACACAACAAAATACAACAATGCAACAGATGTCTCAAGTTTGCCTCAAGTTTTTAAGGTTCGTGCAATTGGCATGCTGACTGCAGGAATGTCCACCTGAGCTGTTGCCAGATCATTTAAATATGAATTTCGTTACCATATGCCACCTCCAACATCGTTTTAGACAATTTGGCAGTACGTCCCAACCAGCCTCACAACTGCAGACCACATGTAACCACGCCAGCCCAGGACCTCCAAATCTGGCTTCTTCACCTGCGGGATCGTCTCAGACCAGCAACACAGACAGCTGATGAAACTGTGGGCTTGCACAACTGAAGAATTTTTGCAGAATCTGTCAGAAACCGTCTCAGGGAAGCTCATCTGCATGCTCATCGTCCTCACCAAGGTCTTGACCTGACTGCAGTTAGGCGTCGTAACTGACTTCGGTGGGCAAATGCTCACCTTCGTTGGCCACAGGTACGCTGTTCTCTTCACAGATGAATCCTGGTTTCAACTGTACCGGGCAGATGGCAGGCAGCGTGTATGGCATTGTGTGGGCGAGCGGTTTGCTGATGTCAACATTGTAAACAGAGTGCCCCATGGTGGCGATAGGTTTTTGGTGTGGGCAGGCATAAGCTATGGACAACGAACACAATTTCATTTTATCGATGGCAATTTGAATGCACAGAAATACCGTGACGAGATCATAAGGTCCATTGTCGTGCCATTCATCCGGTGCTATCACCTCGTGTTTCAGCATGATAGTGCATGGCCCCATATCGCAATAATATGTACACAATTCCTGGAAGCTGAAAATGTCCCAGTTCTTCCATTGCCTGCATACTCAAACATGTCACCCATTGAGCATGTTTGGGATGCTCCGGGTCTATGCGGGCGACAGCGTGTTCCAGTTCCCTACAATATCTAGAAACTTGGCACAGCCATTTAAGAGAAGTGGGACAACATTCCACAGGCCACAATCAACAGCCTCTATGTGAAGGATATATGTCACGCTGCATTCAATTCTCTACAAAAAGCTCTGGTGGACATTTCTGCAGTCAGCATGCAAATTGCACACTCCCTCGAAACATCTGTGCTGCCGTACCAAGCAAAAAGGCAGTAACTGCTCATTTGGTCAAAAATTAGTTAATGTGTATCAAGTGCACTGAGAGTCGGGAAGTAAGTACAGGGAGTGAGTGTTTTAATAAATAAACAAAACAATAAACACGAAACACAACGCACCAACATGAAACAGAGTCAATAACACCTGAGGAAAGAACCAAGGGGAGTGACAGATATAGGGAAGATAATCAAGGTGATGGATTCCAGGTGAGTGTCATGAGGCGCTGGTGCTCTTGATGATGGTGACAGGTGTGCGGAATAATCAGCAGCCTGATGGCCTAGAGCCCAGAGAGGGAGTATACGTGGCAGTACCCCGTCCCTGACGTGCAGCTCCAGCCGCAGGATGTCAACAAAGGGGACGAACCCGGGGATCAAGAGTGGACCAGTCACCCTTGCTGAAGCGCGGGAACCTGTCGAGCCGCCTGGGGCGCGGGAACTTGTCGAGCCGACTGGGGCGCGGGAACCTGTCCATCCGGCTGGGGCGCGGAAATCTGACAGACCGGCTGATGCATAAGAGCCTGGCGAGCCGGCGGAGGCATGAAAGCCCGACGAGCCGGCTAGCCTGGCGATCTGGCAGAGGCATGAGAGCCTGTGCGGCTCCCAGACTGAAGTCATTTACACTGACACACAAAAGAAAAAAACACTCCCTGATGCTTCCCATAGGTGAGGTGATAATCTGTAATGATGGGGCGGTGAGTCGGAAGCAGGTGCAACGTTTTAATAAAACAACAAAACCAAGAACATGACACTAACATAAGGCAGACCGCCGATACACAAGAACAATACCAACTGGAGAGTGGCATATAAAGGGGAGGAAATTATGAAGGTAATGGAGTCCAGGTGTGCATAATGATTCACAGGTACGCGTAATGATGAGTGCCAGGTGTGCGTAATGATGAATCCCAGGACCGGTGGTTAGTAACCTTAAATACTTGTTTAATCATGTGGACAAGTATCCTGCCTCTATTGCATTGTGTGAGGGGTCATGTTAGCAGTAACTGCATAATGTAACTGTGAAACCAAGGTAAATAAAAGCAATTTTTCTCAGTTCCATGCTATGAGCAGTTATTGACTTTTTGCTTGCTAGGGCAGTGTGGTATGACAAAACTGTCCCCAGTACAAGGTGCACCTGTGTAATGATCATGCTGTATAATCAGCTTCTTGATATGCCACACCTGTCAGGTGGATGGATTATCTTGGCAAAAGAGAAATGCTCACTAACAGGGTTGTAAACAAATTTGTGCACAAAAATGTAAGAGAAAAAAGCGTTTTATTATTATGGAAAATGTATATTTTATTTCAGCTCATGAAACATGGGACCAACACTTTACATGTTGCGTTTATATTTTTGTTCAGTATAAAATAGTCATTGCATAACTATTCACCCCCTTTGTTTAGGCAAGCCTAAATTAGTTCAGAAGTCAAATTTGGCTTAAGAAATCACATAAGTTACTCACTCTGTGTCAAATAATAGGGGTTGACATGATTTTTGATTGACCACCTTTCCTCTGTCTCCCATACATACATCTATAAGGTCCCCGAGTCAAGTATTGAATTTCAAGCACAGATTAAATAAAGACCAGGGAGCTTTTTGAAAGCCTCAAAGAAGGGCAGTGATTGGTAGATGGGTAACAATAACAAATGAGACAGTGAATATATCTTTAACCATGGTCAAGTTAATAATTGTGTTGTGGATGATGTATTAAAACACCCAGACACATCAAAGATGCAGTCATCCTTCTGAACTGAGCTGCAGGACAGGAGGGAAACTGCTTAGTAATGTCACCATGAGGCCATTGGGGATTTTAAAACAGCTACAGAGTTCAATGGCTGTGATGGAAGAAAACTGAGGATGGATCAACCACATTGTAGTGACTCAATAATGATCTAAATGACAGTGAAAATAAATGGGATGGAGCTAAGCACAGGCAAAATCCTAGAGGATAACCTGCTTCAGTCTGCTTTACACCAGACACTAATACCCTGACTACATCACTCGCTTTGCAAAATACATTTAGAAATCTATGTTATTCAATTATTGCACACACATTGCTTGCGCGTGTCAACGAGCGTCTGCGTTGCCAAGGGCTAAAATAGAAGTCCTTTCTATTTCTGATGCAGATCGCGCTGCAAGTCCTGCCTCTCCCATCTCCCCATTGGTTTATAGAAGCAGGTACCCACATGCCATCTCCTAATTGGTTATACCCACGTGGGGGATTGAAAGACGAACTGTGTTGCCAGTTGTCGTGGTAATACTATGAATGTTTAAATGCCAATCACAATATAATTTCAAAGATGAAAAAGCCTGGAAGGAGGAGAGATGACTAGAAACGATTCGGTTGACCGTTTTATGTGTGGATTAATTGTCGGAGTAGAGGACCTTGTGCATTTCAGGTAAAAAAAGAACAACCTAATGTTTATATCCCAGCAACAGCAAGCTAGCTAAATAGGACAAATTAGCTAGCAAGTGCAAGCTAACTAGCTAAATTGTCATAAATGTTTAATGCTTTTCGACCTGTCCCCAAATTAATGTCATTGGTTCAGAGTTTGTTTTGATATTTTAACCTGCGTGTCGTGATCGCTTTTGGTGTAGGGGGACAAAATAAATGTATGCACGATGGCGTACGCACACAGTCGGTTTGGGTTCCGTGTAAGAGAGAAGTTCAGGACAATAACAGAGATGGCCGCCTCGCTTCGCGTTCCTAGGAAACTACGCAGGATATTTTACATTGTTACCCCAGGTAATCTTAGGTTTTATTACATACAGTAGGGAGGAACTATTGGATATAAGAGCAACATCAACTCACCAACATTACGACCAGGAATACGACTTTCCCAAAGCGGATCCTCTGTTTGGCCTACCACCCAGGACAATGGATCGGATCCCAGCCGGTGACCCAAAACAACGACGCCGTAGAAGAAGGGGCAGACGGAGCGGTGTTCTGGTCAGGCTCCTTAGACAGGCACATTGCGCACCGCTCCCAAGCATACTACTCGCCAATGTCCAGTCTATGTAAACTGGAAACCACATATCCTGAGGCTGCATTTATTGTAGCCGGCGATTTTAACATGGCTAATCTGAAAACAAGGCTCCCCAAATTCTATCAGCATATCGATTGTGCTACCAGGGCTGGCAAAACCCTAGACCACTGTTATTCTAACTTCCGCAACGCATTTAAGGACCTCCCCCGCCCTCCCTTCGGAAAAGCTGACCACGACTCCATTTTGTTGCTCCCTGCCTATAGACAGAAACTAAAACAGGAAGCTCCCGTGCTCAGGTCTGTTCAATGATGGTCTGACCAATCGGATTCCACGCTTCAAGATTACTTCGATCACGTGGACTTGGATATGTTCCGCATTGCGGCAAACAACAAAATTGACGAATACGCTGATTCGGTGTGCGAGTTTATTAACAAGTGCATCGGTGATGTTGTACCAACAGCGTCTATTAAAACATTCCCCAACCAGAAACCGTGGATTGATGGCAGAATTCGCGCAAAACTGAAAGCGCGAACCACTGCTTTAAATCAGGGCAAGGTGACTGGAAACATGACCGAATACAAACAGTGTAGCTATTCCCTCCGCAAGGCAATCAAACAAGCTAAGCATCAGTACAGAGACAAAGTGGAGTCGCAATTCAATGGCTCAGACAGGAGAGGTATGTGGCAGGGTCTACAGTCAATCACAGACTACAAAAGAAAAACCAGCCCCATCGCGGATCACGATGCCTTGCTCCCAGACAGACTAAACAACTTTTTTGCTCGCTTTGAGGACAGTACAGTGCCACTGACACGGCCCACTACCAAAACCTGCTGGCTCTCCTTCACTGTAGCCAACGTGAGTAAAACATTTACACGTGTTAACCCTCGCAAGGCTGCAGGCCCAGACGGCATCCCCAGAGCCACGTCCACAGAGCATGCGCAGACCAGCTGGCTGGTGTGTTTACAGACATATTCAATCAATCCTCATCCCAGTCTGCTTTCCCCATATGCTTCAAGAGGGCCACCATTGTTCCAGTTCCCAAGAAAGCTAAGGTAACTGAGCTAAATGACTACCGCCCTGTAGCACTCACTTCCGTCATCATGAAGTGCTTTGAGAGACTAGTGAAGGACCATATCACCTCCACCCTACCTGACACCCTAAACCCACTCCAATTTGCTTACCGCCCCAATAGGTCCACAGACGACGCAATCGCCATCACACTTCACATTGCCCTAACCCATCTGGACAAGAGGAATACCTACGTAAGAATGCTGTTCATCGATTACAGCTCAGCATTTAACACCATAGTACCCTCCAAACTCGTCATTAAACTTGAGACCCTGGGTCTCGACCCCGCCCTGTGCAACTGGGTCCTGGACTTCCTGACGGGCCGCCCCAGGTGGTGAGGGTAGGTAACAACATCTCCACCCCGCTGATCCTCAACACTGGGTCCCCAACAAGGGTGCGTTCTCAGCCCTCTCCTGTACTCCCTGTCCACCCACGACTGCGTGGCCATGCACGCCTCCAACTCAATCATCAAGTTTGCAGATGACACTACAGTGGTAGACTTGATTACCAGCAACAATGAGAAGGCCTACAGGGAGGAGGTGAGGGCCCTCGGAGTGTGGTGTCAGGAAAATAACCTCACACTCAATGTCGACAAAATGAAGGAGATGATCGTGGACTTCCGGAAACAGCAGAGGGAGCAGCCCCCTATCTACATTGACGGGACAGTAGTGGAGAGGGTGGAGAGTTTTAAATTCCTCGGCGTACACATCACGGACAAACTGAAATGGTTCACCCACACAGACAGCGTGGTGAAGAAGGCGCAGCAGCGCCTCTCCAACCTCAGGATGCTGAAGAAATTTGGCTTGTCACCAAAAACACTCAAACTTTTACAGATGCACAATTGAGAGCATCCTGTCGGGCTGTATCACCGCCTGGTATGGCAGCTTCTCCGCCCATAACCGGAAGGCTCTCCAGAGGGTAGTGAGGTCTGCACAACACATCACTGGGTGCAAACTACCTGCCCTCCAGGACACCTACACCACCCGATGTCACAGGAAGGCCAAAAAATATAATCAAGGACAACAACCACCCCAGCCACTGCCTGTTCACCCCGCTATCATCCAGAAGGCGAGGCCAGTACAGGTGCATCAAAGCGGGGGCCGAGAAACTGAAAAACAGCTTCTATCTCAAGGCCATCAGACTGATAAACAGCCATCACTAACATTGAGTGGCTGCTGCCAACATATGGACTCAACTCCAGCCACTTTAATAATGGAAAAATTGATGTAATCAATTTATCACTAGCCACTTTATATTATATAATGTTTACTTACCCTACATTACTCATTTCATATGTATGCTATACCATCTACTGCATCTTACCATCTGGATGTAATTAAATGTATCGCTAGCCACTTTAAATAATGCCACTTTATTTAATGTTCTCATACCCTACATTACTCATCTCATATGTATATACTGTACGCTATACCATCTACTGCATCTTGCCAGCTTGATATAATGTATCACTAGCCACTTTAAACAATGCCACTTCATATAATGTTTTCATACCTACATTACTTATCTCATATGTATATACTGTACTCTATACCATCTACTGCATCTTGCCTATGCCGTTCGACCATCACTCATTTATATATTTTTATGTACATATTCGTATTCCTTCCTTTACTCTTGTGTATAAGGTAGTTTTTGTGAAATTGTTAGGTTATATTACTTGTGTCACGAACCGGCTCAAAGCCCGTAACAAAAGGGAGACAACGTGGAGATAAGGCGTAACAAAAGATTTATTAACTAAAGCAACTAAGGAAAATATACAGTGGTGTGTGTAATCAGTAATCAGTAGTGTAAGTGAGTGTTTTGCATGCATGAATGAATGTGATAATGCAGGGTGTTGAAAGATGCTGTCGCAAACAACCCAAAAACCACCAAGAAACACAACAAAATCCATAAAGGTGTCTGCATGGAGAGAGTCTCCTCCATGAATGGGGAAGTGGTGTATTTATCCTGGGAGACACCGGGCCCAGGTGTTTCCCCATGTAGCTGACGACCCTCCCAACTCCGCCCACCAGCATCCTAATAAGGAAACAACAAAGAGAGAATACGGCAGACAGAGTGGGAGGGTCGTCACATTCCCCCCCATAAAACCGGGGACCAATAAGGACCCCGGAACAAAATACCAGCCTCTGAGTTCCAAATTGACACAGCTTCTGCGCCACAAATTGATCAGGGTTTACGTGTTCACACTTACAATTTGCCCCAGCCAACCTCCTCCCCAGACCTCAGCAACCCTCACACAGGAAGCAACATTTAAGAGGAAAGAAGAAAACAAGACCAGGAGGGAGCAGACAGGACAGAGAGAACATGACAATACAAAACAATGGTCAGTCACATAAACATTTAGGAACAGGGCGCACGAGAGAGCGCATCAGCAATCACGGTTTCAGTCCCCCGGATGTGCCGCACATCGAGATGGAATGATTGTAAAAAGAAACACCATCGCATTATCCTCTGGTTTGGACACATCATGGACCTCAAAAAAGTGAGGGGGTTATGGTCGGTGTAGACCACAATAGGTACTACCACCGACCCGACATACACTTCGAAGTGTTGTAGCGCCCAAATGAGTGCTAGCGCTTCCTTTTCAATAAACGAATAGTTCAACTGATAATCATTAAACTTTTTGGAAAAGAAACTAACAGGCCTCTCAACCCCAGACACATCTGCTTGCAGCAAAACTGCACCTGTCCCCACATGACTAGCATCCACCTGCAAGGTAAATGACAAATCCACATGAGGAGCAGCCAGCACCGGAGTTGAGGTAAGCAACCTCTTTGCATCTTCAAAAGCGTGTTGACAACGAGTAGACCAAACGTAAACAGCCTTAGCTTTCAGCATATCTGTCAAGGGAGCGACCACAGTAGAGAAGTTCCTCTAAAAACTACGGTAATAACCAATCATTCACAAGAAACGCATCAGTTCCTTTTTAGTAGTTGGTGGTGGAAAAGCATCAATAGCCACCACTTTAGCCCGAACAGGACGCACTTCACCCTGCCCAACCACTTTTCCAAGGTATGTAACGGTCGCCTGAGCAAACTCACATTTAGCCAGATTGATGGTGAGGCGACCCGCAGCCAGACGTTCGAACAAGGCTTGAATACGGGACAGATGTTCTTCAAGTATCTGCATATATCACTACATCGTCCAAATAAACAGCGCACCCGGTCAGACCGGCGACAACCCTGTTCATAAGTCGCTGAAAAGTGGCAGGTGCATTGCGCAGACCGAAACTCATAACCGAATACGAGTACAGACCAAAGGGTGTAATAAAGGCAGAGATTTCACGTGCCCTACTCGTCAGTGGCACTTGCCAATAGCCTTTTAACAGGTCAAATTTGCTCACAAACTTAGCTGCACCAACTTGATCAACACAGTCCTCCATCTGAGGAAGAGGAAATGAATCTGGCTTTGTGACACGGTTTACCTTACGGTAGTAAAACGGTTTGTTCCATCCGGTTTACTGACCAAGATACAGGGAGAAGCCCAACTGGAGAAAGAAGGCTCTGCTATCTTACTCTCCAGCATGTACCTGACCTCAACATCCAGACAAAGCAGTTTCTCTGAAGAAACTCTATAGAACCGCTGACAAATGGTGTCAGCATCTCCAATGTCAATATCATGTTCTATTAAGTTTGTACGTGTAGGTGTATCAGAAAACAAACCTGGAAATCTCTGAATCAGACCAACCATCTCTTTCCGCCCATCAACAGGTAGGTGAGTGAGAAGACTGTCTAAATTATCCAGTGTTTCTGAATTTTTCAATCTACCCTGAAATATACAATCGTCAGGACCAGGAACATCTTCCTCCTCATGCACAGATCTAGCACGACAAGAACCCAAGGAAACAACGGTATCAGCCAAAAGAACAGGTTTTACCGTCCTCTGTCGACTCCCACTGTTCAGTCTCAGAGGAACGTGCATAATAGGGTTAACAGATTTACATGGCACAGCTGGTGTGCTTTCCTCCGTTCTGGAGTGGCAACTAGATAATTTTGCTCAGTGTACTGGCGCGCCACTGTATATGGACCTTGAAACTTGGCTTGAAAAGGAGAACCAACAATTGGCAGCAGAGCAAGAACCTGGTCACCTGGACTAAAGTGACAAGGCTCAGTTCGGCGATCAAATATGCCCTTCATCCTCTCCTGTGAAGATGATAACTTCTCTTTAACCATTTCACCAGCGGCGTACAGCCGTCGCTGGAAATCACACACATACGATAATAGGGACTGAGGAGGCTCGGGAGACTTCCAGTCATCCTGGAGAACAGATAAAAGTCCACGCACCCTATGTCCAAACACAAGGTCATTTGGACTGAAACCTGTGCTCTCCTGTGAAACTTCCCTAGCGGCTAACAGTAACCAAGGCAACCCCTCCTCCCAATCCTTATCCATCTCAGTACAATAAGCTCTCAAAGACTTAAGTGTTTGATGGAAACGTTCCAGTGCTCCTTGACTTTGCGCGTGATAGGCGCTAGACAAATTGTGTTTAATATGGAGCTGTTGAAGAACCTGACTAAACAGATTAGAGGTCAAAATTAGATCCTTGATCACTCTGAATGACCATAGGGATTCCAAACAATGAGAGAAACTGAGTCAAAGCTTTTAACACCGATTTAGTCGTGATAGATCGGAGAGGATAGGCAGCAGGAAACCTAGTGGTCTGACACATCACAGTGAACAGGTAACTGCTACCCTTTTTAGAACGAAGCAGAGGACCCACACAGTCAGTAATCAGACACTCAAAAGGTTGGCTGAGTATAGGAATAGGAAACAATGGTACTGGTTTAATAGCTTGATTAGGCTTACCAGTTAATTGACAGGTGTGACAAGTTTTGATAAAATCAGAAACATCCCTCTTTAATCTAGGCCAAAAGAAATGTCTTAATATGCGATTGTAGGTTTTCCTCACCCCCATATGTCCAGCAACGTCGCTGTGAGAAGTTTCCAACACCAACTCACGAAGCTTAACGAGCTTCAATGCCATACAATACTCCTTCCGTGGCCTCCAACTGCTCTTAAACGCTAGTAAAACCAAATGCATGCTTTTCAACCGTTCGCTGCCTGCACCCGCACGCCTGACCAGCATCACCACCCTGGATGGTTCCGACCTTGAATATGTGGACATCTATAAGTACCTAGGTGTCTGGCTAGACTGTAAACTCTCCTTCCAGACTCATATCAAACATCTCCAATCGAAAATCAAATCAAGAGTCGGCTTTCTATTCCGCAACAAAGCCTCCTTCACTCACGCCGCCAAACTTACCCTAGTAAAACTGACTATCCTACCGATCCTCGACTTCGGCGATGTCATCTACAAAATTGCTTCCAACACTCTACTCAGCAAACTGGATGCAGTTTATCACAGTGCCATCCGTTTTGTCACTAAAGCACCTTATACCACCCACCACTGCGACTTGTATGCTCTAGTCGGCTGGCCCTCGCTACATATTCGTCGCCAGACCCACTGGCTCCAGGTCATCTACAAGTCCATGCTAGGTTAAGCTCCGCCTTATCTCAGTTCACTGGTCACGATGGCAAAACCCAGCCGTAGCACGCACTCCAGCAGGTGTATCTCACTGATCATCCCTAAAGCAAACACCTCATTTGGCTGCCTTTCGTTCCAGTTCTCTGCTGCCTGTGACTGGAACGAATTGCAAAAATCGCTGAAGTTGGAGACTTTTATCTCCCTCACCAACTTCAAACATCTGCTATCTGAGCAGTTAACCGATCGCTGCAGCTGTACATAGTCTATCGGTAAATAGCCCACCCATTTTTACCTACCTCATCCCCATACTGTTTTTATTTATTTACATTTCTGCTCTTTTGCACACCAATATCTCTACCTGTACATGACCATCTGATCATTTATCACTCGTGTTATTAATCTGCAAAATTGTAATTATTTGCCTACCTGCTCATGCCTTTTGCACACAATGTATATAGACTCTGTAACGACGTTCGTCTGTTGAAGGAGAGTCGGACCAAAATGCAGCGTGGTGGTTACTCATGTTCTTTAATGAAAAATTAGCGATACATGAAATTACTAAATAAATACAAAAACAAAAAACAAAACGTGAAAACCTAATTACAGCCCATCTGGTGAACACTACACAGAGACAGGAACAATCACCCACAAACACACAGTGAAACCCAGGCTACCTAAATATGGTTCCCAATCAGAGACAACGAGAATCACCTGACTCTGATTGAGAACCGCCTCAGGCAGCCAAGCCTATGCTAGACACACCCCTAATCAGCCACAATCCCAATGCCTACAAACACCCCAATACGACAACACAATAAACCCATGTCACACCCTGGCCTGAACAAATAATTAAAGAGAACACAAAATACTAAGACCAAGGCGTGACAGAACCCCCCCCCCCACAAGGTGCGGACTCCCGGACGCACCTCAAAACCATAGGGAGGGTCCGGGTGGGCGTCTGTCCATGGTGGCGGCTCCGGCTCGGGACGTGGACCCCACTCCATAAATGTCTTAGTTCCTCCCCCTTGTGTCCTGGGATAGTCCACCCTCGCCGCCGACCATGACCTCGTAGTCCTCACCCAGAACCCCACTGGACTGAGGGGCAGCTCGTGACTGAGGGGCAGCTCGGGACTGAGGGGCAGCTCGGGACTGAGGGGCAGCTCGGGACTGAGGGGAAGCCCGGGACTGAGGGGAAGCCCGGGACTGAGATGAAGCTCAGGCAGGCAGTTGGCTCCGGCAGATCCTGGCTGACTGGCAGATCTGGAAGAGTCTGGTTGACTGGCAGATCTGGAAGAGTCTGGTTGACTGGCAGATCTGGAAGAGTCTGGTTGACTGGCAGATCTGGAAGAGTCTGGTTGACTGGCAGATCTAGCTGCTCTGGCTGCTCCATGCAGACTGACAGCTCTGGCTTCTCCATGCAGACTGGTAGCTTTGTGCAGACTGACATCTCTGGCTGCTCCATGCAAACTGGCAGCTCAGGCTGCTCCATGCAGACTGACATCTCTGGCTGCTCCATGCAGACTGGCAGCTCAGGCTGCTCCATGCAGACTGGCAGCTCTGGCTGCTCCATGCAGACTGGCAGCTCTGGCTGCTCCATGCAGACTGGCAGCTCCATGCAGACTGGCAGCTCTGGCTGCTCCATGCAGACTGGCAGCTCTGGCTGCTCCATGCAGACTGGCAGCTCTGGCTGCTCCATGCAGACTGGTAGCTCCGTGCAGACTGGCAGCTCTGGCTGCTCCATGCAGACTGGCTGCTCCATGCAGACTGGCAGCTCTGGCTGCTCCATGCAGACTGGCAGCTCTGGCTGCTCCATGCAGACTGGCAGCTCTGGCTGCTCCATGCAGACTGGCAGCTCTGGCTGCTCCATGCAGACTGGCAGTTCTGGCTGCTCCATGCAGACTGGCAGCTCTGGCTGCTCCATGCAGACTGGCAGGCTCTTGCTGCGTTGAACAGGCAGGAGGCTCCGGCAGCGCTGTAGAGGAGGAAGGCTCTGGAAGCGCTGAACAGGCAGGGGACTCCGACAGCGCAGGAGAGGAGGAAAACGCTGGCTGCGCTGAACAGGCGGGAGGCTCCGACAGCGCTAGAGAGAAGAATGGCTCTGGCTGTGCTGAACAGGCGAGGCGCACTGAAGGCCTGGTGCTGGAACTGGTGGTACTGGATCGAGGACACGCACAGGAAGCCTGGTGCGGGGAGCTGCTACCGGAGGACTGGTGTGTGGAGGTGGCTCTGGATAGACCGGACCGTGCAGGCGCACTGGAGCTCTTGAGCACCGAGCCTGCCCAACCTTACCTGGCTCGATGCCCACTCTAGCCCGGCCAATACGAAGAGCTGGTATGTACCGCACCGGGCTATGCACCCGCACTGGAGACACCGTGCGCTCCATAGCATAACACGGTGCCTGCCCGGTCTCTCTAGCCCCCGGTAAGCACAGGGAGTTTGCGCAGGTCTCCTACCTGGCATCGCCATACTCCCTGTGAGCCCCCCAATACATTTTTGGAGGTGACTCTCAGGCTTCCATCCGCGTCGCCGTGCTGCCTCTTCATACCAGCGCCTCTCCGCTCTCGCCGCCTCCAGTTCTTCTTTGGGGCGTCGATATTCACCAGGCTGTGCCCATGGTCCTTTTCCGTCCAATATCTCTTCCCAAGCCCAGAAGTCCTTTGATCGCTGCTCCTCACGATTAACAGGGAGAGTTGGCTCAGGTCTGACTCCTGACTCTGCCACTCTCTCCCTGAGCCCCCCCCCCAATACATTTTTGGGGCTGCTTTTCGGGTTTCTTTCTGCGCCGCGTCTTTCTCTTCGACTCCATTCTCCTATAGCCCTCTTCGCACTGCTCCAGCGAATCCCAGGCGGGCTCCGGCACTCTCTCTGGGTCGACCGCCCACCTGTCTATTTCCTCCCAAGTCGTATACTCCATACTCCTGCTGTCCATAACGTCCTTCCATGTCCATTCCTCCTTTCGCTGCTCCTGCTGTCTCTGCCTGTTACCACGCCGCTTGGTCCGTGTGTGGTGGGTGATTCTGTAACGACGTTCGTCTGTTGAAGGAGAGTCGGACCAAAATGCAGCGTGGTGGTTACTCATGTTCTTTAATGAAAAATTAGCGATACATGAAATAACTAAATAAATACAAAAACAACCAACGAAACGTGAAAACCTAATTACAGCCTATCTGGTGAACACTACACATAGACAGGAACAATCACCCACAAACACACAGTGAAACCCAGGCTACCTAAATATGGTTCCCAATCAGAGACAATGAGAATCACCTGACTCTGATTGAGAACCGCCTCAGGCAGCCAAGCCTATGCTAGACACACCCCTAATCAGCCACAATCCCAATGCCTACAAAAACCCCAATACGACAACACAATAAACCCATGTCACACCCTGGCCTGAACAAATAAAGAAAGAAAACACATAATACTAAGACCAAGGCGTGACAGACTCCCCTTTTTTTCTACTGTGTTATTGACTTGTTAATTGTTTACTCCATGTGTAACTCTGTGTTGTCTGTTCACACTGCTATGCTTTCTTGGCCAGGTCGCAGTTGCAAATGAGAACTTGTTCTCAACTAGCCTACCTGGTTAAATAAAGGTGAAATAAATAAAATAAAAACAACAACCTGACTAATTGCCTCCCCCAGAAAACAACTGAGACACCCACTTTCTCATCAGAACATCCTCTTGGAGAAAATAGCCATGGGCGACATCTCCCAACTGTTCTACAGGCACAATTTGATCACGCAACTCTTCCAACGTGGGGTCATCCCGTTGCGCATTGATTAGATCTGACCGGGTTACAGATAACGGGATAACAGGGAAAACAGTGACATACTTTGTATTATTATCATTAGTCGGCGCAGTGACCAGTTCGCCACGGCTCATAGAACGTGTCACTGCACATAGAACGTGTCACTGCACACGCAGAGAACACCTCTGGGAAACTCTGTACACTCTCATATCAGGAATCCCTACAAATGACGGCTTAGTGGAAACCACTAGAGATGGAAACACGACAGGCCATACACGCTCACCAGCCAAGTTATTCCCAAGGATAACGTCGATACCCTCAATAGGCAACGAAGGACGCACCCCCACAACAACTTCACCCTTCACCAATCCACAATCCAACATCAGTTTATGCAATGGAACTGACAGTGTTCAAACCTATTCCCCTAATTAGAACACTATTCCCCGAATCAGTCTCAGCAGAAAAGGGTAACACAGACTCCAACACAAATGATTCAGAGGCACCTGTGTCTCTCAGGATCTTCACTGGCACTAGGTCTTTACTTCCTAACATAGACACAAAACCTTCCGTAATGAAAGGTAAATAGTCTGGATCAATATGGAGTTTCACATTCTCCTGGGCCTGAGGAAATGAGTCATGAATGAACTGATGTGGAACAGGTGCAGCTAACGCGGTAGGCTTAGATTTAGCGTAAGCACCCTTTGACCTGAGAAGTGGACATTCGTTTTTCCAATGACCTGAACCTTGACAGTAGTGACACTCCTGCCCAAAGTCAGCTTTACCATGGGAGTCAGGCTCAACCCTAGTTGAATAGAACTCTGCCCGTGAACCAAAGTATCTCGGTGAGCGAAGCCCAAATCTATCCGAACGCCCCCACTCTTTCCGAATACGGGGCTCTGCAAAGACACTTTTGTGAGTCAACACATACTCGTCCGCCAAAACCGCAGCTTCAGCAACATTCTTTACTTTCTGTTCGTTAATATACGTGGCAATACGATCAGTAATTGTGTCCTTAAATTGCTCTAACATAATCAGATCACACAGCCCTTGGAAATTCACAACTGCAGAGGCGGAACACCAGCGATTAAACTGTTAAGATAACTGTCGCGCAAACTCAACATGAGTCTGTTTATCATCCCTTTTTAAAGTTCTAAATCGTTGGCGGTAAGCCTCAGGGACCAATTCATAAATCTGTAACACAGCTGTTTTAACTTTATCATAACTGGCACTGTCGGCTACACTAAGAGCTGAATATGCTTCCTGCGCTTTACCAGTCAGCACACACTGCAACATTAAAGTGCGGTTAGAATCAGGCCAACTCCTAGCATCAGCAACCCGCTCAAACAACGAAAAGAATGTCTCGGGGTCCCTTTCATTAAACCGAGGCAATAACCGTAAGTTCCCAACAATATCAAATGTCTCTGGGGCACGACCAAAAGCGGAACTACCCCTAGGTAAATCTGGGTCACCTTCCCAAAACAAACTCTCCCCTGAGGTCTTTCCTTCCCTAACCAACTCTATACGTTCTTGTTGCAACTTGATTTTAGCACGCTCCATATCTTGTTTAAATGCCAATTCCTTTTCATATTTTACACGATCATGCTCTCGCTTCTCACGATCATGCTCTCGCTTCTCACGATCATGCTCTCGCTTCTCACGATCATGCTCTCGCTTCTCACGATCATGCTCTCGCGATCATGCTCTCGCTTCTCACGATCATGCTCTCTCTTCTCACGATCATGCTCTCTCTTCTCACGATCATGCTCCAGCTGTAACAAAAGTAGTTATTTCTGCTGTTCAAAAAGAAGGCTACTAGGACTAACCGATGGAATGGCCATTGTAACGTTATGGGGAGACGACAAATCCTCAGCAGAGGCTGGCCCAGTGGTAACTTCAAGAATACCACTCTCCATCAGATTGGCCTTCAATATCAACCTAATAGAATTCTTTAGACGTTTATCACTAATCTCAACCTTGTAGTGTTCCGCGACCTTCAACAGCTGTTCTTTAGTACCTAAATCTAACAATTCCTCTGATGGAGAGCGAATGAACTTATCTACATAAGACGCCATAATCACACACAAAAAATTCTCACTCTTCCCTTCTGCTGAGCACACCAGACCACAACCCGAGAATTGACAATCACCCTGAGCACCACAGAAGAGAGATGAGATATGGAGCTTCCCCAAAACCTACAATAACTCAACCCTAGTCTTCGTGCAGATTTGCGGTGGGAATTTACGCACTGTAGCCCGCTGGCAAGGAAAAACTCCCCAGCATGCTGGCAAATTCCACCAAGCCACGGATGTGCCCCCGAGACAACTGCTCAGTCCACAGACACACAAAAATAACAAACATTAACCATGCCCAACATATTCCAAAAAATGAAACACGTCGCTAAACCTATCAGGGGAAAAAGGCTATAGCTCCAGGTAGCAAGTTCCACTACCCTACCCAAATCTCCCACCGAGGTACACAGCCGATTACTCACCTCAGACTGACGTCCCAACAGAAAGTAGAACAAGAGTTCAGGCTAGGCAGGGCCTGGAAACTAACCATTATACTCTCTCCAACACAGCACACAAACCAAACAAAGGCAACCAATACTGGGCCTATCAAACTCAAACAAAATATGCAAACCAAACACGTACCTTCACGGTCTCCCAAACCAATAGTTCAAATATCCTGGATGAGCCCCCACTTGTCACGAACCGGCTCAAAGCCCGTAACAAAAGGGAGACAACGTGGAGATAAGGCGTAACAAAAGATATATTTATTAACTAAACCAACTAAGGAAAATATACAGTGGTGTGTGTAATCAGTAATCAGTAGTGTAAGTGAGTGTTTTGCATGCATGAATGAATGTGATAATGCAGGGTGTTGAAAGATGCTGTCGCAAACAACCCAAAAACCACCAAGAAACACAACAAAATCCATAAAGGTGTCTGCATGGAGAGAGTCTCCTCCATGAATGGGGAAGTGGTGTATTTATCCTGGGAGACACCGGGCCCAGGTGTTTCCCATGTAGCTGATGACCCTCCCAACTCCGCCCACCAGCATCCTAATAAGGAAACAACAAAGAGAGAATACGGCAGACAGAGTGGGAGGGTCGTCACACTTGTTGGATATATATGCATGGTCGGAACTAGAAGCACAAGCATTTCGCTACACTTGCATTAACACCTGCTAACCATGTGTATGTGACAAATAGATTTGATTTGGAAACAAAGCCAAATCTACACTGGAGTTGCTTACCAAGAAGACAGAGAATGCTCCTGAGTGGCCAAGTTACAGTTTTGACTTAAATCTGCTTTAAAATCTATGGCAGGACTTGAAAATTGCTGTCTAGCCATGACCCTTAACACCTTGACAGAGCTTGACATTTTTTGAAAATAGTAATGGACAATACAGGTATCTAAAGCTCATAAGAAACTTACCCAAGACTCACAGCTGTAATTGCTGCCAAAGGTGTTTCTAGCATGTATTTAATCAAGGTCTTCCAATTTGACATCAGAGTATTTTGTGTAGATCATTGACAAAAAATGACAATTAAATACATTTTAATCCCACTATGTAACATAATAAAATTCAAGAGGGGTGTAGACTTTGTATAGGCACTTAACTAAATGACTACAAAAATAAATGACCACAAACATGATACATTATTGGTCATGTAGAAACAAACGGCCCTGACGAGAGCATTGCAACCAACATCCAAAACTTAACGTGTACTGGGTCGTTCCACAAAAGCAGTCCTTTTGCATCCCTTCAATATGTTAAGTAGAAATTGCGCACCAATATTGAATTTTAAAAGCCTGTTTATATTAAATGAATTGCCTTTTAACATAGACCACATGGATAATGTCACGTCCTGACCGTAGTTCCTTTTTTATGTCTCTGTTTTAGTGTGGTCAGGGTGTGAGTTGGGGTGGGCATTTTATGTTTTTGTTCTATGTTTTGTATTTCTGCTTTTGGCCTATTATGGTTCCCAATCAGAGGCAGCTGTCAATCGTTGTCTCTGAGTACCATACTTAGGTAGCCTGTGTTCCCACTATGATTTGTGGGTAGTTGTTTTCTGTCTTTGTGTGTCTGCACCAGACAGAACTGTTTCGTTTGTTCCGCTTTGTTGTTTTTTTGTTCTAGTGTTCAGTTTCTTTATTAAATTGATCATGAACACGTACCATGCTGCACCTTGGTCCTCTTCACCTTCTTCCACCTACGACAACCGTTACAGATAATTCAATAAATCTGATTTTCAATATGAATAAAGACTTCCTAAAGTGCCCAAAATTTGGAATTTTGACATCCCTCCGTGCACCTTCTGACTTCTATCAAGATTTTAACCCACTAACCTTTGCATTTAAGATTATTTAATGTGAAGTCATTTATTTCCTGTTCCTCATTGTGAACTGAACTCTCATTGTAATATGGTGAAATTACAGTATTCCTTTTAAAATATTTATTTCAAAAGAGAAATGAATATCTAATAGTCAATTCATAGTGCAAAAGTGAGCTGGTTCTATTCTTTTTGGCAATTTTCTGGTGTTTAAATAGACAGGCTAGAAATGTTGTAACAAAAAATATTGCCCCTCCCTGTTGCACACAACAAGCTTCCATTCCCCCTGTCACAAGGGGATTCATGGTTGATTTAACTATTAATTACGAGTTGGAGGGCAGTTCAAGTGGATTTTTCCCATCCGTGTGTAACATAACTTTCGTCCGTCCCCTCGCCGTGACCCGGGCTCAAACCAGGGACCCTCTGCACACACAGACAACTGACACCCACGAAGCATCATTACCCATCGGGCCACAAAAGCCGCGGCCCTTGCAGAGCGAAGGGAACAACTACTTCAAAATCTCAGAGCGAGTGATGTCACCGATTGAAACGCTATTAGCGCACAAAACCGCTAACTAGCTAGCCATTTCACATCGGTTACACATGGTAAATTCCCACTTGGTTACGAATGCACCATAACGCCGCTAATATCAAGGCACAAGCCGAGACCCAGATGCAGGTGGTTGGAGTCTTACAATATGTATTAACCCAAAGGGGTAGGCAAGAGAATGGTCGTGGACAGGCAAAAAAGTCAAAACCAGATCAGAGTCCAGGAGGTACTGAGTGACAGACAGGCTCATGGTCAAGGAAGGCAGAATGGTCAGGCAGGTGGGTACAAAGTCCAGAAACAGACAAGGGTCAAGACCGGGAGGACTAGAAAAAGGAGAAAGCTAAAAGCAGGAGAACGGGAAAACCGCTGGTTGATTTGGAAGCATACAAGACGAACTGGCACAGAGAGACAGGAAACACAGAGATAAATACACTGGGGAAAACGAGCGACACCTGGAGGGGGTGGAGACAATAATCAGGGTGTGACAGTACCCCCCTCTAGGGACGCATCCTACCTGGGTGCATACCTGGTTGACTAGGGTGTCGGCTGTGGAAGTCGGTGATGAGGGCTGTCTCTAGCGGGAAACCAGCACCTCTCCTCCGGGCCGTAACCCTTCCAGTCAACCAGGTACTGGAAACCTCTACCCCGTGGTCGAACACCCAGGAGACGTTTTACCGTGTAGGCCGGATGGCCATCAATGACACGGGAAGGGGGGGTGGGCCTGGGGACAGAAGACAAAGAACAGTGAGAAACGGGCTTAATCTTAGACACATGGAAGGTAGGGTGAATATGGAGGGTACGGGGTAACACAAGATGGAAAGCAGTGGAACTTATGACTCTGGAGATGGGAAAAGGACCAATGAAACAAGGGGACAGTTTGTGGAACTCTATCCGAAGGGGCAGGGGGCTGTGTGGACAGCCATACCCTCTGCCCAATGCGATAGCGGGGAGCTGGGGTCCGACGACGGTCCGCTCATCAACGACACCTGGAGTTGGTCTTGAGAATAGCCGCCCTGGCTCTTCTAGGTACGTCAACAGCGGCGGACAAACATCTGGGCCGAGGGTACGCTGACCTCCTGCTCTTGTTCACGGAAGAGTGGAGGCTGATACCCCATGGAGCACTCGAAAGGGGAGAGTCCCATGGCAGAACTAGGAAGAGTGTTCTGGGCCTACTCCACACAGACTAGTTGACAGCTCCAGGTAGTGGGGTTGGTTGAGACCAGGCACCTTAAGGTGGTCTCCAGGTCTTGGTTTGCTCGCTCCGACTGACCGTTAGTGTGGGGATGGAATCCGGATGACAGGGTGGCCAACGACCCTATAAGGGTGCAGAATGCCTTCCAGAACTGAGACGAGAACCCCAATTGGAGACCATGTCTACCGGGAGTCCATGGATCTGGAAGAAATGCTGCACAATAAGCTGGGCTGTCTCCTTGGCAGAAGGTAGTTTGGGGAGAGGAATGAAATGGGCAGCCTTGGAGAACCGGTTGACTACCGTCAGAATGACAGTGTTGCCATCAGACGGAGGGGGCCCAGTGACAAAGTCCAGAGATATAAGACTAGGGACGATGAGAAACCGGTAGTGGCTGCAGGAGGCCAGAATGAGCTTGCCGTGGAATCTTGTTTTGAGCACACACAGTGCATGCGGTGACGAAGGAAGAGACGTCAGGGACCATTGTGGGCCACCAGAAATGTTGTTGAAGGAAGGCTAGTGTACAACCGGACCCTGGATGACAGGACCGCCTGGAGGAATGAGCTCATTCCAGGACCCGGGACCGGACTGGATTAGAGACAAACAGCCGGTTAGCCGGGCCTCCTTCACGTCCAGGCTGGGAGTGTTGTGCCTCACAGACCAGGGTCTCAATACCCCAATCCACAGTGGCCACAAGGCATGAGGTAGGGAGAATGTTTTCAGAGGTCGAGGGTGTGGCAGAGGAACTGTATAGGCGGAAGAGGGCTTCAGGCTTCACATTCTTTGACCCTGGGCGGTAGGAGATGGTGATGTTAAATCTGTTGAACAGGAAGGCCCACCGGGCCTGCCTGGAGGTGAGGCGCTTGGTTGTACGGAGATTTTCCAGGTTTGTATGGTCGGTCCAGACCAAGAATGGCTGTTCTGCTCCTTCCAGCCAGTGCCTCCACTCTTCTAATGCCATCTTCACAGCCAGGAGTTCTCGGTTGCCAACATTGTAGTTCCTTTCAGCAGGATTGAGACGATGGGACAGGAAGGCACATGGATGAAGCTTCTGGTCCTGGGCAGATCGCTGGGACAGGATGGCCCCCACTCCAACATCCAAAGCATCCACTTCCACCACAAATTGATGCGAGGGGTCCGGATGGACCTCCTCCCAAAAGAGCTGCCTTCGGAAACTTCCGTATTCCATAGGTGAACGCGCCATATCGGGTGCATGAGTGTGCCCGAGACCAGACCTCCTCTCACTCTTGTGTTCCCTTAGGTAAAGGCGATAAGGGAGTCGAGGTCCACAGGCAGTTCCCTAGAAGCTAGCTCATCCTTAACCTCCTCAGATAATCCGTGCAGAAGAGTATCGAAAAGAGACTCCGGATTCCAGGCACTCTCAGCGGCCAACGTGCAAAAGTCCACTGCATAGTCTGCCACACTACGGGAGTATGGACGTAAGACGAGCAGTTTACTGGCCGCCTTTCACCCGGAAACCAGAGATTCAAATACCTTTCTCACTTCTGCCATGAAGCCCAGGAGAGCCCCCTTCCCGACATTAGCGTAATAATATACGCCATCTTTGATCTGTCTGAAGGAAACAGAGATGGCTGTAGCTCAAAAACAAGCAAGCACTGAGAAAGGATTCCCCGAATTTCGCTCCGGAGTTGGTAAGCGGGGTTCTCGGGGAGCCGGGATAGGCTGTACAATCTCACCACAGATAGGGGGAAAATTACTGTGTGACTGGGGTTTTTCAGAGGTGGCAGGCAGCCTCTGAGCTAACTACCTGATTTGCTTCATAATAGCCTTTAACCCATGGTCATGGCATTCCGTCAAGGAAATGAGCCCTTCCAAAAGGACCTGTACCAATTCCTCATGTCTCCTAATGGTGACTCCCTGCAGGGAGACAGCGTGGCAGAACTGGTCCAAGTCTGCTAGGTCTGTCATGGCCAGTTCGTACTATCAAGGCACAAGGCGAGACCCAGATGCAGACACAGGAGGCAGATGGTTGGAGTCTTACAATGTTTATTAATCCAAAGGGGTAGGCAAGAGAATGGTCGTGGACAGGCAAAAAGGTCAAAACAAGATCAGAGTCCAGGAGGTACTGAGTGGCAGACAAGCTCGTGTTCAAGGCAGGCAGAATGGTCAGACAGGCGGGTACAAAGTCGAGAAACAGGCGAGGTTCAAAACCGGGAGGACTAGGAAAAAGGTGAATGCAAGCAGAAGGAGAACGGGAAAACCCGCTGGTAGACTTGGAAACATACAAGACGAACTGGCACAGAGAGACAGGAAACACAGGGATAAATACACTGGGGAAAACAAGCGACACCTGGAGGGGCTGGAGACAATAATGAAGACAGGTGAAAAAAGAATTGTACGCAAGTATAAACACCATGGGACCACGATGCCGTCATACCACTCAGGAAGAAGACGCGGTCTGTCTCCTAGAGATGAGCGTACTTTGGTGCAAAAAGTGCAAATCAATCCCAGAACAACAGCAAAGGACCTTGTGAAGATGCTGGAGGACACAGTTACAAAAGTATCTATATCCACAGTAAAATGACTCTTATATCGACATAACTTGAAAGGCTGCTCAGCAAGGAAGAAGCCACTGCTCCAAAACCACCATAAAAAATCCAGACTACGGTTTGCAACTGTACATGGGTACAAAGATCGAACTTTTGGAGAAATGTCCTCTGGTCTGATGAAACTGTTTGGCCATAATGACCATCATTGTGTTTGGAGGAAAAGGGGAGGCTTGCAAGCCGAAGAACAGCATCCCAACCGTGAAGCACGTGTGTGGCAGCATCATGTTGTCGGGGTGCTTTGCTGCAGGAGGGACTGGTGCACTTCACAAACTAGGTGGCATCATGAGGAGGAGAATTATGTGGATATATTGAAGCAAAATCTCAAGACATCAGTCAGGAAGTTAATGCTTGGTTGCAAATGGGTCTTCCAAATGGACATTGAACCCAAGCATACTTCCAAAGTTGTAGCAAAATGGCTTAAGGACAACAAAGTCATGGTATTGGAGTGGCCATCACAAAGCCCTGACCTCAATCCCATAGAAAATTTGTGGGCAGAACTGAAAAAGCGTGTGCGAGCAAGGAGGCCTACAAACCTGACTCAGTTACACCAGCTCTGTCAGGAGGAATGGGCCAAAATTCTTACTTATTATGGGAAACTTGTGGAAGGCTACCCGAAACGTTTGAACAAAGTTAAACCATTTAAAGGCAATGTTACCAAATAGAAATTGACTGTATGTACATTTCTGACCCACTGGGAATGTGATGAAAAAAATAAAAGCTGAAATAAATCATTCTCTCTACTATTATTCTGACATTTCACATTCTTAAAATAAAGTGGTGATCCTAACTGACCTAAGACAGGGAGTTTGGATTAAATGTCAGGAATTGTGAAAAACTGAGTTTAAATGTATTTGGCTAAAGTGTATGTAAACTTCTGACTTCAGCTGTATGAAATGAGTAATGCGAGATATGTAAACATTCTTAAAGAGGCATTATTAAAGTGACTAGTGTTCCATTTATTAAAGTGGTCAATCATATCAGGTCTGTAGGTAGGCAGCCACCTTTCTGTGCAAGTGGTGGCTGTTGAAAAATCTGATGGCCTTGAGATAGAAGCTGTTTTTCAATCTCTCTGTCCCAGCTTTGATGCATCTGTACTGACCTCGCCTTCTGGATCGAAGCGGGGTGAAAAGGTAGTGGCTCGGGTGGTTATTGTCCTTGATTATCTTTTTTGCCTGCCTGTGACATCGGGTGTTGTAGGTGTCCTGGAGGGCAGGTAGTTTGCCCCGGTGATGCGTTGTGTAGATCGCACCACCCTCTGGAGAGCTCTGCGGTTGTGGGCGGTGCAGTTGCCGTACCAGGCGGTGATACAGCCCGACAGGATGCTCTCAATTGTGCACCTGTAAAAGCTAGTGAGTGTTTTTGGTGACAGGCCACATTTTTTCAGCCTCCTGTGGTTGATGAGGCACTGTTGCGCCTTCTTCACCACAATGTCTGTGTGCGTGGACCATTTCAGTTTGTCTGTGATATGAACACAGAGGAACTTAAATCTTTCCAGCTTCTCCACTGCTGTCCCATCAATGTGGATAAGGGGGTGCTCCCTTTGCTGTTTCTTGAAGTCCATGATCATCTCTTTTGTTTTGCTGACATTGAGTGAGAGGTTATTTTCCTGACACCACACTCCGAGGGCCCTCACCTCCTCCCTGTAGGCTATCTCGTCATTGTTGGTGATCAAGCCTACCACTGTAGTGTCGTCTGCAAATTTGATGATTGAGTTGGAGGCATGCATGGCCACGCAGTCATGGGTGAACAGGGAGTGCAGGAGGGGGCTGAGCACGCACCCTTGTGGGGCCCCAATGTTGAGAATCAGTGGAGTGGAGATGTTGTTTCCTACCTTCACCACCTGGGGCGGCCCGTCAGGAAGTCCAGGACCCAGTTGCACAGGGTGGAGTCGAGACCCAGGATCTCAAGGTTAATGATGAGTTTGGAGGGTACTATGGTGTTGAATTCTGAGCTGTAGTCAATGAACAGCATTCTTATATAGGTATTTCTATTGCCCAGATGGGATAGGTCAGTGTGCAGTGTGATGGCGATTGCATCATATGTGGACCGATCGGTGTGATCTAGGGTATCAGGTAAGGTGGAGGTGATATGATCCTTGACTAGTCTCTCAAAGCACTTCATGATGACTGAAGTGAGTGCTACGGGCGATAGTCATTTAGTTCAGTTACCTTAGCTTTCTTGGGAACAAGAACAGAAATACATGGTTTTGTGGTGGGCCATGTGCCTGCAAGCTGACTCTAAATGCCAACTGGATGGTGTTTCCTCTGAAACATTGGGGCGGCTGGCTTCGTGTTTCGGACGACACATGGCTCTTGACCTTTGCCTCTCCTGAGTCCGTAGGGGAGTTGCAGCGATGGGATAACACTGTAACTGCCAATTAGATATCACGGAAAAGGGGTCAAAAATAAAAAATAAGTCAAATTAGGAACCACTTTGGCCACCCTGTGTAGACTAGATGTCATAGCCATGCATTTCTGGAGTATTGTCAGGCATTACATGCAAATGTATCTATATGTATTTGTAATATATTTTACGTGACATTAAATATATTGAAATATAGTTTTTTTCCATATAAACATGAAATATATTTTTTTCTAAAACTTAAACTAAATAAAAACTAGCAAGTAGATCTGAAAACTTACTGAAACTAAACTGAAAATCAAATACAAATCTTAAAACTAATAGAAATAAAAATGAATATAAAAACACAAAACTAATAACCTTGAAGTGGAAGTTCAGTTTCCCTAAGAATGCTTGTTAACTTTTTAACCACTCCCAAACAAACCGAGGTCTCTCAGACCAAGGTCTCTCATAGGCCCCAGCTTAATCTTTGCTTCATAAACGACCTCCTTGACAGATTTCCACCTCATAATTCAGCTGTTTCTCACCCAAAGCGTACGTATCCCCTTTGTCCCCACTGGCTCATAAGGCAGAGACTAAACCTTTCCACTTCTGAAGATCTAAAGCCTGTTTATCAGACTCACCCAAAACCGTATCTGATGCCTTCCGCTCTGTCCTCTCCTGCCCAGCTGCCACGGTGGTGTCCTTTTCCTTTGATGTGGGCAACGGTCTGGTGGAGCTGAGTGTGAGGTCATCCACTCCTCTTAATGATGACCAGTGGCACAGGGTGGTGGCTGAGCGCAACGTGAAGGAGGCTGTGCTGCAGCTGGATGGGCAGTTCAAGGAGGTTCGCCCTGCACCCCCACAGGGTCACACACGCCTGGAGCTTTACAGCCAACTCTATGTCGGTAAGACATCCTTCCTTCCTGCCTCCCACCACATAGGGTAATGATGATCAGGTTTATATGTCTATGTTTGTAAGACAACTCGTGCTCAGCTCATGGTGTTTGGACCCGACTTATACAGGCCCACACAGTTTACACACAGAAACAATGTCAAAAGCTATTAGGATGTCAAGTCAACAACTAACAAGTTTTAAAAAACTTGAGTTTACAATTTTTTATCAGAAGTGTACTTGGTATCAAAGTTGTTGTTAACCAAAATGTCTAATGAGACTTTTTGTCATAAACGTTATCCTTCAGGTGCATCGGGTGGCCAGAGGGGCTTCCTAGGATGTATTCGTGCCCTGAAGATGAACGGTGTGACCCTTGACCTGGAGGAGAGGGCGAAGGTCACCCCGGGGGTGAAGCCTGGCTGCTCTGGCCACTGCACCAGCTATGGGCAGCACTGCAGAAACGGTGGCCAGTGCATGGAGAAATACAACGGTTACTCATGCGACTGCACCTTGACGGCGTATGACGGGCCCTTCTGCACTGAAGGTAAAATACAGTCACAGCCATGTGAGAGAATGGTAACTCTAAATGTTTTCGTTTTATTTCAACTTCACAATGTTACAACTCTAACTTTACCCTTTGCTTTTGGGAGGCTAATATCAATTCACTTTTCAGTTTCTCAAATGTCTGCTGATGTTTTGTATTGCTGCCTTGTGTCTAATGTGTGTATCAGACGTGGGTGGCTACTTCGAGAGTGGAACACTAGTTCGTTACGACTTCCTTCCCGAGGGGGGCCTTCCAGCCATCAGGGATGTGAAGAGCCTGTCTCCCCTGCTGCCCACGGAGGGCAACCTTACACAGGAGGAGCTGGTGTTCAGCTTCAGCACCTCCAACACCCCCAGCATCCTGGTCTACATCAGCTCCAGGACCCAGGACTACCTGGCTGTGGTGCTCAGACACAATGGTGAGAGGGCAACTGCTCAAAGGGTTTAAAATGCTTGAGAGAATGTGAGAGCAATACTGGCCATCCGTTTAAAGGGTTTGAAAGGCTTGGAAGGTGAAGTTAATGGTTTAGCCAGCAAAGAACCGCAGAATGTACAGGGAATTAGCTCAATAGCTAATTAAATAGTGCAACACACAGGTTGGGCATGGTTCGAGGCAGATGCATGAATAACTGAAACAGCAGAAAGAGAGAGTGATGGTCAATTTAGTATTTTAGCAATGTAGAGCTTAATTTAAAATACAATTGCCACTTGAGTTTGATACTCTAACCATGTTTCAAAGCCTGTGAGATAATGGGTGGACAACTATATGAATATGATTAAGACACATTGGGACTGACTGGGCATTCCATCTCCCTCTGTCAGGAACACTTCAGATCCGCTACAGCCTGGGAGGCCTGAGGGAGCCGTTCACCATCGACCTGGACCAGCGCAACATGGCCAACGGGCAGCCCCACCACATCAACATCTCCAGGCAGGAGAGGAACATACGGCTGCAGGTGATAATAATGAGGACGTTGCTTTATCTATCTATGGAGCACTTTTCAGCTGCAGCTCCAGGATGACCCTAGTGTTCCACTACCACAAAGGGTGATCTATCACACAGTGGGATTTGCCAATGTCCTGAAATTTATTTTCCCTCTGACTACTTTAGGCTGCAGGTAAAAATCTTAACAATGATGTAGTTTTAGCTAAAAAACATTTTCATTTTCATCAAGCAGTTGAAAGGTAGGACTCTAATGCTCCACTTGAGTCCCAGGTTGGGACCACTCTCAGTGAGAGACCACTCTCAGACTAAATTAGACTTTTAAAAATATGAATCACATTTCTATTTGGCGTACCCCTAGGGGTGCTAAGGGTCCAACACGGATCCCAAAAGGGTTCTACTTGGAACCAAATGTAACGGCTTTCTTCTGTGGACGAAGGAGAGGACCAAAGCGCAGTGTGGTTAGTGTTCATCATGTTTAATAAAGACGATAAACGTGAACACTGCAAAATACAAAACAACAAATGTGAAGAAAAAAAACGAAACAGTTCTGTCTGGTGCAGACTCACGAAGACAGAAGACAACCACCCACAAAAACCCAACACAAAATAGGCTACCTAAATATGGTTCCCAATCAGAGACAATGACTAACACCTGCCTCTGATTGAGAACCATATCAGGCCAAACATAGAAACGGGAAAACTAGACACACAACATAGAATGCCCACTCAGCTCACGTCCTGACCAACACTAAAACAAAGAAAACACAAAAGAACTATGGTTAGAACATGACACCAAAGGGGGTTATTCAAAGGGTTATCCTATGGGGCTAGCCAAAGTACCCTTTTAGGTTCTAAATAGCAAGTATTTTTCTAAGAGTGTAGTGTGTTTTTCACCCCTACTTTACTTTTGCTCTTTTTTTTGGTTTTCCTATATAATTTATTCCATCCTGGCCAAATTTCCTCATCTGCTGGCATGCACCTCTCCTACAGTGCATTCGGAAAGTATTCAGACCCCTTGACTTTTTCCACATTTTATGTTACAGCCTTGATTCAGTTTGATAGCTACACAGACTATAGATATAGCACTTTTCATAAAGCAGTTCAAAGGTAGAACACTAGTGCTCTGCTATCAGGAAGGGAGGACACCCTTCTCGGTGAGAGGGATTTGCTGATACCATTAAATCCAAAATACATATTTGTTCTGTGTCCTCTCAGACTGCATTAGGCTTTTTGCAACACACCAGACCCACCTTTCCTGTGGAAGTGGTTTATAGTGCATTATGCTTTTTAGCACAGTTTATTTCTGTTTGTTTATCGGATTTCGATAATGCATGATACACTGGCATCAGTTAGGATTTCCAGGCATATGCTGTTTAAAATACACCACTAGGTGGTAGTAATTAACAAAAATAAAAAAGCTGGCTGTTGGGTTTATAACTGACTGTAATATAACATGATTGATGACCATATCGTGATGTTCTTTTCCAGTTGGACCATTACCCCCCAGTCAGCTACACTCTGCCTGCTGGCTCTGACACCAAGTTCAACCTGGTTAAAACTATATTCCTGGGCAAAGTCTTTGGTAAGTGTAGATATAATCCATGTATTCCTACTGGAGTGTAAATATAAGGAATGCTGTGTATCATGCGTGGAATCAATGTATTATTTACACGGAAGTCAGAGTTACTTGCATTGATCTCTTTGAATTTGTCCAAGAGTGATTAAATCAGGACTCTGGTTCTGTGTGTTTCTGAAAAAACACAAAACCAGATTTTTTGTTGCCCATCCATGACTGAGTGATTGATCTTGTTTAGTCCAGGTGTATTAATATATGGAAAGAGGGCATCAATATATCTGGTACTGGTGATGTTGCCTTGACAGAAAAATCTTGCTTTGTTGATACAAAGACATGTACATCCATCTGAGTGCCCATATTGAGCAATGTTACAATAGGCCTTGTCTAGGCCTTTCCTTTGTCTTTGTCTGACTGACAGTGGCGACCCATCATTCAGGGCAAGTGGGGCAGTGCCTGTTTTGCATGTTATTTTGGCTTAAATATGTGTCACATATCAGTTTGAAAACAATGTAAAAAAAAAGAAAGAAAAAGCTGCATAAGAACATTGTCTCTTTTTTGCTATCTTGAGTAAGGCAGCTCCAAAATGCAGGTGTTTCAGCCTAGCTCAGTGTTTTCTGTGGTGGAGGGGCAGCCAGCTGAAAATATAGAGCGTAGGGGTTGGTAATCTTCTCTAGTTCTGCCGTGATTGGCTCAGTGTTCTGTCACTCATGGGGACACTACGTTCAAGCCCCCCTTGGGTGCTACCATAGATTTACATTAGAAGTGCCCATTCAAGAAGCCTTAAGGTTATTGGCCACAGATAAAATTATGTCAAATCACGTTATATCTACCGTAGCTTTGATTGGACTGATCATGTCAACAACATACTTTCAAAATCCTAGCTAGCAAGCCAGACAAGCAGTCATCTTCATGAATTATGTCGCCAATCTACTGGCAAACAATTTTCAGTCTTTGTCATATGAAGAGAAATGATAGATAAAACGTATCTGTGATCATCGGCCATTGGACATAAACATTACACAACAAGTTGGAGATCGCAAATTCAACAATGAGTGGTTTGGTAGGAATCAGCTGCTAACTGCAAGCGTTGCAAAGCAATCACTAGCCTGCTATTCAGTGGAGTGGGTATGTGGTCCAAGTCTGGGTTTAAGGGTCTCTTTTCCAAGCTTAAAAGGATAAACATTCACACGTAACACCATGGGAATTAATTGGCCATGCTGACAATCCAACATGACTTCTGCCGCATTCAAAACAACTGGAAACTCCGAACTGTGAAATCTTGGAACTTTGAATAAAATGAGCTCCAACTGGGAAAATACGCTTTGAATGGTCATCCAACAAAAAATTCCAAGTCGGGAAATTAGGACTCTTTTGAGAGCTCCGACCTGAAAATCACGGACGTCATGATTCAACCATGGTTTTTTTCAGTTCCCAGTTGTCTTGAAAGCACCAGAAATCCAGAGAAGTTTCATAACACATTTTGCCCACAAGAAGGACTCCTGTTGAAGTGAGCACAGCACAACAACGGAGAGGCCAAAAATGTATTGTATGCTTCTGCATAAATTATGTAATATGCCAGGGAGATATGTAGCTAAGAAAGTAATACTAACTGTATTTTGTGTAGTAAGCTGTTAGTAACCTCAACCTAATAATTTGGTCCCTTTCCCCATAATACCTTAGCCAACTGTTCTGACTTGGAGGTACACATGTAGCCTATGGCCTGTTTTAGAGAAATGTCATCATCAAATATTGTAAGAGCTTTCATTGCCTGCTTACATGCCCCCTTTATTTATCCTACCTTTCTGACTTGGTGTACAGGGAGAATACTGTAAGAACGTCTCATTGTTCTGAATTATGTCATTGTACATTTCAAAAGTGCTGAATAGTCATATCGTCTGTCTTAGCTCGCTCATTAATATCTTAATCGAAATGACGGATTTCCTCTTATCCGCTCATCGTTCCCTTATGCCATAGTTTGTACATCTCAATTGTCAGTAGAAACCACATGTTTAAGCAAGTCAGCCATATAAAAAGGCACTAAATGAGGCTGAGTTAACTGTTCCGCTGCCAAATAAGGCTCCACTGATAGCCAGGTATAGGAACAGCTTTATGTAGGCCCTAACAGTTTGTGGGCACCATTTGTCATTGTTATAGTGCAATTCATGTATTGTTTAGCGTTGTGTAGTGGCTTTGCTGTCATGCATCTAAAAAAAAAATGGAGTGTGCTCCACCAAGATTTACAGGCTAAAATCGCCACTGCTGACTGATATAGTACACCTACTATAGTACACCCACACCACTCAGATAAACTCAGGGTAAAAAAGTGTGGATCATAGGGCCATCAAGAACCACACCACTGCAGCACACAGCTCGTCAGTATAGAGAAAGGTAGAATAGAAAACAGAATAAAGTGATGTGCGCATGGCATGGCGTGTTTGATTTCCACTAAGGGAGGGAGCAGCACCGTGTTAGCAGGAGTCAGACACCAGTACACTGATCCTATTCTGAGAACAGTAGAATGCCCCATTGTGCCTGGCTGGTAAAGCCTTACAACTTCCCAGAGTGCTTTGCTGCTGCACTCGATTAATAAATTAACAACAATCTCTGACATCATCCTCAGGGAGGGAGGGAGCTCAAAAGCCCGGTCCTGATCCCCATCCTGTAATCCTTTACTCACATCCAGGTTTTCTCCGAGCCTCGTTCCGTTTGTGAATGTATTAGCTCACTTTATCCATGACATCATCATGTTTTCCCTGCCTGGTCTGGCTGTAAGGAAGAGAAGAGAAGGAAGGGAAAGGAGCTGGGCTGAATTATTTAGGGTGCATTCACATTCAGAGCTCGCTGGCTAACCAAGGCTTCAGGCACATAGACACGCTGGCAGATACACAGATAGGTTGGCATACAGACAGGTAATACACACAGGAAGACAGACAGAGAGATTGATAGACATATTGGCAAGAAGATAAACAGACTACTAGCAGGCAGTAAGGCAGCAGGGCAGACACAGAATTAAATGTTCCTGGCAGACAGATGAACATACAGGTAGACAGACAAGCATGTCCCATAGACAGGCATACAGCGGGCAGTGGTAGCACTGTATAAGACAAGGACTTTTCCTCAGGATAGAGGGGCTGCGCCGTGGGGGCAGACTCAGAGTTAGCGCCACTTCATTCAGGGAGGACAACAGGGCAACCAGGTAATACTCTTCTGTATTTGACAAACTTGAGGTGGCATAGTGTTTTCAATAACAACCTACCTGTAACTACACTGTAAATTTGTAGGTGTTGGGGACCCTTATGGTAAACCTTGACCTTGTGTTGTTGTTGCAACTCTTTGTTTCAGATATATTTCTATTTTTTGTCATTTCCTTTTCATGCAAGGTAGGCCTATGTTGTTTTTAACAAACATTGTCACTGTAGCCTAAGATGGTGAATACTTTTTCTGTAGATATTGCAATGTGTTTTCTGAAAAGTAGAGATAATGCATTGGCTAATGTTCCAAACAGGATGTGTTTGTCTTTTCAACTTGGGGGCATATGAAACATCCTTCTTACATGTAACTGTGAAATTACTCTTCTTTATCTGCCTTGGAGAATAACATATTGCAAAAGAATTGGATACTCTGTTTAAGTATAACATATCTGCAGTAGGAGTCTCTGCAGTAGTTGCCTGGCTGGTGGAAGCTAGGGACAGGGAATACAGTATCACCAACCAGAGACTAGTTTCAAGTGAACATAAATCAAACTGGGGAGGCTTACGGTGTTGTGCTGAGTAGTAGTGCATCGTGGTGGTAGACTAGTATTAAGTGGTCAGGCAGCATCAGTCAGCAGCTCCAAGAAGAACTCCTATCTAATCTAGAAGTACTGTGATGGTTTTTCTTTTTTCTTTGTTTTAATCAGAAACTGGCCAGATTGACCCAGTCCTCATAGAGAAGTACAACACCCCAGGGTTCGTTGGCTGTCTGTCCAGAGTTCAGTTCAACAATATCGCCCCTCTGAAGGCAGCACTGAGGTCTGGCATCGTCGCCCCAGTGACCACCCAGGGCATTCTAGTGGAGTCCAACTGCGGGGCGTCTCCTCTCACCATCTCACCCATGGCTGCTGCCAATGACCCCTGGCACCTGGACTCAGGTACAGTAAATCACTGTGTTTCTATCTATCCCCTTTAATTGTCCCACCAATGGAACCATTTATTCATATCATGGGATTTTATTCTATTCTATTGAATTGTTGTGTTTATTTACATCTCGATACCATCATCTTGAATACTGCATTTTAAAAGTAGTCCTTTACAGTAGATA
This sequence comes from Oncorhynchus tshawytscha, assembly GCF_018296145.1. NCBI lineage: Eukaryota > Metazoa > Chordata > Actinopteri > Salmoniformes > Salmonidae > Oncorhynchus > Oncorhynchus tshawytscha. Next base: position 20,705,959 of record NC_056456.1, on the reverse strand, counting down.
TATTGTCGGTGGTCAACTAGCAGCACCAGCAGTCCACTCAGTCCTCCAAAGAGATTTGACATTTAATTAAAACTTCAAGGCATGATATTTAATAGTGGTACTTTTCTTCTTCAGCTACTGAACCTTTTAAACCCATGTGCTGTGCTGTTTAGCTCCTGTGGATAGGTCTACAGGATGGTTATCACTGGGTCAGTGTATTGATCCTGGGTGTGTTCTCTGGACACAAAGGAATGAGCTTTCCGGACACATGAGATCTATTGCTGCCCAGCCACTCACCCTCTTCTCTTAATCTCTCCATTACTGGGAACACAATATCTATCTCATGCCTGCTCTGCTCTGTATGAAATGCTATCCCTCAGGGACTCTAAGTGACTATTTGTATGTTTAACCTATGGAGGCATATGAGGTTTCAATAAATCAGATGAATATTTTTAGTGGTACTGCTTTAGTAAGGATTAATATAAACAATTTCAATTGTCCCACAGCTAGGCCTAATGGGACTAGTTATAGATTGTTACACTATTGATATTCTGACTTTTACTAAGAGAGCTTTGGATGAAAAACATGAGAATAAGAGGAAGAATCTTTGTATCATTTGATCTGAGCCTTGCATAGTGCTCCAAAGGCAAACAGATCAGCTCCCTGTAAGAGGTATCTGTGATCCCTGCTCCACTGTGTGTGTGTGCGTGCGTGCGTGCGTGCGTGTTTGTGTGTGTGTGTGTGTGTGTGTGTGTGTGTGTGTGTATTTTGGGGGCGGTGATATGTGATGAGAGATTTGCACATATTCTGCAGAATCCACTCAAATGGACTAGAGTGCCCACAGAGATGCCAGATGAAAAGAGCAGACTGCCCCTCTTAACTCAGCCCACGCCTACTTCCCCCCATGACTCACACTGTGCATATACTGCATGCTATATTTATCGCCTGTCCTGTTTTTTTTTTATAATCGGATGCCAAAGTGTGCCAGTTTACAATTGACATATTCTGTCTCTGTAAAAAATGTGTCATAGCATTTACATTTTTTTTTAGTATTGTTTGGTTATTTTGTGGTTGATCCGTTTTTGTTTCCTTTTTCAGCTGGTGCTGTATTCCCATTCAACGAGGAAAGAGTTAGCCGGGATGGAGTTGATCGGAACGCTGCAATTATCGGAGGTGAATAGGGGCAGTAATCAACTCACCTACTATACAGGGTTGTTGAGGTTTTTAAAGGTCAAATTAAATTAAATTACATTTTATTTGTCACATGCGCCGAATACCGTGAAATGCATACTTACAAGCCCTTATCAAAGTGTATTTCTCACGTGCACAGGATACAGCAGGTGCAAACAGTACAGTGAAATACTTACTTGCACGCTCTTCCTCAACAATGCAGTATTCAATATATAAAAAAGGAAAATAAATAGAAAAGGGTCAAATCCAGTAATTGATTTTTCAAAAGAACACATTGTCATGTACCTCATAATGTCCTTTATACTTGTAGGTATCATTGCTGTGGTCATCTTCACCATCCTCTGCACCCTGGTGTTCCTGATTCGCCATATGTTCCGTCACAAGGGCTCCTACCACACCAATGAGGCCAAAGGGGCGGAGTCTGCGGACTGTGCCGATGCAGCCATCATTGTCAATGACCCAGCCTTCACAGAAACCATTGATGAGAGCAAGAAGGAATGGTTCATTTAATCAGACATTCACATTTTGGTACTGGTCAGTGGTGTGCCCATGGCTCTTCACACTTCGCTATGTGAGGACAAGGCTTTCTTTGATGATGATGATGATGAGGATGATGAATGAATAATGTGTAAATGGGGCATAGGAAGATTTCCCCATGGACTAGATGTGTGCATTGGCTGGCTTGTCTATAATGTATTTACATTGAGTGAGGAGTTGGAGGAGTTTTGGCAACATGATATCAGTCATTCACATAGAGCCATTATTACAACTACAGCATCACCTGGACTGAGAATTAAACATTTAAAAAACAATATCACTTTTTATATTTATTTTTTTCATTACTGTTGATGTCTTAATGTTTTTAGCTTTGATTGTAGAGATGTTTATGCCTGCATTTAATGGGTCAAGCACATAATGTACACTTCTAGTTCCTTTGCTGCCAAATGAGTACCAAGTGAGTTGCTTTGAGACAAAATGCTCTCCCTGCACAGATTGAAAAACACATTAAGGTTTATGTCACTGACATTTGATTGTATTGCATTGTAATGTATTGGTTTGATTGCACTGCAGTCCTTATTATGTGTAGAATACAATGGCATGCTACACAACTATGGCATTCCTTCATTGCACCATTCCACACAGTAGCACTGGTATTTCCTCACAAATGTGTCTTTTATCTTGCAGATAATTTTTTGGGGGGGCCAAATTATTCAGCATGCTTTATCTGTTTCCCCGGTCTTGCTACATATGATGATGGCTCTTCTTGGAAAATTGGTTTTTGGCATGATATGACAGGTTCACATTTGGCAACATTGTGACTTTTGAGAGGGAAGTGCTATGATATTGTCATGAAAAGGTTTATTGTACAAACAAGCATCATATTACTTATAGTAATGACAATATCCAATGTGCCTTCAAGATTCAGTCACTCTGCTTTCAGTTTTGGACTATTTCCTTCTGGGCACACTGACTGTACCCTGAATATTGAACAAAATAAATACTCTATGGCCAATAGGGATGTATTTATGATGGTGGCTATATGCTAAAAGGAAAATGACAACGTGGCTTAACTTCAGCTCCATGGGCAGTGATACACTATACACACGCTTAACTAATGCCTGAACTTCTATGCCTTTGTTGGTATTAATGTGTATAGTTCTGTAGCTCTGGAGGCTGCTGAGGGGAGGACGGCTCATGATAATGGCCAAAAACGGCGTGAATGGAATGTCACCAAACACATGGCACCATGTGTTTGATGTATTTGATACAATTCCAATTATTCTGCTCGAGCCATTACCAGGAGCCTGTCCTCCCCAATTATTAAGGTGCCACCAACCTCCTGTGTTCTATAGGTGTTATTTGATTTGTTTATTTGAGTACAGTGGGGTTGTATGTTATATGTCTAATCATTGTATTTCCTTATTCATAAGATAACCATTTTCACCCAGTAAGTCAGAATAACCCACAATATTAAATGTTTTTATGTTACAAGTGCCAACAAGATTATGTCAGCCTTTCCCCATGTTAAGATTCTCATATTCACATCATGTGGTTTGGGAATTGCTGTGATTAATTCAGAGTAGCATTACACAGACAACACAGTGTGTGCTGAAGAGAAGAACTGGAGGATTAGGGGAGCTAAGGGGAATGTAGACAGCATGAGAGACTGTCGTGAAAACCTCTGAAATGAACATAAAATGATTAGCTGTTACTGTTGAAGGCTGTAACAGCATCTGCAAACAGAATGTATCCTTCCATATAATGTCAGTGTCCCACATGCCCACAGCAATCTGAATTGGATGATGAAATCCCTTAAATTGCACCACTGAACACATAAGCAAAGCTGTTATTGTTAGGTAATTTCTTCACATTTTTTGTGTTGCTATTTTGTCATGTAGGCTATTGTTTTGAATCAACATGTAAATCCCTGTCTACATCTCACAATGGTACATTTTGGTTTATTGTTATTAAGAGGAGCAAAACATTGGTTGTTCATCACTGTGTGTGCTAATAGTCAAGTTGCAACTGAAACTCAATATACTTTAATATTCTATAAACCAAAATGATCAGAGGACATCCATTTACTGTAGAGCAACACTTTATGAGAAAGCATGATCTTACATTTCATTAGAATATCTAACACGTCACAGTTCACAATGTAATATATAATATAGCATAGGATATAATAAAGCATAATATAGCATATTGATATTATGGAGATTTTTTTTTGTTATGTTGGTTTACCACTTTTGTCAAATGAATGATTGGCATCGGATTTCAAATTCCATTATTGTTTTTCTTTTCATTAGCAGCATGACAATTAAAACTAAAAACAGTACCACATTGCAGTGCAATTTATTTTACATTAATTCTTTGGAAATATTTTGTACATTTCTTATCTGAGGGATGATGTGCAAAAGTATTTTTTATAATATATTTACATTTATTTCATTGCAATTATAATTAAAATGGCAGTTTTCTTTTTGATATTCTGTGTGAAAAACATACATTGTTGAAATGGTCTTTTACAGTGGCTTGAGATCATGTTCCCCAAAATGAAAGATTTTACAACTTCATTTTGTGTTATTTTAGTTCAGTATTGTATGTCAGGCCTGAGATTACATATGTAATGTGATTTTGTCTTAATATAAAACATTAAACAAGCCTTGCCATACAGAGTGTGGTTGGTTTTTCATCAGATGCCTCCCTATCAGAACATGCGCCCTCTCCCGACACCTACAGTGCTTTCAGAAATTATTCAGACCCCTTTACTTTTTCTACATTTTGTTGTGTTACAGCTTTATTCTAACATGGATTAAATAAATGTTTTCCTCATCAATCTACACACAATACACCATAATGACAAAGCAAAAACAGGTTTTTAGAAATATTTGTACATCTATTAAAAATAAAAAAACAGAAATACCTTATTTACATAAGTATTCAGACCCTTTGCTATAAGACTTGACATTGAGCTCAGGTGCATCCTGTTTCCATTGATCATCCTTGAGGTGTTACTACAACTTGATTGGAGTCCACCTGTGGTAAATTCAATAGATTGGACATGATTTGGAAATGCACACACCTGTCTATATAACGTCCCACTGTTGACAGTACATATCAGAGCAAAGCCATGAGGTCAAAGGAATTGTCTGTAGAGCTCCGAGACAGGATTGTGTTGAGGGAAAAATCTGGGGAAGAGTACAAAAACATTTCTGCAGCATTGAAGGTCCCCAAGAACACAGTAGCCTCCATCATTCTTAAATGGAAGAAGTTTGGGAACACCAAGACTCTTCCTAGAGCTGGCTGCCTGGCCAAACTGAGCATTCGGATGAGAAGTGCCTTGGTCAGGGAAGTGACGGTCACTGACAGAGCTCCAGAGTTCCTCTGTAGAGATGGAAGAAGCATCCAGAAGGACAACCATCTCTGCAGCACTCCACCAATCAGGCCTTTATGGTAGAGGGGTCAGACAGAAGCCACTCCTCAGTAAAACGCACTCAAAAGCCTGCTTGGAGTTTGCCAAAAGGACTCTCAGACCATGGGAAACAAGATTCTCTGGTCTGATGAAACCAAGATTGAACTCTTTCCTGAATGCCAAGCGTCACATCTGGAGAAATCCAGGGACCACTCATCACCTGGCCAATACCATCCCTATGGTGAAGCATGGGGGTGGTAGCATCATGCTGTGGGGATGTTTTTCAGCAGCAGGGACTGGGAGACTAGTCAGGATCGAGGGAAAGATTAACGGAGCAAAGTACAGGGAGATCCTTAACCTCTTGAACCTCTGGGGGCAGTATTTCATTTTTGGATGAAAAACGTTCCCGTTTTAAACAAGATATTTTGTCACGAAAAGATGCTCGACTATGCATATAATTGACAGCTTGGGAAAGAAAACACTCTGACGTTTCCAAAACTGCAAAGATATTGTCTGTGAGTGCCACAGAACTAATGCTACAGGCGAAACCAAGATGAAATGTCATACAGGAAGTGAGCCAGATTTTGGAGGCGCTGTGTTCCAATGTCTCCTTATATGGCTGTGAATGCACAAGGAATGAGCCTACACTTTCTGTTTCCCCAAGGTGTTTGCAGCATTGTGACGTATTTGTAGGCATATCATTGGAAAATTGACCATAAGAAACTACATTTACCAGGTGTCCGCTCGGTGTCCTCCGTCAAAACTAATGCGTAATCTCCAGGTGCGTGCATTTTTACATTTTGAACAGAGGAGAAACCAAACTGCCACGAGTGGTTTATCATCGAATAGATATGTGAAAAACACCTTGAGGATTGATTCTAAACAACGTTTGCCATGTTTCTGTCGATATTATGGAGTTAATTTGGAAAAAAGTTTGCGTTGTAATGACTGAATTTTCTGTTTATTTTCTTAGCCAAACGTGATGAACAAAACGGAGCGATTTCTCCTACACAAATAATCTTTTTGGAAAAAATGAACATTTGCCATCTAACTGAGAGTCTCCTCATTGAAAACATCCGAAGTTCTTCAAAGGTAAATTATTTTATTTGAATGCTTTTCTTGTTTTTGTGAAAATGTTGCCTGCTGAATGCTAGGCTTAATGCTATGCTAGCTATCAATACTCTTACACAAATGCTTGTGTAGCTATGGTTGAAAAGCATTTTTTGAAAATCTGAGATGACAGTGTTGTTAATAACAAAAGGCTAAGCTTGTGAGCCAATATATTTATTTCATTTGCGATTTTCATGAATAGTTAACGTTGCGTTATGGTAATGAGCTTGAGGCTATAATTACGCTCCCGGATACGGGATTGCTTGTCGCAACAGGTTAATGACAACCTGCTTCAGAGTGACAAAGACCCCAGACTGGGGCGAAAGTTCACCTTCCGACAACAAACGAGTGGCTTCGGGACAAGTCTCTGAATGTCCTTGAGTGGTCCAGCCAGAGCCCGGACTTGAACCCGATCTGAAATCTCTGGAGAGACTTGAAAATAGCTGTGCAGTGACGCTCCCCATTCAACCTGACAGAGCTTGAGAGGATATGCAGTGAAGAATGGGAGAAACTCCCCAAATAAACTTGGCTATTATTGTTGGAAATAATAATTTTGTGCTAGCTAGCATGCTAGATAACCATAATAATGGGTTTGGTTAGCTTGCCAATTTAGCTAGCTAGTGTTGTCAACCAGATCAGCATCAGAATTGGATTTATTTTGAGTGTTATGCGATGATTGGTGACAATGGTATGATCATATATTGAGCATTATATGAGCATTATAACATGAATACAACCCCAAATAAATGGGAATGGCATGTATATTTAGACTTTGGCTGGGCTTGCTAATTTCCTACTTTAGCCAGTGGAGCATTGCATGCTGGGATTTTTTGTGTAACTGGTTATATTCTAAAGCCATGGAATTGTATTTTTCATATATTTAACACTTGACCTCAGAAAGCAGTTAGCTGCGCTTGTAGAATATAAACTCTGTGGTGGCATTGTATTTGGTAGGCTTCCCAGCTGGCACCACGGATAGGGCCGAACTCAGTTGAGTGAAGGTATGATCTGCGTCAGCCAACGTTGTCAGGTCAACAACGCGCCGACTTTGATGGTGTTGCAAGGGTTTGGGTTACAGCAAGGAAGGCAAATACACTGAAAATATATATAAATGCAACATGTAATGTGTTGGTCACACATTTCATGAGCTGAAATAAAAGATCCCAGAATGTTTACATATGCTTATTTCTCTAAAATGTGCAGTTTTGTTACACAACACAATGCCACAGATGTCTCAAGTTTTGAGGGAGCGTGCAATTGACGTGCTGACTGCAGGAATGTCCACGAGAGCTGTTGCCAGATAATTTAATGTTAATTTCTCTACCATACGCCGCCTCCAATGACATTTTAGAGAATTTGGCAGTACATCCAACCAGCCTCACACCCGCAGACCACGTGCAGCCCAGGACCTCCACATCCAGCTTCTTCACCTGCGGATCGTCTGAGACCAGCTACCCAGACAACTGATGAAATTATGGGTTTGCTCAAGCGAAGAATTTCTGCACAAACTGCCAGAAACCGTAACAGACTTCAGTGGGTAAATGTTCACCTTCGATGGCCACTTGCACACTGGAGAAGTGTGCTCTCACTAATGATGCCTTTTGCCTATTCCCTGCTTGTACTTAAGCCTATCAGATTTCCTGTTATCTACCTATTGCCTCATCTCCCGGACTACGTTACTAGTCTTTTCCCTGCCTGTACTGTTGCCCTTTTGGACCCTCTGTGTATGACCTTCTGCCTGCCCCTGGACCCAGCTACCTGGCTCCTCTTGCGGTCCCTTGCAATAAACACCTGCTGCGCCCTGCGCTTGAAACCAGCTCTCTGTCTCCCCTCATGTTCGTTACAGAATAACTCACCAAAAACGACAGATGGATTCAGCGGTGCTGCAGCTACTTCTGACCCGACATGAGGATCGAATCGATGAACTCTGCGACCTCCTTCGCCAGTCCATTCCTGCTTCACCCATATCAGGTTCCACAGCCTCCTCTCGTTCATCTCCCCCCATATCAATGACTAATAAATACGACAGCTCCCCAGGGAAATGTCAAGGATTTCTCATGCAGTGTAACCTGTACATAGACCATCACCCCGCTGACTTCACCTCTGACAAAGACAGGGTGGACTTCGTCATCTCCCTACTCACAGGCAAAGCTCTGGATTGGGTCACAGCCCTGTGGGCCACTCAAAATTCTGATCTGTCCTCTGAATCACGTTTCCACGCCCTCTTCAAGGAGGTGTTCGACCATTCAGTTTCAGGTCATTACACCTGGGAACTGTTATGTGAGCTGCGACGGGCCGTCGCTCCACCACTGAGTATGTCTTTGAGTTCCGTACCATGGCTGCCGGCTGTGGATGGAGTGAACCAGCTCTCCTTACAGTCTACCAGAGGGGTCTTAACCTCTAGCGACGAGCAATCCCGTATCCGGGAGCGTAATCATCGCAAATGAAATGAAATAAATATATTCAAACACAAGCTTAGCCTTTTGTTAACAACACTGTCATCTCAGATTTTCAAAATATGCGTTACAGCCAACGCTAGACAAGCATTTGTGTAAGTTTAGCATGGCATAATGCTATGCTAGGCTGTGCTGGCAGCAGACAACATTGTCACAAAAATAAGAAAAGCAACCAAATTAAATAATTTACCTTTGAAGAACTTCAGATGCTTTCACTCAGGAGACTCCCAGTTAGATAGCAAATGTTCCTTTTTTCCCAAAATAATATTTTTGTAGGCGAAAAACGTCACGTTTGTTCATCCTGCTTGGCTGAGAAATCGACAGAAAAATTCTTTAACTATAACGCATTAGCATAACGCAACTTTTTCTATTCATGAAAATCGCAAATGAAATTAAATAAATATATTGAAACACAAGCTTAGCCTTTTGTTAACAACACTGTCATCTCAGATTTTCAAAATATGCTTTTCAACCAAAGCTACACAAGCATTTGTGTAAGAGTATTGATAGCCTAGCATAGCATTAAGCCTAGCATTCAGCAGGCAACATTTTCACAAAAACAAGAAAAGCATTCAAATAAAATAATTTACCTTTGAAGAACTTCAGATGCTTTCACTCAGGAGACTCCCAGTTAGATAGCAAATGTTCATTTTTTCCAAAAATATTATTTGTGTAGGAGAAATCGCTCCGTTTTGTTCATCACTTTTGGCTAAGAAAAAAACGAAAATTCATTCACTACAACGCCAAACTTTTTTCCAAATTAACTCCATAATATCGACAGAAACATGGCAAACATTGTTGAGAATCATCCTCAAGGTGTTTTTCACATATCTATTCGATGATAAATCCTTCGTGGCAGTTGGGTTTCTCCTCAGTAGCAAACGGAAAAGTACTTGCAGCTGGAGATAACGCAATAATTGCAACGGAGGACACCAAGCGACCACCTGGTAAATGTAGTCTCTTAGGGTCAATCTTCCAATGATATGCCTACAAATACATCACAACGCTGCAGACACCTTGGGGAAAACGTGGAAAAGTTAAGCTGACTCCTAGCTCCTCCACAGCCATATAAGGAGTCATTGCCATGAGGCGGTTTCAAAAAATGCGGCACTTCCTGATTGTATTTTCATCTGTTTTTTTTCTGTAACATCAGTTCTGTGGCACTCACAGACAATATCTTTGCAGTTTTGGAAACGTCAGAGTGTATTCTTTCCAAAGCTGTCAATTATATGCATAGTCGAGCATCTTTTCGTGACAAAATATCTTGTTTAAAACAGGAACGTTTTTCATACAAAAATTAAAAGAGCGCCCCCTATATCGAAGAAGTTAATTGGGAGTTACAGACCAAACTGGCCTGGACCTAAACCAATATATCCGGATGTCCATATCCATTGGCGAACTACTGGTGGACCGCAGACCTATACAGTCGGCCATGGCCTGCGAGTCTTCCACGCCCTTCTCTCATCCTCCACGGTCCAATAGCCCCGAACCCATGCATCTCGGCCACGCTCCCCTCACGCGTGAAAACCTGTGCCTATATTGTGGAGAGAGTAAACACAACCCCTCCACTTCTGCCCGGGTAAGCACCTCTATATTTTTTAACATTACCAAAAGGCAGTTTGGGATCCCAGCACTTCTTTCTGTAATGAGTTCACTCAGTTTGTGGAGGGGCTAGTGGGCTCGGGGGCTGCCGGAAATTTCATTGACGAACAATTGGCACAACAGTTAAGGGTCAAGCTAATCCCTGTTAATCCTCCTTTTAGAATGAATGCGCTGGATGGACAACCTCTCGGAACTGGTCTTGTGACTAGCATGACCCAAAAGTATCACCCTTCTGATTGGCCTCCTTCACTCTGTGGTCATTCAGTTAATGGTGTTGTCTTCACCTAAAGAACCCATCATCTTCGGTCACCCCTGGCTAAGCCTTCATGACCCTGCCATCTCCTGGTGGCAAGGGGGACTGCTGTCATGGTCTCCCATCTGTTTAAGCACTGCTTCAGTCTACCATGTTGAGCCACCTCTATAGAAGGATCAGAGTCTGCCATTCCAACCCACATCCCAACTGTATATGCCTAGTTCCTTAGTGTCTAAAGCAAGAAAAAGGCATCCATTCTGCCCCCTCACCGCCTGGAGGACTGCGCGATCAATCTCTTTCCTGGGCTATCGCCCCCTAAGGGTCGGATCTACCCCTTGTCCATCCCAGAGAATGAGGCTATGGACAGCTATATAGAAGAGGCTCTCGATATGGGATTCATCCGTCCATCCACGTCTTTGGCTGGATCCAGTTTAATTTTTTGAAAAAAAGGATGGTAGTCTCCATCCCTGCATAGATTACCAACCCCTCAATGACCATCAAGAATCGCTTCCCTCCTCCTCTGATTCCGGCCGCACTAGAACAAGTTGGACAGTCTACCATCTACTCCAAACTGGACCTACGTAGTGCTTACAACCCGGTCCGTATTTGAAGTGGGGATTTTTTTTTTTAAAAGGATGGTAGTCTCCATCCCTGCATAGATTACCGACCCCTCAATGACCATCATGAATCGCTTCCCTCCTCCTCTGATTCCGGCCGCACTAGAACAAGTTGGACAGTCTACCATCTACTCCAAACTGGACCTACGTAGTGCTTACAACCTGGTCCGTATTTGAAGTGGGGATGAGTGGAAGACGGCATTCATCACCGCTAGGGGTCACTACAAATACCTGGTTATGCCCTACGGTCTCACCAATGCTCCCGCAGTCTTCCAGTCCTTCACGAATGAAGTTTTCCAGGACATGATCATGATCTCATTGTGTATATTAGCGATATCTTGATCTACTCTCACTCCCTTGCAGAACACGTACAGCATGTGTAACAGGTCCTCCAACAGCTACAGGACCACCCTCTTTATGTCAAGGCTGAGAAGAGCGCCTTTCACGTTACTATGGTAACCTTCCTAGGGTTCGTACTGACACCAGGAAGGGTCAACATGCATGAAGGCGGGGCCTCCCACGTGGCGCAGTGGTCTAAGGCACTGCGTGCTAGCTGTGCCACAAGAGCCTCTGGGTTCGAGCCCAGGCTCTGTCGCAGCCGGCCGTGACCGGGAGGCCCATGTGGCGGCGCATAATTGGCCTAGCGTCGTCTGGGTTAGGGAGGGTTTGGCAGGCAGGGAAATTCTTGTCTCATCGTGCACTAGCGACTCTTGTGGCGGGCTGGGCGCAGTGCACGCTGATCAGGTTGCTAGGTGTACAGTGTTTCCTCCGACACATTGGCGCGGCTGGCTTCCGGGTTGGATTCGTGCTGTGTTAAGAAGCAGTGCAACTAGGTTCGGTTGTGTTTCGGGGGACGCATGGCTATCGACCTTCGCCTCTCCCGAGTCCATACGGGAGTTGTAGCAATGAGACAGTAACTACTAACAATTGGATACCACGAAATTGGGTAAAAAAAATACAAACATTTAAAAAACATGGATGAAGGCAATGTCATGGCCGTGCTTAACTGGCCCAAACCTACCACCGTAAAGGAACATTTCCTAGGATTCTCCAACTACTACCGCCCGTTCATCTGAAACTGCAGCAGCACAACCGCTCCTCTCTCAGCTCTCACCAGTCAAAAAACCCGTACCCTCCAATGGACCGACACCGCCCTTACTGCATTTGAGACCTTGAAGCGCCTCTTCACATCCGCACCATCCTTAGGCAGCCAGATCCTACACTTCCTTTTGTTCTGGAGGTGGATGCATCCGAGGTTCAGTGTGGGAGCAGTTCTCTCTCAGTGTGTCGGGACACCTTCCAAATTACACTCATGTGGCTTCTTTTCCAAGAAACTGTCACCCGCTGAGAGGAACTATGACGTCTGGAACTGAAAACGCCTCGCCATTAAACTGGCTGTCGAAGAGTGGTGCCACTGGTTAGAGGGAACTCATCACCCATCCCTTGTCCTTTTCGACCACTGCAATTTGGAGTACTTAATAAGTGCTAAGAGGCTCAACCCCAGACAGGATCGCTGGGCACTCTTCTTCACCAGATTCAACTTCAACTTCACTGTCACTTATCTTCCCGGCAAGAAAAATGTGAAGGCTGATTCCTTATCACATCTATTTGATGCCCCTTCCTCTAACCCAGCTCCCGAAGCCACCCTGCCTCCATCTTGTGTCGTGGGACCCATACAGCGGGAAATCCAAGAAGCCGTCCAAGAGGCCCTTTGCCACAAACCAGCACCTCCGAAACCCCTGCAGGCAAGACTGTCCGTCAGACACCAACTAATGCAGTGGTGCCATACCTCGCTGAGTTCTAGCCATCCCGGAATCCCCCGGACCATGGAGCTACTGACACTAAAGTTCTGGTGGTCACCCCTAACAGCCGATGTCCGAGATTACGTTCTTTCCTGTCCTGTCTGTGCTTGGACAGAGAGCCCTTTCCAACTACCTACTGGTAAGCTTGAGCCTTTACCTACACCACACAGACCATGGTCCCACAACGCCATGGATTTCCTCAAGGATCTGCTGGACCCTTCAGGCTTCACGACTATTTTAGTTGTGGTGGATCGGTTCTCCAAGATGTTCCGACTCATCCCACTTCCGCATCTACCTAATGCCATGGAAATGGCCGAGTGCATGTTCCAACAGGTGTTTCGTCTGTATGGGATCCCGGAAGACATCGTTTCTGATCGGGGACCCCAGTTCGTCTCCAGGGTGTGGCAAGCCTTCTGTGACCGACTGGAGGTCTCCATCAGCCTATCCTGCGGATACCATCCCTAAACCAGCGGGCAGACGGAACGCCTGAATCAGGAAATAGGGAAGTACCTTCGCCAACACTGCACCCACCAACCACACGAGTGGAGTCGCTATCTAGCCTGGGCTGAATACGCACAGAACTCTCTGGTGCTCCTTTGCTCCTTTTCAGTGTGTCCACAGATACCAACCCCTGTGTTCCCATGGGAGACGGAGCCCGGAACTGTGCCTGCCGTCGATGCGTGGTTTCAACGGAGCGCGCAGGTTTGGGAGACCGCACATCGGCACCTCCATCAAGCTTCCCTCTCCCAGAAACGGTTCGCTGACCGGCGTCGCTGATCTACTCCACTCTTCCACCCTGGGCAATGTGTGTGGCTCTCTAGTTGGGACATCCTGCTTCGTGACCCCTGCAAAAGGTTCAGTCCCGGTTCATTGGTCCCTTCAAAATAACACACCACATCAATCCTGTCACCTACCATCTCCACTTGCCCCACCATTACCGGATCTCCGCATCCTTCCATGTGTCCCTTCTCAAGACTATGAGGTACAACACTCTCCATCCTCCTGTGGCACACCTCGGCGCACCCCCTCCGTTTGACGTTGGCGGTGCGTTGGTGTCTTATTCCGTCTGAGCCTTCCTTGACTCCAAGCGCCTGGGTGGTTGCATCCACTACCTGGTGGATTGGGAAGGGTACGGACCCGAAGAACGGTCCTGGATCCCCGCCTAGGACATCCTCGACCCAGACATAATCCTGGCTTTCCACCGTAACCGTCCTGACCGCCCAGCTCCACGCCCCAAGGGGAGGTCCACTGCTCAGCTTCCTAGGCCGTCAAGAGCCACTCGTAGAGGGAGGGGTAATGTAACGTCTGCTTCCAACTCACACCCTAAAACACGTAGATCCCCTGAACGCAGCAGCTCACTCTCCAGATCCCAATCACCTGAATTCTAGCTGTTCACACACCTGTATGTCATTATCAACAAATCCTTATGTAGACCCCTGCCAGACACTGCATTTGCCAAGAGGTATGGGCTTCTCTGTTTGGGTTTGAATTAAACCAGTGCTTTTGTTTAAAGATGTTTTACCATATTGACATCCAAGCTCAGTGTTAAGGCAAAATATGAAACCCCTCTTTTGGACACAAAATTATTAAGTGATATGATTAGGGAGCGGTAGAAATGTATACAATTGCTACCCCGGAGGAAATGGGGGTGGGTCATGCTTTTTCAATTTCAGTCAGGGGGAGGGTTTAATATTTTTTTATTTAGTCCAAAGGAGGGTCATGTAATCTGTAATAGATTTAATGTCATATTGCTCAGTGTTTGAGAATTAGTTGCTTATTATATCTCTGTGAACCTGATGCTGCCCCTCATCCCTTATTCTCTGCTGGGTGAGCAATATCAAGTGTGCCTAGTGTGGTCTCAATCCAATGATCCATAGCCTATATGAAGACCATGCTCGGAGAAGCACAGGGCAAAGTTATAGTTCTAAGAAAATGTACTTCCTTCCAGGGTTTTTGCGCTGCTGGGATGGTGTAAACTAGGCTACACTGTATTACCCACGGCAATGGATAGGCTGCCCCAATCCTGGGCCCTGGCCTGCCCTGCTCTTGCTGATGTAGGCCTAAAGCCTTTTGTGCTGCCCAACCAATAGCTGTGCTGTGTACAGTTGCACTTCAGTAGGGGAGTCAAAGGCTTCTTCAGAAAAAATACTATATTTGTCCAACAAATTCAATATACTGTATGTGCAAGCTGACTAGGCCTACTGATGTCCTGTTAAGTTTTAGCGGGATAGTGCGAAGATGAGAATGACGACCGGAGGTAAAACAATCTGTTTCCTTGCCCACAATGAAGATATATATCAGAGTAATTGACTTCACAATAATCCATATTCGAGTACATAACTTGCATTACTATGAAGCAGTAGCCTTGGAGAAGGACACCACATGGGTGCTAAAAAGCTAATTCGAGAAGGCCTAATTCATTTAAACAGTCTTCATTTTAATTTTACTTCAGGCTACTAACAAGATGGCTTTGTGTTAGAGCCCATTTCTTCCTATTCAATAAATAAGAGGTAGGCCTACCTGTTTGACAGCCTACCCCTTGTTAGCTTAAGATTTTGAAAAAGATGCAATGGACCTGATTTATTTACCTTTATTTAACCAGGCAAGTCAGTTAAGAACAAATTCTTATTTTCAATGACGGCCTAGGAACAGTGGGTTAACTGCCTGTTCAGGGGCAAAACAACATATTTGTACCTTGTCAGCTCAGGGGTTTGAACTTGCAACCTTCTGGTTACTAGTCCAATGCTCTAACCACTAGGCCCTTCCTGCCGCCCCTTATATAAAGCTATCTATAATGACGTTTTAGTCCCCAATGCTTTATTCTAGAAACAAGCTGTAAAATGCAGGGGAAAGATGTGACTCATGCATATGGAATATCTTTGATTCGTCTCTATGACATTTAGAGGCAGCGTTACAACCTTCTATGGCCGAGGAGACCAAAAATGTACTTTGCTTGGGAAGTGATATGTGATTCTGTCATTATCAATTCACATTCAATATTTCAACAGGCTATTAACAACATATTAACTCTAAATCAGTCAGGAGCAAGCCGGGTAGCTGTTGGGTTCACCTTGGGGTCATGATAGGGGCTGTACCAAATGTTTGATATATTATAATAATTGATTATGCTTATGTTGTATTAATAGAAGGGGAGAGGTTATAAGACCCCTGTGTGAATGTGAGACAGAACTCTGCAGGGGAGTGTAAGAGATAAGAGACTAGTCAGACATTCCACTATAAATCAACTTGGGGAGTGGACATTTACTGCTGAGCCTTTAGATAACACTGAAACTATTGTTTGTATAATTGTGTAGTCATGGGTTTGGTCTCATGAGTAGAAGGTCATGACGTAGGCAGTGACATCACTAAGATATATGACTGCAGGCATAATAAAAAAAAACTCGGACCCTTTTCTATTTTGAAGAACTTACTCGGAAACATGCGTGCTATGTTCCTGTTGTCAACTTCTGTCTGCAATTGCATTAATAAATGAGTGATTGACTTATAGATATTGTCTGAATGCTAATTTCACCAATGCGCCAATGATTGACGAGGAACAAGGAACGAACCCCAACATAGCCTAAGAAGGAACTCAAATTAATTATTTAGGCTATATTATTATTAGTATTTCAAGGCTATGACCTTCCATTTAAGAAATAGATTGGGAAGCATTTGTGACACGCTACAGGCTGGCAGGAGCTCTCAGCATTTCAACAACACTACAACAACAGCACTTCAACAACATGCATATATATACATTTCACATTTAGGCTGTATAAAATGAAATCATTTAAAAAAAGATGACTTAGAATTAAATGAGAATGAAACGATAAATGCCTTATTGGGCTCTACAGTCATTCTACAATGCCTTGGAATTCACTTTTAGAAACACAAGTTTGCCCACTATTTGGTTTGAGGATCATGTGGTGACATATGCATGCCTAGTTTGTTAATTTAGCCTAGCAGATGTTTTTATATTCCAATGCCCTAATCACAGTCAACATAAATCTATTTTGTAACAAAAATAACATGAAATAAAATATAATAAACTAGAAAAGGATAATGAAGTACATTTTGGCCTACCTGATGATATGTGGTTGCTGTGTTATAAACAAATACCTTTTTCTCGAGTTCATTGATGAACAGATACTTCAGTTGTAACTGGTTCTGTTGTGCTAAACCAATACATGAATTGCACTATAACGGTGACAAATGGTGCCCACAAACGGTTAGGGCCTACATAAAGCTGTCCCAACAGTGGAGCTTTCCTTCAGCACCATGGAGTGAATTCTTACCACCACTACAACTGTCTATCAGCGGAGCCTCATCTGGCAGTGAAATATTTCATTCAGCCTCATTTACTGAAAACCATAGCGGATATGGCTGACTTGCTTAAACAAATGTGATTTCTACTGACTCCTTGTGGATTTGTGTAAGTCGATAAGAACCTCATTGCCCTTCAATAATAACAAAAGCCAACATGAGTTTTGACTTTTGAACCATACAAACATTATTACATTTATGTTCAGTAAATTCATAATGTTTGTTCTTATATAATTAACACATAGCTCTAAGTATAAGTAAGTGCAAGGAAACGAGCTGTGATGAGGTAGGCCTATTCGTTCAGCACTTTCAAAATGGACAACAACAGACATTCAGACTCCGATCAAGAGAGACATGGTTAGCCTACCATTTAAAGTATTTTTTTAGGCCAATATGGTCTAAAAAGGAAGGAAAATACAATTTTACAGACAATATACCGACGCACAGACAGC
This sequence comes from Oncorhynchus tshawytscha, assembly GCF_018296145.1. NCBI lineage: Eukaryota > Metazoa > Chordata > Actinopteri > Salmoniformes > Salmonidae > Oncorhynchus > Oncorhynchus tshawytscha. The sequence continues at coordinate 20,688,258 of NC_056456.1, read as the reverse complement.
GCATGCACAAACAAAACAACCCTCGCAATATCACCTGGAATTACATGGGTCTATTACTGAACTTTTTGTTAAAAACAAATATTTTAATGGGAAGAGACTGCCACTGGCAAACATGGTTACCGAGCTAATTACATGAGCTAATTTATACAGCAGCATACAATACATTTTTGGACTCACCATTGTTGTGCTGTGCTCACTTGAACAGGAAGGTGGCTCAGCCGTCCTTCCTGTGAGCAAATTTTGCTTTCAAGGCAACTGGGAACTCTGTGGGGAAAAAAATAGGTTGAATCATGACGTCAGCGATCTTCGGGCAGAGCTCTAGAAAGAGGCCTGAGTTCCCGGCTTGGAATTCCGAGTTAGATGACCGTTCAAAATGTATTTTACCTGTCGGAGCTTATTGTTTTCAGAGTTCCCAGTTGAGATTTCCCAGTGCCGAGTTTCCAGTTGTTTTGAACTCGGCAGAAGTTATTCTGGATTGATAGCATGGCCAATGTACTCACTGAGCACTGATACCTTTTATCGTGACTTTAGTTTCATTAATTTTATGATTGTTATTTATCGAATCAACTAACTATGTTTAATTGTTACCCGATTTAAATGAATCATGTAATAATGAACTCATTAGGAATTTGGGGCACTACGAGAGCAGTTGTTTGAAGAGTTACCATCTCCTGAATTAAACTCTAAAGGTCTTTACTTATCACATCCATAAAATAGTCAACGTATTAAATCATAACCTCATCATATCATCATTCTGAATAGTCGTAACCTCATGCATCTGCAAAAACCCCAGCCTCACTTATGATTCAGTACTACACAAATTGGTTTAATTATTTCTTTACTAGTGTCGTCTCTTTGGCTATGCCGGATTAAGTGATATGACATGCTATTCTATAAAATCCTTTCTCCGTAATTAATATGACCTGATTGAGCTAATCATGTACATGTAATTAACTAGAGAGTCGAGGCACCACTAGAGAATATTTATACAGCTGTTATCTTCCGAATAAACTTTTAAAGACCTAGTAATATTTTACATCAATAGCAGTCAATATTAATCGTCACCTTAATTCAGTCTCATCTGAAAGTTGTAAATTCTTGGTTATCTTCACAAACCCTGGCTAACAAGTTGAATCAGCAATGCAAAATTGGGTTTAATTATTTATTTACTAAATACCTAACTAATCACACAGAATTACATATACAAAGAATCATACCTTGATTACAAATTACGTCGTAAAGGAAAACGTCCCTAGCGGAGTGAACTGATATGACAGCTGGTTACACAAAAGAAAAGGGGCTGGGTTTGAGTGAAAGAGCGGGAAGTCTGTGGGAAAAAGGGAGAAGCTGTGCTATTGTAAATACAGTATCGTATGCATTCTGAATTACCGCCCATTTGGAAAAGGAAAATGCAATAAATATTTACTCTGAGCTGAGCTTCGGTAGGTTGGTAGTAGATGGAAGTCCGTGTTGCCAAACCGAGTCCTTTGAAGAATGTCTCTGGTGGTCAATTGGATACGTTGTAGTAACGTCGTTGAGTGGTAGACGGGATACTCTGTCTGTTCTTTCCTAGCCCGCGTTTGCAGCTGCTGTTGCTAACTCAACGGCTAGGAGGTATCACTTCTGTAGTGAATAAGAGTTCAACGTTCATATCATTCGCAACCAAAGTTCACGCTGAGGTTGGCTTAGTTCTGTAGTTGACATGTTAGTCCTTTTAACGCAGAGGCTGCAGACCTCACGTACTTGGAACCGGAGGTTATATTGTCGTCAAGGCTTTATATAGGAAAGGAGAGGAGGGCGTGTTTCAAAAGTTGTATAACACATGTCCCTTCACAGGGGCGGGCCATTGATTGAGCAGAGTCCTAATCTTATGAAAACCCAAATCTCTCTTTTGGAAGCTAAAATTACATTTAATCTCTTCACCAATAATTTTATATTCAAACATTTAAATTGAACAACAATTCCATGTGAATCCGATAACTACAATGTGCAGACTTTCCACTGTAGAGTTTGTCATCTTATCATTGATGAGAATGTCTCAGATGACAACCGAACTGATATCATAGTCATTAAGTACCACCGCATATGTTCAGTTGGTCGGATTACCAGAATATAGTTCATTTCCCCCCACCTTCTGATGTTCCCAGAATCTCTATGTTAACCAAGGGGTTTTCAAATGTCACATCAGTAGGGTAGAGGGAGGAAACAGGGAGGAAGCGGTATTTATGACGGTCATAAACCTACCCCCCAGGCCAACGTCATGACACTAGTTTACAAAATAATAAAACAGCATAGAACAAGACAACTTTTCGATCCAAAACGGATCTTCGCCAGGTCAATACAGGATAACATACACACTTAATACATGAGAAAAATGTCTCAAACGGACTGACAACATATGGCGGCTTGTTACACAGAAAATGAAGATGGGTGGGGTAGAGAGAGAGATACATTGTTGATACATCTTTAGAACTATTCTCACAGTAATCATATACTTTGCACACAAACAGCCGCCCGTTTGAAGTAAGAAATCATGAATGTATTTATGTTTGAGTGCCGTTCCCCATTTATCTCTGTCGGAACAAGCCTTCTTTAGGAAGAGTGTTGGGTTGGCCTTTCAGCAGCAGGCTTGTAAGGCTCTGATTGTCCAAAAGGGGTCCCCCCTTTCCAATCTTCTTACTGTTGTTCACTCTGGAAGATGCTCCTTGGAAGTGGTTAGCCAGCCGTGTTGACGGTTCCCATTGGTGATGAGAGTAGGAAAATATGGTGATTTGAGAATAGTAGTAGGATGGGATGGTTTGAAGAGTAGTAGGATGGTCCCACTTAAATGCACTTTTCTCAATATTTGACTTAGGACAGCTAATCAACCGTACGAGTGATTGTCTGGGAGATCAAATCAAATCCAAATCAAATTTATTTGTCACATACACATGGTTAGCAGATGTTAATGCGAGCGTAGCGAAATGCTTGTGCTTCTAGTTCCGACAATGCAGTAATAACCAACGAGTAATCTAACTAACAATTACAAAACTACTACCTTATACACACAAGTGTAAAGGGATAAAGAATATGTACATAAAGATATGAATGAGTGATGGTACAGAGCGGCATAGGCAAGATGCAGTAGATGGTATCGAGTACAGTATATACATATGAGATGAGTATGTAAACAAAGTGGCATAGTTTAAAGTGGCTAGTGATACATGTATTACATAAAGATGCAGTAGATGATAGAGTACAGTATATACGTATACATATGAGATGAATAATGTAGGGTATGTAAACATTATATTAAGTAGCATTGTTTAAAGTGGCTAGTGATATATTTTACATCAATTCCCATCAATTCCCATTATTAAAGTGGCTGGAGTTGAGTCAGTGTGTCGGCAGCAGCCACTCAATGTTAGTGGTGGCTGTTTAACAGTCTGATGGCCTTGAGATAGAAGCTGTTTTTCAGTCTCTCGGTCCCAGCTGTGATGCACCTGTACTGACCTTGCCTTCTGGATGATAGCGGGGTGAACAGGCAGTGGCTCGGGTGGTTGTTGTCCTTGATGATCTTTATGGCCTTCCTGTGACATCGGGTGGTGTAGGTGTCCTGGAGGGCAGGTAGTTTGTCCCCGGTGATGCTTTGTGCAGACCTCACTACCCTCTGGAGAGCCTTATGGTTGTGGGTGGAGCAGTTGCCGTACCAGGCGGTGATACAGCCCGACAGGATGCTCTCGATTGTGCATCTGTAGAAGTTTGTGAGTGCTTTTGGTGAAAAGCCGAATTGGTGACAAGCCGAATTTCTTCAGCCTCCGTCGTTGATGAGCAAAAACGGGGGTAAAAAAATTTAATCTATATATTTTTTTAAACATTACTTAACAAAATCAACCTGCTTTTCTGTAAAAAAAAATTGAAAGGCTCTGTGAGGGCAAAACATTTCCTAGCGACAACAGTCCTTGCAGTGCTTCTGCCGTGAATTCTTGGAGACCCAAAAACTTATCGGCTGCAGATATAATGATGTCCAGCTTTTTGGGCTTCTTAGACCCTTGTGCTGTACAATAAATCACTGTGGCTATAAATGCCCCAAAATCCACTTTCTTCAGATTGAGTGTATCCAGATCACTCGATTGACTTAAAACAGTAGCAACTGGTTACAATGCATCCACCGCCATATCCTCAACACTGTTGCCTCTTCGACATAGGAGATCTGCTGCACAGCCCTGATCCTTGACACCTTGACCTTCACCCTAACTGGGCACTCAAGGAAGTCCGTAGTATGATCCCCACCACAACAATTGCAACAATTTCAATTGACAGATTCTTCAATACTGTACTTCTCCCTTCTGCAAACATTTGACACGTGACCATATCCTTCACAATTCAAACACTGTAATGGTTTGGACACAGATGTTCTCACGGCATACCTCACATATCCAAACTTCACGTATTCAGGTAGTCTCCTCAAACAACAATAATATTGATAGGCTTTTCTCCTTCCTTCCATTTACCATATGGGTCAGGTGACGTGCACTGACCAGTCTTGGGATTTTTTGAGTACAGTACCAGTCAAAAGTTTGGACACACCTACTCATTCAAGGGTTTTTCTTTATTTTTCCTATTTTCTACATTGTAGAATAATAGTAAAGACATCAACACTATGAAATAACACATATTGTGGTAACCAGAAAAGTGTTAAACAAATCAAAATATATTTGATATGTGAGATTCTTCAAAGTAGCCACCCTTTGCCTTGATGACAGTTGTCATAATAGAGGTATGAGAAACATTCTTTGACAGTTTTTGATTATTGTTGCTTGGTTTTATAGGTAGGTAACTCCAGTGAATTTGAGCAGGAAGCTAATGTATTATAAAATGATAATCTGTTTCCATTACGTGGAGTAGTGTCTGGTAATACAAGCAGAATGAAATAAGTCTTGACTGCCAAGCTGATAAGACAGCACCAACTTTTTGATGGTTCTTCATTTGTTAAACAACAGTTTTGTATTTAACTAAACTAATGCAACAGGTTAAACTGATAGGATTACTGGAAAAGGGGCTCTGGGATTGTTTATTTTAAAATGGGGTCAATTCCACTTAACGAAACACTCTATTCTCTGATGGGTCTTGAATAGAATTCTTGCTTCCAGGAAAAATGGAAGTCCAATACAGTGTGTATGTTAATTAAGGGAGACATAGGTGACCATGTCTAAAACAACTTTTTATTTGATGCCTAGAATGAAATATCACTGATTTCTTCAGCTGAGAAATTGACTACATTTGCAACAGGAAAAATATTACGTTAGGAATGGTTAACAGGAACAATCTAAGCTGAAACAGATATTAAATGTGTTGATTGGAAATTGGTCTATTCACACACACATACACCAGCACGCACACACCATTTACTGGTTATGAATATGGGTGAGTGGTGTTGATACTGTGGGATTTATTTTGGATGAGGTCTTTTCAAATCAGTTTCAAATTGGGTATGCAGAAGGATGGAACTGTTTTTGAAAGGTATTTAAATGGTTTCGGAAGGTCAGGGAAAGAAGAGGGAGAGGAAATATTTTAATGGTGTCGATTACTTTCCTATGAGACCTGATCAATCTCATTAGAGATTATCGAAACAGTTGGGATTAAATTATAAAATGAATGAAAAACACCAGTCTCTATTCAAAACGTACCATTACTTTGAAATTCTATTATTTCGTTAGGAAATATAAAGAGTTGTAATCTAAGCTGACTAGTTAGAATATGTTTATTTTTTATTTAACATGTTATTTTTGAATCACGTGTTCAAAGGGGAAATTACCAGTTCGCTGGGGTCATGGTCTTTGGGTAAATATACAAATGTACTTTGTTTAGTCTGCATATAGAAGGGAAAATATATGTTAACAGTGGATGACAGTTACTCCAAATGGATTGTGATATATGTATTGATGATTTCATTTTTTGTTTTTGTTCAATACAAATTTCACCAGATTGGGATTTATGGAGTGTGGGATTCTAGGAGGGGTTAGGTCAATAACTTCATGATCTGGTAACTCTTCTGAGAGGTCGCCAGTAGAATAAAGGAGTTATCATGGAAGGTGAAGTCAGATTGAGTCTTAATGCATGGTAGGAATAATTAGACCACAAACAGTGTGTGTGAACCTCAAAGCCCTCCCTAACCAGCTGGAGAAAGGAACACAAGGGTGTGTTTGTTAGAACTTACTGGATGAAAGCATAAAGGTTTTGTTTTTTTGTTTCTTTTGATTTATTATGTCATTAGAATTTTAATGTTAAATTGTATTGATAAATAGAGATAGCTGGATGATATGATATAATTAATTGCATATAAGGTTTATAGTCTGTGTTTTGTAATAACACCCAATGATGGAGATGAAGGAGACGGCATGAAGACCAGCATAATATGGGCATAGAACGTAACGGATGGATGTTTTTCCCCCAGTTTTTGTTGCATTAGGAGTAGTGGGAAGTTATTAAACACATTTTTATGTGTATTTTTCTCTTTTCTTGTTAAGTCAATGTGTTTTAAGGTTTTGTGGAACATGAGAGTGATCATTGTTCCAGAGGAGGGATTGATGTATATTGACTTAATGATTTGAGAAAGTATTAGTATGTTTTAACTGTAGAAGTGCATATAGGAGTAGTGACTACTGTGTTATGGGTTAGATGGAATGATATGTAGGTTGAATACTCTTCCAACTCATTAATGTCTTTCCCAATTTCTAACAGCCGGCGAACACTTGATAGATTACATGTAGTAGTTATTCTCACGGCAGTTGCCGAAGGGATCGCAATTGAAGGAGATTATAGGCATGGGCCATGTTAGTAGTAGCAGGGGTCACTTTAGTAGCATTGTTGGGATATCAGTTTATGAAGACTCATAACACATGGATTGGTAACTGGTAACTGAGAGACTGATAGGAGTACAGGGGATGCGGTTATTCAAATGTCACAAATGATGTTGCCAGGAAATTGGTCTATTAACAATACCAGAATATTTATACATGATTATGACAGTGAGAGACCAATCATATAATAGCATATGGGTGTGTATTTTGACTAAGGGTAGTGCATGCTGAATAAAGCACGGGAAGGCCTGGCCATTTCTGTTTCTTTTTGACAAATGGTTTAACACACACATACACCAGCACGCACACACCATTTACTGGTTATGAATATGGGTTAGTGGTGTAACAGTTGTAACAGTTGTTGTTACATCCGGCGCCGACAGAGATGGCCGCCCCCACTTTGCGTTCTCAGGAAACTATGCAGTATTTTGTTTTTTTATGTATTATTTATTACATTGTTACCCCAGGTAATCTTAGGTTTTATTACATACAGCCGGGAGGAACTATTGGATATAAGAGCAACGTCAACTTACCAACATTACGACCAGGAATACGACTTTCCCGAAGCGGATCCTCTGCTTGGTCCACCACCCAGGACAATGGATCGGATCCCAGCCGGCGACCCAAAACAACGGTGCCGCAGGAGGAACAGAAGAAGCGGTCTTCTGGTCAGGCTCCGTAGAGGGTACTCGCCAAAGTCCAGTCTCTTGACAACAAGGTAGACGAAATCCAAGCAAGGGTTGCCTTCCAGAGAGACATCAGAGATTGTAACGTTCTTTGTTTTACGGAAACGTGGCTCACTGGAGACACGCTATCGGAGTCGGTACAGCCACCTGGTTTCTTCACGCATCGCGCAGACAGAAACAAATATCTCTCTGGTAAGAAGAAGGGCAGGGGGGTATGCCTTATGATTAACGAGATGTGGTGTGATCATAACAACATACAGGAACTCAAGTCCTTTTGCTCACCTGACCTAGAATTCCTTACAATCAAATGTTGACCGCATTATCTACCAAGAGAATTATCTTCGATTTTAATCACAGCCATATATATCCCCCCCAAGCATGGCCATAAATTAACTACATTGGACTCTATGTAAACTAGAAACCACATATCCCGAGGCTGCATTCATTGTAGCTGGGGATTTTAACAAGGCTAATCTGAAAACAAGACACCCTAAATTTTATCAGCATATTGAATGCGCTACCCAGGAGGAAAAAAATCCTGGACCATTGTTACTCTAACTTCCGCAACGCATACAAAGCGCTCCACCGCCCTCCTTTCGGAAAATCTGACCACGACTCCATTTTGTTGCTCCCAGCCTATAGACAGAAACTCAAACAGGAAACACCCGTGCTCAGGTCTGTTCAAAGCTGGTCCGACCAATCTGATTCCACGCTTCAAGATTACTTCAATCACGTGGACTAGGATATGTTCCGCATAGCGTCGGACAATAACATTGATGAATATGCTGATTCGGTGAGCGAGTTTATTAGCAAGTACATCGGTGATGTTGTACCCACAGCAACTATTAAAACCTTCCCCAACCAGAAACCGTGGATTGATGGCAGCATTTGTGCAAAATTTAAAGCGGGAACCACTGCTTTTAATTAGGGCAAGGTGACCAGAAACATGACTGAATACAAACAGTGTAGCTATTCCCTCCGCTAGGAAATCAAACAAGCTAAGCGTCAGTATAGAGACAAAGTAGAGTCGCAATTCAACGGCTCAGACACGAGAGGTATGTGGCAGGGTCTACAGTCAATCACGGACTACAAAAAGAAAACCAGCCCAGTCGCGGACCACGATGTCCTGCTCCCAGACAAACTAAACAATTTCTTTGCTCGCTTTGAGGACAATACAGTGCCAAAGACACAGCCTGCTACCAAAACCTGCGGTCTCTCCTTCACCGCAGCCAATGTGAGTAAAGCATTTAAATGTGTTAACCCTCGCAAGGCTGCCGGCCCTGACGGCATCCCTAGCCGCATCCTCATTGCATGCGCAGACCGGATCCCAGTCTACTGTTCCCATATGCTTCAAGAGGGCCACCATTGTTCCAGTTCCCAAGAAAGCTAAGGTAAATGACTATCGCCCGCTAGCACCTCCGTCATCATGAAGTACTTTGAGAGACTAGTCAAGGACCATATCACCTCCACTCTGCCTGAGTAACAGGCAGTTTACTTTGGGCCCCTCATTCATGCAAAATTCTGAATACTGCCCCCAGACCCGAAGAAGTAAACACTATATGTACAAGGAGATGTTTGGTCCTGACTCACCAGTGTGAATGAGAAACTGGAGTCAAGGCTGTTGAAATGAATGAGAGGTAGATTGCATCAACAGCATTACAGAAGGTGCTCCCCTTCCTGGACATTTATGTTGTGTGGAACTGTGACAGTTCCACAGTGGGGATTATGTGGGAGAATTTTCCAGTCATCTGGTGATTTTCAGTAACCTACAGTGTGGCAAAAAAGTATTTAGTCAGCCACCAATTGTGCAAGTTCTCCCACTTAAAAATAGAGGCCTGTAATTTTCATCATAGGTACACTTCAACTATGACAGACAAAATGAGAACAAAAAAATCCAGAAAATCACATTGTAGGATTTTTAATGAATGTATTTGCAAATTATGGTGGAAAATAAGTATTTGGTCACCTACAAACAAGCAAGATTTCTTGCTCTCACAGACCTGTAACTTCTTCTTTAAGAGGCTCCTCTGTCCTCCACTCGTTACCTGTATTAATGGCACCTGTTTGAACTTGTTATCAGTATAAAAGACACCTGTCCACAACCTCAAACAGTCACACTCCAAACTCCACTATGGCCAAGACCAAAGAGCTGTCAAAGGACACCAGAAACAAAATTGTAGACCTGCACCAGGCTGGGAAGACTGAATCTGCAATAGGTAAGCAGCTTGGTTTGAAGAAATCAACTGTGGGAGCAATTATTAGGAAATGGAAGACATACAAAACCACTGATAATCTCCCTCGATCTGGGCTCCACGCAAGATCTCACCCTGTGGGGTAAAAATGATCACAAGAACGGTGACCAAAAATCCCAGAACCACACGGGGGGACCTAGTGAATGACCTGCAGAGAGCTGGGACCAAAGTAACAAAGCCTACCATCAGTAACACACTACGCCGCCAGGGACTCAAATCCTGCAGTGCCAGACATGTCCCCCTGCTTAAGCCAGGACATGTCCAGGCCCGTCTGAAGTTTGCTAGAGAACATTTGGATGATCCAGAAGAAGATTGGGAGAATGTCATATGGTCAGATGAAACCAAAATAGAACTTTTTGGTAAAAACTCAACTCAATTGAGTTGCATCCAAAGAACACCATACCTACTGTGAAGCATGGGGGTGGAAACATTATGCTTTGGGGCTGTTTTTCTGCAAAGGACGACTGATCCGTGTAAAGGAAAGAATGAATGGGGCCATGTATCGTGAGATTTTGAGTGAAAACCTCCTTCCATCAGCAAGGGCATTGAAGATGAAATGGGGCTGGGTCTTTCAGCATGACAATGATCCCAAACACACCGCCTGGGCAACGAAGGTGTGGCTTCGTAAGAAGCATTTCAAGGTCCTGGAGTGGCCTAGCCAGTCTCCAGATCTCAACCCCATAGAAAATCTTTGGAGGGAGTTGAAAGTCCATGTTGCCCAGCAACAACCCCAAAACATCACTGCTCTAGAGGAGATCTGCATGGAGGAATGGGCCAAAATACCAGCAACAGTGTGTGAAAACCTTGTGAAGACTTACAAAAAACATTTGACCTCTGTCAATTGCCAACAAAGGGTATATAACAAAGTATTGAGATAAACTTCTGTTATTGACCAAATACTTATTTTCCACCATAATTTGCAAATAAATTCATTAAAAATCCTACAATGTGATTTTCTGGATTTTTTTTCTCATTTTGTCTGTCATAGATGAAGTGTACCTATGATGAAAATTACAGGCCTCTCTCATCTTTTTAAGTGGGAGAACTTGCACAATTGGTGGCTGACTAAATACTTTTTTGCACCACTGTATACTGTTCTCTTTGAAGTATAAAGAAGAACCGATATAAGTTTAAATATTAGACATGTGTTAACAGAATGAAGGCTGAGCCCATGTGAGTGTACAAAGCTGGATCAACATCGAATTGACCATTGGACATGTAAAAAACAGAACGTAAGCAGAATCTGTGTGGATGAGGCAAGGTAAACCAACAAGACGTGTCTGGTCTGAGCCATATCTTGTGAAGGCTAGTGGACACACACATCGGTTAATCATACATAGACAACATCGGCCTGAATTTATGAAGACCTATGGACAGGAGCATTTGCTAATCAGTGATATGCACCAGTAGGAGTATGCATGTCACGTCACCAATAGAATCTATGCCAATAAGAGAATGGAAACTAAGTAAGACAACAAGATTCATAAAGTGGAGTGACAATGTTATGAAGGGTAAGACTGGGGCGGCAGGGTAGCCTAGTGGTTAGAACGTTGGCCTAGTAACTGGAAGGTTGCAAGTTCAAACCCCCGAGCTGACAAGGTACAAATCTGTCGTTCTGCCCCTGAACAGGCAGTTAACCCACTCTTCCTAGGCCGTCATTGTAAATAAGAATTTGTTCTTAACTGACTTGCCTAGTTAAATAAAGGTAAAATAAATTTAAAAAAATAAAAAATAATAAAAGCCAAGCACAAAGAATTAATAGTTTGTTCTTCCATGGAATTGCTCAACACACTCAGAATTAAAAAGGTTTTACCAGGTATTGTTCATCCTGAACAGACAGGTTTTTTTTACATGGACGATACATTTGAGATAATATACGACAACTACCAGAAATAATAGAACAACATGAAACATCTAACAAGCCAGGCCTGGTATTTATAGCGGATTTTGAAACGGCCTTTGCTAAAGTAAGACCAGATTTTATTTATAAATGCCTGGATTTTTTCAATTTTGGTGATTCTCTTATAAAATGGTTAAAAGTAATGTATAGTAACCCCAGATGTAAAATAGCAAATTGCAGCTACTTCTCAGAGAGTTTTGAATTGACAAGAGGAGTTAAACAAGGGTTTCCGCTGTCACCACATCTATTCGTTATGGCCATCGAAATGCTAGCTATTAAAATCAGATCAAATAACAACATTAGAGGATTATAAATCCTGGGGTAGGATCTAGGAGGGGGTCCCTGTTGGGGGGGGGATCTTAGAGGGCTGGTGGCCTGGTTGCTTCTGTGTGTCGCTCTGGATGGGTGTCTGTTAGATGACTGAATGTGATGTAGATGTTGAGCCGCTTCACTGCAAGGAGATTGTGTGTTTTAAATATTAAATGAAAAATATAAATCAAATGTACTCTTCTTTTTTTCTCTTTCCCCTCTTTTCTTCTATTTTAAATCCCACCTCTACCCCCTGTTTTAAGTTAATTTAATGCTGACCTGCAGTTGGCCATGTGGAAACACTGTGGTGTTCTTCTGGCTTTGGATGTTAGGTCTTATGACCGAACAAACGTAACATTTTAAGGTTTTACAGTATGGATTTCGTCTGCAGCATGCATGCTTCTTTAGATGCTTTGCCTGCATACATTCGAACAAAGTCATTATATGTAACAACATAGTTAAATAGATGGACATATTCCCATGATCAGTTATAATAATGATTAACATGTAAATGTAATGAATATTTACGGTTGAACATTTGGAACTGGCTCCAATATACAGTAGGCATTTGAGATTGATGAAGCGCTGATCTTCTACAGAGCTCTATACTCAGAATAAAGGTTCTGACAGAGTCTGTAGCTTCTGACCTGTAGAGTTTCTGACTGAGGGCCCCTCTTGTTCAACCCCTCAGTGCGGATTATGAAAAGGAGTCATCCTCCAGTGAAGATGATGATAGGGACAGGAGAGGGCTAAATGATGACCTCCTGGCTAAAGTGGCTAGTTTTCAGAACGGAACATCCTGGTACCTGGCCCTGGTGAGTCACATCATGCACAGCCCACTCTGTGTCTGTCTGTTTCTCTCTCCTGTCTGTATGTCTCTCTCTCTATCTCTCTTTGTCTAGTCTCTCTCTCCTCTCTCTCTGGCTCTCTCTCCGTCTCTCTCCCTCTTTGGCCATCTCTCTCTCTGGCTCTCCCTCTCCGACTCTTTCTTTCTGGCTCTCTCTCTGTCTCTCTTTTTCTGTCTCTCAATTAAATTGAGTTCAAAGGCTTTATTGGCATGGGAAACATATGTTAACATTGCAAAAGCAAGTGTTCCCCAAGCATGTCCTCTGTCTCTCTGGCTCTCTCTCTCCCTCGCTCCTGCCTCCCCAAGAGCCAGACAGAATACCCACCAACATCACAACACCTCCACCCGTCCTCAACAAAAGGTCAGTCCAACAGTAAATATAGGTCTAACTTTGCAAATTCCCTATCCAAGAAGACAACTAGACATCAGTTAACTGCACAAGACGTCAAAGCGTTACAGGTAATGATTACTGTGATATTGGATAGTACAACCTTGTAGCTAACTGGTTGTTGTCCTGTGTGGCTGTGTAAGCAGTGGCTGAGCCCCCTACAGGATAACCCCATCGCTGCAGACAGTTCAGACAGACCTGCTGCCCCCCTTCCACCTGTACCAGCCCCTCAAGAGCATTGTGAAAGTGACTGAGGGCAAGCTGAATAAACTGGGCCAGAGGATCTCAGCTAAAGAGAATGCCCAGCTGCAGAATAAGATGATCCTCAATGAGCAGTTCACCAAAGACTACATAAAGGCCTGAAGGATGACCCGGGGAAGCCCCTGCAGGCCAGCTTCGTGTCTTGGCCACCCAGCAGTCCAGTATTTAGTATGTCAGACTACCCCGACAGGTCCTGACCTGCTGAGGCTGATGGTGAGCCAGGAGCAGATGTTGAGGAAGAAGTTGACAGGCCTGGCAACCAGGCCCCTGAGGTGACCAGGCAACCACCTGGTGACCTGAGGCAACCACCTGGTGACCTGAGGCAACCACCTGGTGACCTGAGGCAACCACCTGGTGACCTGAGGCAACCACCTGGTGACCTGAGGCAACCACCTGGTGACCTGAGGCAACCACCTGGTGACCTGAGGCAACCACCTGGTGACCTGAGGCAACCACCTGGTGACCTGAGGCAACCACCTGGTGACCTGAGGCAACCAGGTGGCACAATCAGATATTGATTATATCCTTCCTGTTTGGCCCTGTCCGGGGGTGTCCTCGGATGGGGCCACAGTGTCTCCTGACCCCTCCTGTCTCAGCCTCCAGTATTTATGCTGAAGTAGTTTATGTGTCGGGGGGCTGGGGTCAGTTTGTTATATCTGGAGTACTTCTCCTGTCCTATTCGGTGTCCTGTGTGAATCTAAGTGTGCGTTCTCTAATTCTCTCCTTCTCTCTTTCTTTCTCTCTCTCGGAGGACCTGAGCCCTAGGACCATGCCCCAGGACTACCTGACATGATGACTCCTTGCTGTCCCCAGTCCACCTGGCCATGCTGCTGTTCCAGTTTCAACTGACCTGAGCCCTAGGACCATGCCCCAGGACTACCTGACATGATGACTCCTTGCTGTCCCCAGTCCACCTGGCCATGCTGCTGCTCCAGTTTCAACTTCCACCTGACTGTGCTGCTGCTCCAGTTTCAACTGTTCTGCCTTATTATTATTCGACCATGCTGGTCATTTATGAACATTTGAACATCTTGGCCATGTTCTGTTATAATCTCCACCCGGCACAGCCAGAAGAGGACTGGCCACCCCACATAGCCTGGTTCCTCTCTAGGTTTCTTCCTAGGTTTTGGCCTTTCTAGGGAGTTTTTCCTAGCCACCGTGCTTCTACACCTGCATTGCTTGCTGTTTGGTGTTTTAGGCTGGGTTTCTGTACAGCACTTTGAGATATCAGCTGATGTACGAAGGGCTATATAAATAAATTTGATTTGATTTGATTTGAGTGCAAGGGGGCAAATACTTTTTCACACAGGGGAATAGGGTGTTGCATAACTGTTAATTAAATAAATCAAATAAGCATATATTTTTTGTAAACTCTGGTTCCCTTTATCTAATATTTAGGTTTGGTGTAAGATCTGATAACATTCAGTATTACAAATATGCAAAAATACAGAAAATCGGAAATGGGGCAAATACTTTTTCATGGCACTGTATATCTGTGCCTTGACAATTAATTTTATGACATTCTCCACTGGGGCTTTATATTACTATTGAAATAAAACGTACATAAAAAAACATACATGACAAATCATGACTCTTATTTTGAAATTGGAAATGCAGGACTTATTTTGGAACGAAACTTACTGTTATTTTGAAAATAAAAAATTATAGAACTTTTTTTTGATACGATAAATCAAGGTATTATTATTTTGACATTGAAAATTGCATTACTTATGTTAATGACAAAGCAAGGGACTCTTATTTTGAAATTGGAAATTGCCCAGACTTTTATTTTGGCATGACAAATCGAGGGACTCTTATTTTTAAATAGGAAATTGCAGGACTTATTTTCACATTTCCAATTGAGGGACTCTTATTTTGAAACCTGAAATCGCAGGACTTATTTTCAAATTGGAAATGCAAGACTTTCATTTTTGCTTGACACATTTTAAAATCAGTAATGCTGGCATGACTTTTATTTTGGCATGATAAATTGGGGGACTCTTATTTTGAAGTGCGTTACATCCAGCTCATAGTTACATCCTGCACAAATTTCTTGTTAACAAACTATAGTTTGGCAAGTCGGTTAGGACATCTACTTTGTGCATGCCACAAGTCATTTTTAATTTTTCCAACAATTGTTTACAGATAGGTTATTTCACTTATCATTCACTGTATCACAATTCCAGTGGGTCAGAAGTTTACATACACTAAGTTGACTGTGCCTTTAAACAGCTTGGAAAATTCCAGAAAATGATGTCATGGCTTTAGAAGCTTCTGATTGGCTAATTGACATAATTTAAGTCAATTGGAGGTGTACCTGTGGATGTATTTCAAGGCCTACCTTCAAACACAGTGCCTCTTTGCTTGACATCATGGGAAAATGAAAAGAAATCAGCCAAGACCTCAGAAAAAAATTGTAGACTTCCACATGTCTAGTTCATCCTTGTGAGCAATTTCCAAACACCTGAAGGTACCACATTAATTTGTACAAAGCATAGTACGCAAGTATAAACACCATGGGATCACGCAGCCGTCATACCATTCAGGAAGGAGATGTTGTCTCCTAGAGATGAAGGTACTTTGGTGTGAAAAGTGCACATTTATCCCAGAACAACAGCAAAGGACCTTGTGAAGATGCTGGAGGAAACGGGTACAAAAGTATCTATATCCACAGTAAAACGAGTCCTATATGGACATAACCTGAAAGGCCGCTCAGCAAGGAAGAAGCAAATGCTCCAAAACTGCCATAAAAAAAGCCAGACTATGGTTTGCAACTGCACATGGGGACAAAGATCGTACTTTTTTGGAGAAACGTCCTCTGGTCTGATGAAACAAAAATAGAACTGTTTGTGTTACAGCTTTCTTCCGTCGAAGGAGAGTCGGACCAAAATGCAGCGTGGTTAGTTCGATACATGTTTAATGAATGAATAAACACGACAAATACAAAAACAAGAAACGGAACGTGAAAACCTATACAGCCTATCTGGTGAATACAAACACACTGAGACAGGAACAATCACACAGTGAAACCCAGGCTACCTAAATATGGTTCCCAATCAGAGACAACGAGAATCACCTGACTCTGATTGAGAACCGCCTCAGGCAGCCATAGACTATGCTAGACACCCCTACTCAGCCACAATCCCAATACCTACTAAAACCCCAATACAAAAACACAACACAAAATAAACCCATGTCACACCCTGGCCTGACCAAATGAATATATAAACACAAAATACTAAGACCAGGGCGTGACAGAACCCCCCAACGTGCGGACTCCCGGCCACACACTAAAACCCATAGGGGAGGGTCCGGGTGGGCGTCTGTCCACGGTGGCGGCTCCGGCTCGGGACGTGGACCCCACTCCAACCAAGTCTTAGTCCCCTGTAACGCGTCCTTTGATTGGCGACCCTCGCCGCCGACCTAGGCCTAATAACCCTCACCAAGGACCCCACTGGACTGAGGGGCAGCTCGGGACTGAGGTAGAAGCTCGGGACTGAGGGGAAGCTCGGGACTGAGGGGAAGCTCGGGACTGAGGGGAAGCTCGGGACTGAGGGGTAGCTCGGGACTGAGGGGTAGCTCAGCACTGAGGGGAAGCTCAGCACTGAGGGGAAGCTCAGCACTGAGAGGATGCCTAGTACCGAGAGGAAGCCCAGTATAGAGAGGAAACTCAGGCAGGTAGTAGGCGGATCTGGAGGATCATGGCTGACTGGCGGATCCTGGCTGACTGGCGGATCTGGAAGATCATGGCTGACTGGCGGATCCTGGCTGACTGGCGGATCTGGAAGATCATGGCTGACTGGCGGATCCTGGCTGACTGGCGGATCTGGAAGATCCTGGCTGACTGGCGGCTCTAGCTGCTCCATGCAGACAGGCAGCTCTGGCTGCTCCATGCAGACTGGCAGCTCTGGCTGCTCCATGCAGACTGGCAGCTCTGGCTGCTCCATGCAGACTGGCAGCTCTGGCTGCTTCATGCAGACTGGCATCTCTGGCTGCTTCATGCAGACTGGCAGCTCTGGCTGCTTCATGCAGACTGGCAGCTCTGGCTGCTTCATGCAGACTGGTGGCTCCATGCAGACTGGCTGCTCTGGCTGCTCCATGCAGACTGACAGCTCTGGCTGCTCCATGCAGGCTGGCAGCTCAGGCTGCTCCATGCAGGCTGGCAGCTCTGGCTGCGCTGAACAGGCAGGAGACTCCAGCAGCGCTGTAGAGGAGGAAGGCTCTGGCAGCGCTGAACATGCGGGAGACTCCAGCAGCGCTGTAGAGGAGGAAGGCTCTGGCTGCGCTGAACAGGCGGGAGACTCCGGCAGCGCTGGAGAGGAGGAAGGCTCTGATAGCGCTAAACAGGCGGGAGACTCCGACAGCGCTGGAGAGGAGAAAGGCTCTGACAGCGCTGAACAGGCGAGGCGCACTGAAGGCCTGGTGCGTGGTGCTGGCACTGGTGGTACTGAACCGAGGACACCCACAGGAAGCCTGGTGCGGGGAGCTGCCACCGGAGAACTGGTGTGTGAAGGTGGCACAGGATGGACCGGACCGTGAAGGTGTACTGGAGAGCCTGAGAGCAGGACTGGCACAGGACGTGCAAGGCTAGGTAGGTACACAGGAGGCCTAGTGCGTGAGGCTGGCACACTCTTCACCAGTCGACTAACACGCACCTCAGGACGAGTATGGAGCGCTGGCCCAGGTGCCATCAAATCCCCGACACGCTCCGTCGGACGAATATCATACCTAAAGCACCAAACTAGCAACTCCCTCATAACTCTCTCCTCCACTTTCCCCATTAACTCCTTCACAGTCTCTGCTTCACTCACCTCCAACACCGGCTCTGGTTCTGGTCTCCTCCTTGGCTCCTCATGATAAACAGGGGGAGTTGGCTCAGGTCTGAACCCTGACTCTGCCACACTCTCCCTGAGCCCCCACCCCCCCATCCCAATACATTTTTGGGGCGGACTCTCGGGCTTCCATCCGCGTCGCCGTGCTGCCTCTTCATACCAGCGCCTTTCCGCTTTCGCCGCCTCCAGTTCTTCTTTGGGGTGGCGATATTCTCCAGGCTGTGTCCAGGGTCCTTTCCCGTCCAATATCTCCTCCCACGTCCAGAAGTCCTGTGATCGCTGCTCCTCACGATAAACAGGGGGAGTTGGCTCAGGTCTGAACCCTGACTCTGCCGCACTCTCCCTGAGCCCCCCCAATACATTTTGGGGCTGACTCTCAGGCTTCCTTCTGCGCCGCCGTGCTTTTCTCTTCGACTCCATTCTCCTATAGCCCTCTTCGCACTGCTCCAGCGAATCCCAGGTGGGCTCCGGCACTCTCTCTGGGTCGACCGCCCACCTGTCTATTTCCTCCCAAGTCATATACTCTATACTCTTGCTGTCCATAACGTCCTCCCATGTCCATTCCTTTTTTCGCTGCTGTTGCTGTCGCTGCCTGTCACCACGCTGCTTGGTCCAGTTGTGGTGGGTGATTCTGTTACGGCTTTCTTCCGTCGAAGGAGAGTCGGACCAAAATGCAGCGTGGTTAGTTCGATACATGTTTAATGAATGAATAAACAGGACAAATACAAAAACAAGAAACGGAACGTGAAAACCTATACAGCCTATCTGGTGAATACAAACACACTGAGACAGGAACAATCACCCACAAACACACAGTGAAACCCAGGCTACCTAAATATGGTTCCCAATCAGAGACAACGAGAATCACCTGACTCTGATTGAGAACCGCCTCAGGCAGCCATAGATTATGCTAGACACCCCTACTCAGCCACAATCCCAATACCTACTAAAACCCCAATACAAAAACACAACACAAAATAAACCCATGTCACACCCTGGCCTGACCAAATAAATATATAAACACAAAATACTAAGACCAGGGCGTGACAGTTTGGCCATAATGGCCATCGTTATGGTTGGAGGAAAAATGGGAGAGGCTTGCAAGCCGAAGAACACCATCCCAACCGTGAAGCACGTGGGTGGCAGCATTATGTTGTGGGGGTGCTTTGCTGCAGGAGGGACTGGTGCACTTCACAAAATCATGAGGAAGGAAAATGATGTGGATATATTGAAGCAACATCTCAAGACATCAGTCAGGAAGTTAAAGCTTGGTCGCAAATGGGTCATCCAAATGGACATTGACACCAAGCATGCTTCTAAAGTTGTGACAAAATGGCTTAAGGACAACAAAGGCAAGGTATTGGAGTGGCCATCACAAAGTCCTGACCTCAATCCTATAGGACATTTGTGGGTAGAACTAAAAAAAGCGCATGCAGCAGCTCTTTCAGGAGGAATGGGCCAAAATTCACCCAACTTATTGTGGGAAGCTTGTGGAAGGCTACCCCAAACATTTGACCCAAGTTAAACCATTTAAAAGCAATGCTACCAAATACTAATTGAGTGTATGTAAACTTCTGACACATTGGGAATGTGATGAAAGAAATTAAAGCTGAAATAAATGATTCTCTCTACGA
Organism: Oncorhynchus tshawytscha; assembly: GCF_018296145.1. Lineage (NCBI taxonomy): Eukaryota > Metazoa > Chordata > Actinopteri > Salmoniformes > Salmonidae > Oncorhynchus > Oncorhynchus tshawytscha. The sequence continues at coordinate 20,668,307 of NC_056456.1, read as the reverse complement.
TTATTCTGACATTTCACATTCTTAAAATAAAGTGGTGATCCTAACTGACCTAAGACAGGGAATTAATTTATACTAGGATTAAATGTCAGTAATTGTGAAAAAGTAAGTTAAAACATATTTGGCTAAGGTGTATGTAAACTTCCAACTTCAACTGTAACTCTGAGCTGGATGTAACGCTAAACTGGATGCTGGATGTAACTCTGGGCTGAATGTAACTCTGAACCGGATGCTGGATGTAACTCTGAACCGGATGCTGGATGTAACGCTAAACTGGATGCTGGATGTAACTGAGCTGGATGTAACGCTGAGCTGGATGTAACTCTGAACCAGATGCTGGATGTAACTGAGCCGGATGCTGGATGTAACTCTGAACCGGATGCTGGATGTAACTCTGAGCCGGATTCTGGATGTAACCTGGAGCTGGATGCTGGATGTAACTCTGAGCCGGATGCTGGATGTAACGCTGAGCTGGATGTAACGCTGAGCTGGATGTAATTCTGGGCCGGATGCTGGATGTAACGCTGAGCTGGATGTAACACTGAGCTGGATGTACCTCTGAGCCGGATGCTGGATGTAACTCTGAACCGGATGCTGGATGTAACTCTGAGCCGGATGCTGGAAATAACTCTGTGCCGGATGTTGGATGTAAGCATTTCCTGGTAAGGTCTACAACTGTTGTATTCGGGCTCCCGAGTGGCGCAGTGGTCTAAGGCACTGCATCGTAGTGCTAGAGATGTCACAACAGACCCTGGTTTGATCCCGGGCTGTATCACAACCGGCTGTTTTTGGGAGTCCCATAGGGCAGCGCACAATTGGCCCAACGTTGTCCGGGTTAGGGCAAGGGTAAGGTTTGGCCGGGGTAGGCCGTCATTGTAAATAAGAAATATTTCTAAACTGACTTGCCTAGTTAAATAAAAAATATAATAATAAAAGAATGTGACAAATCAAATTTGATTTGAAGTCTGAGCCGAATGTAACTTTCAGCTGAGCATCCAGCTCAGCTGTATGTAACTGAGCTGGATGCTGAATGTTACTCTGAGCCGGACGTAACTGATCTGGATGCTATGCAGGAAGTTTTAACTCTGAGCTGGATGCTCTACTGGATGTAACATCAAGCATCCAGACCCAGCTCAGTGTTACAGATCCTACTGCCAAAATCCATCTTACTCCATTTTCTCCCACTGCCAGCCTTCCTCTCATAATATTTGGTGGTGAGTGGAAGGGGAACCATCTGGCTGATTGTTATACTTGTACCTGTAGCCTGGTTCATCAAACTATGCCAGAGCTGGACCCATAAAACCATATTAAAATTACAGGATGTTTTAGAATATGACGACACTAATTGTTTTCTGTTGTAGTAGGGGTATACATCATCATCAATCAGTTTTCCCGAGAAATTTTACAATCTCACAAACCAGGCTGTGACATGGAACAAAATGGCCTTATTATCCGCCGACCGTATACGGAACGTTAAATTCCACACTCAAATTCCATGGGACATCTTTCTGTGAACGCAGATTTATAAAGTGTTATTTCTATACACTGCCGCAGCTATTGTTGTGGCAGTGAAAGTAAATAATTTAGAGGGAAAGGGTATTTGTTTTAGAAAGGGGATTTTCCAATACTCTACTCGGATTATAAACGTAATATTTGTGTCTAATTTGCACTGTTTTCTTTGATTTGGAGCCAAGAACGAGCACTACTGCTACTGGACGATGGTAAACTAACGTCAGTTAGCTACGTTCGCTTGTTAGCTAGCTAGTACAGTAGCTAAGCATAGCTAGCTACACATATCACCAGTGTACTTTGAAATTATTGTACCTGTTTAGCTAGCTAGGTTAGCTAATTGGTTATAAACTGAACGCGCACTAGACTATTTTGTGTTGTGTTTATACAGCGAACACCGACTGGCTGTCTTATCTTGTCTGCCTTCTGCGGACAGCTAACTTCGCTAGCTAGCATTGCGCCCGAACAACAGGCCTCATTTCTCGCAGTAACGTTAGTTAGCTATATATCATGTTAGTACTAGCCAGTGCCCTCTGTTAGCTAAATAACAGTTGTCAATCAAAATGTGTAGTTTGTCTTGTTATCGAGTAGTTATTTGGTTTTTACTAGCTAGCTACATACACCTAGCAAATAATGCTAGCGTTAGCTAGTCCAAACCATTATTAAATGCTATTGTTGCTTACGCTTCACTGACCAGGTTAATATTAACGTACAGGTTTAGCCATGGCATGATAAAGCTAGTTGGTTACAAACTCAGAAGTTTCCCTGGATAGCTAGATCGTGCCGGAAGACTGTACAGGTGTAACTATATAGCCAGATAAAGTTACTGTAACTAACGTTAGCTACAACGATGTTGCCTTTGGCTAGCTACCTACTAGTTATCAATATTAACAGTTGTGCAACTGACAGTGAGCTATGGAGCTAGCTAACAATAGACAGAGAATAGATATGTGACGACGTATTGCAAGCCAGGCATTCAAAGATTGTTGTTAGCTATCAGCTAAGTGACTATCATTTTGCCCAAACATAACGTTATTATCCCTATGATCATGTAGCTTCCTCTTTGCTTCCAACTGTCCGACGTTTCATTTCTTTATTTGTTGAACTGGATTAGTGTTACTGTTTCAGAACGTTGTTATGCAGCAACCTACCTTTACTGCACATATGCTAGTTCCCTCCATAGCACCCACACCACTTTGAGAGGTTAGGCTACCTCTTTCTAGTGAGTTATCTGCATCTGTTGCCATGGTTACAGAGAGCCAACCCTGTCTCTGATAAAATTATGAATAATTGAGCCTTGACTAAAGGAGTAACACATTATCTTGAACAGTTGGTTATTAAATGATTAAGCCCACCACTTATGTTACCATCTCATGTTTGTCATTCATGCAAAGTGCATGCAGTGTTTCTGCCTTCAAGATAAGTCATATTCTTATTAGATACATTTGTCTCTAGTAACCAAGGATATTATCATATACACATGTCTATGGTTGTATTCTAAGACTTAGTAGAATCTAAATGAACATATTTGCATACATAAACACAGTAATGAAACAAGATCAGGTTAGGCCTACGTCATCTTGAAATCATAATTCTGTGCTCTTGTCTCCTTTTAAGTCATGGTTGTTATTTTTCTTTGTAATTTCTCTACCTTCAATGTATTATTCAATTATACTTGAAGGATGTCCTTTTCCATGCCGGAAATCAGCCCTGCCATGCACATGGTAAACAGAAGCCGAGGGCAGCTGGGTTTAGGTTTCAAGCTGAAGGAAAGCCCAATCCAGTCAGCCATATTCCCCCCAGGCATCGCTGCACTGCGGTGGACAGGCACACTTACTGACACTGTATTAAAGTTACAGAACCAGTGAAGGTCAGACCTCAAGCCCAGCTGCTAGGTCCTGATCAATGGGAGGCTGGAGTCAATATAACACTGACTACGCTAATCTCTTACAATATGTCATTCATTAGCACCTGTCTAGAGAGCAGCTTTGTGTGGCAGGGGAATTATTCCAATCATTTTGCTGTGTAGTGTAGTCTATAATGGAAACAGTTTCAAAATAATGCATATATTGATGAGCTAATTGATTTTTCCAACATTTTATCTTACACTTCAGTCTGCACTATGTGACTTATACAAATGTATGCTCCTTTCTTACAATGTTTTTTGTTGTGTGTGTGTTTGCAGGTCTCTTGGCAGGGTGCTCTCCTGATTGCTACTTGAAGGGGGTCTTCCAATATTGTCTGCCACTCTGAAGAGAAGACCCCACCTTGTCTTGTGTTGGATTGTGGCCTCTCTCTTTATCACCTTATGGAGGAGTAGCTCCTGACAGTTTCATTACACACAATAAAACAAAACGTGACACAGCAACTGATAAGAGAGCAACAACAAGCAAAGAGACAATGTCCTCCAACAGAAGCCAGAACCCTCATGGGCTCAAACAGATTGGCCTAGACCAGATCTGGGACGACCTGCGAGCAGGAATACAGCAGGTGTACACCAGACAGAGCATGGCCAAAGCACGATACATGGAACTCTACACGTATCCTTCCCCATAGATGCACTGCAAGGCTTCTCTGACTAATATGATTCCTAATGTACTTCCCGGTGTGTTTATTAAGGGGCATAGCTAACGGATGGTTTCTATGCCTGGTTAGTCAAACAAAATGGCAAAGCTGGAAAAAAATGCATTTTATGTTTTTTGGTTTATGGTTTTTGGCACAGGTTTGCATCAGTTTGAAGCATAATTGGGGAAAATCCATTTGTCAGTATTTTCAGTTTCTACATTTATGTTGTTGCCTTAACCCACCACCCAGACATGTTTATAACTACTGTACCAGTGTGCACCAGTCTAATCAGGCCCGTGGGGCAGGGCCCCCACCATCCAAACCCTCCAAAAAGGCCCCCACCCCAGGAGGGGCCCAGTTTGTGGGCCTGGAGCTCTACAAGAGACTCAAGGAATTCCTCAAGAACTACCTGACCAACCTGCTCAAGGTAATGCTCTTTCCTGTACCTTTTTAAATGGACTGAGGTTAAGGAAGTGACTGAATTAATTGAATACTGGTTAATTCTCCATAAGCCCTTTCAAAAGAGGTTAAAGGAAGCATATGAAATATCCTACCAAGTTTGCTTGCTTATCTTTAACTAAATATCAGTTTCTTCTTCTCTTCCCTCTCTTTTCCCTTTATCTGCAGGATGGAGAAGACCTGATGGATGAGAGTGTATTAAAGTTCTACACACAGCAGTGGGAAGACTACAGATTCTCCAGCAAAGTGCTGAATGGTATCTGTGCCTACCTCAACCGGCACTGGGTCCGCCGCGAGTGTGATGAGGGGCGCAAAGGGATCTATGAAATCTACTCCGTAAGACGATAGACAATAATTTTCTTAACCCACATCTCATCTTAGATGGTATTCTCAACTGTATGCATCGCCCCATCCTCTCCTCTCCTTTCAGCTCGCTTTGGTGACATGGAGGGAATGCCTTTTCAGACCTTTGAATAAACAAGTGAGTATCCCCTCAGATCAGCTGTGGAAAAGTTATTCCCAGTCTTAGTTGATTAGTGAGTAGATTGTGATAATGTACATTTTGTTGAAGGCATTTACCCTACATTTCTTTCCCCCCGCAACTAAGGTCACAAATGCTGTATTGAAGCTCATCGAGAAGGAACGAAACGGAGAGACCATCAACACCAGGCTTATCAGTGGAGTCGTCCAATCCTACGGTAGGTCCTGACATATTTTAGTTGTGTGTTGGTCAACCAATATGAAACTATTGTGATTTCATGGCTCTGACAGTGGAGTTGTGTGTCTTTTAGTTGAGTTGGGCCTCAATGAGGATGATGCCTTTGCCAAAGGCCCCACATTGTCGGTCTACAAAGAGTACTTTGAGACTCAGTTCTTGGCGGACACCGAACGCTTCTACACACGAGAGAGCACAGAGTTCTTGCAACAAAACCCTGTTACTGAGTACATGAAGAAGGTAGGTTATCAAACCTGTGCATCGAGTGAAATAGTAGCTGTATCTGTGGCCTTTGTTTAGTGTAAAAATGTTAACCGAATCCTTTTTTCTCTCCATCTCTCTCCGTCTCCCTCTGCTCTCTTTATCTCCTTCTCTGTCTCTCAGGCGGAGGCACGTCTTTTGGAGGAGCAGCGGAGGGTGCAGGTGTACCTCCATGAGAGCACGCAGGACGAGCTGGCCCGCAAGTGTGAGCAGGTGCTCATCGAGAAGCACCTGGAGATTTTCCATACAGAGTTCCAGAATCTTCTGGACGCTGACAAAAATGAAGGTACAGAGGAGAGTCCAGATGGCAATTGCCAGACGTGCCTTTTTGCTTTGTGTACTTTCCATACATTTGTACACAGTGTACAAAACATTAGGAACACCTGGTCATTCCATGAAAGACTGACCAGATGAAAGCTATGGTCCCTTACTGATGTCTCTTGTTAAATCCACTTCAATCGGTGTAGATGAAGGGGGAAAAACGCATTAAAGAAGGATTTTTAAGCCTTGACAATTGAGACATGGATTGTGTATGTTTGCCATTCAGTTAGTGAATGGGCAAGACAAAATATTTCAGTGTCTATGAACGGGGTATGGTAGTAGGTGCCAGGCCCACCAGTTTGAGTGTGTCAAGAACTGCAACGTTGCTGGGTTTCTCACACTGAACAGTTTCTGGTGTGTATCAAGAATGGTCCACCAACCAAAGGACATCCAGTCAACAACTTGACACAACTGTGGGAAGCATTGCAGTCAACATGGGCCAGCATTCCTATGGAACGCTTTCGACACCTTGTAGAGTCCATGCCATGACGAATTGAGGCTTTCCTGAGAGCAAAACTCAATATTAGGAAGGTGTTTCTAATGCTTTGTACACTATGTATGTACTTCTATATGTACATTTACTGTATATGTACTTTCCATGTGAGCTTTGGCTGTGTAAATGTATGTTTGTGGTTATCACCATTTATTCTCATATATATATATATATATATATATCTCTGTGCAGACCTTGGGCGGATGTACAATTTGGTGTCCCGGATCACTGATGGATTGGGAGAGCTGAAGAAACTCCTGGAGACGCACATATACAACCAGGGCCTTGCTGCTATAGAGAAGTGTGGAGAAGCGGCTCTCAATGTAAGAACTACAGTGGCTAAAATAGTGACATTTACGCATACTTTTTACCCAAAGGTTCACATCTTTATTGGATTCATCTGAGACACTCTCTCCAGTTCACTTGGGTTATCCTTGACTTTATTGTTTTCATTTACTTCACCACAGGATCCCAAAATGTATGTCCAGACCATCTTAGACGTCCACAAAAAGTATAATGCTTTAGTAATGTCAGCGTTCAACAACGACGCTGGTTTTGTTGCTGCTCTGGACAAGGTATGGTCAAATGTTACTATATTTTGTGGTGTAAGAGGTTTTCATATGGTGTCACGCACACTGTTGCTGTTAAGTTTGAACTGTTTTTTCCAGGCCTGTGGACGCTTCATAAACAACAATGCTGTGACCAAGATGGTGCAGTCGTCCAGCAAATCCCCAGAGCTGCTGGCTAGATACTGTGACTCTCTGTTGAAGAAGAGGTGTGTCACTCAGTCTCTCCTCTGATGCATTCACCCAATACATAACTCCAGACCCACAGTTTGATATTCAAGTCTACGCACGCCTGAGGGCAGTAGCCTGCACTCCAGTATTGCTATTGACTTTTGCTCTGAAACGGTTCACATTGACATTGATTTTAAATGAAATTCTTTATTTCGCACAGCTCAAAGAACCCAGAGGAGGCAGAGCTGGAAGACACACTAAACCAAGTGGTAAGTTGGGGGACTGCTTTTTCTCAAGTGTTCAGCTGTCACACTGGCCATGTCTGAATACACATACTAGCGTACTACATACTTAAACTGCATATTATGCACTCATTGTCGCATACTATTCAGCACATACTGTTTAGTAAAAAAGTATGCAGTATGCCACGGCCGCCATACTGTAGCGGCTGAGTAGGTGAGGCGGGGCCGAGTGCGGGTGGATTTTTGAAAATTCAACAGACATGAGGTGCGCTCGGTTAGCTTAAACGTTTGCCACATTGCAGGATGGTTGGTACTGAACGACACGTTTCCCAAAACGTTCTTGAACGGACTTTGAGGTACGTTTGGCGAGGTGTGGCTTGAAGCAATGAGTGACGTATTTAATGGGCAGTAGCCAGGCTGACAGCGTTCCACAACCCAACTCCTCCCGATTTGTCAACTGGTCGGCCTGACAATAGCTAAATTCCAATTTGATTAATTTCTCTAAACGCTGAGTAGAGTAGGAATGAAGTTAGAGGCCTACTCAGGCTGGTTAAAGGCAGACTATCACATTCAATCTTTACTGTAGCCCATATAGTCCATCTATCCTATTTATACTTAACAAAAATATAAATGCAACATGCAACAATTCCAAAGATTTTACTGTTACAGTTCATATCAGTCAATTTAAATAAATTGGGACCTAATCTACGGTTTTTGCATGACTGCTAATTAGAGGTCGACCAATTAATCGGAATGGCCGATTAATTATGGACGATTTCAAGTTTTCATAACAATCAGTAATGGGCATTTTTGGACACCGATCATGGCCGATTACATTGCACTCCACGAGGAGACTGCATGGCAGGCTGACTACCTGTTATGTGAGTGCAGCAAGGAGCCAAGGTCAGGTGCAAGCTAGCATTAAACGTATCTTATAAAAAACAATCCATCTTAACATAATCACTAGTTTAACTACACGTGGTTGATGATATTACTAGTTTATCTAGGTTGTCCTGCGTTGTATATAATCGATGCGGTGCCTGTTAATTTATCATGAATCATAGCCTACTTCGCCAAATGGGTGATTTAACAAGCTTATTCGTGAAAAAAGCACTGTCGTTGCACCAATGTGTACCTAACTATATACACCAACGCCTTTCTTAAAATCAATACACAAGTATATATTTTTAAACCTGCATATTTACTTAATATTGCCTGCTAACATTAATTTATTTTAACTAGGGAAATTGTGCCACTTCTCTTGCGTTCTGTGCAACAGAGTCAGGGTATATGCAGCAGTTTGGGCCGCCTGGCTCGTTGCGAACTGTGTGAAGACTATTTCTTCCTAACATAGACAGCCAACTCCGCCAAACGGGGGATGATTTAACAAAAGCGCATTTGTGAAAAAAGCACAATCGTTGCACGAATGTACCTATGCCTTTCTTAAAATCAATACACAGAAGTATATATTTTTAAACCTGCATATTTAGTTAAAATAAATTCAGGTTAGCAGGCAATATTAAACTAGGGAAATTGTGTCACTTCTCTTGCATTCATTGCACGCAGAGTCAGGGTATATGCAACAGTTTGAGCCGCCTGGCTCGTTGCAAACTAATTTGCCAGAATTTTACGTAATTATGACATAACATTGAAGGTTGTGCAATGTAACAGCAATATTTAGACTTATGGATGCCACCCATTAGATAAAATACGGAACGGTTCCGTATTTCACTGAAAGAATAAACGTTTTGTTTTCGAAATGGTCGTTTCCGGATTTGACCATATTAATGACCTATGGCTCGTATTTCTGTGTGTTGTTATATTATAATTAAGTCTATGATTTGATAGAGCAGTCTGACTGAGCGGTGGTAGGCAGCAGCAGGCTTGTAAGCATTCTTTCAAACAGCACTTTACTGCGTTTGCCAGGGGCTCTTCGCAATGCTTCAAGCATTGCGCTGTTTATGACTTCAAGCCTATCAACTCCTGAGATTAGGCTGGCAATACTAAAGTACCTATTAGAACATCCAATAGTTAAAGGTATATGAAATACAAATGGTATAGAGAGAAATAGTCCTATAATAACTACAACCTAAAACGTCTTACCTGGGAATAATGAAGACTCATTTTAAAAGGAACCACCAGCTTCCATATGTTCTCATGTTCTGATCATGGAACTTAAACATTAGCTTTTTTACATGGCACATATTGTACTTTTACATTCTTCTCCAGCACTTTGTTTTTGCATTATTTAAAACAAATGGAACATGTTTCATTATTTATTTGAGACTAAATTGATTTTATTGATGTATTATATTAAGATAAAATAAAAGTGTTCATTGTTCATTCAGTATTGTTGTAATTGTCATTATTACAAATATATATATAAAATATCGGCCGATTAATCGGCAGCAGCCTTTTTTTGTTTGATCATCCAATAATCGGTATCGGCATTGAAAAATCATAATCGGTAGACCTCTACTGGGAATACAGTTATGTATCTGTTGTTCACAGATACTTAAAAAAGACTGAGCCTCACAAAGGAGCCTTAGGATCTCGTCACGGTATTTTTGTGCTTTCAAATTGCCAATCGATAAAACGCAATTGTGTTCATTGTCCGTAGCTTATGCCTGCCCATACCATAACCCCACTACCACGGGGCACTCTGTTCAAAATGTTGACATTAGCAAACTGCTCACCCACACGACGCCATACACATGGTCTGTGGTTGTGAGGCTGGTTGGACGTACTGCCAAATTCTCTAAAACGATGTTGGAGGCGGCTTATGGTAGAGAAATTAACATTAAATTCTCTGGCAACTTTCTTTGGTGGACATTCCTGCAGTCAGCATGCCAATTGTACGCTCTCTCAAAACTTGAGACATCTGTGGCATTGTGTTGTGACAAAAATGCACATTTGAGTGTCTTTTTATTGTCCCCAAACATAAGGTGCCCCTGTGTAGTGATCAATAATCAGCTTGTTGATATGCCACACCTGTCAGGTGGATGATTATTTTGGAAAAGGAGAAATTATCACTAACAGGGAAGTAAACACATTTGTGCACAACATTTGAGAGAAGTAAGCTTTTTGTGCATATGAAACATTTCTGGGATCTTTTATTTCAGCTCATGAAAACATGGAATCAGCACTATACATGTTGCGTTTAAATGTTTGTTCAGTGTAAAAAGGACTGAAGACAAAAAACGATAATTTGGTTCCATTTCAGCATATTTATCATTGAAACCTAAAGTGATGTAACATATATAAATGAAATTGAATAGCCTATTACACGCACAAACCTTTCGGGTGTTCAAATCAAAATGCTATTGCACAAAAAAACATGGACAGTCCGGAACCGCTGGACAGCAACATAATAAACTAAAGCACTGGAAAATTGTGCATCGAATTCCACTAGACGAAGAGACGAAATAAGTATAACATCCTGGCATTTTTATACTTGATTTTTGAAAAGTCACATACTATAACACATGGTTTTTTCGCATGCTGAGAATGCGTCATGCGCGATTGCGTTATTTCCCACTATTTGTTGATTTCGGTAGCACCTCTCAATATCTAATTGATCAGCTTTGGTCAAAAGCCGAAATTAGTATGACATCAGTGCTTTTAAAGTATACTTTATTTTTTAAACGTTGCATACTATTAAACTTAATTTTTTTCGCATATTCAAACAGCCTACTATTTAGGACGCAAGGATTGGTATGCCTACATGGCTACTGGCACTTCATATTGTTATCTGGAGTCAACAGGATGGAAACTGGGGCTTCCACAACTGCCTGCCCTCCATTGCAGACCCAATCTCCTCCCCCTCTTTCAGCCTGATGTTGTATTTTAGTTGGTTTACAGTATGTGACGTGATCTCTATTCACAACCCTATATCTAACTGTTATGTGTTCTCTTCCCTAGATGGTGGTCTTTAAGTACATAGAGGACAAAGATGTGTTCCAGAAGTTCTACGCCAAGATGCTGGCTAAGCGGTTAGTCCATCAGAACAGCGCCAGTGACGATGCTGAAGCCAGTATGATCTCCAAACTGAAGGTAGTACACAACTAAAATCTTGTTCACCTCATGACAATGCCTTTAATTGCCTTGAAACACATTTGATCAGTTTGCAGTTTTTATTGTGATATTGCCATTGCATTTTGATTGGTTTGTTGAATTACAAACCGTAAGAGATTCTCTGGTTGCTCAGTGTTTGGACTGTGTTTTACCTGGGATCACCCCTGTTTTAATGGTTTGTCCTGCCCTCTTTCCCAACAGCAAGCGTGCGGCTTCGAGTACACCTCTAAACTCCAGCGCATGTTCCAGGACATCGGCGTCAGCAAAGACCTAAATGAACAATTCAAAAAGCACCTCACAAACTCTGAGCCTTTGGACTGTGAGTATAATGTGACTAATGAGCAAAATGAGAGTTTCCCAATTCTGGGATTCATTATGACAGAAAGGAGTTTATTGGAAACTCGGCTACCGAGATTAATCTACAGCCCTGTGTTATCCTAACCAAACTGTAAAACAAAGAATCACTTTGAAACCAAGAACTATGGTAAGAAGATTGCTAATCTGTTTGTGTGTCTATATTCCAGTGGACTTCAGCATCCAGGTCCTCAGTTCTGGTTCCTGGCCCTTCCAGCAGTCCTGTACATTCGCTTTGCCCTCTGAGGTAAGACACACTAACGATCTCCTCCACAGTGACCCAATTAACTGACATTGATCCCTGTTTACTCACCGTTCTCTCTTTTCTTCTCCTGCCCTCATTCAGCTGGAGAGGAGTTACCAAAGGTTCACAGCCTTCTACGCCAGCAGACACAGCGGGCGCAAGCTGACCTGGCTCTACCACCTGTCCAAAGGAGAGCTGGTCACCAACTGCTTTAAGAACAGATACACTCTCCAGGCGAGTACAGCTGTTGTCTCTCTGGTCAAATAAAATGCAATAATGTCCTTTCAGACTCTCACAAGTTAGGAATATTCATTAATCAACCAACACTGTTGAACAAACATACTGGAGCCTACTGCTGTGTGCTCACTGTCAACAAGCAAAAATTCCACAAATCAACCATATGCATGGAGCTGAGTTGCCGTTGTATCCTGTACTGTAAGATGGTTTTGATACATTCCCTGTTGCTCCTCCTGTCCTCCCAGGCTTCTACCTTCCAGATGGCCATCTTACTACAATACAACACTGAGGACGTCTACACAGTGCAGCAGCTCACTGACAGCACACAGATCAAGATAGTGAGTACTGACAACTCTAAGGGATCCAGTATACCATCGAGGACCACTTTGGAAATAAGCATTTTAATGAATACTTTCAAGTGATATCCTCTGGGTCCACATTGTACATTTGTTTTATTTGTCTGTTACTCAAAATAAATGTAATTCAAAAGTTACTGTCAGACAGACCATTCTCTTTGATGGATGGTTTTTCAAAAGAAGATGTTATGCTGTGATGTGAAGATATAAGCTGAAAGCAACAGCCCACTAATTTGCTTCATACATTTTGATGAAGGTTTGTTTTTTTCCCCAACAGGACATTTTGGTGCAAGTGTTGCAAATCTTGTTGAAGTCCAAATTGCTGGTAAGTTTCGTGCCTCTTATTAGCAGACAGACAGAAACAACTCCAGTTGATAGGGAATCACCATTCAGCACTGTAGAGTGACCTAAGCCATGTTCTTTTGTCCAGGTCCTGGAGGATGAGAATGCAAATGTGGATGAAGTGGAGTTCAAACCAGACACCTTAATAAAACTCTTCCTGGGATACAAAAAGTGAGTGATGACACACACCATGGCTGATTCCAACTGTCACCTTATTCCCTATATAGTGCACTACGTAGGGAATCCCAATTGGGATGCAGCCCAGGTTATCAGTGTAGATCACAACTGTACAAATGGTATAAAAAAGATATTCATAATCCCTATAATGTTACTGTACTGTAATCGATTCCATGAACTGTTGCTGATAGCCGGTTTTGATTTTAATCTTGACAGCAAGAAACTTCGGGTGAACATTAACGTGCCAATGAAGACAGAGCAGAAGCAGGAGCAGGAAACCACTCACAAGAACATAGAGGAGGACAGGAAACTGCTAATACAGGTACACTGTCCATCAGTCCATCATCATGCTCTTCTGTTCACTGAAATTGACACACTCTCAAGCACTCATTAACATTCACAAAAATCGCTGTTTATCATCCATCGTCCACAAATGACTCTAGTCTAGAATATTGTTGTTTAAGGCTGTTCTGTTGTATTCCTCCACCCTACTGTAGGCAGCCATCGTGAGAATCATGAAGATGCGTAAAGTGCTGAAACATCAGCAGCTCCTGGCAGAGGTTCTGAACCAGCTGTCATCCAGGTTTAAACCAAGAGTCCCCGTCATCAAGGTAAATTATGCATTAAATTAGGGAACATTAGATGGCAATTTACCTTCCGACTCCAGAGGATTTCATGGAACCACATACTGTAAATGCAACACTTGCCATGGTAGGAACGGTCTTGTTTGTCTTTCAGAGATGTAACAAATCTATACTGTGTTTTTACATTACGGTTGTTTCCTGTAGGTTTATGGAAACCACTTTCTGTATGCAACATCTGCCATGTTAGTAATAGTAATAATGGTCATGTGTGTATGTATCCTTCAGAAATGCATCGACATCCTGATAGAGAAGGAGTACCTGGAGCGTGTCGATGGAGAGAAAGACACGTACAGCTACTTGGCTTAAAACCTTTTCATTGTTCTCCACCCTTCCTCCTTTCTTTTTTAAAGTTGTTTCTTGATTAATAAACATCATTCTTTTTGACATTTGGCCAATGTTGTCAGGAATGCGAGCACAGAAGGAGAAAAATAAAAACCATAAAGAAGAAAGAAAAGTCTTCTGAATCATCAAGGTGGTTGCTAAAGCTGGACTTCCCTTTAAACTCGGAGATTATGGGATAGCTGCTCGCCCAGTGTTTGTTTGAAGATCCCATCTGAACTGCTCAGGTTCGACAGATACATTTTGATATGTAAATATGGACAGAGACCTTTACCCCTTTATCTTAACATTACAAAAAAAACAATCAAAACCCTTCACACCGAGGGTTGCATGCTACTGCCTATCTGCATTTAAGGAGCAAAAAGAAGTAATAGGGGAGAAGCTATTGAGACACTGCTGCGTTACGTGGCAGGAGCAAATTAAGAACGTGTTTTAAAAAAGATGAGCAATTTTCGCTGCACTTCCAGAGAGCGATCTGTGTGTTTGAAAAAGGCCCTTAGAAGTGTAATCTGCATTGTTACCTGCTACCAGAAAACCATTTGTATAGTGTGGTTCACTTTTTTTTTTTAATGTGGTAAATAAAAGTTAAAGGTTTCTGTATGCCCTCTGATGGTCTTTATTCCTTCAAAACCGATGTAAAAGTTTGAATGATATGTTAGACATTAATGGATATATACTGTGCACTGAATTTATGCTCTGTGCTCAGGCTGTCACTTTGGGGGCCAGGGCCATCATGTAATTGGGGGTGCAGGAAAGAAAAATGTCACCTGGATATTTTAAGTCAGTGCTGGTTACTTGACATTACAATCCCGAAATGACATACTTAGCTGTTCATCACTAGTCATTTGTAAACTGTTAAACTCAAATAAAGCTTGTCAACAGGATAAATTGGGATTTTGTGGGTATTAAAACTAAAGGTTGCTATATGATCAGCTTTCATCAGAATGTACATCAATGTCACTGCAAACTAGCAGTGATGTAAAGTACTTAAGTAAAAAATACTTAAATATTACTTCATTGTTTTTTAGGGGGTATCTGTACTTTACTATTTATATTTTTGACAACTTTATACTTTTACTTCACTACCATTCTTAATGAAAATGATCTACTTTTTACTCCATACATTTTCTCTAACACCCAAAAGTACTCATTATGTTTTGAATACTTAGCAGGACAGGAAAATGGTCTAATTCACACACTTATCAAGAGAACATCCCACCTACTGCCTCTGATCTGACAGACTTACTAAACACATGCTTCGTTTGTAAATGATATCTGAGTGTTGTTGGAGCGTGCCCCTGGCTATCCGTAAATTAAAAAAGACACGAAAATGGTGCTGTCTGGTTAGCTTAATATAAGGAATTTGAAATGAATTATGCTTTTGATACTTAAGTATATTTTAGCAATACTTTTAGACTTTTAGACCTAAGTAGGGTTTTACTGGGTGACTCACTTTTACTTGAGTCATTTTCCATTACGTATTTTTACTTTTACTCAAGTATGATAATTGGGTACTTTTTCCACAACTAGCTGCACTTCGTTTCATTTGACCTATTTTTCAATTGTCATTTGTATATATCCATAAAAATGATACCAGCTGATTCATGATTTTGACTGGCTGAGAAACGCTGCCTTCCTGTTTATCTCGTCCCGACACGTTCATTACTACGAGACAGATGGAGATCGAATTTGAATATTTTAACAATTTTGCAACGTCAGAGAGACAGACAACAAGGTTAATACAAACAGGGGGTACCGGTTATTTGAGGTACTATGCACTTGTAGGTAGAGTTATTAAAGTGACTATGCATAGATGACAACAGAGAGTAGCAGTGGTGTAAAGAGAGGGGGGGCACTGCAATAGTCTGGGTAGCCATTTGACTAGATTCAGTTCAGGAGTGTTATGGCTTGGGGGTACAAGCTGTTTAGAAGCCTCTTGAACCTAGACTTGGTGCTCCGCTGCCGTGCGGTAGCAGAGAGAACAGTCTATGACTAGGATAGCTGGAGTCTGACAATTTTTAGGGCCTTCATCTAACACCGCCTGGTATAGAGGTCCTGGATGGCAGGAAGCTTGGCCCCAGTGTTGTATTGGGCCGTTCGCCCTACCGTCTGTACTGACTTGCTGTCGGAGGCCGAGCGGTTGCCATATCAGGCAGTGATAAAAACCAGTCAGGATGCTCTCGATGTTGCAGCTGTAGAACCGTTTGAGGATCTGATGACCCATGCCAACATCTTTTCAGTCTCCTGAGGGGAAATAGGTTTTGGCGTGCCCTCTTCACGACAGTATTGGTGTGCTTGGACCATGTCAGTTTGTTGGTGATGTGGACACCAAGGAACTTGAAGCTCTCAACCTGCTCTACTGCAGCCCCGTCGATGAGAATGGGGGTGTGCTCTGTCCTCTTTTTCCTGTAGTCCACAACCATCTCCTTTGTCTTGATCACGTTTGGGGAGAGGTTGTTGACCTGGCACCACATGGCCAGGTCTCTGACCCCCTCCCTATAGGCTGTCTCATCGTTGTCAGTGATCAGGCCAACCACTGTTGTGTCATCGACAAATTTAATGATGGTGTTGGAGTCGTGCCTGGCCGTGCAGTCATGAGTGAAAAGGGAGTACAGGAGCCACACCCCAGAGGAACCCCTGTGTTGAGGATCAGCGTGGCGGATGTGTTGTTACCTACCCTTACCACCTGGGGTCGGCCCATCAGGAAGTCCAGGATCCAGTTGCATAGGGAGGTGTTTAGTCCCAGGGACCTTAGCTCATTGATGAGCTTTGAGGGCACTATGGTGTTGAACACTGAGCTGTAGTCAATGAATAGCATTCTCACATAGGTGTTCCTTTTGTCCAGGTGGGAAAAGGCCGTGTGGAGTGCAATGGAGATTGCATCATCTGTGGATCTGTTGGGCCGGTATGCAAATTGGAGTGGGTCTAGGGTTCCTGGGATAATGGTGTTGATGTGAGCCATGACCAGCCTTTCAAAGCACTTCATGGCTCCAGATGTGAGTGCTCTGCTTAAAACATGTTGGTATTACAGACTCAGACAGGGAGAGGTTGAAAATGTCAGTGAAGACACTTGCCAGTTGGTCAGCGCATGCTCGGAGTACACGTCCTGGTAATCTGTCTGGTACTGCGGCCTTGTGAATGTTGACCTGTTTTAAGGTCTTACTCACATCGGCTGTGTAGAGCGTGATCACACAGTCTTCCGGAATAGCTTATGCTCTCATGCATGTTACAGTGTTATTTGCCTCGAAGCGAGCATAGAAGTTATTTAGCTCGTCTGGTAGGCTCGTGCCACCGGGCAGCTCTCGGCTGTGCTTCCCTTTGTAGTGTATAATGGTTTGTAAGCCCTGCCACATCCGACGAGCATCAGAGCCGGTGTAGTACGATTCGATCTTAGTCCTGTATTGACGCTTTGCCTGTTTTATGGTTTGTCGGAGGGCATATTGGGATCCCTTATAAGCTTCCGGGTTAGAGTCGTGCTCCTTGAAAGCGGCAGCTCTAGCCTTTAGCTCAGTGCGGATGCTGCCTGTAATCCATGGCTTGTGGTTGGGGTATGTACGTACAGTCACTGTGAGGATGATGTCAACAATGCACTCATTGATGAAGCCAATTGATGAAGCCTCAATCAAATCAAATTTATTTATATAGCCCTTCGTACATCAGCTGATATCTCAAAGTGATGTACAGAAACCCAGCCTAAAACCCCAAACAGCAAGCAATGCAGGTGTAGAAGCACGGTGGCTAGGAAAAACTCCCTAGAAAGGCCAAAACCTAGGAAGAAACCTAGAGAGGAACCAGGCTATGTGGGGTGGCCAGTCCTCTTCTGGCTGTGCCGGGTGGAGATTATAACAGAACATGGCCAAGATGTTCAAATGTTCATAAATGACCAGCATGGTCGAATAATAGTAAGGCAGAACAGTTGAAACTGGAGCAGCAGCATGGCCAGGTGGACTGGGGACAGCAAGGAGTCATCATGTCAGGTAGTCCTGGGGCATGGAGGGTCATCATGGAGCAGCAGCATGGCCAGGTGGACTAGTCCAGGTAGTCCTGGGGCATGGTCGTAGGGCTCAGGTCCTCCGAGAGAGAGAAAGAAAGAGAGAAGGAGAAAATTAGAGAACGCACACTTAGATTCACACAGGACAGCGAATAGGACAGGAGAAGTACTCCAGATATAACAAACTGACCCTAGCCCCCGACACATAAACTACTGCAGCATAAATACTGGAGGCTGAGACAGAAGGGGTCAGGAGACACTGTGGCCCCATCCGAGGACACCCCCGGACAGGGCCAAACAGGAAGGATATAACCCCACCCACTTTGCCAAAGCACAGCCCCCACACCACTAGAGGGATAACTTCAACCGTCCAACTTACCATCCTGAGACAAGGCTGAGTATAGCCCACAAAGATCTCCGCCACGGCACAACCCAAGGGGGGGCGCCAACCCAGACAATGCCATCGGAGGAATCCCGGAACATATTCCAGTCTGTGCTAGCAAAACAGTGTTAGCATCTGCTTCCTCTGACCACTTTTTATTGATCTAGTCACTGGTGCTTCCTGCTTTAGTTTTTGCTTGTAAGCAGGAATCAGGAGGGTACAATTATGGTCAGATTTGCCAAATGGAGGGCGAGGGAGAGCTTTGTATGCGTCTCTGTGTGTGGAGTATAGGTGGTCCAGAGTTCTTTTTCCTCAGGTTGTACATTTAACATGCTGATAGAAATGTAGTAAAATGGATTTAAGTGTCCCTGCATTAAAGTCCCCGGCAACTAGGAGCGCAGCCTCTGGGTGAGCATTTTCTTGTTTGCTTATGGCGGAATACAGCTCATTCAATGCTGTGTTGGGAGTGGAAGGTCCTATATACAGTGGGGCAAAAAAGTATTTAGTCAGCCACCAATTGTGCAAGTTCTCCCACTTAAAAATATGAGCGAGGCCTGTAATTTTCATCATAGGTACACTTAGGACACTAAAGAGGCCTTTCTACTGACTCTGAAAAACACCTAAAGAAAGATGCCCAGGCTCCCTGCTCATCTGTGTGAACGTGCCTTAGGCATGCTGCACGGAGGCATGAGGACTGCAGATGTGTCCAGGGCAATACATTGCAATGTCCGTACTATGAGATGCCAAAGAGCGCGCTACAGGGAGACAGGACGGACAGCTGATTGTCCTCGCAGTGGCAGACCACGTGTAACAACACCCGCAAAGGATCGGTATATCCGAACATCACACCCGCAGGACAGGTACACGATGGCAACAACAACTGCCCGAGTTAAACCTGGAAAGCATAATCCCTCCATCAGTGCTCAGACTGTCCACAATAGGCTGAGAGAGGCTATACTGAGGGCTTGTAGGCCTGTTGTAAGGCAGGTCCTCACCAGACATCACCGGCAACAACGTCGCCTATGGGCGCAAACCCACCGTCGCTGGACCAGACAGGACTGGAAGAAGTGCTCTTCACTGACGAGTCATGGTTTTGTCTCACTAGGGGTGATGGTCGGATTCGCATTTATCGTTGAAGGAATGAGCGTTTACACCGAGGCCTGTACTCTGGAGTGGGATCGATTTGAAGGTGGAGGGTCCGTCATGGTCTGGGGCGGTGTGTCACAGCATCATCGGACTGAGTTTGTCGTCATTGCAGGCAATCTCAACGCTGTGTGTTACAGGGAAGACATCCTCCTCCCTCATGTGGTACCCTTCCTGCTGGCTCATCCTGACATGACCCTCCAACATAACAATGACACCAGCTATACTGCTCGTTCTGTGCGTAATTTCCTGAAAGACAGGAATGTCAGTGTTCTGCCATGGCCAGTGAAGAGCCTGGATCTCAATCCCATTGAACATGTCTGGGACCGGTTGGATTGGAGGGTGAGGGCTAGGGCCATTCCCCCCAGAGATGTCTGGGAACTTGCAGGTGCCTTGGTGGAAGAGTGGGGTAACATCTCACAGCAAGAACTGGCAAATATGTTGCAGTCTGAGGAGGAGATGCACTACAGTACTTAATGCAGCTGGTGGCCACACCAGATACTGACTGTTACTTTTGATTTTGACCCCCCCTTTGTTCAGGGACACATAATTCAATTTCTGTTAGTCACATGTTAGTGGAAATTGTTTGGTTTATGTCTCAGTGGTTGAATCTTGTTATGTTCATACAAATATTTACACGTTAAGTTTGCTGAAAATAAATGCAGTTGACAGTGAGAGGATGTTTCTTTTTTTGCTGAGTTCATATACCCACCAACTATTCAACTAGGATTGTTTTTTTTGTTTTTTTTTAATATAATTTTTTAAACTATAAAAACGGTTTCAAATCGAACTAGTCATTAAGGCCAAGAGGAGACCGTGTGTTGAGCCTTTCCTAAATTAGCCATGGATGGAGATAGGGATTTGGCCATACTGGCCAATTAATATAATGGCTATTCTGTTCCAACCATAAATTCATACATTGTGCCCCTCTCCTGAGAGGAATGGAAGTTCAATATATAGCGAGATGTTGAAGGCTAATGTTAACTAGCTAACATTGCCCATGAAAGGAAGTTAGGCTAGCGAGCAAGCATTTTAGCCAGGTTACCTAGGACAGCAAAAAATAAAAGCATGTACTGTATGACGGAGTCAACATGATTTGTTGTACTTGCACAATGCACTCACGTGCAGAAATCAGAACCATGGACAGCCACATCATATTTAGCATACATTGATTGGACTAAATTGTTTAGTCCAGTCATAGGTGATTTGATGAGGTTGAAGTTGAAATAGTGCTGCGATAGTGGAGGCAGCTTGTATTGGTCACATACACATATTTAGCAGATGTTATTGCAGCGAAATGCTTGTGTTCCTAGCTCCAACAGTGCAGTAGTATAACAATTCACAACAATACACACAAATCTAATAGTAAAAGAACAGTTAAAACTGTTATAAAATGCACTGCCTAACCTGAAAAAAAAAAAAACATTTTTAATATTCCTTGTTGCAGGGAATGATGAGATCAAGCGTGGAATCCTACTGATTCTCTCTGGCGGTGTTGGCAAGACGACCAGGGAGGGCACATCTCTCAGGGGGACATCAATGTTTGCATCTTTTGCGACCCCAGTACCGCCGAGAGACAGTTTCTTAAGTAATCCACCAAGCACTATCCTATTTGTAACCAACATATAAGTTACTTGAAATTGAAGATCAAACCTGTGATCAAAGCTTTAACAGAGGCATTTGGAGTTGTTTACTACTGTTGCATAGGCTGTCTTTCTGGTCTCGGGAGATCTCATTATTCCTCATAGCAATGTAGCATGTTACATGTTTGGAGTAGTATCTAGTGAGAGACTAGCATTGTATGCTGTGGATGGCAGCTGCCAACCCCATCGATGGGAGATACAACCACTTTAAGTCTCTGAAACAGAACGTCAACATGTCAGAACACATCATTTTCAGATTTGACCTCTTTGTCAATTTCATTGATGAGTGCAATGAGGTAAAAGCAAAACCTTCCCTTTTCCCTAACTTTTTCAGCGCCTGCAGTAAGCCCATACTGAATGGAAATGTGTGTTTCATATGCATTTTCACCTTTGTGTGACTTGTGGTATGGGTGACAAATTATGTCATAGCCAGACGTAATGTAGACCTGCACTGTATAAACATGGAATCTGTAGAGCGAGTCTACGGCACTGATGAGGTCCAAAGATACATATTGTTTACTCTACAGTTTCAACCAGAGGTAATAATTGCCCTTGTTGTATTGGCGTTCCTTATGTGTTGGGCTGTTTAGATGCAGCGTTCAGTGAGATCTACCTACCATAACATGCTTTCTGTCCCGTTATAGGTGTGGTGCATGTTGACCCCTGATCACCTCGGAGGCCAAGGAGTTGACGCACAAGCATCTGTGTCAGAGTGACAGCACCAAGCCAGCCTGGTGTATCATTGTCAGGCAGCTAGATAGCATGCTCCGACTGTCTGAGGGCATGGCCAGGCTCTACTGCTCAGATGTGGCTGGTCAGACACCTACTACTGAATTATACATCCCCATATGTATAGGCCCCTATACATTGTAGAGTAAACTCCTGTCTTTTTATGTCTTCATTGTTTGTTAAAATATAATAATTATGGTTGTTGGTGTAACAGAGGTTGTTCAGTGAATTTGCTCACATAATGAGCAAGCTTACATGATATCTGAAGAGTTGCATTGACAGTACAACACACATCTTCACCCTTTAATTTGTACTTTTTAAAGGTGCATCCCAAACGCGTAAAGTAGGCCATCTAACTGCTGACTAGGTCTGTCATCAGTGTTGACTCCCCAGACATCAACTTCGACCAGGAACAAGATGACAATGGGGAAATTAATGGTAAGAAACAATGGGGGAATGAATGGACGGAAACAGTCACTTTCACCTTTTTGAAACAATATATTTATTGAAAAAGATACATTTATACATTAAAAAATTGTCATCCTGTGTTCTCCATTTCAGAATGACTTGATAGATGAGGCTGTGAAGGTGGAGAAATGGCACTAATGGCCATCATGCAGAGGAGGCTATGGACATAGACCATGGGGCAGGCAGACCTGAGAAGACCAGCACTGCCAAGCCTGCTCTCAAAATGACCTTCGCTGAGTATTGGAGGGTCTCCAACCTCATCATTCTGCACATGCACAAGATGGATGATAGTCAGAGTTCAAACAAACTGAAAAGATCCTTCATTTTCAATTTAGTTGAATTAAAAGGATACTAGTTTTGTCAACGCTTAACAAAATGTTTCATTCTTACAGTTGACGAAGAGTCTTCACTGAAGAAGTGAAAGCTGATTTAACTTGTACCTGAAAGAGATGAAGAGTGAAAACGAGTCAGAAGCTGAGATGGTGGAAGTATCTGATTGAGAAAGTGCTTCAGAGACGAATCCATTATGTAAGTAAAGCTTGGAAAACAAGACACACTAAGACCATCTTAAATATTTGACTGTTTGAAGCATTTATCGTATTGACCTTTACATAATGCAGTGAGATTTGTACAATTTGTGAGTGAATGACATGCTCTGTACATGTGTTCATTTCAGGACCACATCATCATAGAGTTAATGAAGACTGGGCTGAAGAAAGTTTGTGTTGAGGGAGAGGAACCTGTGGAGGAAGAGGACCCCTTCTTAGTGGTCAATGTCAATTACATCCTGGAAGACTAGGTATGGTCCACGTCCACCTCAGCCGTACATATTGTGGAAAGGGTAATTTAATTCAGGCTTATCTGAAAGGAATTTGTGATCGGAGCTACAATAGCCTACTGTTCACTTGGTGTGCTGACATGTTGCTATTGACTGTCAATGTACTGTCTTTAAAAAAAAGTTATGTAGAATATGAAATGAATACACTTTCGTCATGCTGCTCATCTCTATGGATTTCAATAAATGTATTTTTTGCAATGCGTTGCACTCACCAGGTGGCGCACTTTTACCTATCATCGCACTGGTGCCTCAGAGTTCAGGCCAATGGCTCAGGGCATGTCAGTTGGACTATGGGGACATTGAGGGGACATGTTATTTTTTGGGGGGAAGAATATATGTTTTTTGTTTATCTCTGATATTCATGGAACATTGGTTCTAAAGAGGTATTACTACAAAATTCTGTATATATATGTTTTATCAACAGAATATGATACATTTAGTCTGTGGACTCACACGAGTGGCGCAGCGGTCTAAGGCACTGCATCTCAGTGCTAGAGGCGTCACTACAGACCATGGTTCGATCCCAGGCTGTATCACAACCAGTCGTGATCGAAGTCCCATAGTGCGGGGCACAATTATTCGGGTTGGGTTAGGGGAGGGGTTTGGCCAGGGTAGGCCGTCATTATAAAATACGAATTTGTTCTTAACTGACTTGCCTAGTTAAATAATAAATAAATATGAACTATTTTAGAATGGATTTGTCTTATTTCAAACCCATTGACCCTTCGTGACGTGTTAAATCATGCACTTTATCCCTCATCTGATCTTGACGATTCAATGAAATGGCCTTATCATCGATTTATAGCATAGCCTAAATGCACAAAGATTCAATTTATTACAATAATATAGGCTATATTTTACAGAAAAGTTCATTTAAGCTACAGTAGCACATCCAAGAAAATGTTTTATACTGAAACATTTATTTTAGAACAAATATGGATACTCACCCTGTTTTAATTTGAATTCAGTGTCTTGTTCATTTCTCTCTGCAGGCAAGTAAAGATTTAGAAAAATATGTGAGAACATTAATAAAAATGTAGTCGAATGTCCTTCAGAAAACGGGCATTCTATTCCGCTTCCTTTCCAAACGTCAATGAATGGGAATAGTGCATATAACTATAACCTACATTCATACTATTCAATTTGTAGGTGACCAATTCCATTATATGTAAATATTAAATAATATCCATAATATTAAATAGACACTCGCTCCTTGCCTTCGCCGCGGAGAAGTGTGCCGTACGACCACCTGCGCACAACTGTTTGTGTGTCTCGTCCCAGATCGCATCTCAGAGAGTTGCGTGCGAAGGGCATGTCAGGTCATTGGGATAAATTCGCCACCTGGAATACGAGGAAGATAACGCCACCCAATCGGGTCTATATAACATCAACCACATCCCTGCCAAGAACCGCGGACTGATATACCATATTTGTAGAGAGCTGTGTTGGACCATATGCTATAGTTGAGGTTTTTATGCAACTTTATTTACAGAATAGTATAATTTAATTCTCTAGACTGTTGAGAATTTACTACCGATTTCATTTTGACTTGCATATTAATTGGAACAGTCTTTAGGTGAGTTGTATTACATTTGAATACAGTGTGCAAGTTAGTAGATGTGTTCATATTTATTTTTTGATCAGTCATACTAATTTCCCTTAAATCGATGGTTTACAATACCTGAGCACTTACTACGCATGCCACTTTTTCAAGCTATATGCCATTGGTCCCTGAACGTAAACAAAGGCACGAATGTGAAGCGGATATAGTGAAATAACTGGGACGCTAAATTAGTTAGCAAATGGTCACGTTTATTGTGTTAAATAAATGTGAAATCAAGTTAATATTGTTGCTTGTATAATTCTATTTTCATATAGACTTCTTTATTCATGATATGCCCTTTCTAAGTTTTGTCTTCTTGAGACATGCAATTAATGATAATTGACTCACAGATGATGATTCCACCTGGGGACTGTTTATATGCGGGAAGGAAGAGAAGGAAGCCCATCCAAAAACAGTTGAGTACCGGATATTAATGAGTTAGTCTCACATGAAATGCCTGTTTGTTGCATGTGCAAATATAATATAATTGTTTCCAGTCTGGCTTTCATGGATATTCAACACTTGTAAATTAATGGACAAACAAAAGCATTGTGATGTTTTAAAGGACGCTACAATTAAAAACAGCATACCGTACTATGTTGGCATTCATTGTTACATTGTCTATATTTCTAAGGGTATTTGGTTACACTTTGCAAACAATTTGCTAAAAAATATCCCTCACCATCTAATTCTAGTGCAGAAAGTTAAAATAATTATTTTCAGTTTATTTGCAAATTGAAAATCGTTATAGATGTGCAATTACACAAACCACAAACATGTATTAAAGTTGTAAGTTCTTTGTAACAATCTGTACCCACACTAATTACATTGTGCCTGCCTATGTAAGTAGTAGTATGATGTACTGTAAATACATAGTTTTAGTATTATGTTGTTGTGCATTCAGTTGCACAACCAAATTTAATCCAACCCCTCTGAATCCTTAATTGATGCCCACATCATCTATCAAGCCATTGCAAGTTTCTTACAATTTCATATCCAACCTGAGAAAACATGTATATTCAGCATTATTCAGTTGAGGGACCTGCTGCTACTACAGAGGCTTTCCCTCTTCATTATTTAGTCATTAATGGACTATTTACTGTCATTGTTTTCTGACCCCACAGACAACACCTGACTTTCTAAAAAATACCTGCTTAGACATAGTAAAGATTCCAATGACTAATGAGACAAAATGGGATTTAAATTTCAGTAACGCATGCTTGCTTATTTAATAAACCAGTCATCATTGGGACAATAAATAGTACTGCATTTTGGTATCAGTAGATTGATGTTGAAGCCTAGATTGTAACTTTTATCATAACATCAATTAACATCAATCAATTACTTGACTCTCTATATCTGACAGAAAACAGACAGCGGCCACCCAGAAGACCAATCCGTCTAAGAGGCACCGTGACCGTTTGAATACAGAGCTGGACAGGCTGGCCAGTCTCCTACCCTTCACCCTGGACATCATCTCCAAACTGGACAAGCTCTCCGTGCTGCGCCTCAGTGTCAGCTACCTCCGGGTCAAGAGCTTCTTCCAAGGTACAGACAGCACAGCGTCCCCATGTGGTGCAGTTACACGCTATATAGTCTCTCGTGACAGCAGTTACAACCTATCGTGACGGCGCACATGCGAGACTCGGCCATGGATTTTGGTATTTTATTAGGATCACAATTAGCTATTGCAAAAGCAGCAGCTACTCTTCCTGGGGTCCACACAAAACATGAAACATGACATAATACAGAACATTAATAGACAAGAACAGCTCAAGGACAGAACTACATACTTTTTTAAAAAGGCACACGTAGTCTACATATCAATACATACACAGAAACTATCTAGGTCAAATAGGGGAGAGGCATTGTGCCGTGAGGTGTTGCTGAATCTGTTTTTTGAAGCAAGGTTTGCTGTTCTTTTGAGCAATATGAGATGGAACGGAGTTCCATGCAATAATGGCTCTATATAATACTTCAATTTGTTCTGGATTTGGGGACTGTGAAAAGACCCCCGGTGACATGTCTGGAAGCCAAGATTACACCCTATTGCAGTATGAAAACTATTCCTATAACTAAGTTATTTATTTGTGTAATGCAAGGATTGGTTTGTACACTTGAATTGCACCACTTGCACTGTGCTGCCACACATACTCAAATTTCTTTAACCCTAGTGCCACGTCCATGTTATGAAGCTATAATTCTGTTTACATTACTAATGAGAGTGTTTAGACAAATAAAAGGAAAACACCTCAGCTGAAAGAAAGTTATTTATCATACATGGACCAAAGCAGAAGTGTGATATGCACCGTCAGGCTGGGTGTAACACATTCAGACTACTATGGTCACAAGATAAGTGCTTACATTATTAGACCTCTTTTAGACCTATACATGCCTCCTGTAAGACCCTATGATCTGTGAACCGTACATGATACAGACAACATATTGTCTTATACTCCTTATAGTGTGCTCTAAAATATGGAGTATGTCTAGATTCTGAAATAAAACGTCACATTCATTTATTAAACATTTAAAATATGTATTTATTTATATTTATATCTCAGAAGTGCCCTTTTTGATTTGACTTATTTTTACTCTTTAAGCACATCACATTTCCAGAGTGGGCTGTATGGTACTTTTGAAGATATGACCCATTGTATACATAGAAATTGACTTTACAGGCCATTAACCAATCACAGCTCTGCTTTAGAATTGTACATTCAGGAAATCACCAGCAGAGGGAGTTCCCTTTGAATCCATTTTCCCATTCACTGTGTTGGTGGTGCTCATAAAATGTATCATAACATTAAAAGTAGCAGAGAGCCCACTCTGGAAATGTGATGTACTTGTAGAGTATATTGTTTAAAACAATGTGTCTAAAAATGAACACAATTTAAAAGGGTACTTTTGAGATATTAATATGAATATTTGTAATGTTGAATAAATTCTTGTGAAAAGGAAATATTTCAGAAACTAGACATACTCCATATTTTAGAGCACACTGTAAGGAGTATAATGACACCAACACATTGTCTGTATCATGTAAGGTTAACGGATCATAAGGTCTTACAGGAGGCATATATAGGTCTAAAAAGGGCCTAAAATTTCATCATGATTTTCTCAAACATCCTTCCTCCCAATTAAGTTTCTATGTGAGAATTGCCAGAACATTCCAAGATATCAAAAAATATGTTCAGGACTTCCTGGGATGGAATGACACATATAAGACATCATTAACACTCAGAAAAAGTTCTCTAGAAGGGTTCTTCAGCTGTCCCCATAGAAGAACCCTTTTTGGTTCCAGGTAGAACTTTTTTGGGTTCCATGTAGAACCCTCCGCCTGGGACCAAAAAGGCTTCTTCAATGAGCTTTCCTATGGGGACAGCCAAAGAACCTATTTAGGTTCTAGATAGTACCTTTTTTCGTAAGAGTGTAGACTACCTATTGATATTCTAACCATGCACACTCCTACTTTTCTATGTATTTGACAAGGTTTATCACTTTGAGAAAATGAAAATGGAAAACATTACCAAACAGCCTTGATAGTTTACCCATTCATGCATGACCCTACGCCTGCGTGATGTCGCTGTGGTAGCCTTGCTCATTCAGCCAATATGTGATGGATATACATGCTTGGTAGCCTATATGAACTTTTGAAATATACTGTTTTATACATTGGTCAAATGTGTCTAGCTGTGGCCTTGTTTTTTTCTGTGTCATTTCCAATCCCTTCAAAGTCTGTAATGAAACATGTTAGGTCAAGGTAGTGTTGCTGCATGTGTTAACATCATTTGATTATCTGATTCTGGATTCAGATCAGCTTTTGACTGAATTGTCCACATGTGAAATAAGGTGTCAGTCATCACTTATTTATGCAATCTTTGCAATATACTGTAAATCTTCATAGCTTTGAAATACATCAAATACTAAGTTCATACTGGAAGTACCCAACCTGATGATGAATAGTGAAAAGGACAGATATGCTATTCAATCAAAGAAATTTGTAGCTGTTCTCTGTTCTCTGCTTCTACATCTCCGTTGCTTGCTGTTTGGGGTTTTAGGCTGGGTTTCTGTATAGCACTTTGTTACATCGGCTGATGTAAAAAGGGATTTATCCATACATTTGATTGATTGATTGACTAATATCAATATCTACAAACTTAAAGAAAGTGTATTGTCCAATTGAAACCTCCCATCTACAGTTACAGTACAACAGAAGAAAATATGAAAGCATTTTCCCTCATTAGTGATGTAATGACCTCATCTCTTTCTGTGGCAGCGCCATGCTGGAGCTGGTGGGTGTCTTTGCTTGAATAGCCTCACGTCAATAATTGCATAGATTGGCCCTGCACAACAAAAGGCGTAAGTGACTGACCCCAAACCACTTCTGGTCTAGACGCCAAATATGTTTGTTCAACAAGAGCAAGCTGAGAACACAGCATGCAGCGGAAAGAAATCCTTTGTTTCCCCAACACTATTGTTGGACTGTTGTCGCTTACAATTACGCTCAAATGTGATCACCCAGAACTCAACTCCCTGCGTTGATCACCCTGTCTAATTTTATGACCCTTGGTTTTATGACCCTTGGTTGACCCTCGTCTGGAACTCTATGTATTCCAGTTTTAACAGATGGTTTATTTTTGATGGGTTTTCAGCAGCACCCTACAAACCTTCAAGTTTAGAGCAGATGTTATTTACAGAAACAGACTGAGTACTCCCATAGTTTACCACACTTATACCGGAGGTGTGCCAGGCATTACTTGTTTTTCTGTCATCTCTTATTTTGTGTGCTATCTGCACAGTACTTTTGTGAACCATATTGATGAGATAGTATCTCATCCAGGATACTGCATAATACAAGTGCTGTAACACCCTATAGCCTGAGAAATGGGTTTGCAGTACAAGTTGTGCCACGTTCTGCTCTTCCTCTTTGCCCGGAAGTTGTGGTTCCCCTTGCCAGGTTCTAGTCATCAGACCCACTTAGATATCAATCATGCTCGTATGGTCCTCCCAGCAGCTCACAATGAGATCACAGAGGGGTTAATAGGATTGGAGCATGCACTTCACTTCTGCGTGGCTCAGTTGGTAGAGCATAGTGCTTGCAACGCCAGGGTTGTGTGTTTGATTTCCAAGGGCGACCAGTATGAAAATGTATATACTCTACTGTAAGTCGCTCTGGGTAAGTGTAAAATTGTAAAATTGCATTGACCTGAATTTTAAAAAGGCAGGTGAAGTGATAGAGCTTAAGAGACCTAGTACACACTGCACAGCTCACTGTGGTTTCAGGTATAGGTCGACCGATTAATTGGAATGGCTGATTAATTAGGGACGATTTCAAGTTTTCATAACAATCGAAATCTGTATTTTTTTACACCTTTATTTAACTAGGCAAGTCAGTTAAGAACACATTCTTATTTTCAAAGACGTACAGTATGTACAGTGGGTTAACTGCTTTGTTCAGGGGCAGAACGACAGATTTTTACCTTGTCAGCTCGGGGATTCAGTCATGCAACCTTACAGTTAACTAGTCTAACGCTCTAACCACCTGCCTCACGAGGAGCCTGCCTGTTATGCGAATGCAGTGAGAAGCCAAGGTAAGTTGCTAGCTAGTTTTAAACTTATCTTATAAAAAACAATCAATCAATCAATCATAATCACTAGTTAACTACACTAGTTAACTAACTATGGTTGATGATATTACTAGTTTATCTAGCGTGTCCTGCGTTGCATATAATCGATGCGGTGCGCATTCGCGAAAAAGGACTGTTGTTGCTCCAACGTTTACCTAACCATAAACATCATTGCCTTTCTTAAAATCAATACACAGAAGTATATATTTTTAAACTTGCATATTTAACTAAAAGAAATCCAGGTTAGCAGGCAATATTAACCAGGTGAAATTGTGTCACTTCTCCTGCGTTCATTGCACGCAGAGTCAGGGTATATGCAACAGTTTGGGCCGCCTGGCTCGTTGCGAACTAATTTGCCATAATTCTACGTAATTATGACATAACATTGAAGGTTGTGCAATGTAACAGGAATATTTAGACTTAGGGATGCCACCCGCTAGATAAAATACAGAACGGTTCTGTATTTCACTGAAAGAATAAACGTTTTGTTTTCGAGATGATAGTTTCTGGATTTGACCATATTAATGACCTAAGGCTCGTATTTCTGTGTGTTATTATGTTATAATTAAGTCTATGATTTGTTAGAGCAGTCTGACTGAGCGATGGTAGGCACCAGCAGGCTCGTAAGCATTCATTCAAACAGCACTTTAGTGCGTTTTGCCAGCAGCTCTTCGCTGTGCTTCAAGCATTGCGCTGTTTATGACTTCAAGCCTATCAACTCCCGAGATTAGGCTGGTGTAACCGATGTGAAATGGCTAGCTAGTTAGCGGGGTGCGCGCTAATAGTGTTTCAAATGTCACTCGCTCTGAGACTTGGAGTAGTTGTTCCCCTTGCTCTGCATGGGTAACGCTACTACGAGGGTGGCTATTGTCGATGTGTTCCTGGTTCGAGCCCAGGTAGGAGCGAGGAGAAGGTCGGAAGCTATACTGTTACACTGGCAATACTAAAGTGCCTATAAGAACATCCAATAGTCAAAGGTATCTGAAATACAAATCGTATAAAGAGAAATAATCCTAGAATTCCTATAATAACTACAACCTAAAACTTCTTACCTGGGAATATTGAAGACTCATGCTAAAAGGAACCACCAACTTTCATATGTTCTCATGTTCTGAGCAAGGAACTTAAACGTTAACTTTCTTACATGGCACATATTGCACTTTTACTTTCTTCTCCAACACTTTGTTTTTGCATTATTTAAACCAAATTGAACATGTTTCATTATTTATTTGAGGCTAAATTGATTTTATTGATGTATTATATTAAGTTAAGATAATTGTTCATTCAGTATTGTTGTAATTGTCATTATTGCAAATAAATATTTAAAAAATTGTCCGATTAATCGGCACCGGCTTTTTTGGTCCTCCAATAAACGGTATCGGTATCGGTGTTGAAACCTCATAATCGGTCGACCTCTAGTTTCAGGTGAGTGCCCTTACGGGGAGGATCAGTGTTTATGGTCTTTAATTTCATGGTCCTGAATACTGTTTGATTCTAAGCAGAGTTCTGATATTGCCTGTTGTACATTCAACATGAAAAGCTGCTCTTTGAAGTGATCAGACAAGGAAAAAACAATAAAAGTGTAACAGTCTTGAAGATGTGGTGATTTCTCCACAGTGCATTCATACGAACCATAAAAGTCCATAGAAATGTCATTTTTCATACAGGATACATCCCCAGTAAGGTGTCATGTGGCCTGTATCCCAGCGTGTTACCTGGAGATGAATGTATGAGCGTCTTGTCAGTGTTGATTAACTCGCCAGTTTGACTTGTATGAGCCTACATGACAGTGTATATCTGTGGAATACAGAGTAATGAGGAAAGGAAAATTGTAGATATTAGGAAGCTGTAATGTGCCCCAGCACATGAGGGAGTAATTGTGCACAAGTGAAAGTGGCAGTGAAGGAATAGTCAGATCAGAGAGGTAATGAATGCTCCACTTATTCCCTGAGTACATTGCGTGACTGCTCCCTGGCAAGGCCCGGACCGCCCTCAGGGCTCAGTGTAATGCACAAGAAAGGAAAGTATGTATCAAGTGCCACGACATTGGGTTTTATACATCAGTACTTATTGGTGGGGATCTAATGACCTCGCATGACACAACGAGGATGCTGTGTGTGAATGTTAACAATTAATTTTTAAAGTGAGTTTGTAATCTATCACCTATTGTAAACCCAAATTTAATTTGTTATAATCAAATGAAACAGCCATAATATACTGTGCCTAAAATGTTGAATCAGAACATACATTTTCCTTAGAACAACTGTATAGGTCATGTCATTTTAGATCTGAATTTTAGGGAATTATATCCCAGATGTAGCCAAATTAAGTAATTCAAATGAAGCTAATCTGAGCTAATGTGTTTGAGGCGCTGCCAGTTGAGTGAATTGTACCATGTTAAAGCAAGCGAGGTAGAATGGATTATCATCCATAACCTTAAAATGCTCTTCTGAAACTCACTGTATCAGTACAGTAGCGTGATAGTCTTCAAACGGAAATGCAGAAGAGGTTATAGGTTTAGTATAATGATATTGAGAGGTGAGTGAAAAGGGTTCTGAAATGTTATAGAATTGGCACAATGGGAGCCAAAGGCCCCACCAAATTATGAAGTACCACTAAGAAAGCATCACTTTAATGTAAAACCTTTGTCAGTACTGCGTTGAATTGTGATGTTGCACACTCTGCAGTCTGGTCACAGTTCCATATTTCCAATTCCAGTTGTAGTGCTTATCATGTTGACCAGGGGGATCAAGGGGCTAGAATGGAATCAGTACACAGAAGAGGTCTTGGGTTCTCCCTTCTCCTCCATGTTTAACTAGGTGCTCTGAGTATCATGTAGAAATTGGCTATCGGAGGGCAGAGTGTTTGGCAGCTGCACAACCTTCTCTGGCAGATTTCCTTCAACTTGCGTGCAGGACGGGGAAATTCCATTTTCTTTTGTCATCATGTTTGAATAGACTGTTTTTCAATAAGGATAAGACATTTTAATATGGCCCAGGATAATTTAGGTTTTGATTATATAATTTTAGATTTTTTTCTCATAGAAATTCTCTTTGTTCTTCTTTCATCCTGATCTGTCGGTCGTTGTTACACTTCATCCAAAAATAAATTTTTCACTTCATTGTTATTTCCAGAAACAATGCCTTGATTGATCATGAAGAGTGTTTTTAGAAATAGTAAACATTTTTGGCTTGTTCTGTTTCTACCAAATAGTTGTTATTAACAGCAATGATTCAAATCTTAGCAGATGTTATTCTGATATTATACGTATGCATGCTGTTATCCAACATGTATTTTGCTTATGTTTTCTACTTTTCAGTGATATTCAGTTATCCGATATTGGTTGTGTTCAATCAGCCAAAGGCAACATCAATGGAAAATATTTTATTTTTTATTTGACCTTTATTTAACTAGGCAAGTCAGTTAAGAACAAATTCGTATTTACAGTATAGATCATGGAAAACTATTTGTCTGCTCGCAATAGCGTGAGGAAGTGACCTTAGTATGTCATAAAGTAGGGGTACTAATCTTGGTCGTATTGCACTGCAGTGTCTGCAGTGCTAACTGATTTGGCACACGCCCTTTTTGTTTAAACTGTGATTTTTAATTTGTTATCAGATCATAAAAAACATCTACATAACAAGCATTTTCACAACACATGTTATTATCCATTTTGGCACGATAACGAAGACAGTCACAAAACAAGAAATGGATGTTAATGGAAATATATTGATTTATTGATGGATTAATGGTGTTCGATTTATCAAGCCCAAAGATAAATGTTCAAAAGTGAATATGACGGAAGAAATTATGATGAATTATCATGTGTAAATGCAAAGTAATGTCTACATCTTTATTATTTTCATGACTGCTACAGCTACGACGGACATGCATTGGCTGGACAATACAGGTGTTTAAAGCTCTTATGAGACCAAGAAGACGCACAGCTGTAATGACTTCCAAAGGTGTTTCTAACATGTATTGAACCCTTCTCTAATGACAAATCCACCTGCTCTTCGGACTAGTCAATATACAAAACTATATCGACTCAAGAACCCCGACAAAGACTGTTGTCACCAAACAATTTTTTAGTGTCAACCCCCACTCCAAGTTTTGTCTACAACACCACAGTCGTTGATCATCAATGCACTAGACAACATAGATCACGCAAGTGAATGAGAAACACTGGGGATGGGGGCGTTTAGACAGTAACAAATTAGTTTAATTCATTAATTAAGCTTATATTTGAGGTATATTATGCTACATTAATGTGTAAATAACAACAATGACATCATTTTATATTATATAGTTTCAACATGACTGTAAAAGTAAGTAGTCCTATTTAGATTTCATATTTGGATCCTCAATTAACTTCATGATGTGTATTTAGGCTACTCTCCTTGAGATTCCCAGTGATGTTCAGTGCCTTGCAAAAGTATTCATCCCCCTTGGTGTTTTTCCTATTTTGTTGCATTATAATCTGTAATTTAAATGGATTTTTATTTGTATTTCATGTAATGGACATACACAAAATAGTCCAAATTGGTGAAGTGAAATGAAAAGAGTAGCTTGTTTAAAAAAAAATGGAAAAGTGGTGCGTGCATATATATTCACCTCTTTTGCTATGAAGCCCCTAAATAAGATCTGGTGCAACCAATTACCTTCAGATGTCACATAATTAGTTAAATAAAGTCCACCTGTGTGCAATCTATGTGTCACATGATCTGTCACATAATCTCAGTATATATACACCTGTTCTGAAAGGCCCCAGAGTCTGCAACACCACTAAGCAAGGGACACCACCAACCAAGTGGCACCATGTAGACCTAGGAGTTCTCCAAACAGGTCAGGGACATAGTTGTGGAGAAGTACGTGGGTATGAAAAAAATATCAGAAACTGAACATCCCACGCAGCACCATTAAATCCATTATTAAAAAATGGAAAGAATATGGCACCACAACAAACCTGCCAAGAGAGGGCCGCCCACCAAAACTCAAGGCAAGGAAGGTATTAATCATAGAGGCAACAAAGAGACCAAAGTTAACCCTCAAGGTGCTGCAAAGCTCCACAGCGGAGATTGGAGTATCTGTCCATAGGACTACTTTATGCCGTACACTCCACAGAGCTGGGTTTTACGGAAGAGTGGCCAGAAGAAAGCCATTGCTTAAAGAAAAAAATATGCAAACACGTTTGGTGTTCACCAAAAGGCATGTGGGAGACTCCCCAAACATATGGATGAAGGTACTCTGGTCAGATGAGACTAAAATTGAGCTTTTTGGCCATCAAGGAAACACTATGTCTGGCGCAAACTCAACAGCTCTCATCACCCCGGAGAACACCATCCCCACAGTGAAGCATCGTGGCAGCAGCTGTGGGGATGTTTTTAATTGGCAGGGACTGGGAAACTGGTCAGAATTGAAGGAATGATGGATGAAACTAAATACAGGGAATTTCTTGAGGGAAACCTGTTTCAGTCTTCCAGAGATTTGAGACTGGGGTGGAGGTTCACCTTCCAGCAGGACAATGACCCTAAGCATACTGCTAAAGCAACACTCAAGTGGTTTAAGAGGAAACATTTAAATCTCATGGAATGGCCTAGTCAAATCCCAGATGTCAATCCAATTGAGAATCTGTGTTATGACTTAAAGATTGCTGTACACCAGTGGAACCCATCCAACTTGAAGGAGCTGGAGCAGTTTTGCCTTGAAGAATGGGAAAAATTCCCTGTGGCTAGATGTGCCAAGCTTATAGATACATACCCCAAGAGACTTGCAGCTGTAATTGCTGCAAAAAGTGTCTCTACAAAGTATTGACTTTGAGGAGGGGGGTGAATAGTTATGTATGCTCAAGTTTTCTGTCTTTTTTGTCTTATTTCTTGTTTGTTTCACAATAAAAGATATTTTGCATCTTCAAAATGGTAGGCATGTTGTGTAAAATCAGTTTTAATTCCAGGTTGTAAGGCAACAAGATAGGAAAAATGCCAAGTGGGGTGAATACTTTTGCAAGCCACTGTATAATATCCTCTGCACCTTACACTCACTGACCCCCCCTTCATTTGTCACTATGTGCTGAACACTCACATGCCTGAAGTAGCTATTCACAGTCATTTTATTCAGCAAGGTTGAAATCAGTCACAGAAATTTAAACCTCCTCCCTGTTTCTCATTCAGTTGGCCCCTGACCCCCCTTCACCAGTGATTGATTGATTGATTGATACCGAAGTATCACAAAAAAAAGGATGGGAAGTGAAAACAGGAAAATCATAGTCACAGTAACAGTATGATGTCCTCCTCCTGATATAGGTACAGTGACTATAGAAAGTCTACACCGCTCTTGAACTTTTTTCACATTTTGTTGCGTTACAAATTGGGATTGTAATAGATTTAATTGTAATTTTGTCATTGATCTACACAAAATACTCCCTAATGGAGTATATACAAATCTACACTGGAGTTGCTTACCAAGAAGACAGAGAATGTTCCTGAGTGGCCAAGTTACAGTTTTGACTTAAATCTGCTTGAAACCCTATGGCAATACTTGAAAATTGCTGTCTAGCTATGAACCCCAACACACCTAAACAGAGCTATAATCATTTTGAAAAGAATAATGGACAATACAGGTGTTTAAAGCTCTTATGAGACTTACCCAAGACGACACACAGCTGTAATGACTTCCAAAGGTGTTTCTAACATGTATTGAATACTTCTCTAATCAAGGTATATTAGTGTTTTATTTTCCTTCAATAAAAAAATCTATTGTATTTTGACAGAAATCTTCATCTTTGACATTAGAGTATTTTGTGTATGTTGTTGACAGAAATGACAATTAAATCCATTTTAATCCCACTTTGTAACATAATGAAATGTGAAGAAATCCAAGGGGGGGGTTGACTTTCTGTAGGTACTGTACACTAACTACTTGTGATTGAGTAATGAGTTTTAGCCTCTTAGGAAATCAGCACAATGTCTCTTTAAGAGGCTCTTCGTGTTGTAGGCATGTAGTAAAGCTCATGAGGCGAGCAGTTGCGTGACTGCAGCAGACTGGGTTCTGACCTCAGAAATGGTTATGAAAACGATCTGTTGATCAGTGCAGCGTGTAGGAGACCAGCCCTGCAGAAATGAGTGGGGAGCCACCTCTTGCACTTCAGAGTTGGGCCTTATTGCCTTTACAGCACTAGACACGCACCAAGACATACAGTGTATTCAGAAAGTATTCAGACCCCTTGACTTTTTCCAAATGTTGTTACATTATAGCCTTATTCTAAAATTGATTAAATAAAACCTTTTCCTCATCAATCTACACACAATACCCCAAAATGACAAAGTGAAAACAGAAATACCTTATTTACATAAGTATTCAGACCTTTTGCTATGAGAATAGAAATTGAGCTCAGGAGCATCCTGTTTCCATTGATCATCCTTGAGATGTTTCTACAACTTGATTGGAGTCCACCTGTGGTAAATTCAATTGATTTGACATGATTTGGAAAGGCACACACCTATCTATGTAAGGTCCCACAGATGTCAGTGCAGGTCAGAGCGAGGAATTGTCCGTGGAGCTTTTTTTTGTGGAAAAGGTCAAGGGGTCTGAATACTTTCCGAATGCACATATACCCATTCTAGAGGTGGTATGGAGCAGGAAGCTCCAGTGGCTTCCCTGAGAGTTATTATGTTGTTTATTATGTTGTTTACATATACCCATTCTAGAGGTGGTATGGAGCAGGAAGCTCCATTGGCTTCCCTGAGCGTTATTATGTTGTTCCTTCCCTTAGAGCTTAGATAGCATTTCTGTGTCATTTATAGCATAGTTTAGAAGGTTGATAGATTTATTTGGCATTCATTGCTTGAGGGCCATCTCTGTTGCCTTGTCCTTGATGACATTATTTACATATTCCCCCTCCATAGCCACCCAGGCCTTGTCACAGCCACTTTGTGTAGTACTACTGTATACATGCTCCAAGCCAATTAGCCCCATGCATTAAAGGCTCCGGGCTGATTACATTAGACATGACACTGCTTATCCTTCCTTGGCAGCTGGGCTCGTATTCCTCTTGTCTCATTCACTTCTTTAGCTACCCTGTTACTCTACTTGCAGAAGTGTTTAAGAGAGAGTTCTATTTTCAGATCCTGGCTGCGTTGCTGTTTTCAGTTTTAACCTAGTTTTATACTTAAAATTGGATTTGACAATAGCTAATGGGGAAGTATGCATGAGTAAATCATGCGATCAGTTGATTTCTACAACCAGAGATTGTAAAGGTCAGTGGGTTTAGGTTGGATTTGATAAATGCAAGGAGAGACAAATACTTATTGAAAAGCCAACACATTCTCCTTGACCCCGGTTTGCATGCTCAGTTTTATTTTGCATGGACTCAGCCATTAGTCTGACTGAAGCGACCCATGTGACTCAGCGCAGGCAGAGCTGTGACCATACTGGTCTGGAAAGGAGGCCGTTTGTTTAATGCAATATTTGATTGGTTCTCTCAAATGTTTTTTTTCCCTCTGAGATTGAGACCTCTTGTTGTTCATATTTGAAAATCCAACCATGATGGAAGGGGGTGGCACTCAAGTGTTGTGTGGCTGTGCTTGTGGGTGTAGCTGTGTGGCTGTGCTCAGTACCCTCCAAGCTCATCATTAAACTTGAGGCCCTGGGTCTAAATCCGCCACGTGCAACTGGTTCTTGGACTTCTTGACGGGATGCCCCCCAGGTGGTGAAAGTAGTAAAAAACACCTCCACTTCGCTGATACTCAACACTGAGGCCGCACAAGGATGTGTGCAGAGCCCCCTCCTGTACTCCTTGTTCACCCATGACTGCGTGGCCTCGCATGCCTCCAACTCAATCATCAAGTTTGAAGACGACACAACAGTAGTAAGCCTGATTATCAACAATGACGAGACAGCCTACAGGGAGGAGATAAGGGCCCTGGAAGTGTGGTGCCAGGAAAATAACCTCTCACTCAACGTTAACAGAACAAAGGAGTTGATCGTGGACTTCAGGAAACAGCAGGTGGAGCACCCATTACAGTACACAATGTCACAGGAAGGCCAAAAAGATCATCAAGGACAACAACAACCCGAGCCACTGCCTGTTCACCTCGCTATCATCCAGAAGGCGAGGTCAGTACAGGTACATCAATGCTGGGACTGAGAGGCTGAAAAACAGCTTCTCAAGGTCAACAAACTGTTAAATTCTGTTAAATAGCCATCACTAGCACATTAGAGGCTGCATATACAGTGGGGAGAACAAGTATTTGACACACTGCCGATTTTGCAGGTTTTCCTACTTACAAAGCATGTAGAGGTCTGTAATCTTTATCATAGGTACACTTCACAAAAATCTAAAATCCAGAAAATCACATTGTATGATTTTTCAGTAATTAATTTGCATTTTATTGCATGACATAAGTATTTGATCACCTACCAACCAGTAAGA
This sequence comes from Oncorhynchus tshawytscha, assembly GCF_018296145.1. Lineage (NCBI taxonomy): Eukaryota > Metazoa > Chordata > Actinopteri > Salmoniformes > Salmonidae > Oncorhynchus > Oncorhynchus tshawytscha. The sequence continues at coordinate 20,628,384 of NC_056456.1, read as the reverse complement.
ATTATGGCTCTCACAGACCTGTTAGTTTTTCTTTAAGAAGTCCTCCTGTTCTCCACTCATTACCTGTATTAACTGCACCTGTTTGAACTCTTTACCTGTATAAAAGACACCTGTCCACACACTCAATCAAACATACTCCAACCTCTCCACAATGGCCAAGACCAGAGAGCTGTGTAAGAACATCAGGGATAAAATTGTAGATCTGCACAAGGCTGGGATGGGCTACAGGACAATAGGCAAGCAGCTTGGTGAGAAGGCAACAACTGTTGCCGTAATTATTAGAAAATGGAAGAAGTTCAAGATGACGGTTAATCACCCTCGGTCTGGGGCTCCATGCAAGATCTCACCTCGTGGGGCATCAATGATCATGAGGAAGGTGAGGGATCAGCCCAGAACTACACGGCAGGACCTGGTCAATGACCTGAAGAGAGCTGGGACCACAGTCTCAAAGAAAACCATTAGTAACACACTACGCCGTCATGGATTGAAATCCTGCAGCGCACGCAAGGTCCCCCTGCTCAAGCCAGCGCATGTCCAGGTCCGTCTCAAGTTTTCCAATGACCATCTGGATGTTCCAGAGGAGGAATGGGAGAAGGTCATGTGGTCTGATGAGACAAAAATAGAGCTTTTTGGTCTAAACTCCACTCATCGTGTTTGGAGGAAGAAGAAGGACGAGTACAACCCCAAGAATACCATCCCATCCATGAAGCATGGAGGTGGAAACATCATTCTTTGGGGATGCTTTTCTGCAAAGGGGACAGGACAACTGCACTGTATTGAGGGGAGGATGGATGGGGCCAGGTATCACGAGATCTTGGCCTACAACCTCCTTCCCTCAGTAAGAGCATTGAATATGGGTTGTGGCTGGGTCTTCCAGCATGACAACCACCGAAATACACAGCCAGGGCAACTAAGGAGTGGCTCCGTAAGAAGCATCTCAAGGTCCTGGAGTGGCCTAGCCAGTCTCCAGACCTGAACCCAATAGAACATCTTTGGAGGGAGCTGAAAGTCCATATTGCCCAGCGACAGCCCCGAAACCTGAAGGATCTGGAGAAGGTCTGTATGGAGGAGTGGGCCAAAATCCCTGCTGCAGTGTGTGCAAACCTGGTCAAGAACTACAGGAAACATATATGCACTGTATATATATATATATATATATATATATTCTGTACCAAATATTAAGTTCTGCTTTTCTGATGTATCAAATACTTATGTCATGCAATAAAATGCAAATTAATGACTTAAAAATCATACAATGTGATTTTCTGGATTTTTGTTTTAGATTCCGTCTCTCACAGTTGAAGTGTACCTATGTTAATGACAGACCTCTACATGCTTTGTAAGTAAGAAAACCTGCAAAATCGGCAGTGTATCAAATACCTGTTCTCCCCACTGTACATAGACTTGGAATCATTGGCCACTTTAATAATGGAACACTAGTCACTTTAAGAAAGTTTACATATTTTGCATTGCTCATCTCATATGTATATACTGTATTCTATCCTATTCTACTGTATCTAAGTCTATGCCACTCTGTCATTGCTCACCCAATATTTATATATTCTTAATTCCATTCCTTTACTTGAGATTTGTGTGTATTGCTGTGAAATTGTTAGGTATTACTGTTAGATATTACTGCACTGTTAGAGCTAGAAACACAATGTCATGACTTCTGCCGAAGTCGGTTCCTCTCCTTGTTCGGGCGGTGTTCGGTGGTCGACGTCACCGGTCTTCTAGCCATCGCCGATCCATTTTTAATTTGTGTTGTTTAATTTGTGTTGTGTAAGTGTTGTGTATTTAACCCTCTGTTCCCGCCATGTCTTTGTGCGGAATTGTTTGTTGTAAGTGCTTGTGCACATTGTTGTCTGGTGCGCGACAGGTTTTGTACCCACGTTGTTATTCTGGATGCCGGTGGTTTTGTATATTAAACTGCTCCGGTTATTACCCAGTTCTACTCTCCTGCGTCTGACTTCTCTGCCACCAGTGAGGCACCCCTTACACACAAGCATTTCGCTACACCCTCAATAACATTGGCTAAACAAGTGTATGCGACAAATCCAATTTGATTTGATTTGAGTGAGACACAGAAAATAGCCAACCAGTATAAGCACAGCCCCGTTCATTATCGATGCATTGTTCCGACAACATCGAAGAGCCATTCCAGACTCTGAAGTCAGAAGGACTTCAGGAGATAGGTGTTAGCCAGACTAGGTAGCCATATGTTTGAACATTACATAATCCAAGATTGGTCATAAGATTATTTTCAGCTCTTCTTTAGGACTGCCATGATATCACTTAGCTTTTATGCAATTGATGTCTCTCAAACATGAAACCTATAACAATGCCTTTATAAATAGTTAAAGATGCTGTTTGGGATCTTAAATACAACAAATTCGTAACATATTGTTCAAATTGGATTTCTAACATAACATACAAATTGGCCAAAAAAAGGACATAACATGTCATACGAAATGGAGGATGTAGTGCACAATTGGATGACGTAGCACACAAAAACAGGACGCATTTTGGCTCGAGAGCATCACTTTCAAAATGACTGGCAAAAATGATACAAAAGTTCTGGAGCGTCACTTTTATTTGTTTTTTTTTTGTATAATTTTTTTTGTATTTTACGATCTTGTCTAATCGCTGCAACTCCCCAACGGGCTCAGGAGCTTAACCCGGAAGCCAGCTGCATCAATCGGAGGAAGGAAACACAGGTTCAACTGGTGACCGGGGTTAGCCTTCAGGCACCTAGCCCGCCACAAGGAGTCGCTAGGGCGTGATGAGCCAAGTAAAGCCCGCCCGGCCAAACCCTCCCCTAACCCGGACGAGGCTGGGCCAATTGTGAGCAGTCCTGTGGGACTACTGCCTACGGCCGGTAGTGGCACAGCCGGGAATGACCCGGGTCTGTAGTAACGCCTCTAGCACTGTGATACAATGCATTAGACGGCTGCGCCCTTCGGGAGGCCTTGAGCGTCACTGTAATGCAGAGGTGTCAAACCCATTCCATAGAGGGCCTAGTGTATGTAGTGTTTTTGTTTTTCCTTTCAATTAAGCTCTAGACAACCAAGTGTGACCTTAATTAATCAATCAATTACAAAGGAGGAACGAAAACCCACAGACACTCGGAAGGTCGAGTGTCTGTGGGTTTAATGGAACAACACAGAGGGAAATGAAAGTGCAGCTGATCCGTAATTTTAAAGGACTGATTCAGAAAGTGGAATGGAATTAAAGGTAGATCATTTGGTTAATTCTGAATTTGGATAGTTGATATTTTGGCTATTGCTCAAAATCTGATTACATAAGCAAATTAGATCACTAATCCTTCCAAAACCCACAAAGGAATATTTTTGTTAGTAGCAGTATTTTGGGACAGGTTTCAGTTGCTCTCCTTGATTCAATGTCAATGGAATAAAATGATTGCCTTGGAACCACATTAACCAAGTTTGCATCCAACCTTTTTATGGAATTGAAGTACATGTTGGATAATGACAGGACTGGCGGAAACATAAAAATTTGTCGGTAATCTTTCCAAATGTAGACAAAACAAAATACACTAAACAAGGTCATCTACAAGTTTCTGCTAGGTAAAGCCCCGCCTTATCTCAGCTCACTGGTCACCATAGCAGCACCCACCCGTAGCACGCGCTCCAACAGGTATATCTAACTGGTCACCCCCAAAGCCAATTCTTTCTTTGGCCGTTCTCTGCTGCCAATGACTGGAACGAACTGCAAAAATCTCTGAAGCTGGAGACTCTTACCTCCCTCACTAGCTTTAAGCACCAGCTGCCAGAGCAGCTCACAGATCACTGCACCTGTACATAGCTCATCTGTAAATAGCCCATCCAATCTACCTCATCCCCATACTGTAATTATTTATTTATCTTGCCCCTTTGCACCCCAGTATCTCAACTTGCACATTCATCTTCTGCACATCCTACCATTCCAGTGTTTAATTGCTATATTGTAATTACTTTGCCACCATGGCCTATTTATTGCCTTACCTCTCTTATCCTACCTCATTTGCACATGCTGTATATAGATTTTTCTACTGTATTATTGATTGTATGTTTGTTTATTCCATGTGTAACTCTGTGTTGTTGTATGTGTCAAACTGCTTTGCTTTATCTTGGCCAGGTCGCAGTTGCAAATGAGAACTTGTTCTCAACTATCCTACCTGGTAATAAAACATTTTTAAAAAGTTGTGTCTTTTTGTGTCAGTAACATTTATTATACAATAAATGTCAGTGGAAATGCATTTATGCGCAAATATTGATAGAAAACAATCATATTGAAGAACACTTGGAGTCACGCAATGATATGTTTTGTTGTCCTCCCTCTATGACTTGGGAAACCATAGCCTACAGTTTATTAGGCTTACAGATTAAATAAATGATGATAAACTTCACAGTGTGGTGAAAGTGTAGGTGATGAGTTTGATGCTCTTTTCCAATCAATATTGAGTGTTCTATTCTGGTGACATGATCGTCAAATCTCGCTCTTTTGTCCATAATAATCTCATCATGTCGGCCACAGGCTTTCTGCAATATTTAGAGGTAATGAGCCATTATGATGGTCTGTGTCAGTCCAATCACCATAGATCCTGACGGGAGTGATTGACAGTTGTCATGGAGAGAAGAGGGCATTCCATCATGGCCAGCAGATCCCTGCGATGGCGAGAGATATTCTCCATGTCAGACAGGTCCCATCCCTCATGCCCAGGGGGACGGTGTAAGGAGAGATATCCTGCAGGACTCTGGCCTTGACCCTCCCTGTCCTTGGGTCTCTGCATACAGTACTGAGGAATGACCTGCTGAACCTTTTCAATAGACCAGGCTGAGAGATGGTCCTCTAGAGCCAGTCAGTGACCTTCTTATAAACATTTTCAAATTGCCAATGATAATCATGAGTATGATATGGACCAAATCACTGTAGACAGGCAGATACAGACAGTGTACATCTGAGATTGGGTTTGTAATTCTCATGTTTTTGATATTATGAAGAAAGAACATGAACCAGAATATTTGGCAGTGTTGTCATTCCATTCCCTAAGACACTATTTCCACAGCATAAGTACACATCTGGTTGTAAATGTCATGGTGTCTGTCTGGGTTTGATTAGCATCCATTCACCCAACAACCACAGCAAAACTGCATTATTTAGCAGATGCTCTTATCCAGAGCGATTTACAGGAGCAATTCGGGTGACATGCCTTGCTCAAGAGCACATAGGCATATTTCTCACCTAGTCGGCTCAGGGATTCAAACCAGCAACCTTTTTGATTACTGGCCCAACGCTCTAACCGCTAGGCTACCTGCCACCCCTAGGCTACCAAATGATAGAGTTAGTGTAGATTCTATTAGATCTATCATGTCAGACTGTTATGTATTGCATCAGCCCAGACAGGAATGTGTATTTGGACAAACCTTATTCTGTGGGAAACAAATACTCTCTAAAACCACATATATTGTTGAAATAAACAAGTAACTGTGCAGATGTGGCTTTTCAGTTCAGGAATATTACTTGAAGTGGCCCTCTATGTATTTTTTACAATAACCTGTAGGAATTTCATTTGACAGTCCCTAAACTGAACTCACTTTTACAACAATTGTATAACAATGGCTGTATAACTGTAAACATGTTGTCTTTGTCTCTTTATCTAAAGAGATGAGGTAGTTGGATATGCAGCATTCCTCTATAGGGATGAAGCTTAGTTTATGGGGCTTTTATTTGTTTTCATTTGTTCCATGCCAACACATGAAGAACCAGACATCTGCTTTCATTATAGACCACAGCTTTAAGGATTCTCCCCTCCATGTTTTTCTCGTCAAGCGCTGAAGGCTGCACTGGATCCAGTCGGGGGATTTTGTTTGTAAATTATGTTATGTACAGTGTATTTGTGTGTGTATATGAGCCATTGTCAGATGTGAAATTCTGTCCATTTGGACTTGAAACACAGCACATGCATTAAGTATGGAAGTGTATGAGGGTGACAGATTAAAATGTCTGAACACTATTGGGTCTGTCGCACAGTAGGCTTTTAACCTGAAGTGTTCAGGCCTCATTGACCCTGTCAGGGCCTGATGTGGAGTGGTGCTGCACACCACAGAGCAGTGTTGGGATGCTAATGAGAGCGAGCACACTCAGAGCCAGGCGGGAGGTGAGTGGGAGCCAGAGCCGCCTGCACATCCCACACGCAACGGAGAAGGATTTACTCTTATATCACTAGGTAGCTTTGAAGTATCCTGGGGTGTTCACTCTGGTCACTCTAGTGGGTCTCATCTAGGCTGCCTCTGTTACAGCAAACCACACAGAACAGAGAATCTTACATCAGCTTCAGTGTTAAGATATAAAGAACGGTATTGTTTTTCAGACATACTGTAGTCAAAATGTCATCAAGGCCTGGCACAGAAACTGTGGGATCCAAACTGGGTTTGAACATCTTTTAAATGGGTTGTTTGTATTCTCACGTTTTTAGTTTGACCTCAACAGTCTCACCATGTTAACGTTCAATTGAATTAAGTCTGGTCCACTAATAACAATTCCTCAATTTTTATGGTCTGTGTACAATTGCCTTTGTCCTTTTTTGTTTTTGGTGAGAGTCTGACAGTCTGACAGTATAGCAGTGACCGCCTCAAGTCAATAGTCACCATAGGGGCATCATTTTGGCAACTAAGAGCAGAACATCTGGTCATAGATACTGTACTTCTTAAGACTGTGTTCAGACTGGTGATTCCTAACACAAGTGCCTCATTAGTTTTCCTCCTATATGTCCTCCTAGGCAGCATCACATCAACATTAATGTAAACTGTACTACGCCATCTTGTTTATACACAAGGGAAGTTTAAACACAGGTCTGTCAAATAAATGACAGAGTTAACCATATAAACCAAGGTTTATTAAAGATAAGAGGCAATAAATATAATTCATACAGTTGAACAAATCAAATCAAATTGTATTTGTCACATGTGCTGAATACTGTGAAATGCTTACTTGCAAGCCCTTAACCAACAATGCAGGTCAAGAAATAGAGTTAATAAAATATATGCTAAATAAACTCAAGTTTTAAAAAATCGAATCAATCAATAGGTAACACAAGAAATAACAATAACATAACAATAACGAGACTATATACAGGGGTCCCGGTACCGAGCCAATGTGTGGGGGTACGGGTTAATTGAGGTAATTTGTAAAGTGACTATGCATAGATAATAAACAGCGAGTAGCAGCAGTGCAAAAACAAATGGGGGACGGAGTTCAATGTAAATAGTCCAAGTGGCCATTTGATTAGTTTAGTTGTTCAGCCTTTTGGTCCTAGACTTGGCGCTCCGGTACCGCTTGCCGTTCGGTAGCAGAGAGAACAGTCTTTGACTTGGGTGACTGGTGGCATTGACAATTTTTTTGGGCCTTCCTCTGACACCACCTAGTATATAGGTCCTGGATGGCAGGAAGCTTGGACCAGTGATGTACTGGGCCGTACGCACTACCCTCTGTAGCGCCTTTTGATCAGATGCCGAGTAGTTGCCATACGAGGTGGTAATGCAACCGGTCAGGATCCCCTCGATGGTGCAGCTGTAGAACTTTTTGAGGATCTGGGGACCCATGCAAAATCTTTTCAGTCTCCTGAGCAGGAAATGGTGTTTTCGTTCCCTCTACAACTGTCTTGGTGTGTTTGGATCATGATAGTTTGTTGGTGATGTGGACACCAAGAAACTTGAAACTCTCGCTCCTCTTCGTTCCGTCAATGTTAATGGGGGCCGTACAGCCCTACTTTTCCTATAGTCCATGATCAGCTCCTTTATCTTGCTCACATTGAGAGGTTGTTGTCCTGTCACCACACTGCCAGGTCTCTGACCTCCTCCCCATAGGCTGTCTCATCGTTGACGGTGATCAGGCCTACCACTGTTGTGTCGTCAGCAAACGTAATGATTGTGTTGGAGTCGTGCTTGGCCACACAGTCGTGGGTGAACAGGGAGTACAGGAGGGGACTAAGCACGCACCCCTGAGGGGTCCCAGTGTTGAGGATTAGTGTGGTGGATGTGTTGTTACCTACCCTTACCACCTGTGTGCGGCCGTCAGGAAGTCTAGGATTCAGTTGCAGAGGGAGGTGTTTAGTCCCAGGGTCCTTAGCTTAGTGTGGGCTTTGAGGGCACTATAGTGTTGAACGCAGAGCTGTAGTCAAGGAATAGCATTCTCACATAGGTGTTCCTTTAGTCCAGGTGTGAAAGGGCAGGGTGGAATGCAATAGAGATTGGAGTGGGTCTAGGGTTTCTGGCATGATGGTGTTGATGTGAGCCATGACCAGCCTTTCAAAGTACTTCATGGCTACCGACGTGAGTGCTAAGGGGTGGTAATTATTTAGGCAGGTTACCTTCGCTATCTTGGGCACAGGGACTATGGTGGTGTTTGAAACATGTAGGTATTACAGACTCGGCTAGGGAGAGGTTGAAAATGTCAGTTAAGACATTTGCCAGTTGGTCCATGCATGCTTTGAGTGCACGTCCGAGTAATCCATCTGGCCCACGGCTTTGTGAATGTTGACCTGTTTATTAAAGGTCTTGCTCACAACGGCTATGGAGAGCCTGATCACACAGTCATCCAGAACAGCTGGTGCTCTCATGGATGCTTCAGTGTTGCTAGCCTCAAAGCATAAAAGGCATTTAGCTCGTCTGGTAGGCTCGTGTCACTGGGCAGATCGCTGCTGGGTTTCCATTTGTAGTCCGGAATCCGACGCGTGTCAGAGCCGGGGGTAGTAGAATTCAATCTTAGTTCTGTATTTACGATTTGCCTGTTTTTATTGGTTTGTCTGAGGGCATAGTGGAATTTCCTATAAGCGTCCAGATTAGTGGCCCGCTCCTTGAAAGCACAAGCTCTAGCCTTTAGCTCGGTGCGGATGTTGCCTGTAATCCATGGATTCTGTTTGGGAAATGTACGTACGGTCACTGTGGGGACGACGTCGTCAATGTACTTATTGATGAAGCCGGTGACTGAGGTGATATACTTCTCAATGCCATTGGATGAATCCCGGAACATATTAGTCTGTGCTAGCAAAACAGTCCTGTAGCATAGCATCCGCGTCATCTGACTACTTCTGTATTGAGCAAGTCATTTGTGCTTCCTGCTGTAGTTTTTGCTTGTAAGCAGGAATCAGGAGGATAGAATTATGGTCAGATTTGCCAAATGGAGGGCGAGCCTTGTATGCGTTTCTGTGTGTGGAGTAAAGGTGGTTTAGAGGTTTTTTTTCAACGTGTGACATACTGGTAGAAATGAGGTAAAACGGATTTAAGTTTGCCTGCATTATAGTCCCCGGCCACTAGGAGCGCCGCTTCTGGATGAGCATTTTCTTGTTTGCTTATAACCTTATATAGTTCGATGAGTGCGGTTATAGTGCCAGCATCGGTTTGTGGTGGTAAATAGACAGCTACGACTGATATAGATGTGAACTCTATTGGTATATAGTGTGGTCTACAGCTTATCATGAGGTATTCTACCTCAGTCAAGCAATACCTCGAGACTTCTTTAATATTAGACATTGTGCACCACCAGTTATTGACAAATAGACACACACCCCCACCCCTCATCTTACCAGACGTAGCTGCTCTGTCCTGCCGAAAAACAGAAATCAGCCAGCTCTATATTATCCGTGTTGTCGTTCAGCCAATTCTCGGTGAAACACAAGATACAGTTTTTAATGTCCCATCGGTAGGATAGTCTTAATCATAGATTGTCAATTTTTTTCCCAATGATTGCACGTTGGCCAATAATTCGGAGGGTAGTGGTGCTTGCCGACGAATTCTCACAAGGTACCCAGACCTCTGCCCCCTGTATTTCCATCTTTTCTTCACACGAATGACGGGATTTGGGCCTTGGGTCTTGACAAAGCAGTATATCCTTCGTATCGGACTCATTTAATAAAAAATCTTAGTCCAGTTCAAGGTCGCTATTCTGATGCTCTTTTCGGTCATAAGAGACGGTAGAAGCAACGGTTTTAGCAACATTATCTACAAAATGAGTTACAAAAAATGTGAAAAAACAAACAAAATAGCACAGTTGGTTAGGAGCCTGTTAAACGGCAACCATCCCCCTCCGGCGCCTCTGCTGTCTCACTAAACAGTTCCCTCCTAAGAACAGCCAGCCGTGGAGGTCTATAGGGAAGTGGTAACAAAATAAACATGTAGACAAACAAACATGAATTTTTTTACTAATCTGACCGATAAGGCAACCCAAAATCTTTTGCCTGAAATACCAGATCATTTGCTTGGGCAGAATAGACAACATACCAAATCCTGCCTACTTAATGTAAGGGACACAAACAAATGACACAGTAAGGGCAGCCAAAGGCTTCTCCGGATCACATTCAAACAATTATAACCCCGGCTCATTTACAAAATATCAATATCAAAACTTGTATACTTGATTAAATACTCAACATTTTCAAATAGATTCGATTCACATTACAATGTTAAAAGCGTATACCTTTATACCCTTCCTAAGTCCACACAACCAAAATACGGCGTCAAAACCGCCTCTCCCAAAACAGAGTTGAACACATCATAAAATGTTGACAGACTTTCACAAACACAACCAACGGCGTGAAGAGGAAATATGTACTGTTCCCTGTTCTCCAGGGCGGAAGCAATGCTGCTATCTGAAAGTTCAGTTTAAGGTATTTATTTAAATTGATCACCTCACCTCGTCTCGTACCAGTCACTAGATGCCATTGGCTACATTAACATGGATGCTACTGCCAGCTACAGTGGTTTGACTTAAATGCCACGCTATTCTAAAGTCCTAAGTAGTAGTTGTTTGTCAGTGCGTACTCCCCACAGCCTGGGAGTGAATGACAGAACAGAAGGAAGGACTGGTGATGTGACTGGTAGACGGCTGATGGTTCCATCTCAGGTCGGTCATTCCTTTCCCTCCACAGCGCCGCATCCCTGCTTCCCTCTCTCTCCCCCTCCCCCACTAGAAGGTGTATGCCTCTGCGTGATTGCTGTCTGGATGAGATCTTCTCTGTTTTGTGACCTCAGAGGTGATATATAGTGGTGGTGGTGGATCCATCCAGCAGCAACCACCCCCCTCTTCAGGCTTGCGTGATGAAAGCTGCTGTTTGTGTTGAGGATGGAGGGCCAAACCTTCAACTGGAGCATGTGATTGTTACATCATGGTATGGATTAGCGTGCTGATTCGCCCTCATGAGGAATCACTGCGATGAGTCGGATAACCATGGACTCTGGAGGGAACATTCATTTGAAATACCATGTCACAGGCAGACTGATGGAGTCAACTCTATCTACTTCAATCATGTCAAATAGAGAGAATAGACTATGTGGAGTAGAGAAAATAGCATCCAGGAGCATTCAATGAATGTGCTGTAAAGGCTTCAGTCTTGTGAGAGTAATTGATGCTGTGATGTGGTTATAAAGCAGAGCCCCTTTAGTGGATTCCATTGTAAAACACATTGGTGTGTGTTAAATTGAGTCTGTGTATTGTCACAGGTGACATGGCTTATCTTGAACTTCGAGTGAACACCCCATGTACTATTCAGTTGATGATAATAGGCATACCTAGTTAATTATACTGAACAAAAATATAAACGCAACATGTAAAGTGTTGGTTCAATGTTTCATGAGCTGAAATAAAAGATCCCAGAAATGTTCCATATGCTCTAAAATGTTGTTTCCAAATTTGTTTACATCCCTGTTAGTGAGCATTTCTCATTTGCCAAGATAATCCATCCACCTGACAGGTGAAGCTGAAGCTGACCATTACGAAGGTGCAACTTGTGCTGGGGACAATAAAGCTGTGGTTCTTCCATGGCCTGCATACTCACCAGACATGTCACCCATTGAGCATGTTGGGAATGCAGAGAATCCAGTTCTACCAATATTTAGCAACCGCACAGCCTGCATTCTAGGCCACTGTAAAATGTGCAGTTTTATCACACAACACAATTTCACAGAAGTCTGAAGTTTTGAAAGCTGAAATTGGTTCTTCCATTGTTTTTGCATTGAGCATGTTAGGAATGCTCTGGATGGACATTATATCCAGTTTTTGTTAGCAACTTCGCACAGCCGGTACAGGCCACAATCAGCAGTAAGAGATGGGGTGGCAACAGTCAAATCAAATCATATTTATTTCTAAAGCATCCCTTGCCTTACATCAGTAAAATCTTAATTGTTTTTGCATGATATCTCAAAGTGCTTATTTCTAAAGAAACCCAGCCAGAAAAAAACCCCAAACAGCAAGCAATGCAGGTGTAGAAACACGGTGGCTAGGAAAAACTCCCTAGAATGGCCAAAACCTAGGAAGAAACCTAGAGAGGAACCAGGCTATGAGGGGTGGCCAGTCCTCTTCTGGCTGTGCCGGGTGGAGATTATATCAGAACATGGCCAAGATGTTCAAAAGTTCATAAATGACCAGCATGGTCAAATCATAATAATCACAGTAGTTGTCGAGGGTGCAACAAGCCAGCACCTCAGGAGTAAATGTCAGTTGGCTTTTCATAGCCGATCATTAAGAGTATCTCTACCTCTCCTGCTGTCTCTAGAGAGTTGAAAACAGCAGGTCTGGGACAGGTAGCACGTCCGGTGAGCAGGTCAGTGTTCCATAGCCGCAGGCAGAACAGTTGAAACTAGAGCAGCAGCACGGCCAGGTGTTATATCAGAAAGTTGGACAGAAAGTTTCTGATTTTTACAACGTTACGTAGATGGAAAAAAGCTGTCCTTGAAACAGTCTTGATATGTTCGTCAAAAGAGAGATCAGGGTCCAGAGTAACGCCGAGGTCCTTCACAGTTTTATTTGAGATGACTGTACAACCATCAAGATTTATTGTCAGATTCAACAGAAGATCTCTTTGTTTCTTGGGACCTAGAACAAGCATCTCTGTTTTGTCTGAGTTTAAAAGTAGAAAGTTTGCAGCCATCCACTTCCTTATGTCTGAAACACAGGCTTCTAGCGAGGGCAATTTTGGGGCTTCACCATGTTTCATTGAAATATACAGCTGTGTGTCATCCGCAAAGCAGTGAAAGTTAACATTATGTTTTCAAATGACATCCCCAAGAGGTAATATATATAGTGAAAACAATAGTGGTCCTGAAATGGAACCTTGAGGAACACTGAAATTTACAGTTGATTTGTCAGAGGACAAACCATTCACAGAGACAAACTGATATCTTTCCGACAGATAAGATCTAAACCAGGCCAGAACTTGTCCGTGTAGACCAAGTTGGGTTTCCAATCTCTCCAAAAGAATGTGGTGATCGATGGTATCAAAAGCAGCACTAAGGTCTAGGAGCACGAGGACAGATGCAGAGCCTTGGTCTGACGCCATTAAAAGGTAATTTACCACCTTCACAAGTGCAGTCTCAGTGCTATGATGGGGTCTAAAACCAGGCCGAAGCATTTTGTATACATTGTTTGTCTTCAGGAAGGCAGTGAGTTGCTGTGCAACAGCTTTTTCTAAAATTTTTGAGAGGAATGGAAGATTCGATATAGGCCGATAGTTTTTTATATTTTCTTGGTCAAGGTTTGGCTTTTTCAAGAGAGGCTTTATTACTGTCACTTTTAGTGAGTTGGGTACACATCCGGTGGATAGAGAGTCGTTTATTATGTTCAACATAGGAGGGTCAAGCACAGGAAGCAGGTCTTTCAGTAGTTTAGTTGGAATAGGGTCCAGTATGCAGCTTGAAGGTTTAGAGGCAATGATTATTTTCATCATTGTGTCAAGAGATATAGTACTAAAACACTTGTGTCTCTCTTGATCCTAGGTCCTGGCAGAGTTGTGCAGACTCAGGACAACTGAGCTTTGGAGGAATAAGCAGATTTAAAGAGGAGTCCGTAATTTGCTTTCTAATGATCATGATCTTTTCCTCAAAGAAGTTCATGAATTTATTACTGCTGAAGTGAAAGCCATCCTGACTTGGGGAATGCTGCTTTTCAGTTAGCTTTGCGACAGTATCAAAAAGAAATTTAGGATTGTTCTTATTTTCCTCAATTAAGTTGGAAAAATAGGATGATCGAGCAGCAGTAAGGGCTCTTCGATACTGCACGATACTGTCTTTCCAAGCTAGTCGGAAGACTTCCAGTTTGGTGTGGCGCCATTTCCGTTCCAATTTTCTGGAAGCTTGCTTTAGAGCTCGGGTATTTTCTGTATACCTGGGAGCTAGTTTCTTATGACAAATGTTTTTTGTTTTTAGGGGTGCAACTGCATCTAGGGTATTGCGCAAGGTTGAATTGAGTTCCTCAGTTAGGTGGTTAACTGATTTTTGTCCTCTGACGTCCTTGGGTAGGCAGAGGGAGTCTGGAAGGGCATCAAGGAATTTTTGGGTTGTCTGAGAATTTATAGCACGACTTTTGATGCTCCTTGGTTGGGGTCTGAGCAGATGATTTGTTGTGATTGCAAACGTAATAAAATGGTGGTCCGATAGTCCAGGATTATGAGGAAAAACATTAAGATCCGCAACATTTATTCCATGTGACAAAACTAGATCCAGAGTATGACTGTGACAGTGAGTAGGTCCAGAGACATGTTGGACAAAACCCACTGAGTCGATAATGGCTCCGAAAGCCTTTTGGAGTGGATCTGTTGACTTTTCCATGTGAATATTAAAATCACCAAAATGTTTTATATTATCTGCTATGACTACAAGGTCCGATAGGAATTCAGGGAACTCAGTGAGGAACGCTGTATATGGCCCAGGTGGCCTGTAAACAGTAGCTATTAAAAGTGATTGAGTAGGCTGCATAGATTTCATGACTAGAAGCTCAAAAGACGAAAACGTCATTTTTTTTTGTTGTAAATTGAATTTTGTTATCGTAAATGTTAGCAACACCTCCACCTTTGCGGGATGCACGGGGGATATGGTCACTAGTATAACCAAGAGGTGAGGCCTCATTTAACACAGTAAATTCATCAGGCTTAAGCCATGTTTCAGTCAGTCCAATCACATCAAGATTATGATCAGTTTTTAGTTAATTGACTATAACTGCCTTTGAAGTGAGGGATCTAACATTAAGTAGCCCTATTTTGGGGCAGCAGGGTAGCCTAGTGGTTAGAGCATTGGACTGGTAACCGAAAGGTTGCAAGTTCAAATCCCAGAGCTGACAAGGTACAAATCCGTTGTTCTGCCCCCCTATCTCACAGGCAGTTAACCCACTGTTCCTAGGCCGTCATTTAAAATAAGAATTTGTTCCTAACCTAGTTAAATAAAGGTAAAAAAATAAATACATTTAAAGTCAGGTATCACGATCTCTTTCAATAATGGCAGGAATGGAGGAGGTCTTTATCCTAGTGAGATTGCTAAGGCGAACACCGCCATGTTTAGTTTTGCCCAACCTAGGTCGAGGCACAGACACGGTCTCAATGGGGATAGCTGAGCTGACTACACTGACTGTGCTAGTGGCAGGCCTGCTGCCTGGCCTGCACCCTATTTCATTGTGGAGCTAGAGGAGTTAGAGCCCTGTCTAGGTTGGTAGATAAGATGAGAGCACCCCTCTAGCTAGGATGGAGTCCGTCACTCCTCAGCAGGCCAGGTCCTGTTTTTGGGTGAGTCCCAGAAAGAGGGCCAATTATCTTTTGGGAGGGGCAGAAAACAGTTTTCAACCAGCGATTGAGTTGTGAGACTCTGCTGTAGAGCTCATCATTCCCCCTAACTGGGAGGGGGCCAGAGACAATTACTCGATGCCGACACATCTTTCTAGCTGATTTACACGCTGAAGCTATGTTGCGCTTGGTGACCTCTGACTGTTTCATCCTAACATTGTTGGTGCCGACGTGGATAACAATATCTCTATACTCTCTACACTCGCCATTTTTAGCTTTAGCCAGCATCATCTTCAGATTAGCCTTAACGTCGGTAGCCCTGCCTGTCTGCAAGTTGTGACCGGAAATGACCAATCAATGTGACAAATCATGTCCAATCAATTGAATTTACCCCAGGTGGACTCCAATCAAGTTGTAGAAACATCTCAAGGATGATCAAGCAGGACTCATTTATTTTCGGGCAAGTCAATTAAAGGAAGCTTTTTTACATTTCACTGGATCCACAGTGACTGAGGCATACCAGTATCATTGACTGTAACAAAGGCACTTCTCCCTATTGTGTTCTTATGGTCAAACTGTCAACCAGTTTGTCTAAATTTGGAAATGTCCAACCACTTATAATCGAACTGGACATACTCTTACATTCACTGGTTCTCCCAGTTGAGGCTCAGATGCTTTGTACTGTTATAATTATCTTAGGTAGGGCAAACATGTACGTTCCCTGCTGTAATATCCCTTACAGCAGTTGTGACGTCTTTGTTGTATGTGTGAGCCTCAATATATAGTACATTGGGAGTGATATTGGATGTGCTTTCTATTAAAAATACCAAGTTGTCAGTAGTAATCCCCAGAAAAGGATTTGCTGGCTGTTTCTGACCCGTAGGGAATGGCTGGAAGTGCGTGACCACAAGAGGAGTTGTTGGCACGATTTTCAAAAGCTTGATTGCTTTTACTACTGTTTCAGTTTTTTTTTCATACCACCCCCGGAGGTCGTTTACTACAGCTATGCATTCATTGTGTGTGCCTGCCACCGTGCGTGTGTGTGTGCTCATGTCTGTGTGTGCTTGCGTGTGTGTTTGTGGGTCTCTTCATGAACTCACTCCTAAAAGTGCATTTCCATGTTATCCATGCTGTTACCAATGCAGTTGTCATGGCATTCAGTAAAGACGGTTGATGCAATAAGGTATATCAACGTAAGGACATCATTTTTGTACAATTCTATTGGGAATAGTGCCATGGATATCTCACAGTCATAGTTATTACCTTGACAATCTATGTTTGTATGTAATACTATGCAGATGTACTGTATGCATTATTTATGCCATCTACTATGTATATTGTTTCAATTGCATTGTGGGCCTAATGTTCAGGGAGAGAATTCTGTGTTGGCCAGCAGTCATCAATATGTAACAGCTGTTATTATGAAATTCTTTACAGGCTAATGTAGCTTGCCATCCTGCACGCAATGGATTGAACAGACGCCAGCCCACTGTTAGGGATATGGAGGAGATTGACAGATGGTTTAGTTGCGTGACAGTGTCGCCTCAGCCAGCCAACTCCTACTCCCTCTCTCTCTTTCTCCATTCCTGGTTCCCTCTGGTGATCCTGACATGGATTTCCTTGTTTAGTCATGTAGGGGGTGGCCAGGAAACCACTGGTGAATATAATTTGTGCTGTGAACACGCAAAGGCTGTCAGACATCAGGGACCGGGCACAGTCCCTTCTGCTCTGTGCTCTCCCTCCCTGGCCAACCAGGTGATACCACAGCCTAGGGAAGCAGTGGATTAGGGGCAGCCTAGTACTGTACTGTCTCTCATACGTCTGTGGTTCCCAGGGAGATGAGTGTAAACACTGCCTCCCTCCAGACACATAATTTAGGGTCTATACCATTTAATAATAGCTTGAAGAAAAAGGTAAATTGGAAATACTGTAAAAAAAAAAATGGATATGCTTCATAAACTGAAAATATGAGCCCTCTAGGAACATATCACCACAGCATGTGTGTGTACACAGGCTGGTCTCATAGACTAGACGTAACATAGTAAATAAAAAATACAGGAGACTCCAATGAGTATGATATGTTACGTTTGGTATAGTTACATTAGACAGAAGGTTATTTAAGGCAAAAGGAAAAGGAAGGTGGGCGTATAACGCGAACGTCTAACAACCCAAAGGTGTCGTGTTCAAATCTCATCATGGAAAATGTAGCATTTTAGTTAATCAGCAACTTTGCAACTACTTACTACTTTTTTAGATACTTTGCAACTACTTTCCATTTTAGCTAACCCTTCCCCTAACCCTAACATTAATGAACCTTTTAACCTAACTCATAACCCTAACCTTAACTCTAACCGTAAGCCCTAGTCTAGCTAACGTTAGCCACCTAGCTACCTAGCTAACGTTAGCCATAACAAAAAGGAATTCTTAACATATCATACCTATTGTTAATTTGTGTCATATTGTATGAATTGCAGTTCGTAACGTACCATACGAAATAGATGACATGTACAAATTAATACATACCATATGTAACATATACTAATTTGAGTGTCCCAGATTTACTATGTAACGTCTACCTGTGAGTCCAGGTTGGTGTGCAACACCGTTTGTCTCTCTCTCTATCCCTCTCGCTCTCTGTGTGTGAGAGAAAGAGAGAGCGCTCTAGGACATGTTGTGGCATGTAATGAGTAATGAGTTCACGTTAGTGTGCATAGTATGAGACAAACTGTGAGAATTTTTATTATTATTGTGGACCCTAATTGACTGATTACTCATCATACATCTAATAAACCTGTTAGTCCCCTCACTGAGAAGGTTTTGTCCTTTTTCCTCTTATCCAGCCATCCAGGAGAAGCCATGCAGAAAGCACATCATGAAGCCGCCTTTGAACCACCAGGATACGAGGAAAGAGAGCCTGCCTATTGGAACCCTGGGGACCAGCATCAGCATGGTAGAGAGTGACCTCTTACTGGAGGTGAGACAGAGTGGAGCAGAAGGGTCAGGCTGTGGTTTGTCCTCCCAAGAGAGTACTGATAAGCGATGAGATGAGAGAGCACTGATGGGGCAGGGAAACGGCAATGACTGGGTCATCAGTCTTGGCGAAAGCAGTCTACCATGCCATGATTGTGTTATTTCTTTAAAATTAAGGAGTGCAAAAATGGCAAATAAAAGCTTGAATGAAAAAAATCCACAAAATTGAATTTAGCCGCATTTATTATTTGAGGTATAGAATATGTATTGATGATATCGTGGCACAGCGCTGCTGCTGGGAGGATGGGTGTAGGAACAGGACATTGCGTCCCCTAAACCCCACCTTCTCCATCCCAGAACCACGCCCTCCCCTCGCCACAAACGGCTAGAAAATCTCCCTCCCTCAGTAGCGTGAGACCAAACAACCGACCATGATGCTGCTCAATGAAGATCATGACACTGTTAAATCAGTATTACACCAGAGAGTGGGAAAAGGGGGCCCAGCTGACCTGGGCTGACTCGAATTAGACCAGAGGTGACAAGGCCTAGCAAGGAGCATGCCAGAGTCACGCAAATGTCAAACACAACAGCTCCAGCCAACACAGAGAAGTTAATGAGGAACCCTGCATGGCGTGTCCTCTACTTTTCTTCCTGTTTTACTCTTCATATCAGGAGGTACAAAAACACAATTTTTTGTAATGTTTTGTTCTAATGTCCATTCATTATCAGAAAAAGAGATGTTGTATGAAAAGCATTTACCTATGAATCACTCATCAATCAAGTGCAATTGAAGTTGGTCCCCTGTGCTCTTAGCACATTCAGGTCCAAAATGATTGTAACCCTTGATAAAGAAATGCAAAAAAGACTGTATAAATGGAAAAAGTATTTGAAAATTACAATACAATTGCTCAGAGAAAGTTTTATTTTACAAGTAATAAAATACAATCTAGTTATAAAATACATTCTTAAACAATAGGTGTAAAATTTTATTGGCACCCCTTTTTTCAAAACCTTTCAGTACCTCACCTTGCGAGGATAACAGCCCTGAGCCTTTTTCTAAAATGTTTTATGAGATTGGAGAACACACTGGGAGGGAGGGATCTTAGACCATTCCTCCATACATAATCTTTCCAGATCCTTGATATCCTTCATTTGTGCTTATCCACTACCCTCTTTTTTTAAAACATGTTTTTAGATAATGGCATAATTTATGATTTTTTGTTGTTGTAAGAAATTATAAAATGGTTTGGCAACCCTGTTTGTAAGCTTTCAAATGATATCAAACTTAACCGTTTATTTTTTCCAGAGACGGGGATGTCTCATAGTAGGGTGGGGTATGCAAAATGGATCAACTTTGATTACGTCTATCTCCTAAATGTTTTGGAATTCAGGTCAAAGAAGTTACTTTCTGATCACTTCTACCATGAGCAAATATGTGTAGACAGACATTTTCGTTCAAATCAAAAGGGGTGCGGTCAAAAAGTTATTAACATCAAATGGAACGACCCTATGCTGTTTCCGTGTATAAAGATGTATCCATGTCTCTTGTCTCCTAGTCCTTGACTGGTTTTGCCTTGGTGGTGGGCACAGATGGGTTGATATTCTACGTCTCTACCTCCATTGTTGACTACCTGGGCTTTCATCAGGTATGTTATAATCACAGCACTTTGTATTTTCAAATTGTGTATTATTACTCATCAAAATGGTCATAATTATTGAGGGGAAAAGATAAATAATTTAAGTAAATTAGCTGAAATACAGTACCATTGTACAAGCCTTTAATACAAAATTACATTCTGAGGAAGAATTGTGCAGCATTGTAAAACCACCAACAATAAAAAATGCAACAAAATGTATACATTGTTTTTAATGCAAAACCATGCCCTTTTAGTCATAAACTAAACAAAACAGAAATCTAAATATGGTTGAATAAAACAGATGACCAACCATGTCAATAGTTGAAAATAGCCAGTTGTGTAATTCACAGGATTTTAATGATAATATGAGTTGTAAGTAAACAGAGCTTTCTTTGTTTACTTCACACATTTGTAACTGTCCTTTTTGAGTGAATAGCTTTCTATTGGGCCTCATTAAACCTTGGGTTTTAACATGGAAAGGAGACAAAAGAGACTGTTGATCGCTTCTCTGATGGGAATTGAGATGGTGTGTTCAACAATAGTGGCGTTTCAGAAGGCAAGCATTGCGTGCAACAGACGCAGATATATTTGGGACGGTTGAATACTTTAGTTGGGAGTCTGTCATTTTATGAACAGTGGGTATAGCTGGAGATGAAAGAAAACAAGAGGAGTTACGAGCGTGGGCTGGGATTTCATCAGGGTGGTGTTGCATCTGTCCTCATGTAAGCAGCTCTGGTGTCACGCAAAGCACAAACACGGCAGCGAGGAGGGCTTCCCAATATCCCACCGACCGAGGAGACTGCATGTTATAAATGCAAACTGTAGGGAGTCATAACTCATGACTCACTGATACAACTGTTGTCACCAATTACCCATCCGTGTTACAAATTGTAGAGAAGTCATTAGTAATTACTCAACATTTTCACTATCTACTTCTCAGTTTTACTGATTTAAGTTACTATTTATAGATCTTTGACTGGCAAACAGTCAAACAAAGCAGTTTGATATTACTGGATGCACTCAGTAATGATCCAACAGTTAAACTCTTCATACATTCAGACTTTTTCTTCTTCTCCAGTTGTAAGCTTTTCTGTTACAAAAAAAAAGATTTTAAAAAAGATGGAAAATGTGTACAGAACCCAGATCTCCCGTGTAGATCTAACTGTTGGAGAGGAATGTCGAGTGAACTCTGTCAGTGGGGAGTAGGCTCCCTCCTGGTCAGTGGGGGGAAACAGAAAAACAGAAGCGTTAAGTTCTCAGTGGGCTCACGGCAGGCTGACACTTACGGTGTCAGTCCAGATACCACCATGGCGTGTAACCATAGACTCGCTTCACTCGACCGTGACACAGGTTAAGTGGGGAGGTCACTGTGTTGGCCAAACACAATCGACAGTCCTAATGTGGGGGTTAATTGGTTGTTTGGTGACTTGTTCCCCCTTCTCATCCCCTCCCATAGACGGATGTGATGCATCAGAATGTATTTGATTATATACATGTGGAGGAGCGGCAGGAGTTCAGAAGACAGCTCCACTGGGCCATGAACCCCGGGTCCCAGGGGGCCTCCCTGGACCAGCACTCGGCCACAGTAACTGGTGTGTAGATAATTACCTCTGTCACTCTGTGGAGCCGATAAACACTGCAGGAAAGCCCCTCATCGTCACATGCAACTTGTCATTTAGATTAGTTTCCATGTATTACCATTTTGAAGAGGGACACAAGGGTTAGTACATTAGTTATTGTATACAAGACACAGACAGAAAGAAAGGATACTGTATTTAATTTGTACTTTGTAATACTATCCTAAAACCTCTCACAGTAATATTGGTGGTTAGAAGACCAAAACAAATATAATGGATTGTATTTGTTACATAGTTTGTACTAACAGAAATGCTGTGGCTGTCCTGTAGATGATGACTTTGTGATGAGCAGTCCCTTTAACGCCCTGGAGCCTGACGGTGTTCCTCTAGAGCTCACCTCTTTCCTGACTCGCTGTTTCATCGCCCGGGTCCGCTGCTTATTGGACAGCACCTCAGGCTTTCTGGTGAGTATCGCGGCTCACACAAGTATCTGACAATATCAACTCTTACAATCGTCATTTACCACTGTGCTCAACACAGTATAAAGTCAGTTCTGTTTTGTGGGAGATATCTTGAATGTGTTACAGTAACACTAACCTTGCCTCTACACCCAAAGAGCAGGTGCACTACATAACTGAATATATCATAATTTACCATTGTACTCAACACAGTATGAAGTCGGTTCTGTTTTGTGGGAGTTATATTCAGTTATGTATGTGCACCTTCTCTTTGGGTGTCGAGGCGAGGTTACTGTTACTGTAAAGCACCGACACATTCAAAATATCTGTTCATGTAAAAAGTGTTTTATAGATAACTTTGATTGATTGATTGATTGATTGATGGATGTTTTGGCAGAGCATGCAGTTCCAGGGCAGCCTGAAGTTCCTGCAGGGCCAGAAGAAGAAGACAGAGTCCGGGGCACTGCTGCCCCCCCAGCTGGCCCTGTTCTGTGTGGCCGTTCCCCTCATGATACCCTCCATCACAGAGCTGAAGATGAAGAACATGACGGCCAGGAGCAAGAACAAGGGCCCCGTCATCACCACACTGGATAAGCACAGGTAAGCAGTGTGGGAGTGGTGTGCATGGGGAGAGCTGAGCAGTGAGAACTCTTCCTCAAATAATGTGTGTCTATATCAGGGTTTTCCAAACTCGGTCCTCTGGACCCCAACGGGTGCACCTTTTGGTTTTGCCCTAGCACTACACAGCCGATTCAATTAATCAACTAATCACCAAGCATTGATCATTTGAATCAGCTGTGTAGTGTTAGGGCGAAACCCAAAACGTGCACCCCTTGGGGTACCAAGGACTAAGTTTGGGAAACGCTGGTCTATATAATGTTTTAACTAAACTTGATAAAGGAGCCAGGCATGGACATCATTTTGTTTACTATCAATTTACAATTCAAGACATGTTTATTACACCATCAATTTCAGAATCAAATCATATGTATGCTGAATTTGGTCAAATTAGTACTTCATACTGTACACAACTAGCAGATTATATAATGCATATATGACCATTTATACATTTTGTCACGGTTCCCAGTGACAAGAGGCATTGTTCCTCCAGAGGCTCATATGACAGCAGTGACTTACTGTTTCTGAATTGGTCCAGCAGCACTACCAGAGAACCCTGCCACTACACCCCATGGACACCCCTCTCCAAAGACGGCACCAGGTACAAGAACGACAGCTACTACACCCAGGAGGAGCCCCTGAACTTCTGCCTATCCTCCATGAGTGGTGGGCCCAAACCTCAGAGCATGGATCATCCATGGGACATCCGCACAGGGTCCGCCATGCGAAAGGGCCCCAGCGGCACCTACACACCAGGCAGACAAAGCAAGTACAATCACCTGGGGAAGACTAGATCCTACAGGATGTCTCCAGGATATCACGCTAACAGACAGGACGCATCTCAGAACAAGCTGTACGGAGGCCTCCACAGCCCTGAGGTGGAGAGCTACTGTGAAGATGGCATGAAGACAGACAACAGGTACATGGGCGGCCATCTTGACTGTTACAATGGCATGGTGTTGCCTGAGACGGCCATAAAAACAGAGCAGGACTCTGACTCAGAAAACGGTTGCAATATCTACGGCATGCCCCAAAATAGAGCCTGGGTTGGGAACGAAAAGCGCTACATGGGCTACTCAGAAGAACCACAGGTGAAGTCAGAGGCTGACTACTATGAACAATACACCACCTGCCAAAAGAACAAGACCAACATGAGCCCAATGCTCAATGGACACCATAAATACTTATATACAGTGGGGAACAGGGCTCAGAAGGATCACAGGATACCACACTCAGACTCTCTGTGTAGCAGTCAGGGAGAAAACTGTATGGACATCAGTGTATATGGCTACATGGAGCAAGACAACAAACTGAACTATGAGTTCAGGAATCACCTGGTCCACGCTATAAAGAGGGAACCCATGGACTCACCTCCATGGTATGACAGTGGCCATGACATTAGCCAAATACCCATGCAGAGAAATATGATTCCCAACTCGTCAATGAATGCTATTGTATACAAACCAAACCCATATATCTACATGCAATGAGCTCAAGGGACAATCTTAAAAACCATCTGGACTCCACCTTGCTTCTTTATTGTATTGATTCTTAAAATAGCAGGGTGGGTTTATACTCAACTCAGGTAATCAACAGTGTTACAAAGCAGAAAGATATGGAAGCAATGGAGAGATGTTTTTATATGACATGAATATGACATGCAGAACCTACTGCAATTCACATGAGTTCTACATTTGTTTTTTAACACATTTCATAACTTCTCGTTTTTAAACCAACCAAACCAAGCCCGTCATGTCAAATTAACTGTATTTCTATTCAATGCATTTTACAGCAAATGGAACAGAAAATACATGCATTGATTAATTAAATTGGGGGCTCCTGAGTTGCGCAGCTGTCTATGGCACTGCATCACAGTTCTAGAGGCATCACTACAGACCCTGGTTCGATCCCGGGCTGTATCACAACCGGCTGTGATTGAGAGTCCCATAGGGCGGCGCACAATTGGCACAGCGTCGTCCGGGTTAGGGGAGGGTTTGGCTGGGGTATGCTGTCATTGTAAATAAGAATTTGTTCTTAACTGACTTGCCTAGTTAAACAAAGGATTATAAATAAAAAATGTAATGTAGTTTATTTTTGATTGATTATTCAGATGAACATAAAAATCCTACTAATTTCTTTGCATTGATTTATAATGTGATTGATGCTTCAATGTCCATTGAGTCATGAACCTTTATGAATGAGATACTGTATCTTCATTGTTTTTATTCATAACAGGTTGAATTAATGTATTATTTTAACAGTGAGTTTGTCATTTTTGTCTTGTAAAACAGTGTTACAAATGTAAATTAAACAAAGCTTCACCTAACAGCCATTTACAAACATTAGTGTCTAAGATGGTCTCTGAGCATAATAATGTAAACATGTATTACACAGAAATACTGTTAATTTAAGTTTCTGGTCCAATGTAACATTATCTGTCAATGTTTGTAAAATTGTAGTACATTCAAAGGAAATGTTAGAAACTGTATAACTCTGTTTTATGAAGTCAATTTGTTATTATACTTTGAAAAGGAAAAAATATTTGAAACTATGACATGTCCCATTATGTATTCCATAGCTGCATGCAGCAGTCTCTACGGCATTCTTTTATGCCGTTAGTTTTTTTTAAAGAAAGCTTTCTCTTTCGCTTGCATTTGTCTTTATTTAAAACTATTATGCAAATGTAAATAATGTAATTCCAGACTTTTTTAACAACTGTTGGTAATGCTTTTTATTGTGTATTTATTGTAAGTACTTTACACTGAACAGGAGAGAAACAAAAGGTTTATCGTAATATATTGAACCAATAAATAAATAGAACAACCTGCGTGTTGCACTGTAGGCACATTTTACAGAAAGGATTACAGGCATACAAGTTTCAGATATCAATTTAATTCAATAGGCATCTAACATGTTTTGTTATTTAGCACAATAAAATCATAAAAGTGCAGATTATTATCTTATTTATTTGAACACTGAAAATATTAATAAAATGTTGGATACAGATCTCCATACAAAAAGAAAGCTATGATATTTATGAGGATTTATTTTTCAAATAAACACTACATTTAGCGCTCAGTACAGTTGGGGAATTAAAACCAAATTGTTACGTTCCTACACATTTTCGCCAAAGACGTTACAGTATGAAGATAGGCTAAAACTGCTTCTCCAATAGAAATCCCTGATCACGCGATGTCATGGCTATGCGGATGACGTCATAACGCTCGTCTCGCCCAAACTGCGCATATGCAGACCGTAAAATCAAAGCCACTCCTACGATATAAAGTTGTTTTGGACGAAAATGAAAATGTATCAGTTTCTCACTCTGACGAGCTTGTAGTTATAACAAGTTCAACTACCTAAGACATTGTCTCGAATCTATATTGGGCATTCATATTTTGAAAAAATTAACAACTAAGGAAGAATTGTTCACTTATCTCATTGACTTCTTTTATACCCCAAACCCCGACCAGGTCTGTTTCCCAGCGTTCCCGGAAGTCTTGCGATGTTATGCCTCTGGGTTTAGAAACGGTGTTGCAGCTAATGACTCCTGTTTATAGAAATCAACGGTAAAATAAAATACAGTTGTGAGAAATTGCATACTCTTTCAAAAGTCGCGCCCACATGCTGCTCTCAAGCGCGTTGTGTCAGCTGCTACTGGGGCGGCGCACGAGAAAGGTCAACCAGGAACTGAACCAGGAGAAGCAGTGTTGGAATTGAAATGAGATAATTTGAACGACAGTTTACCTATTCAAACGTATTATTGGAGTTGGTAAGATATTGGATTGGTTCATTTTACATTTCAAATGAGTGTTGTACACGGGCTAGGGTTGTGTTTACTGATTGGGCTGTGTGTGCGTCCTTCCTCTCGCCAACCTAGGCTGCTAGCTGTCTAGCTTACCATTAACATGGGCTGCTTTCTAGTAGGTCAATATGGGAGAGACTATAAACACACAGATGACGCTTAAACCGTCTAGCAAAAAACTAAAATTGACTCCAACCAAATGTTTATAGCTTATGAAATAAATTAAAGATCGGTTTGGGCGTCAGTCTTTTCCAGTCAATATAGCTAGCTACTGTACTCCAGTAAAATGCATTTGAGAGACATTTGAGTGTGCTTGCCAGATAGTAGTAGTAGTAGTAGTAGTAGTAGTAGTAATAGTAGTAGCAAGTTAGCTAACGTTATGCCAGCAAGTAGCATTAGCCAAGGCAGCTAAACGTTAACGTTACTCAATGCAATGGGCACTCACCTCACACAGGCACTGTCAGTATGAATGGTTTAATAACGCAATCGACCTGATATAGTGCCTTGCAACATTTTCGTCGTAATCACAACGTATATCGTTCAGTTTCGTGAGCATCTTGATCTTTGACAGACCCAGCTTGGCGTTGTTGTCATGGAGGAGACGAACAGGGAGGCTGTCGCTACCGCGGTGCAGAGGGTGGCAGGGATGCTGCAGCGCTCGGACCAGTTGGACAAAGTAGAGCAGTACCGCCGGCGAGAGGCTCGCAAGAAAGCTTCAGTAGAAGCCCGACTGAAGGTAGAAAATGACGACGCTAAGAAGACATGAGATACATTCTGTACTTCCCTATTGTTCATAGACATTTAGTCTGCATGAGCGCTGTAACGTTATATATATATTGTAAATACATGGCTCAGGCCTGAAACACCTTACCTGGTCTCTTTCCCTCTCCCCAGGCTGCCATCCAGTCCCAGTTGGACGGGGTCCGCACAGGGCTCAGTCAGCTCCATAATGCCCTGCGGGATGTCAAGGACATACAGAACTCCCTGGCAGACGTCAGTAAGGACTGGAGGCAGAGTATTAACACGATTGAGAACCTCAAAGATGTGAAAGACGCCGTTGTCCAGCACAGTCAGCTTGCCTCAGCTGTCGAGAATTTAAAGAATATCTTCTCAGGTACGCTGCACAACTACTACATGTGCCTCAAAGAAAAACTGTTATTGTTGTCTGTCTTTGCATTTGTGTACATAGAATGTACTGTTACAAACTATTAATGCATTAATATACTGTCAGGTACATAATTATTGGCACCGTGATAAAGATGAGCAAAAAATACTGTATAAAATAAAGAATATAAATTCTGAGCTATATTGTATGCTAAAAACAAAAGGAAAATTATATTATTTTATACTAATATAATTGCTTATAGAAAGAACATTGTTTAACAAGTAATAAAAAACTATCTCAAAGATGGAGGCCAAATTTATTGGAACCCCTGTTTTCAATACTATAGCATCCTCCATTGAACACATTGGGAGGACCATTCTTCCATAGAGAGTCTTTCCAGATCCTTGATATCCTTTGTCTGCTCTTATGGACTGCCCTCTTCAATTCAATTCAAACCACAGGTTTTCAATGGGTTTCAAGTTTTGAGACTGAGATGGCCATTTCTTTGTGGATTTTGATTAGTGCTCGGGGTTATTGTCTTGCTGGAAGATCCAGTTGCGGCCAAGTGTTAGCCTCCTAGCAGAGGCAACCAGGTTTGGTACTTGGTAAAGTTCATGATGGCGTTGACCCCAGGAACAGTGGAAGCAAAATAGCCCAAAAACAAAGAAGATGCACCACCATAATTTACTGTAGGTATGAGGTACGTTACTGCATATGCTTCTGTTTTTCAAGGCCAAACCCTTTCAATCTGACCATAGCACCGGATTCAATCCAAGTGCCAATGCTGTTTTACAAACTCTAGGCAGTGCTATGGTCAGATGACATGAAAATAGAGCTATTTTTCCCTGCACACAATTGGTGGGTTTGGTGTAGAAAAGTACCTCATACCTACAGTTAACATTTGGTGGTGCATCATTAACTATAAAATGTACCATGACATTTTAGCCCAAAACCTGGTTGCCTCTGCCAGAAGGCTGACACTTGGCCGCAAGTGGATCTTTCAGCAAGACAACCCCAGGCACGCATCAAAATCCACAAAGAAATGGTTAATTTGCCACACAATCTGTCTCTGTGCTTGAACCACTCCAATCTCATAAAATATTTTAGAAAAAGGCTGTGTCGTCATCTTCACGGAGGGAGGGTGCTGGAGTACTGAAAACGGAAACCAATCATTTTGACCCCTATCTTTTTAGAGGTTTTTAATTATTTGTTAAACTTAATCTCCTTCTCCGAGCAATTTTATTAGTATAATATCATTAGCACATTCTTTAGAGCATGCAATATAGCTCAGTATTTGTATTGTTTATTTTATACAGTCTTTTTTGCTCATCTTTATCAAGGGTGCCAATAATTATCTACCTTGCTGTATACCATTCCCCTTCTGTGCAGTGCCTGAGATAGTGGCAGACACCCAGGTGCTGATTGAGCAGGCTGAGCTGCTGGAGGCCCACCGTAAACTCATGGATCTGGAATGCTCGCGAGACGACCTCATGTATGAGCAGTACCGAATGGACAGCAAAAACACTCACGACATGAACCTGATCCGCAACTACTTTGGCGCGGTGCAGGGCCTGTCTGACGACCTGGCCAAGCAGCTGTGGATGGTGCTGCAGCGCGCCATGGGCACGGTGCGCCGCGACCCCACCATGCTGGTTTCCGTGGTGCGCATCATTGAGCGTGAGGAGAAGATTGACCGGCGCATGCTGGACCGCAAGAAGCAGACGGGCTTTATCCCCCCAAGTCGGCCCAAGAGCTGGAAAGAGAAGATGTTTGAGGTGCTGGAGGGCACGGTCACCACACGCATCGAGGGCAGCCAGTCGGTGACGCGAGAGGCAGACAAGATGTGGATGGTGAGGCTCTTGGAGATCACCAGGAAGTACGTGCTGGATGACCTGATTGTGGTGAAGAACCTGATGGTGCAGTGCTTCCCGCCACACTACAACACCTTTGACAGGTTTTTAAAGCTGTACCACAACGCCGTGTCCATGCGGGTGCAAGAGCTGGCTGCAGAAGACCTGGAGGCCAACGAGATCGTGTCCCTCCTCACCTGGGTCCTCAACACATACAAAAGGTATGCTTTCTCATCCCGTATTCACAAAAGAGGCTCAAAGTAGGAGTGCTGATATAGGATCAGTTTTGTCTTTTAGATAATATTGAATACGATTAGGCTATGGATATGGAGGACCTGAGCCTAGATTGTCTCTCCTACTTTGAGACACTTTTTGAATACAGGTCAGGCTCTGATCTGCTCTCTCTGTGGCTCATGTAGCATCAGTGATAACTGGGCACCAGTCCAATCATAGCTCAGTGGAATATGCAGGATTTGAATTACCCTGCAAGCAGTTATTGACAAGGTATGACAGAAATCCTTGCTTTGGTGTGTAGTTTCCCTGACACTATTTCCAAATACTAACGTTTTAGCATTTGTGGCACAAATCCCATTAAAGTCATGATACCAATATATTAATCTTTTAGTGACTTTGCTGAGCTTCGCATTTAATATTAGATATTTTCAGATGAATAATGCTAATATCGGTACCATGACTTAAATGGGATTTGTGCCTCAAATGCTAAAACATTAGCATTTGGAAACATTTCCTGGGAAATAAAACCAAAGCATGGATTGCTGTCATGCCTTGTCCATAGACTGCTTACAAGGTTTGGAGACCAATGTAATTTGGGTGAACTATCCCTTTAACTTCTCCCCGTTTGTGTGTGGAGTGTTTCTCAAAATCATTAAATTGATGTAGGAAGAACATTGGCACGGAAATACTTTTGTACTCTCCATATATGGGAAGGACTTGTAAGCTCTGCAAAGAGGAATTAACTCAATATTTAAAGCTAAACAGTCCCTTGGCACGAGAGGGAGGGCATAGCATGCGATCTAAGCAAAATTGCTGTGGATAATCCAATGAATGCACATACTACTGCACATTGCGTGCACCGAGAGGATTGAGCGGAGAAAGACGAATTTAAAACATAAGGAACTAGCCTTATGTCCAATTCTGTCACAAACATCAGCCAACAGCTACCATGGAAACCACAACCACTGATTGGATGAGGCTGTAGAATTATAGATCACTTATAATCACAATGATTTTCTGTGTGTGTGTGTGTTTACGTGCGACTGCTTGTGAGAAGCCTATGTTTTTTGGTATCTGTGTGTATAATATGGATTCAATCATTGTCGTGTGTGCAGGTGCGCAAGCATGCCATGGTGTGTCTCTTTAGCTGTCTGTTACATTCAAATACATGCAATATATTAATTCCCACAGACAGTATAGTACAGGTTGGGCTGTGTTGCCATGTTCTCACACCCTACTGTGTTTATGTGTTCCAGTGTGGAGATGATGGGTCACCCAGATCTGGTGACAGAGTATGACATCCACCTGATGGATCCTCTGCTGCCTCAGAAGGTGGTGGATGAGCTTCTCAGCAAATACGTCCAGACCTTCACTGTGAGTCCAGCCAACACACACTCTGTGATAGCAGCGACATACTCTATGGTCGCTCTTGTCAGATATACAACTCTCTCTCTCTGCGTCAGTAAACAAAGATGAAGCCGCCACTAATGAAATGTTTCATGAATTATTAAAGACAGGTAACATGGCTCTGGCCGACTCTCTCTCGCACCCTTCCACAGTCTAACATCACTGGCTGGCTTCGCAAGGCTCTGGAGACAGACAAGAAGGACTGGTTTAAAGAGACAGAACCAGAGGCGGATCAAGATGGATACTACCAGACCACCCTCCCCGCCATCGTCTTCCAAGTATAACCAGTCACCAGCCTGGCATCAGCCAGAATCTCTTTAACCCACTGGACTAAGTGTACTAGTTGCTACTACAGTAGCGTTACTATACTAGACAATGTGTATGTGATAAAATTAGGATCTGAGAATTACAGTGAGTCACTAGTGTGTACTGTAAGTCTATTGGATGGGGGACCATCATCTGACATGTTTGTTTTTCTCTCCTCATCAGATGTTTGAGCAGAATCTCCAAGTGGCAGCCCAGATCGACGAGACCTTCAAAGAGGAGGTCCTGAAGCTCTGTTTAAAACAGATGAATTCATTCCTCATCAGGTAACATGGATTTCATAATGTTGTGTTCATAATTGTGTAGAGGATTAGTCATTTACATTGATGGCAGTAAAGGTGTGTTACAGAATATGGGGCGGAAGGGTAGCCTAGTGGTTAGAGCGTTCGACTCGTCACCGAAAGTTTGCAAGTTCAAATCCCCGAGCTGACAAGGTACAAATCTGTTGTTCTGCCCCTGAACGGGCAGTTAACCCACTGTTCCTAGGCCGTCATTGAAAATAAGAATGTGTTCTTAACTGACTTGCCTAGTTAAATAAAGGTAATAAAACATTTTTTTATCAGGGATGGATTGCTATGTATATGACATCTCTACAATTGTCTTCTATTTCTGTTCAGATACAGGGAAGAGGCGATCGCCTACAAGGAGGACCACTTGAGAGACCGGCAGCTGCCTCAGTGCTACGTCCAATACATGATCGCCATTATAAACAACTGTCATACATTCAAGTGATTCCCATTTGACAATTCCCTGTAAATATGAATGTCTTCTCTAACCTAATGCTGCTAATGTATATCTAACCGTACCTCTGCTCCTAGGGAATCTATTAACAGTCTAAAGAAGAAATACTTAAAATCTACGGAGCCCACCCAGAATGATGCTGCCATAGAGAGGACCCTGAACGACGTGGCCAAAGATGGATGCCAGTTTCTACTGGATGAAGTTTTCCTGGATTTGGAGGTTAGAACGAAGTGTTTGTGGACATATTTTAAGCTCATTCGTTACTGTTCTAGTGTAATATTTGACAGAATGTTGCCATGAACACGGTTCTGTTGTATTTGATTGGTGATTTTTCTCTCCACAGCATCATCTCAGTGAGTTGCTGACCCGGAAGTGGTTGACGGGGACCCATGCAGTGGACACCATCTGTGTTACCGTCGAGGATTACTTCAACGACTTCGCCAAGATCAAGAAGCCTTTCAATACGGTACATGGAGAAATAAATCAATTGATATAATCATACTAAATGAAAGGCTTGGACAATTGATTGATCTGGAGAACTCCACACATTTTGTACAAATTGATAGTGGTCATCCTGTGTGTGTGACTGGGTATGTTGTATGTGATGTGTTTAGGAGATGACCAGCGAGGCCCATCGCAGGGTGGTGGTGGAGTATATCAAGGCAGTGATGCAGAAACGGATCACCTTCAAGAACGCAGATGAGAGGAGGGAGGGAGCGGACAGGATGATTAAAGAGGCTGAGCAGTTCAAGTTCCTCTTCAGGAAACTCACTGCTGTGAGTGTTTATTTCCTGTTACAGGAGTGTTCTCTTTTCCAAGGAGATGCTCAGTAGAAACTACATGCATCTTGATCTAGTCTTTCAGCAAATAGTTAGTCACGATTCATTATTCATTTTTGATGTAAGGAAGACTGCTTTTCTCTGATGAGTCCATACGCTGATACTGTTGCTGATTCTTACAGTTTGTTTGTTCTGTCTCTGTTCTCCAGGGTGAGGAGACTGATCGGCTGTGCGATGCCATCGCTGCTATAGCTGAGGTATTTAAACTCACAGACCCCACCCTGCTGTACCTGGAGGTCTCCACGCTGGTGTCCAAATACCCTGACATCAGGTTAGATCATACGCCACTTAACACAGGCTACACAGAGAATGAATGTTAGTGGGGTATCATGGTTTTCAATAGAATAACCTTGGCTGTAGGAGAAGTTGTACTGTATAAGACACTACATAACCAAAAGTATATGTGGACACCTGCTTGTCAAACATCTCATTCCAAAATCATGGGCATTAATATGAGGTTGGTCCCCCCCTTTGCTGTTATAACAGCCTCTCCACTCTTCTGGGAAGGCTTTCCACTTGAAGTTGGAACATTTTTGCAGGGACTTGCTTCCATTCAGCCACAAGAGCATTAGTGTGGTCGGGCACTGATGTTGGGTGATTAGGCCTGGCTCGCAGTCGGTGTTCCAATTCATCCCAAAGGTGTTCAATGGGGTGGAGGTCAGGGCTCTGTGCAGTACAGTCAAGTTCTTTCAAACCGATCTCAACAAACCATTTCTGTGTGGACCTTGCTTTGTGCATGGGGGCATTGTCATGCTGAAACAGGAAAGGGCCTTCCCCAAACTGTTGCCACAAAGATGAAAGCACAGAATCATCTAGAATACCATTGTATGCTGTAGTGTTTAGGATTTCCTTTTACTGGAACTAAGGTGCCTAACCTGAACCATGAAAAATGGCCCTAGACCATTATTCCTCCTCCACCAAACTTGACAGTTGGCAATATACATTGGGGCGGGTGGCTTTCTCCTGGCATCCGCCAAACCCAGATTAGTCTGTCGGACAACCAGATGATTCAACACTCCAGAGAACGCGTTTCCATGGCTCCAGAGTCCAATGGCAGCGAGCTTTACACCACTCCAGCTAACGCTTGGCATCATGCATGGTGATCTTAGGCTTGTGTGAGGCTGCTTAACCATAGAAACCCATTTCATGAAGCTCCCGACGAACAGTTCTTGTGCTGACATTGCTTCCAGAGGCAGTTTGGAACTCTGTAGTGAGTGTTGCAACCGAGGACTGATGATTTTTATGCTCATACAGCACTTGGCGGTCCCATTCTGTGTGGCTTACCACTTCACGGCTAAGCCGTTGTTGCTCCTACACATTTGCACCTCACAATAACAGCACTTAGTTGACCAGGGCAGAAATTCCATGTTCCATGTTGAAAGTCACTGAGCTCTTCAGTAAGGCCATTCTACTGCCAATGTTTGTCTATAGAGATTGCATGGCTGTGTGCTCTATTTTATACACCTGTCAGCAACAGGTGTGGCTGAAATAGCCTAATCCACTAATTTGAAGGGGTGTCCACATACTTGTGTGTATATATATATAGTGTATGTGCTATCTACTCAAATTATTATGTGATGTCCATTGATTTTACCGTTGTAGGCTTAATTGATTGTCCTTCAATAAAAAGGTGTCTGTCCTCTGTCCCCATAGGGAAGAGCACATCGTGGCCTTACTAGCGGTGAGAGGGGACGCTAGCCGAGAAATGAAGCAGATGATCATTGAGACGCTGAACCAGAACAAGCCTTCCTATGCCGGCAACACCCAGCCCATCTTCAAGGACATCACGATCCCCACCGTGACCATGACCTCCATGTCCTCCTCTATGGCCGCCACTGCCAACAAACTGCTGAAATAAATAACTAGATTCTGGAGAGAGATGGAGACACCTGGGTTGTATTCATTAATGCACAAGGTAGCAAATAAATTTTAAAGGAAAATAAAAAACAAGCTTTCATTATTGCAGGGTTTCCCAAACTCGGTCCTGGGAAACCCTGCCTTATTGGACACGTTTGGATAGTCCCTCCCTGTTTTAGTGCCTAGTGATTACGACCCCGGGCACACAAAAAAACCACACTTCAAAAAATCATGATTTTTCTTTTCTTTTGCACTTTTGAAACATTCTACAGATCTCTGATGAAAGGCTTGGACTGTAGTCCTTGAGGATCTGTAAGCGTATGATACTTGACGAATGAACCGTCGAACACTACCAAGTGGTTTTGTCACTGAAATGAGACCTTGCTCACACCACCCACCCCTCCATGCTTGCCTTATACAATTAACAGTTTGAAATTGTTTCAGTAAAACTTTTTCACTGTGTGATGCTGAATGTCTGTCAGAAAATCTATTAAAGAAATCCTTTCCCCTGTCAGTCTGTACATCTGTTTTTCTAATTTACTCTGCTGTCAGGGAGAGGTGTTGACACTCTGAAACATGCCAAACTACTGAGCGTACCCACACTCACATGGAATCATTTCATTGGTTGGCTCTTTGAGGGTTGCTGCGAAAGTTGACAATAATTTGCAGAAGCTGTCTGCTTACTGCATCCTTCCTCAACAATACCATCAAGATCGCTCTCCATTATCTCCCTCTGTCTGTGTGACTCCACTGCAGCATGCTGCCTTTTGACTTAAAGCAATGGGTACTATGCTCTCCTACTGCTCTGTGTAATACCTCTAAATGTTTAATCTGGCTGCACGCTATTTGTTATGTGACTAGCCGAGCAGCGGAAGGGGTAGGAAGGCACAAACAGCCAGAGGGGACAGTTATCACCCTGGGTAGGGTAGCACAGCCTAGTGGAAGGAGAGGCAGAGGGGGAACCACTGATGCACAGTGACAGTTGCAGGGGAGGTGTGGGGCCAGCATTCCCATGGTGAAAGCAATCCATTTTCCAGGATGTTGCGTGACCATTCATAATTGTTATGGGGCATTTTACCATTGGCTCTCTGCGAACTTAGTAACACCTACTCCAAACTGTGATTTGTGTCTGTTTTGAAACAGGGTAGGTCCTGTGATATTGATATTTAATTGCAATTTGTGTACTTTCATCAAAGCTGAAATGAGGTATGATGGGGGTACTAAACATGTCTTTCCAAGTTTTCCATATGCTTCAGTGTGGTCCAATGAGAGGGCTGCATTTCCCATGCTGTGACTGAAAACAAGGCCATGCAGGACTGTAGCGGACTAGAGCACGCAAGCATGTGCTCTTGCATGGCACACACGTCAGCAGCTCAAAACCCTGGATTACACACACACGCCATGGGGCGGGGCCTAGGCATTGGACTCAAATGAGACTTCTGGCAGCTCCATCACAGAATTATCAGTCACTCAACAACTGATCCTCCACTCCTGGTCTTACACACAGCTCTAATGGCTGGCTACTAAAAACTTGCTTTGACTGGAGTATTCCAAGAAAACCTAGTGTTAACAGTGACATACTGTCTGTGTTCAACATGATTTCACTGGCTTCAGGGGCCACTAAAATGTACAGTGTTGTCACACAACAGAATGCCACAGATGTCTCAGGTTTTGAGTGAGTGTGCAATTGGCTTGCTGACTGCAGGTATGTCCACCAAAGCTCTTGCCAGAGGATTAAATGTTAATTTCTCTACCATAAACTGCCTCCAACTTATTTTTAGTGAATTTGGCAGTACTTGAAAACGGCCTCACAACCGCAGACCACGTGTAACCATGCCACCCCAGGACCTCCACATTTGGCTTCTTCACCTGCGGGATTGTCTGAGACCAGCCACCTGGGCAGCTGATGAAACTGTGTGTTTGCACAACCGAAGAATTTCTGCACAAACGTCAAAAACCGTCTCAGGGAAGCTCATCTATGTGCTCGTTGTCCTCACCAGGGTCTTTATCAGACTGCAGTTTGGCGTTGTAACCAACTTCAGTCGGCAAATGCTCACTTTCAATGGCCACTGGCATGCTGGAGAAGTGTGCTCTCCACAGATGAATCCTGGTTTCAGCTGTACTGGGCAGATGGAATGCGTGGGAATGCTCTGGATCGATGTTTACGACAGCGTGTTCCAGTTCCCGCCAACATCTAGCAACTTTGCACAGCCATTGGAGAGTGGGACAACATTCCATAGGCCACAATGAACAGGCTGATCAACTCTATGCGAAGGAGATGTGTCGAGCTTTGAGGCAAATAGTGGTCACATTTCAATTGACTGATTTTATTTTAAGCTATAGCATGCTTCCTCTGTGACTTGAGTTAATCTACCCTCAATAAAAATATAAACGCAACGTCAACATTTTTTTTTAAATGTACTCAGTAAAAAAAAAATTAAAAAGTAGAATGTTGAGTTTATAATTTTATTCAGTGTAGATTAACTCAAATCACAGAGGAAGCTTGCTCAATGCATTTGGTATGTACATTTTCAATGGGTGGCAGGTTGATTCCATTTTCTGATATCTTATTGTTGCAAATGAAGTGAAAGAGGTAATAGGCCTACATTTAGAGGTCTCTGGCGTACAGATTTTACTATGCTTCATAAACCTGCACAGAATACTGAATATATAAGATTGTGGATAACAATTTACTTGACACCCAGCGTCATAGCATTATGAACACATAACAGCTGACATAACCTGTCATAATATGGTCATAACACTGTCAGGACAAGTATATTTAGACGTAACATATATTACACTAATTTATGGCTGTTATGACACCTACATAAGAATGTAAAAATCCACAAAACCTACCACGGTAGTTATATTATGGCTGGTTATTACACTTACATAAGAATGTCAAAACCCACAAAACCTACCACACAAGGCAAAACATTCCATTTACACCATAAACAAACTCTTGACAAGTTGGCTATGTTATATAACATTTTCTGAAATAACTCATTAAATTATCATTGTAATTGCACCCAAATTTACATCAGACATTCAGCTACCCCAGTGCTCTGCTGCTGATGACTTGGATGAATGCAGGAGCAGATTTAAGGAGCAGGACAAGACACCCTCTTTTTGACTGATGTCTGACATAAGGGCATGCACGTGAAATGCTAATCTGGTTTATATTATTATGTTATTATTATTATTATGTTATTATTATTATATTATTATTATATTATTACTTTGACGTTTGTGTCAAAGTGCATTTTCTTAGTCCACGTAAAGTAGCACAGGTAGCATTTAGTCCAAGTAAAGTAGCAAGTAAAGTAGCACAGCACATAATGCTTCATGACAGTGTCATAGCGTACTTTCTGCAAGTTATTTAAAATATGAAAAAAAAACATGACTAAAGAATTCATTAGAAGAACATAGGATTTAACAAACTTTAAAATGAAACTTCTTGGCAGGCAAAAACACATTTGAATAAATGTGAGTTTAGACACCTATGGTGTCATAACCAGAAATAAAACACAATTAATATGTCACAACAGGTGTAAATATCGGTCATGAGAGTGTTATGACAAGTTGTGTCAGCTGTTATGATATGGTTATGTATGTGTCATAACGTGTTGACGCTGGATGTGAAGTAAAGTGTTACCAGATTGTGGTCCAAGATTAAACCAGATGTCTTCCTCTAGACATCGACTATTTTATATACTGTAATTCTATGCAGTGTTGAAACACCGTCAACCTTGTTTAAAAAAAAACTTATTCTAAGACAACTCTGAGAACTGTAGTATTCTATCATTTTCAACCTGGACTCAATACCCCAAACACTTCCTGTATGAAAGTCTTCTCATCAACTACAGGTTCTTTCACGTACAACATTGAGAACAACACTTGACCTACACTGCCACCTTCTGGCCGGTGAATGTACAGTTAGCAATTCATCTGACCCTGAACGGTAAAAAACAATAATAGTACAATATTTTACAATAGTAAATAGTTATTTCATGCTGAGATCCGTAAAAAGGTGAAACAGTGACACTCGTCGCCCCAGGTGCATTTGTTATTGTTTTTCCTAATACATACTATGCTGTTCTATCGCGCAGGCAATGATGTCAGAGGGGGAAAAAACACTGTTCGTTGTTTGAATTAAAGTCGTTGTTGTAATATCGCAAACGGACGTGGCAGTTTCCCTGCTACGGATTCCAACTTTAATAATGGTGAAAACATTGTTCAATGGAAATAACAGAGAAGACCTTAGATATTCAATGTCTATTGTATATTTTTTTTATGGAAGAATAAACCATTTAGAATGCATTTCGCATTCTGATATAGCATGGGGATCTCCATATTATGTTGTGTTGTTTTTTTTTTTTCATTGATTGCTACAAACTTCCCTGAAAAAAAGTATGTTTGCTTAATTTTGCACAGGAAGGAACTATTGTATAATTACATATTTCAGTTGCTACATTAACATTTAATCAAGAGATTAATTGCACCAGAGGTAACACTACCTCAACCCACAGCACTGCATCTTTAACAACATAAAAGTTCAACAAATACATCAAACAGGCTTGATAGTTCATGTTTTTTCTCTTTCAATTTTAATTTGAAACATCAAAATAAAGATATGAATCAAAAAAAAATCAACAACTAGGCCTCTTAAATCCAATACAAAACGTTTAAAACTTTAAAAAACTGATTCTGAAAAGCTTACAGATACGTTCCAATTTCTAAAACGTTCCACTTTACCTGGGTGTCAATTTCAGATAGCTTACACATTGCGTGCCTGTGTGTTGGTATGCTGGAAAACACAAAACAATCCACCTCAACAGCAGATAGTGAAAGAGAAAGGTGGGTTTCAATGTCACAAACAGGTGATTGTCTTTAACAACAGTGAGTGTTTTACCTTTTTTTCTAATACAGAAGTTCTCATCTGAGTACAGTAAGTGTGTGTAGTTAGCCTCTTACAGATGTGCACAAATATACACCTACATGCATAATACAATCTCATTGCTGCATGAGAAAGGAGGAATAGGGCACATAAAGTTCTGGCAACAAAGAGCTTGACACAAGCCTACACAAACGGGCAGGAGCCAAACGTTCAACATCTTCAACAGGTACAGTACATGCATGGTGGTAGGATAAGGGACAGTGATTCTGTCGCCCAATCCAAAGATCGACCACTAGCCCCTAACCTTTGCACTTGTGCAGATCAGAAAGAATTGTATAGATGAGAGCAATATGGCAAGAATTCCAGCAATCTTATCAGAAGGCAAAAGCTCAAGTGAAGATTTTACCATTGATTACATCTATCCAATTCTTTCAGATCTACTGAAGTGCTGAGGGGTTGACTTTGGATCGACCCAAGTGCCTAGGGGGTAGGGATGGGGGGTTGATTTGGGTCTCAGAAAATCACCTACTAGAGGAGAGGCTTAGGGGATACATTAACCACAAGAGTCCTCTCATTGCCTGAGAGCATTTGGGACATGACCCACAAAGAACCAAACATAGATATACACACACACACCCGCACAGACCTGCAAGGATTAGTGCGATTTTGCCCCCAGGAGACAGTTACAAACAAAACAGCAGCATTAAAGGGTTATACCGTTACTTCAGGATTTTGGCAATGAGGCTCTTTATCTACTTCCCCAGTCAGATGAACTCCTGGATACCATTGTTATGTTAAGAGGTGGTTTCATGAACCAATGCTAACTAGTATTAGCGCAATGACTGGAAGTCTAGCATGCTAGCAGATACCGTAGACTTCTAGTCATTGCTCTAACGCTAGTTAGCAATTGCACTAGTGTTAGTAAGCAGCTTCCTTCAAACTGTACGCAGAGACATAAAAATGGTATCCACAAATTAATCTGACTCTGGGGAAGTAGATTGCCAAAAATCCCGAAGTATCCCTTTAACATCATGAATGACAGACATGATTAACTTAATACATGCTTCACATTAAATCAAGTGGCAACAAATGACAATGAAACGTTCCTTTTTCGCACAAAGTTATTCCTTAAATGGAATACCGTTAGCTTGTAAAACAAATTAAATACAGGGTATTTATGGTACATTCAGAATATTCTGTCAAAAAAACAAATTACATAAATATTTTATCTCATAAACCATACATCTTTCCTCCACTTTATGACAATCCAAAAAATAAAAGATAATGTGATGTTTTTGAATATTCACCCCTCCATTTTTTATAATTCACACATTTTGTTATTTCAAATGGATACAAAAAAATGCAATGAACTGGTAGGCTGCTGGCTTCTAGCTGCTGTTTAACTGTATTTTCCTTTTGAACACCTATGCGATATTACAACTCTCCATCTTTTCTCTGTGAGGCACTAAGGCACTGTACTACTCACTACCTTCCCTCCCATTACAAGTGCTAGCATATAAAAGAACTGACAGGGAGAACAGAGACTTGAAGTGATGACATGCTTTAGTTGATATAGGCTACTTAGCCCAACATATAACGACTTGAACCAAAGGAAGATTCTGGAAGAATTTAAATGTTCCAAAAAGACCCACATTAAAATCAGAATAGAACAATCTTTCTCTCCAAATCTATCAATCCTTATTGAATGCAAGTTTACCACCACAACATTTAAATATGTGGTTTTCTTTCTTTAAAAGTTAGAGTCTTGTGTGTAAAATACCACCCTCTGAAAATTCTGGATTCTATTCTTTGCTGAGAAACTAGTTAGGATATTTGCGCGGATTCTCAAACCCCTAAAGGACATTTGGAAGGTATTACAAATTAGTGAAAAACTCAACCCTTTGGATTTCTGGAATCTTTACTGTAGTGAGATAAACAAAGCATTGTCTTGGTCCTCTCTCTGTCATGTCAGTCAGTTTTGTCTGCTTCAGAGGAGTGGGGGGCTGCATACTTCAGCCGAAAGCCACCTGAAACACACACACACACACAGGAGTGCGTCAGTGTCGCGTGCCAAACTAGCCAACAAGTAACCTAAAGAAACGTGATGTCCAAAGTCTTTATGCTAGCCTTCCAGATTCAGTGTCCTATCAAAAGATGATTTAATACTTGGTTGGGTGTTTAATAGAGCTCTTTAGCGCGTTCAGACAACCAAGGATTTGCTACAGAGAGCGTCAGACATAAAAATGGTGGACAGTGCAAAACATGGTGGGGACAAAAAAAGTTACAAAAGAAAGCTCTGCCTTCCTATACAACATTTGATTTTGCTGAAACAAAAGAGGAATCCTTCTTTTCTCTGCTCTATCAATATGAGAGACTTCACCTCCTCTCTCTGCCACTATCCTGGCCAGTATTACCTTGCTGCCCGGCGTCCATTGAGGGCTGCTTGCAGTCCTGGGCATAGTGCCCGCTGAGCCCACAGTTATAGCAGGAGACGTTGGCACTACTCTTCTTCATGCCCGTGCCCAGTCCCACCGAGGAGAACACAGGTGTGTAGAAACGGTTGAAGGAAGCAGCTGCCATCTGCTGCAGGGTGTATCCAGCCTGGGTGGCCAGCATGTGGTCTGAGTGGGAGGTATGGAGCAGGGATCCACCGACGTATTGTGTTGGCGTGGCTGTGTGAGGAGGGGGATAGAAGGGTAGCTGTGTGGTGCCGTTGCTCTGGTGTTGGACCTGACTGCGGTGGCTGGGATATCCAGTGCTGCACATGGATGGGAGGTGGAAGAGAGGGAGGTGAGCGGTGCTGAAGACCTGGCGCCCCAGCTGGGGAGGGAAGTAGAAGTTGGGGTTGGGGGAGTGGCTACTACCACAGCTGCCACGGCAACCGCAGGTGCTGCAGCTCATCTGCTGTTGCCGTGGAGGTTGGGTCTGCTGCTGGGGTTGCAGCTTTTGCTGGACCTGCCCTGCTGCCTCCCCCGAGCTGCTGCAAGAAGAGGTGCCGTCTCCCTGGGCCGTGCTGTGGGTGAGGGTCAGGGCTTGGCTGGACACGGGCCCGGGGGTGTGAGTGGGGACGGCTGGGAGCAGAGTGGACTCAACCTGACTGATGGCAACTGGGGTCACAGTTGCCCTGGAGGAGGGTGTCACGTAGTTAGGGGTGGGTAGGCTGGTGGGTACAGCCAGGGCTTGAGGCCTGGTGTTAGGGTCAGGGAGAGAGGCTGCTAGGGGTAGGTTGGCAGTGGAGGCTAAGTCAGTGGTGATGTATGTTTGCTGCAGGGGGGACATGTGGGAGGTCAGGGGGATGACACTGATTGCACCCATGGGGGGCTGGTGCTGGTGGTTAGTGCTTCTACTGTCTGGGATAGTGGGGGTTTTATAACACTGGTGTATGGGGTGACTGCTGGAGCCTGGGGTGGCTGGCTGTGAGTTCAGGGGTGCAGACACAGACACATGCCTCTGTCTCTCAGGGTCTCCCAGGGAAGCTTGGTTTGGGATAGACTCCTGAGGAACCATGGGGGTGGTCCCAGTCAGTGCCCCCTCTGCTGGTGAACCGTCCCCCGGCTGTGAAGTGACAAAGACCATAACGTCTGGCATGGTGGGCCCATTCTGAACCGTCAGTGGTAGAGGATGTACACGTCGGGGACTGTCAGTGTAGGATGGCTCTTCCTTGTGGGGTACAGGGACCATAGGGTGTACAGTAGCCACAACTTTCCCCCTGCTGTGACCACTCGCCCTCTTCTGCTGGACAGAAGAGTAACTCTCAGTAGTGTCTGGGAGAGAGAGAAGTGATCATTAAAGACATCTTGAGGTTCAACAGCACTATTTCACATTAGGGCTAAAGACTGAGACATCATGGGCCGGTTTCCAGACCCAGATAAAGCTTTGTCCCAGACTAAATGGAGACTCCACTGAAAGTGCTCTTTAGTCCAGGATTAATCTGGCCCCGGAAAATCTGCCCCATTCGTTCCCCACGGGGTAGAGGGGCCACTCACCTCTCTCTTCCTCCATGTCTTCAAGGTCCTCACTCTCCAGACTCTCACGGGCCTCATCCTGGGGGCTGGAGGGGGTACTGGAGCTCTCAGACCACGTGTCTCCATACCTGTCCTGGATGGGCTCTACAGGGGTGGAGGAATGCACTTAGAAAACCACCAATCACAAACATGCATGTTGTTAAAATGTTAACCGGGGGGTATTGTCAGGCATGGTTACTTACTCTCACTGACACCCTGTCTAGTCATGTTTGTTGCAGGTGGTCTGATGATGCCATTGGGGATGTAGGCTTTGGCCCCCTCACTTTTCCTAACTTCATCAGGTCTTCTTCTACTCTTTAGTTCTGGAGTGAAAGCCCATTTCTCATCTACCTTCTGAAGAGAGAGCAGAGCATTTAACACGCTAAACAGATGTCAATTATCATGATCTAATCAAACCAAAAAGGTCAAAAATACAAAAGATATG
Organism: Oncorhynchus tshawytscha; assembly: GCF_018296145.1. Taxonomy (NCBI): domain Eukaryota; kingdom Metazoa; phylum Chordata; class Actinopteri; order Salmoniformes; family Salmonidae; genus Oncorhynchus; species Oncorhynchus tshawytscha. The sequence goes on along the minus strand of NC_056456.1, from coordinate 20,584,069 downwards.
CTTTTAGTGTTAGAACATATGCCAGTCAGCGTTACACAGCAGCATATTGACAGTCCTGCTGTTTCTACCAGTTTCTCTAGTGGCCAGGTCAGGGAGAGATGTGTGACTGACCTGATGTGGGTCTGGCCAACAGGACATAACGTCTGCTTTTCTCCTCCCCTTCACCACTCCGTTGTGCTCTAAGTGGACAGCAGGCCTCTGGTTCTCACTCCGGCTGCTCTTTGTCATCAGTATGCTGTAAAAAGAAGGAAAGGATCCTCTTAGTACAACCCATCAGCCACAAGGTCACATGTCTTGGACTGAACAGATAGAGCTCTTACCTCTGGCCTAAGCTGCTGCACTCCGTCTGATGCCCAAGGTGGTGAGACTCTAAGTCTGGGTGAGGGAGAGCAGAATGATGATCGAGAAAGAGAGAGAAGTACGAGTGAACATCAACTATCGATCAATTGAATTCAACTGGACTCATATCACATAGCCATTTCCACACACTGTCAGATCAACCCCACAAAGAATGACAGACAGGCAGAGTAAATAGTTTATATGAGACAGCGATAATAGAAACTACACAGCGCACACACACACACACACACACACACACACACACACCTTCGTCCTGACTGGATGGCTCTGTGCAGTCTTCTTTAAAGTGCTCGGCTGCCTTGCAGGTCTTTCCCAGAGTTACTGTATTATCTGGGTAGGAAAGACCAGATGGTGAGATATTAGGGAATGGCCGGCAAGATCCTTCCAGCCTACCTAACATTACAGCTTTGCAGGTCTTGAGGCAATGGAAGTGTGTTAATATTTGCAGCCTAGACATCAAAAATACATTCCTGGTTTATGAATTTCTGTGGTCAATTTGATGCAGCTGTGTGAAAGCAATGAGCAATGGATTCCCTTGAATGGTCAGAGGTTTGAGGAAACTTTCCCAAATAATAATTAGTCAATTGATAATGGCTCTGGGTTTAATGTGGTGAAACAGCCACCTGGTCCCACTGCTATGCTGAGAGCTGTTCACAGTGAAGCTGTGTTTATTTCTCTAAGCTGGCCACCATGCAGTATACGTGTTATTTCTGGAGGATTTACTGGTCCTCTGGGAGCACTATTGAAACTGGGCTCAGGACGTTACTTTCAAAGGCCATAAAAATGTTTTTTTAAAAGTGGAGTTAAGTTGACTGAGAAGTTGTTTATTGGTACGATTAGTCACATGGACCGACCACATCAATCCACATACAAAATAATTCTAGAAGATAGAGGGGTAATTGTAGTCTGTGTTCCAAGGTATCCCTAACCAATCAGGTGGATGGTTTGTGTAGACATGCATTCCTGTACACGTCAGCGGAGTGGGTGATATCTCACCTCCCTGGAGGCTGAGGCAGGGGACAAGGAACCTGCAGACCTCTCCTCTCTGCCTGAAGGCTGCTGGGGCTGACAGAAGCATGTCCCTGTCACAGTAGAGAGAGAAGAAAGGGAGTTAAAGATACAAATTACACAGAGGGAGAGAGAAAGTGACTTGGAAATTATAATTTAATGTGTCCTCCATCTCCTGTTCTATACTAGAATATCTAATTAGAGTTCGACCGATTAGGATTTTTCAACGCCGATACCGATTAGTGGAGGTCCAAAAAAAGCCGATACCAATTAAATCGGCCAATTGTTTTTATTTATTTATTTGTAATAATGACAATTACAACAATACTGAATGAACACTTTTATTTTAACTTAATATAATACATCAATCAAATCAATTTAGCCTCAAATAAATAATCAAACATGATCAATTTGGTTTAAATAATGCAAAAACAAAGTGTTGGAGAAGAAATTAAACGTGCAATATGTGCCATGTAAAAAAGCTAATGTTTAAGATCCTTGCTCAGAACATGAGAACATATGAAAGCCGGTGGTTCCTTTTTTCCTTGTGCTCGAGCGTCACAAAATACATTTAGAAATCCATGTTATTCAATATGAACTAGCAATATGAAGGCTTTATGAACTAAATATGCAGGTTTAAAAATATATACTTGTGTATTGATTTTAAGAAAGGCGTTGATGTTTATGGTAAGGTATACAATGGTGCAACGACAGTGCTTTTTTCGCGAATGCGCTTGTTAAATCACCCGTTTGGCGAAGTAGGCTATGATTCAATGATAAATTAACAGGCACCGCATCGATTATATGCAACGCAGGACAAGCTAGATAAACTAGTAATATCATCAACCATGTGTAGTTAACTAGTGATTATGTTAAGATTTGTTTTTTATAAGATACGTTTAATGCTAGCTAGCACCCTACCTTGGCTCCTTGCTACACTCGCATAACAGGTAGTCAGCCTACCACCCAGTCTCCTCGTGGAGCGCAATGTAATCGGCCATGATCAGTGTCCAAACATGCCGATTACCGATTGTTATGAAAACTTGAAATCGGCCCTAATTAATCGGCCATTCCGACCTCTATATCTAATAGCAAGATACAGTAGGTGCACTGTGTAAGAGATCAAAGTGCTGGTGTGACCTTGGATGGTAGTGAAAAAGAGAAGGGGAAAAAGTGATCCCATCCATATCTACAATGGAGAAACCACGTCTCACCAAGTTACGGTCTGCCATTCATGGTTTTAGGGACTGACCACCCACCCGCAGGTGGGCGTCTGACTGACAACATTTTTGCCTGTTTCTACAAATTATGTCTGGAACTCTGTTCAGAGGTGTTAAGTACTCTCGGGCGTGTCAATGCCTTCAGACAGTGTTTCCCAACTCCAGTCCTCAAGACCCCCAACAGTACTCATTTTTAGTGTAGCCCTGGGCAAGCACACCTGATTCAACTTGTCAACTAATCATTAAGCCCTAATTGAGTTGAATGAGCTGTTTGTCCCGGGCTACAACAAACATTTGTTCTGTTGGGAGTACTGGGAAATTGGAGTTGGGAAACACTGCCTTAAGGAATGGCTAGTAATGGTAATGACATCACAGTTGACCTAGATATCAAATCCTGGGTTCTGACACATGTAAGGCCTGGAGGTTATTCACCATAACCATAACTGACAACACTGGAGCTTATGGCAGTGTTGGTGACAGTAACTTGAGGGTAGTCTACTCTAATCTCCACAATATGAAAAGTTGAGGTTTGTGAATAAAATACAGCTAAAGTAGAGGTTTGGACTAGTAGACAGTTTTAGCCATCTCATACAGCAATGTTATTTTATGCCACAGAAGCAAGTCATAGAAGATAAATAGTTTTTTATTTATTTTATTTAATTAGGCAAGTCAGTTAAGAACAAATTCTTATTTTCAATGACAGCCTAAGGAACAGTGGGTTAACTGCCTGTTCAGGGGCAGAACGACAGATTTGCATCTGGTCAGCTCGAGGGTTTGAACTTGCAACCTTCCGGTTACTAGTCCAACACTCTAACCATTAGGCTACCCTGAATATCGAGGGGAAAGAAGAACAGCTGGAGTGTAAAACAACAAAAAAGTGTGAACTTCAAGAAATCAATTTATTTGACTGACAATATGAAAACCCTTGAGATGTCGCATCATTCTGCGTGCTGCAACAAACAGAGTAAAAGAGGGAGACTCACTGTAGCATCCTCTCCAGGTCCCTGGGTTCATACTGGTCTCTCTGGGCCAGTAACCTCACTAGTCCCTTCTCAAAGGGCTCAGCAGATCTCTCGCATGGAAGCTGAAAAGCACGGAATCGTATGAGGGGTTATCATAGACATACAGTGCCGTCAAAGTATTCAGACCCCTAGACTTTTTCCACATTTTGTTACGTTTCAGCCTAATTCTAAAATGGATTCGTTTTTCCCCCCTAATCAATCAACACAAAATATCCCACAATGACAAAGAAAAAAACATTACCAAATGTATAAAAAATAAAATACAACGGAAATATCACATTTACATAAGTATTCAGACCTTTTACTCTGTACTTTGTTGAAGCACCCCAGTCTGATGTCCTGAGCAGGTTTTCATCAAGGATCTCTGTACTTTGCTCTGTTCATCTTTCCCTCGATCCTGACTAGTCCCTGCCGCTGAAAAACATCCCCACAGCATGATACTGCCACCACCATGCTTCACCGTAGGGATGGTGCCAGGTTTCCTCCAGACGTGACGCTTGGCATTCAGGCCAAAGTGTTCAATCTTGGTTTCATCAGACCAGACAATCTTGTTTCTCATGGTTTGAGTCTTTAGACGCCTTTTGGCAAACTCAAAGCGTGTCGTCATGTGCCTTTTACTGAAGAGTGGCTTCGTTCTGGCCACTCCTCCATAAAGGCCTGATTGGTGGAGTACTGCAGAGATGGTTGTCCTTCTGGATTCTTGGTCACCTCCCTGACCAAAGCCCTTCTCACCCAATTGCTCAGTTTGGCCGGGTGGCCAGCTCTAGGAGTCTTGGTGGTTCCAAACTTCCATTTAAGAAAGATGGAGACCACAGTGTTCTTCGGGACCTTCAATACTGCAGAAATGTTATGGTACCCTTCCCCAGATTTGTGCCTTGACACAATCCTGTCTCGGAGCTCTACTCACAATTCCTTGGACCTAATTTCTTGATCTTTCTGCTCTGACATACACTGTCAACAGTGGGACCTTATATAGACAGGTGTGTGCCTTTCCAAATCATGTCCAATCAATTGAATTTAGCATAGGTGGTCTCCAATCACAATGATCAATGGAAACAGGATGCACCGGAGCTCAACTTCGAGTCTCATAGCAAAGGGTCTAAATACTTACGCAAATAAGCTATGTTTTAAAAATGTTCTAATACATTTGCAAAAAATGTCTAACAACCTGTTTTCGCTTGTCATCAAGGAGTATTCTGTGTAGATTGCTGAGGATTTTTTTTATTTAATACATTTTTGAATAAGGATGTAACGTAACAAAATGTTGAAAAAGTCAAAGGGTCTGAATACTGTCCGAAGGCAATGTACATACAGCATATTCATAAAGTTTATATATAACATTTAGGGGTATAACAAAATAGCAAGATGTAGAAATACATTTGAATATACAGTACCAGTCAAAAGTTTGGACACACCTACTCATTCCGGGTTTTTCTTTATTTTTACAATTGTCTACATTGTAGAATAATAGTGAAGACATTCAAAATATGAAATAACACACATGGAATAATGTAGTAACCAAAAACATGTTAATCAATATATATTTTATATTTGAGATTCTTCAAAGTAGCCACCCTTTGCCTTGATGACAGCTTTGCACTCTGGGCATTCTCTCAACCAGCTTCATGAGGTAGTCAAGCTGGAATGCTTTTCCAACCGTTTTAAAGGAGTTCCCACATATGCGGAACACTTGTTGGCTGCTTGTCCTTCACTCTGCGGTCCAACTCATCTCAAACCATCTCTTTTGGGTTGAGGTCCAGTGATTGTGGAGGCCAGGTCATCTGATGCAGCACTCCATCAATATCCTTCTTGGTCAAATAACCCTTACACCGTCTGGAGGTGTGCTTTTGGTTCAAATCAAATCTTATTTGTTACATGCGCTGAATACAACACCTTACAGTGAAATTCGTGCTTACAAGCCCTTAACCAACAATGCAGTTAAGGAGAATACCTAAATAATAAATAAAAGTTACAAATAATTAGGAGAGCAGCAGTAAAATAACAATAGAGAGGCTATATACAGGGGGTACCGGTACAAAGTCAATGTGCGGGGGCACCGGTTAGTCGAAGGTAATTGAGGTAATATGTACATGTAAACTCAGCAAAAAAAGAAGCGTCCCTTTTTCAAGACACTATCTTTCAAAGATATTTCATAAAAATCCAAATGACTTCACAGATCTTCATTGTAAAGGGTTTAAACACTGTTTCACATGCTTGTTCAATGAACCATAAACAATTAATGAACATGCACCTGTGGAACGGCTTACAGATGATAGGCAATTAAGGTCACAGTTATGAAAACTTAGGACACTAAAGAGGCCTTTCTACTGACTCTGAAAAACACCAAAAGAAAGATGCCCAGGGTCCCTGCTCATCTGCATGAACACGGAACCCAAACATCGTGCATAAATGTATTTTGTCCCCCTACACCAAACGCGATCACAACACGCAGGTTAAAATATCAAAACAAACTCTGAACCAATGACATTAATTTGGGGACAGGTCGAAAAGCATTAAACATATATGGCAATTAGGCTAGTTAGCTTGCACTTGCTAGTTAATTTGTCCTATTTAGCTAGCTTGCTGTTGCTAGGTAATTTGTCCTGGGATATAAACATTGAGTTGTTATTTTACCTGAAATGCACAAGGTCCTCTACTCCGACAATTAATCCACACATAAAACGGCCAACTGAATCGTTTCTAGTCATCTCTCCTCCTTCCAGGCTTTTCCATCTTTGAACTTATATGGTAATTGGCATCTTCACTTTCACAGTACTCCAACGACGACCGGCAAAACATTGTCTTTCAATCACCCACGTGGGTATAACCAACGTGGGTACCTGCTTCTATAAACCAATGAGGAGATGGGAGAGGCAGGACTTGCGCGATCTGCGTCAGAAATAGGAATGACTTCTATTTTAGCCCTTGGCATCGCAGACGCTCATTGGCGCGTGCGAGCAGCGTGGGTGCAATAATTGAATAACATGGATTTCTACATTTATTTTGCGTCGCTCGCACACGCGACGTGTCTGGTCTGGTCAGCATGTTAGGCATGGTGTAAGGAGGCATGAGGACTGCAGATGTGGCCAGGGAAATAAATTGCAATGTCCGTACTGTGAGACGCCTAAGACAACGCTACAGCGAGACAGGACTGACATCTGATTGTCCTCGCAGAGGCAGACCACGTGTAACAACACCTGCACAAGATCGGTACATCCGAAAATCACACCTGCGGGACAGGATGGCAACAACAACTGCCCGAGTCACACCAGGAACTCAGAATCCCTCCATCAGTGCTCAGACTGTCCTCAATAGGCAGAGAGAGGCTTGACTGGGGGTATGTAGGCCTGTTGTAAGGTAGGTCCTCACCAGACATCACCGGCAACAACATCGCCTATGGTTACAAACCCAGTCGCTAGACCAGACAGGACTTGCAAAAAGTACTCTTCACTGACGAGTCGCGGTTTTGTCTCACCAGGGGTGATGGTCGGATTCGCGTTAATTGTCGAAGGAATCTGCATTACACCGAGGCCTGTACTCTGGAGCGGGATCGATTTGGAGGTGGAGGGTCCGTCATGGTCTGGGGCGCTGTGTCACAGCATCATCCGACTGAGCTTGTTGTCATTGCAGGCAATCTCAACGCTGTGCATTACAGGGAAGACATCCTCCTCCCTCATATGGTACCCTTCCTGCAGGCTCATCCTGACATGACCCTCCAGCATAACAATGCCACCAGCCATACTGCTCGTTCTGTGCGTGATTTCCTGCAAGACGGGAAGGTCAGTGTTCTGCCATGGCCAGCAAAGAGCCCAGATCTCAATCCAATTGAGCACGTCTGGGACCTGTTGGATCGGAGGGTGAGGGCTAGGGCCAGTCGCCCCAGAAATGTCTGGGAAGCTGCAGGTGCCTTGGTGGAAGAGTGGGGTAACATCTCACAGCAAGAACTGGCAAATCTGGTGCAGTCCATGAGGAGGAGATGCACTGCAGTACTTAATGCAGCTGGTGGCCACACCAGATACTGTCTTACCTTTGATTTTGACCCACCCCCCCTTTGTTCAGGGACACATTATTCAATTTCTGTTAGTCACATGTCTGTGGAACTTGTTCAGTTTACGTCTCAGTTGTTGAATCTTGTTATGTTCATACAAATATTTACACATGTTAAGTTTGCTGAAAATAAACACAGTTGACAGTGAAAGGACGTTTCTTTTCTTGCTGAGTTTAGGTAGAGTTAAAGTGACTATGCATAGATAATAAACAGTGGCAGCAGTGTGAAAGAGGGGGGTGCCAATAGTATGGGTAGCCATTTATTAGATGTTCATCCCAGGGTCTTATGGCTGTTTAGAAGCCTCTTGGACCTATACTTGGTGCTCTGGTACCGCTTGCTGTGCCATGGCAGAGAGAACAGTCTATGACTAGGGTGGATGGAGTATTTTACCATTTTTAGGGCCTTCCTCTGATACCACCTGGTATAGAGGCTTGGCCCCGGTGATGTACGGGGCCGTACGCACTACCCTCTGTAGTGCCATGCGGTTGGAGGCCGAGCAGTTGCCATACCAGGCAGTGATGCAACCAGTCAGGATGCTCATATGGTGCGCAGCTGTAGAACCTTTTGAGGATCTGAGGACCCATGCCAAATATTTTCAGTCTCCTGAGGGGGAATAGCTTTTGTTGTGCCCTCTTCAAGACTGGCTTGGTGTGCTTGGACTATATTAGTTTGTTGGTGATGTGGACACCAAGGAACTTGAAGCTCTCAACCTGCTCCACTACAGCCCCGTCGATGAGAATGGGGGCATGCTTGGTCCTCCTTTTCCTATACTCCACAATCATCTCCTTTGTCTTGATCACATTGAGGGAGAGGTTGTGGTCCTGGCACCACAACCCTATAGGCTGTCTCGTCATTGTCGTTGATCAGGCCTACCACTGTTGTGTCATCGGCAAACTTAATGATAGTGTTGGAGTGGTGCCTGGCCATGCAGTCATGAGTGAAAAGGAGGGGACTGAGCACGCACACCTGAGGGGCCCCCGTGTTGAGGATCAGTGTGGTGGATGTGTTGTTACCTACCCTTACCACCTGTGTGCGGCCGTCAGGAAGTCCAGGATCCAGTTGCAGAGGGAGGCGTTCAGTCCCAGGGTCCTTAGATTAGTGATGAGCTTTGAAGGCACTATAGTGTTGAACGCTGAGCTGTAGTCAAGGAATAGCATTCTCACATACTGTAGGTGTTCCTTTAGTCCAGGTGTGAAAGAGCAGGGTGGAGTGCAATAGAGATTGGACTGGGTCTAGGTTTTCTGGGATAATGGTGTTTTTTTCATTTGATTTCACCTTTATTTAACCAGGTAAGCTAGTTGAGAACAAGTTCTCCTTTGCAACTGCGACCTGGCTAAGATAAAGCATAGCAGTTCGACCCATACAACAACACAGAGTTACACATGGGAATGGGAAATAAATACAGTATGGGAATGAGGTAGATAGCCCATCTGTATACAGCCTGTCTATGTACAGGTGCAGTGATCTGTGAGCTGCTCTGACAGCTGGTTCTTAAAGCTAGTGAGGGAGATGGGAAACTCCAGCTTCAGTGATTTTTGCAGTTCGTTCCAGTCAGTGGCAGCAGAGAACTGGAAGGAAAGGCGACCAAAGGAGGAATTGGCTTTGGGGGTGACCAGTGAGATATACCTGCTGGAGCGTGTGCTACGAGTGGGTGCTGCTATGGTGACCAGCGAGCTGAGATAGGGTGGGGCTTTACCTAGCAGAGACTTGAAGATAACCTGTAGCCAGTGGGTTTGGCGACGAGTATGAAGCGAGGGCCAGCCAACGAGAGCGTACAGGTCGCAGTGGTGGGTAGTATATGGGGTTTTGGTGACAAAATGGATGGCACTGTGATAGACTACATCCAGTTTGCTGAGTAGAGTGTTGGGAGGCTATTTTATAGATGACGTCGCCGAAGTCAAGGATCGGTAGGATGGTCAGTTTTACGAGGGTATGTTTGGCAGCATGAGTGAAAGAAGCTTTGTTGCAAAATAGGAAGCCGATTCTAGATTTAATTTTTGATTGGAGATGCTTAATGTGAGTCTGGAAGGAGAGTTTAGTCTAGCCAGACACCTAGGTATTTGTAGTTATCCACGTATTCTAAGTCAGAGCCGTCCAGAGTAGTGATGCTGGATGGGCAGGCAGGTGTGGGCAATGATCGGTTGAATAGCATGCATTTAGTTTTATTTGCGTTTAAGAGCAGTTGGAGGCCACGGAAGGAGAGTTGTATGGCATTGACGCTCGTCTGGAGGTTAGTTAACACAGTGTCCAAAGAAGGGCCAGAAGTATACAGAATGGTATCATCAGCGTAGAGGTGGATTAGAGAATCACCAGCAGCAAGAGCGACATCATTGATGTATACAGAGAAGAGAGTCAGCCCGAGAATTTAACCCTGTGGCACCCCCATAGGGACTGCCAGAGTTCCCGGACAACAGGCCCTCCGATTTGACACACTGAGCTCTATCAGAGAAGTAGTTGGTGAACCAGGCGAGGCAATCATTTGAGAAACCAAGGCTGTTGAGTCTGCCAATAAGAATGTGATGATTGACAGAGTCAAAAGCCTTGGCCAGGTCAATGAATACAGCTGCACAGTAATGTCTCTTATCGATGGTGGTTGTGAGCCATGACCAGCCTTTCAAAGCACTTCACGGCTACAGATGTGAGTGCTACGGGTCGGTAGTCATTTAGGCAGGTTACCTTAGTGTTCTTGGGCACAGGGACTATGGTGGTCTGCTTGAAACATGTTGGTATTACAGACTCCGACAGGGAGAGTTTGAAAATGTCAGTGAAGACACTTGCCAGTTGGTCAGCGCATGCTCGGAGTACACGTCCTGGTAATCCATCTGGCTCTGCGGCCTTGTGAATGTTGACCTGTTTAAAGGTTGCCTACGGAGAGCGTAATCACACAGTCATCCGGAACAGCTGATTCTCTCATGCATGTTTCAGTGTTACTTGCTTCAAAGTGAGCATAGAAGTTATTTAGCTCGTCTGGTAGGCTCGTGTCACTGGGAAGCTCGCGGCTGTGTCTAATAGTTTGCAAGCCCTGCCACATCCGACGAGCGTCGGAGTCGGTGTCGTATGATTTGATCTTAGTCCTGTATTGACGCATTGCCTGTTTGTTGGAGGGCATAGTGGGATTTCTTATAAACTTCTGGGTTAGAGTCCCGCTCCTTAAAGCAGCAGCTCTACCAATTAGCTCAGTGAGGATGTTGCCTGTAATCGATGGCTTCTGGTTGGGGTATGTACGTACAGTCACTCTGTGGACGACGTCGTCGATGCACTTATTGATGAAGCCAGTAACTGATGTGGTGTACTCAATGCCATCGGAAGAATCCCAGAACATATTCCAGTCTGTGCTAGCAAAACAGTCCTGTAGCTTAGCATCTGCTTCATCTGACCACTTTTTTATTGACCGAGTCACTGGTTCTTCCTGCTTTAGTTTCAGTCCAAAAAACAAAAAACTGCATAAACTGTTGTGTCTCCACTTTGATTGCGGCGTGAAGCATTCTGAAAATTTACAGGGGGCTCAAGAACGGAAGGATTTAGTTCCGATGGGGAGGAGATGTTGTATGCTTTTCAGAAGGATGATTATGTAAAGGTTGAGTTTTGAGTCCGTTTTTTTTTTCCCCCTCTGGTTGCACATTTAACATGCTGGTAGAAGTTATTGTCATTAAAAAAACAAATGATAGTCCCACTATGCGCAAACCAGATGGCATATTGCTGCAAAATGCTGTGGTAGCCATGCTGGTTAAGTGTGCCTTGAATTCTAAATAAATCTCTGACAAGTGTCACCAGAAAAGCACCCCCACACCTCCCTAATTCACGGTGGGAACCACACATGCGAAGATCATCCGTTCACCTACACAAAGATACAGCAGTTGAAACCGAAAATGACAAATTTGGACTCATCAGACCGAAGGACATATTTCCACCAGTCTAATGTCCATTGCTCGTATTTCCTGGCCCAAGCAAGTCTCCTTCTTATTGGCGTCCTTTAGTAGTGGTTTCTTTGCAGCAATTCGGCCATGAAGGCCTGATTCACGCAGTCTCTTCTGAACAGTTGATGTTGAAAAAAAAAAGAAGGTGGCTACTTTGAAGAATCTCAAATATAAAACATACATTTACTTTTTTGGTTACTACATGATTTCATATGTGTTATTTCATTGTGTTGATGTCTTCACTATTATTCTACAATGAAGAAAATAGTAAAAATAAAGAAAAACCCTGGAATTAGTCGGTGTGTCCAAACTTTTGACTGGTACCGTATGTTACAATATTAGTATTAGCATGCACAGAGAGCATTGAGTGACTAGAAAGCACATGCATACATTTGGAAAGTAAACACTGCATTTGGGTTGGCAGATGGCTGTGGAGCTAACCAATTAAACAGAAGTTAATCCCCAAAAACCAAAGCCCTAATAGCACTAAAATGAATATGATCTGATGGCATACGACAAGATCTATACAGGAATCCAAAAAACCTCCTGGTCTGTGGAGCAACAATATACTGTGTGCGAAGTGTGCAGACCGCTCATCTATTTATCCGTGAGACAACATCCACATATCATCAGACCTCTTACACAGATGGCAGATAGTGTGACTTTATTTCACCAGACATTAAATCCAGTATCTTCTAGGCCTATAATCTATTGATGGGGATATGCTTAACTCTCATACCTTGGACAGGAAAACATACAGCTCATGGTGAGTCTTGGTCACTGTGCTCCACGTTGAGTCCGACCACTGGACCTAGAAGAGGGGAGGAAGACAGCATCATTCATCAGTATGCTTTACCAAACACACATCATATACATTGCTTAGACAGTATGTCATTCCCCTGAAATATGCAGATGAAACAAAGTATGGTATTATTTGATACTTGGCAGTCAACCACTTTACTACATTCTGGGATCTGAACGACTCCACATTCCATTTGGTGATGTAGTTTAGTATTTAGATCGTCCGATGTGTCCTCATAAGTCACTTTTAATTAAACACACACAGACAGCTCCACTCTAAACTCCTGCTCAGAATGTTTGAGGTATTTGATTTTGTAGCGGGTCATTGCATACCTTAGTTATGGAAGTAAATAAGGATCTTAGAAAGAGCTAGGTTGGAATTTCTATGTACATGTTTTGAGCAGAAAAACATAACAAGCTCCCTTACGTACCCTGATAGTCATTGCCTTGAAAGGATGTTTTCCCATTGGGAAGAAGAACAAAAACTCACCCTGAACTACTCTTGACAAGTTTGCATACCAATAGAGGGCCTTTGATAATTTACACTAAGATTGAGTTGGTGTACTAAGAAAAAAACTGATGTTAAACATTTCAACCATCTTGTATCAACAGCATCAATACTTATCTAGACCTTCTCTGAAGGGAGTGGTGCCATACTGGAGTGTTGTCATACTGTCCTTTCAAAACATTACCCCGCTGGCCCTAAATATTCACAAATCATCTGAATCTTTAGAAAACATACCAAGAGGTGCTTTCTGTTGCCTCTCAAAGCAGACTAAATAATGAATGGTGACAGATTGAGTAGTAGGTTTTAGTCTCAGCCGCTCACCTCACTCAGATGGTTAGAGTGAACTGATGTTCTCTCATGCTTTGGAGGCCAAGAGAATAGGAAGGATTTTACTGGGCTCTGATTTGATTCAGTTAGGCTACTAGCCGCAATTATTTATTATTTTATTTGTTCATTGTTTGGGTTAGTTGTAGTTGTATGTATATGTAGCCTAACATTTCAGAAACAATAGTTGACTGAGAGACTTTTAGGCTATAGCGCTCAATCACAGACAAGCACATACTTTTTCTGATGCTTATACCGTGTGTGGAAGGCTATATGAAAATATTCTACTCTGTAAATAGTGCATTTTTTGAATGTGACATTCCATCATCACTGGGACCAATAATCTGCTCTGCGGGGGGTTCTGAACACAACAAGCTCTTTCACAGCCTGGCAGTCTACTCTACTCTGTCCATCACAGAGTTAACCTGTGGAGTCTGGTAGTTGGTGCTCCCCTACTGAACACCAATGAGTCCCAAATGGCTCCCTATTCCCTTTCTAGTGGACTACTTTTGACCAGGGCCCAGCTCTGGTTAAAAGTAGTGTACAACACAGGGAATAGGGTACCATTTGGGAAACAGATCTTCACCTTGATCCCTGACAAAGGTGAATGATAAGGTACTCATCAGCTTGAAGTGGGATATAAAAAAATCTGTTGCTCTTTGAATACAATGTACATTTCGCTAATATGTTTATACCCAAATAAATTCAATTTAACTCCCAAACTGTTTCTTTCAACACTTGAGCTGCTTCCAACGTTGACTAGTGTAAATTCCTCAGACACTGAAGGGACTGATAGGGAGAGTCGTTTTGGCTTTAGTAGCCAGGCTAGGCTCCTTATAAACATCTGAATAATAATGTCTGATTTGTAGGCCCAGTTCAAGCCGGACACAGGAGGTAGTGGTTTGTCTAGTATGTCTGCCCTTCACAAAAGGAGAGACAAAAGGAAAACAGTGAGCATTGAAAACCAATGATTAATGAGTGTTTTAAACCCCAAGTCCTCTCTGATCAGGGTGAAAAGATAACCAACATTTTCATTATTTAGTTTAGAACAGATAAAGGAGCCAAGGATGTAATTCCCATCGCCTTAGTGGAAAAGTGAATAACGCTGAATTAATGTGAAACAATTCAACAAGTAATATGCTAGGCCTACTTCTCAAAGCATTGTTTTACACTGAACTCAGCACAGGCCTACCCTAGTATTACAGGCTACTCTTAGTTGTGTTGTGTATAGCCTAGAGTAGACAGAGTGAAATTCCTCCTGTGCTGAAGATGATGGATGTTCTCCCCTATTTAACTCACTTAACACCCTCTTTCATATACCATGCCCAGCGGAACAGATGGCACAGCCCAGCAAGCCACTTTCTCTTTTGTGTGTGTGTGTGTGTGTGGGTTGGTTCTTCTATCCTTGTGGGGACCTAAAATCCTTAAGTCCCCACAAGGATAGTAAAACAATAAATTCTCCCTCATGGGAACATTTTCCACATCCCCATATGGACAAAGGCTATTTTAAGCTTAGGGGTTAGGTTTAGGGTTACAATTAAGGTTAGAACTAGGGTAAGGGGTTAGTGGTTAGGTGTAGGGTTACAGGTTAAGGAATATAGGATTTTTAATGGAAATTAACTTTAGGTCCCCACAAGGAAAGAAGAACAAAATGTGTGTGTGTGCGCGTCAGTTTCCAGCCCTGGCTAGCAGCAACATTTTACCACTGTCCACCTCCACATTTCAGCCAAGAGGGTTTCCACTGCCAGTTGATTCCTTACACAGTCTGTACAGCGCCTCTTAACTTAGGCTACATTGGTGCATCATTTTCAAGTAGGCTATAAGACAGCAGGGTTCAATAACAGATAAACCCTTCTCCAGCACCAAAAAAGCCTGGAGAGCAGGTTTCAGAAACCTGTTGGACCAAACACAATCCTCTCACTGAGATATCTCCCTTAGACCAAGGGAATTCTAGCTTGGTCAAGCAAACTGACCGCTGCACTCACGTTTCATTAGATTTAATACGAGGTTGGTTTCACAAGGCGAAGGGAAATCCCCTTAAAAAATCCAGAGGCAACACTGAGCCTCTGCCTAGGTACAACCTGTTAGGCTAACCGAAGACTTCATTCTGCCCAGCCACACAGATGATAAGGATGGGAATTGGATCAAGGCCAGGACGGCCATTCCTTCCATTCACGAGTGTCACACACACCTCCACGCAGTCACACACTGTCAGTACCACTGTCTCTGTAGAGCAGACTACGCAGAAACAGGTAAGGTTTAGAAGTCTCCTAAATAAAGCTCATCTTGTTATCCATATAACTTTGATCCGATTTTAACTGTTAAGTGACCAACACAACACTTATTATCGTTAGGATGTGTTGGCAGTATGTTCTAGGTACTTAGCTAAGTAGCCTTCATGGTTTTGGTCAATTTCAGTAGATCACAGATAAGGACAGCATTAGTCAGAAATACATCTATTCTATTACTACTCCAGCTATCTGAGCAAAAGCATCAGCAACGTTGTGGTGAGGACATCATCTCATGATCTCAGTGTTATGAAATCTTGGAGCTTCCCTCAAGTCTTTCAACCCTCTAGTCTAAATGGAAGACTTTCCGTTTTTTAACAGGCTGATATGATGCCGCCGCAAGCTTGTAAAAACAGTCACGGCAGATGTTATGGGGTCGCGAACGATCAAGGACATATTTCCACCAGATTGTGTTCTCTTGCAAAGGAGGGCAGCATGTGAATAGCAGGGAGCAATCCTTCCTGCTGTCCTATTTAACCTGGCTCTCTCCGTCTTGCTCTCCTCCTCCCCCTCACAGACTCCTCAGCACAGTGCTGTTTGTCACAATGCCTGGCCATAGAGGACGGACTGTTGAGTCAGGGCCAGGCAAAGTCTTAGATCTCTGCCTGTCCAGATGTTGTAACAGAACATTGCACGATTTACAGAAAAAAAAATACAAAATATTGCATGGACAATCTGAAGCTCAGGATGAACGTTTTTTTGGGGGGGTGACATAATTTGAATGTGAGGAAGCGCAAACCAATCTGGTGGTCAACGATATATAGGTCTAATAAAAATAAGTATACCTACACACTACAGGGGTATGCTTCAAAAATCATGAAAAATTTGAGTCCAAACGTGAACATACCTCAATACTGTATTCCTGGTTTCCTTGGTTCCAAAAGATCTTCTTTAGCTCAATCTTGTCAATGTGAACTGCTACAGGAAGAAAGAAGTCCAGGGTTATTCTTTTGAGAAATTAATTGCTGTTCACCCAAATGTAATTTTGATTAACACAGAATACATTGAACACTGTTAAAGGAATGGCATTGCTCTCCTTACCCAGAGTCAGAAGAACTCATGGGACACCATTTACATATCTCTGCATGCATACTGAAGGAAGTTAGCGGTAGTTTCACAAGCATTGCTACTATACCTGTAGACTTCCAGTCATTGCGCTAACACTAGTTAGCATTGGCTTGGGAAACTACCGCAAACCTCCTTCATAGTACACGAAGAGAAATAAAAATGATATCAACGAGTTCACCTGCCTCTGTGCAAGTAGAACATGGGAATCAATGCAAGAATCTCACAGTATCAGTTTAAAACTACAGATAATTGGAATATATCCTGTCTATTGAGCCATATTTTACCATTTGTTTGGGTCTCTTGTTTTTACCTCAAACGTACTAGGCTACAATACATCTTGCTTGAACACTCCTCTCAACATGTGAATGAGACACCTCAGAGGATGCAATAACAAACAGGATTGAGACTACCTTCTCTCTGAGATAAGGTCCTGTTCGGGAGCTGCTTGGGAATACAGTAGGCCGACTGACCCATGTCAGTGCTCCTGAGGCTGAGGTCCTCCTTTCGAAGGGTATGCTGCAACCAAGAAAGTGAAGTGATTGGTGCTTTTGTAAAAAAATATATATTTTAAAGTGCGTTCTTCCCCCAATAATAGTCCCACTAAACAAATTCCCCCTTACAACACTTAACTGGAACCAATACTAATTTCCTCCTCTCCACATGCTTTGAAAACTAAATTTTTTTCTCCTTTTTCAGTTTAATTTATATTCATAAGTCAGCTCTGTTTTGATTAGAAATATCGCCTATCCGCAGGAAAGTGTAGGGTAACTGTCTTAACGAGACATAATTATGCCGAGAGCCAGTCAAGAGGGCATGACAGAGTGCCCCTATAAGAGAGCAGTCAGTCAGACAGACGAGAGAGAGAGGGTGTTTGTCTCGTTCAAACTCCTGGCTTTTTCATTGGATGCCAGAGAGAAAGAGGGGGAGCGAGAGAGAGAGAAAGAAAGAGAGGGAGAGAGAAAGTGAAAGAGAGAAAGAGGGGGAGAGAGAAAGAAGGAGGGGGAGAGAAAAAGGTTTCTCCAACACAATGCAAAGTAAGATCACAATGCAACCATTCACAAGAATGCTGGGTGTTCCCATTCATAATAGCTAGCTACAATGGAGAAGATGACAGAAGACACAGTAGCCGTGGCCAGCATGTCTGCTGAAACCAGATAAGCTGTCTCTCTCTCTCTCTCTATTCTCCTGATTGAAAAAGTGATCTTCATTCTATGGCGTCTGTCATTTTGTTGACAGCACAATGAACTCGGCTTGTAGTCATATGGCCATGCACTCAAGACTGTTCTTGGAAATGAAACTGCTTTAAGCAATACTTGGTATGAAAGGGTTGAACCACTTTCCTCTCTTTTTAGGCTCCACAAGTCTATTCGCATCAGTGCATGCTACGATTATTACGGTCTATCCCTACAGCAATTATTTGGTCCCACTTTACTAGAAATAAAGTGCTACATTAGGTCATCTGAACTCAAATCTGATTCCATATAGATTTTGTATTAAAAAAGTAATCTGTTCATTCCTATGATCTAGGTGGCCTCTAACATTTTAGAAAAACAGGTTATTCTTGTTTAAGTAGTACCTACCTCATGAATTATTGTCAAAGTAAAAGTCAGGTAAAAGTCTTACTGGGGAACGCCCCCTGTGGACTTGTCAACATCATATGTACCAGGGCCCCCCGACGGGGTGGGTGCATTTCAATAGTCAACAGTAGCAAAGCCTTTGCTGGCTTTTTTCTTCTCGTTTCCACACCTGCACTGATCTAACCGCACAGGATAATAAATGTGATGGGAGCCTTTCACCTGCTCAGTTCAATCAGGTCAGTGACAATAAGAAGTGAGGTAATGAGTTGAGCTAAGGAGAGGAGGTAAGGTGAGGAGGCCCCTTTAGATTCACTCTTGAGACGCACTTAAACTGTCAATGTGATGCTTACCTGGACGCTCGGGCGGTTGTGGCAATACCTTCTCTCCTCTATGGCCCGTTCCACATTGTCCAACTGGTGCCTGGCAGTATCCCTCTGGTGAAAAGAGAACGCCGGGTGCAGCGAGGCCATGGTGAAAAGCAGAGCCAAGTGCTCCAGGGAACCCGACTCTGCCTCCAGTGGAGGCCCACTGGGATGCTCCAATCTCCCGGACTTCATTCCACCATCGCGAGGGGAATGTTGATCAGGTACATTCTGAGCGCTCCCACGTGGAGATACTGGAACGCCATGATAAGTATTCAAGAACAGCGCTGGATCCATATGGTTCAAAGCACGATAAAGTGTGCTCGCGCATTCTCTGTTTTCAGATCTCAAAAGTGACAGGCAGACAAGTAGTTTGGAACGAACGACAGGGTCGGCAACGTCCATAAGGAGGCCCAAGTCAGTTTGACTGTTCGCCCTTATCTCAAAGTCTCGGAAGACGTGGAAATCTTTCCGTGCAAGGTCCTCAAGGCAGGATCCGAAAAAGCGAAGCTCAAGTGGTTGACACATATGAAGTATTCCGTACATAAACTCTATCCGCTTTGCTGGGTTGAGGTGCAAGCCGAACCACTCAAACACCGTCTCCTTGTCAATTTGCGACAGGCGACACGATTCCCTCGTTGAATCCTTGAATCGGTGGCTCACACCACGGTACGGAATCGAATCAATAGTGAGACTGTTGTAATCGGTATTTTCCTGCTCGTCTTCGACGGTATGGTGTTCTTCCTCCGCCGTTCGCATGGGCAGTTTAATTTTCAGCATGATCAACTCTGACAGGACTTGTTAGCAATTATCAATTCATTCAAATGTATCGGAGCATTACATACTCGCTCCGTTCGCATCTGTACACTGCCGCGGAGTAGTATTTATGTGATATTAGAAGGAATTTCAATAGTGAGATTATGTATAACTGGCTCAGTAACTCATTTCATACACTGACTGTACCACTCGAAAATCCCATAGTTGACTCCTCCCATCTTTCATCAAACTGCTGGGTCCTAACTTCATCCTCTGTACCGGGTCGTGACAAGGGTGTATTTACCAGAGGTCACCGAAGTCACTTTCTCTCATTAATGTAAAAACATTTTTTTAAACTAAATGTGTCAGTGCTGTCATAATGGATTGTTATTCTATAATATTCTATTTCATTCTATATTCGATATATAATTGCATGAAACTGTGAAGTGCAATTCACTGAAACATATTTACACAATAAAGAGAGTAATGGCGTCTTTTTGTAGGTACCAACTCGGTCATGGCTAGAAGGGATCCAGCTTCTGTTCTGAGATAAATAAATAAAAAACATGTTTTTACCTTTTATTTAACTAGGCAAGTCAGTGAAGAACAAATTCTTATTTACAATGACGACCTAGTAACAGTGAGTTAACTGTCTTGTTCAGGGGCAGAACGATAGATTATTAGCATGTCAACTCGGGATTAGGTCTAACAACCTTTCGGTTACTAGTCCAACGCTCTAACCGCTAGTCTACCTGCCGCCCCGATCGTCACTTTTGGAATTTTTAAGCATTTATGAAAAAATACATAAAGGCTTCATAATTTATAATACTCAGGTTAACTGGCTGATTGTCTTATGAACAAATCCTATAAAATATCAACCTGTGTTAATCTCAGACCTTATTTCAGAGTTTATTCCAAACCCCTATTCTTTCCCCATTAATTTTGCCGATAGGAATTTCTGAACGAACCAGAGGTAAATAATGTACGTTTTTTAGGACTACAAGCTGGCTAGCTCTATATTGCACAATATATAGTCAAATATTTTTTACAACTAACCCATGATAGACGTTTCCAATGTGATTAAATTAATCATTGTGGGCAGAACAAGCAAAGGAGCCGTTTCAAATATTTTTAATTGGAAAATATTTTAGAAGCATTCATTGATGTCTATTGATTAAAAAATTATGCAATATGATTCTAAATATAACATATGTCTTGAATACTGTCATATACACAGCATTTTAACATAATATTCTAACAAACCACCTGAAGATGCAGGAATCAATGCTATTTGTGACATTGTTTCATTGATGAGTCAGTCTAGGTAAATCATTAGATCTGATAGCAAAAATGTACAAATTAAATGGGTCCACCCAATAGAATGCAGCATTGTTGTTTGATAGTAATTTTCCATGAGCATGTGAACATTCCAACTGGTTTCAACATTATTTTATCAGCCTGCATACACTTTTGTATAGACTCCCATATAACAAGATGTAAAGGTGTGAAAAACATAGAACGCTACTTTTTTGGAGACATCATATAACTGTCACGGGCTTCGTAAGAAGTAGACCAAACTGTGGCGTACATTTCTGTTTATTTAGGTAAATGACGCCAACAAAGACACGACCGTGAAGCTTAACATAGTCAACTACCCACAAAACAACAGGGAAAGAAGGCTGCCTAAGTATGATTCCCAATCAGAGAAAACTATAGACAGCTGTCCCTGATTGAGAACCATACCCGGCCAAAACATAGAAGCACAAAAACCTAGAAAAGAAAACAGAATGCCCACCCAAATCACACCCTGACCAAACCAAAATAGAGACATAAAAGGCTCTCTCAGGTCAGGGTGTGACAATAGCAATTTGATCAGGGGCTTGTGGGGAACAATTTAATAACATCAAACCTTTGCCACCTCAAAGTGGACACATTTGGACTATTATGCCATTTAGCAGATGCTTTTTTATCCAAAGCAGTTTACAGTTGTGCGTGCATAATGTTTATGTATGGCTGGCCCCAGAAGGAATCAAACTATCAACCCTTGGCATTGTAAGCTCCATGCTTTACCAACTGAACCATCTGGCCCATACAGCTCGAAGATGGCCCTGTTGAGTACGCCAGCAGCAGGTGGTGAGGGAAGGAGAAGGTAGCTAATCAATGGGTATCGTTTCAATGTTGTATGAGTGATCCTTTTCATTTATATATGATCTACTAACTGCAATAAAGAGGGAGCTCCAGATTTGGCAGTAATGGCATAAAGTGGAAGGGTTTTGGACCATCTGTTCCACAAAATGAAACCAAATAAACAAGTATAGCTATGTTTGTTTGTATTTTTGTTGAAAGTTTGACCTTTGACTATACCTCTCACAGGTGGCTGCAAGCAGGCAGGTTTCAGAGTCTGGGTGTAACCCCTCCCCTCTAATCCACTTCCAAACCCACTAGGCCCTCCTTGAGAAGTCTCAGGTCTACATCACAGCTTTGTGGTATAAAAAGGCTTCTAGAAACATCTATTCATGTCTGCTAGCTACATTACAGCGTGTCATCTTGTACAGCGCGGAGTAGCCTATTGGAGTAGATTTATATACAGGAAATGCTTTGTGTTACTGCAGGACTGTTTGCATTTACACTGATGAATGGCATATTGGCAGGCGAGGAGTAAAGAGTGGAGGTAAGAGAAGGATAACTCATAACTGTCTGAACATTTTTTTTCCTGATTTTCCTGTAAAACATGTACAATCATGTTCACTTCTTCAAAGTGTAGTTTTTGTTACAAATGTGATTTATCACATATAACTTTGAAAGTCATTGGCTTATTACATCTTTACTAAAATATATAGTTTGCCTTTACATTTACGTCTTTTAGCAGACGCTCTTACAGTACCAATTAGGGTTAAGTGCCTTGCTCAAGGGCACATTGGCAGATTTTTCACGGAGTTGGCTCAATGCTCTTAACTGTTAGACTACCCGCTGCCCCATTCACAGGGTGTGTGCTTTCTGTGTATAAAAATGTATCCCCTATCTTCATTTAATTCAAGGAGGACTTTGCACTACGGTTGCTCGCTCAACAGTGAAGACATGAATATTATTAGGATCAGTATTAACAATTGCATGCAATTTCTAGCTAATATCACTTGAGCTGCTCTTTAGAATGCAGATAGACATGAAAGCAAAGAAAGTCCAGGGCTCTCTGATGTCAGAGGCTGCCTACCTGCTCAGTCCTCGATTATACCTCACAGACAGCACCCGGTAACCCATTTTAATGTTCCTCAAGGGCCATCTTCCCTGAGGGTCTGCCTCCCTCCTATGTGTTTGTGGCCAAGAGCCCCACCGGCCGTGAGAAGTTGGACCTGATCAGAGTGCTCTCTCAGGACAGGCTGAAACAGTTTGTTGTGACACTCAATGGGCTGGACAAGTCTGCCACCTTCACCATCACAACCAGCAGTGTCATCAAGAAAGAACAGTGTGTCATATTCAATGATCGAGGCATTAAGGTCTGTAGAAACACACTGAAATAATGACCCCAAAACCTTAGGACTGGTTTCCTGGACACACATTAATCCTAGTACTGGGCTTTAAAGCATATTAAATGGATAGCTTAAAACTTCTTAGGGCTAGGTGTCAATGGGACACCCGTCGACAACTTCTGGTGAAATTGGAGGGGGCGAGATACAAAAACTGAGGCTTTACTGCGATCCTGAGCAAATTGAGGAAGAGACGGCGTGTGATATACACTCTGTGGTGAGTGTAATGATACTGTAACTACGATACTCATTGTTTACTTCCATATGTCACTGAAGGTTGAGGTTTAATGCAGGGAGCCAAAGATACAATTATCATCTTCATATCATTATCTCTCTCTGTTTATTTCTATACAGGAGGATGACAGGGGGAGTATGCTTGTTGGTTGTCTATGTGTTGCTCAGTTTTTACAGTACATTTGTACACTTGTTGCGTTGTCCCTGTTATGTTAAACTGTTTTCTGCCCCCAGTGTCTCCTGGACAGACAACCTGCAGCAGTGGAGAGCTGTAACTGCCCCAGGGGAAACCTGGGCCTCCTGGTCTTCCTGGGCCTATTGTGATTAAGTAATACCATGTTAGACTAGAAAAGTACATTTCCTGAAGAAAATGTGGTGTGCTTGCTAGCTTGTTTTAATGTATTTATGGTTATGAGGTAAGTTATAGTAGTGGTAGTGACTGCAGTAGAAATGGTAGTGACTGGTTATAGTTGAAAAAGTAGGTAGATGAAGAGATTGGTTGGTTGTTTGATTTATTTGGATGGGATAAGATAGGATAGCATGAACATTTGAAAGTTGTTTTTGTGTGTCTAACAGTTCAAAAGTTACTGTTGGCGAGTTATTTTATGCAAATGTATGCACATTTATATAGTTATAGTTATAATTTTATGTTAGGATAGCCTGAACATGTGAAAGTTGATTTGGTTTATTTCCATTGAAATGGATTGGATTTTAAATATTGTCGTAGTTCAAAAAGTAAAAATACTATCAAAAATGTTTTCTCAAGCAATCTAAGTTGGGGACGTATGCACATCTGAAAGTTTGTTTCGTGGTAATATCTTAAAGCGTTTAAGCGCAAGAGTGAGCCATATAAATAAAACAATTATTTGACTATGTAAGAAATCTAAAGTTGTGCTTTGCCTTCAGCAAGAAGGAATGGAAACACTGTACACCTGGTGACCGTGTCAGTGTGCCCAGCGCCCGGCCCACCACAGGAGTCGCTAGTGCGCAATGAGACAAGGACATCCCAGCTGGCCAAACCTTCCTGTAACTCGGAGGACGCTGGTCGATTGCATGAAGGATTAATTGATTGAGGAAATTGATGGATCATTTATTGAGATTTTTTTTTTAAATGGCTCTACAAAATGCAAACTCTTTTATGAGATGGGTACAGCTACTTCATAGCATGTCTGTTTGACCGCTGTAGGGCTTCCAAGGTGAGAATGGGAGGGAGGGGTCACCTGGTACTGACGTTAAGCCTGTGAGTACTGGCAATCTCTCTTACATTATACAATATATCTGATTTCAAAACTATCTTTTCCATATTCAATTTATACCAAGAGAATCATATACTATTATACTGTAGGGCCAAGCTCCCAGCCCTCCAGGATCTCTGTATCAGGCGGTGTGAAAGGAAGGCCTGGGAAAATCTTTAGAGACTCCAGCTACCCAAGCCATAGACTGTTCTCTCTGCTTCCGCACGGCAAGTGGTACCGCTGCACCAAGTCTGACACCAACAGGCTCTTGAACAGCTTCGATCCCCAAGCCATAAGACAACTAAATAGTTATTTTTGCACTGTCTCTATGCACACTTACAGGATGCTACACACTCAAGCACACTGACACACACACACGCAGACACACACAGGCAGACACACTCACTTTATTTGCTTACACGCACATATGTACACACATTTATACACACTCAAATACAATCATCATATACGCTGCTGCTACTCTTTTTATCATATATCCTGATGCCAATTCACCTTACCCCTATACATATCTACCTCTATCACTCCAGTATCCCTGTACATTGTAAATATGATATTGGAACTGACCCTGCATATAGCTTACTTCTCGTGTTCTTCTTATTTTAATTTAGTTTGTTTTTGTTCTACCTTATTTTACTTTTAGTGCTACATTGATATTGATTACTGGGTTTAGAGTTTGCAAGACATACATTTCACTGCACTTGTGACTGTGACATTAAAACTTGAAACGTGACACTACAGTATAGTGTTTTTGATAATGAAATTAATTGTTGCTAATTTCGATTGTGAAAGGGAAGTCAGGTTAACGTGGAGGAATGGGACCAAAGTGAGTGAATACATGTCACCATTAGATGTTTTAACAACCATTTCAGCATTTGTTTGATTATTCTCTTTGCCACTTGTGACAGAAAAATTATGTATTCACCTTATTTGTTGGATATGTAACAATTATTTACTTAAACAATGAGATATTTCTGTCCTGCTAATGCTGAGTTTTAGGGTGTCCACTCTAGCTTCCTGGTGATAAAATCTACAGCTGGCATTCCAGTGACAGGATGTGGGGTGGTTGTAACTGGGATAGAGAGGAGTAGAACAAAGGCCTCAATGGTTCTTAGACATCCTGGCCTGGGAAATTAGGCCAGGGTCGGGGGTTAAGATAATGCCAGGGGCAGATAAAGACAGGATGAGACCAAAGTGGCTTATGGTGCCCCCAGTCAATATGGGAGGGGTGGAACCAAGCATTCTGGGTATTAGCTATATAAACTGTGTATTGTCTGTATGATTCAGACTCTCAGCCTAACAGTCAGAACAAGACTGTTGGGCTGACGGATGAATTATTGCAATAATTAATCGATATTAAATAAGTATTATTGTTTGAAGAAATTACAGAGTCTCTCTAAGTACTGAATTTCCACAAGACACTGTCTTAATGCGTTTTAACTCTCCTTCCGTGGCCTCCAACTGTTCTTAAATGCAAGTAAAACTAAATGCATGCTCTTCAACCGATTTCTGCCCGCACCAGCCCGCCCGCCCAGCATCACTACTCTGGACAGTTCTGACTTAGAATATGTGGACAACTACAAATACCTAGGTGTCTGGTTAGACTGTAAACTCTCCTTCCAGACTCACATTAAGCATCTCCAATCCAAAATGAAATCTAGAAATTCTAGAAAATCTAGTTTCCTAATTCGCAACAAAGCATCCTTCACTCATGCTGCCAAACATACCCTCGTAAAACTGACTATCCTGCCGATCCTTGACTTCGGCAATGTCATTTACAAAATAGCCTCTAACACTCTACTCAGCAAATTGGATGCAGTCTATCACAGTGCCATCCGTTTTGTCACCAAAGCCCCATATACTACCCACCACTGCGACCTGTATGCTCTCGTTGGCTGGCCCTCGCTTCATATTCATCGCCAAACCCACTGGCTCCAGGTCATCTATAAGTCTCTGCTAGATAAAGCCCCGCCTTATCTCAGCTCACAGGTCACCATAGCAGCACCCACCCGTAGCACGCGCTCCAGCAGGTATATCTCACTGGTCACCATCAAAGCCAATTCCTCCTTTGTCCGCCTTTCCTTCCAGTTCTCTGCTGCCAATGACTGGAATAAATTGCAAAAATCACTGAAGCTGGAGACCTATATCTCCCTTACTAACTTTAAGCTCCAGCTGTCAGAGCAGCTCACAGATCACTGCACCTGTACATAGCCCATCCAACTACCTCATCCCTGTCACGGTCGTGAGGAGAGACGGACCAAGGCGCAGCGTGATTGGAGTTCCACATCTTTATTTTAGTGAAACTTAAACAAACCAAGAAACAAACAGCGACCGTGAAGTACCGTAGTGCTACATGCACTCACTCAAAACAATATCCTACAAAGCAGGTGGGAGAAAGGGCTTCCAAATATGATCCCCAATTAGAGGCAACGATTACCAGCTGCCTCTAATTGGGAACCATACAAACCAGCCACATAGAAAATAAAGGACTAGAACACCACCCTAGTCACGCTCTGACCTAAACACCATAGAGAACCGAGGGCTCTCTATGGTCAGGGTGTGACAGTACCCCCCTCCCCCCAAAGGTGCGGACTCCGGCCGCAAAACCTGAAACCAAATGGGGAGGGTAGGGGGTGGGGGTGACTAATGTCAGTGGCAGCTCCGATGCGGGTCGTACCCCCCCCCCCCCGCCCACGTATCTGGCCATGGAGCTGGGTTGGACCCCGCGCCCGTACTGGTCACCGGTGCCGAGGAAGGCTCTGGCCATGGAGCTGCGTTGGACGCCGAGCCTGGACTGGGCACCAGTCACAGTGGAAGGCTCCGGCCATGGAGCTGGGTTGGACGCCACGCCCGGACTGGGCACCGGCGCCAAGGAGAGCTCCGGCCATGGAGCTGGGTTGGACGCCGTGCCTGGACTGGGCACCAGCGCAGAGGAAGGCTCCTGCCATGGAGCGGGACTGGACACCGTGCCTGGACTGGGCACCTGCGCAGGGGAAGACTCCGGCCTAGGAGCGGGACTGAGGAGGCGCACTGGAGGCCTGGTGCGTGGAGCCGGCACAGGTGGCACCGGACTGGTGACACGCACTTCAGGGCGAGTGCGGGGAGCTGGCACAGGACGTACCGGACTGGGGAGGCGCACTGGAGGCCTGGTGCGTGGAGCCGGCACAGGTGGCACCGGACTGGTGACACGCACTTCAGGGCGAGTGCGGGGAGTTGGCACAGGACGTACCGTACTGGGAAGGCGCACTGGAGGCCAGATGAGTGAAGCCGGCACAGACTTCACCAGACTGCTGACAGGCTCTTCAGGTCGAATGTTGAGCAGAACACACTTGACCAACATCTCTCTCATCTCTCTCTTTCCCAACTTCTCCACCACCTCCCTGACGGTCTCTGGCTCTTCAGGGTGAGTATGGGGAGCTGGCACAGATGGCACCAGACTGATAACCCGCTCTTCCACTGCTCCGCCGACCACCCCCGCCTGACCAGTGTCGTCGCTGTCCTTCCCCTCGTGCCCCCCTCCCCCAAAATCTTGGTGTTTCTGTTTCCACGGTCCCCAGTGTCGTCGCTGTCCTTCCACCTTTCTTGGTGTCATCTTCCAAGGAAGGGTCTCACATCCGGACATGATTTCCTCCCATGTCCAAAATTCCTTAACCTCCAGAACACGCTGCTTGGTCCTGCGTTGGTGGGATATTCTGTCATGTTTGTTGAAATGGACGGACCAAGGCGCAGCATGATTAGAGTTCCACATCTTTATTTTAAGTGAAACTACTCAACAAAACAATAAACAGGCAACAAGCACAAACACAAACAATATCCCACAACACAGGTGGGAACAATGGAGAACTTAAGTATGGTCCCCAATTAGACACAACGACAATCAGCTGCATCTAATAAAGTGGCTGGAGTAGAGTCAGTGTCATTGACAGTGTGTTGGCAGTAGCCACTCAATGTTAGTGGTGGCTGTTTAACAGTCTGATGGCCTTGAGATAGAAGCTGTTTTTCAGTCTCTCTGTCCCAGCTTTGATGCACCTGTACTGACCTCGCCTTCTGGATGGCAGCGGGGTGAACAGGCAGTGGCTCGGGTGGTTGATGTCCTTGATGATCTTTATGGCCTTCCTGTAGCATCGGGTGGTGTAGGTGTCCTGGAGGGCAGGTAGTTTGCCCCCGGTGATGCGTTGTGCAGACCTCACTACCCTCTGGAGAGCCTTACGGTTGAGGGCGGTGCAGTTGCCATACCAGGCGGTGATACAGCCCGCCAGGATGCTCTCGATTGTGCATCTGTAGAAGTTTGTGAGTGCTTTTGGTGGCAAGCCGAATTTCTTCAGCCTCCTGAGGTTGAAGAGGCGCTGCTGCGCCTTCCTCACGATGCTGTCTGTGTGAGTGGACCAATTCAGTTTGTCTGTGATGTGTATGCCGAGGAACTTAAAACTTGCTACCCTCTCCACTACTGTTCCATCGATGTGGATGGGGGGGTGTTCCCTCTGCTGTTTCCTGAAGTCCACAATCATCTCCTTAGTTTTGTTGACGTTGAGTGTGAGGTTATTTTCCTGACACCACACTCCGAGGGCCCTCACCTCCTCCCTGTAGGCCGTCTCGTCGTTGTTGGTAATCAAGCCTACCACTGTTGTGTCGTCCGCAAACTTGATGATTGAGTTGGAGGCGTGCATGGCCACGCAGTCGTGGGTGAACAGGGAGTACAGGAGAGGGCTCAGAACGCACCCTTGTGGGGCCCCAGTGTTGAGGATCAGCGGGGAGGAGATGTTGTTGCCTACCCTCACCACCTGGGGGCGGCCCGTCAGGAAGTCCAGTACCCAGTTGCACAGGGCGGGGTCGAGACCCAGGGTCTCGAGCTTGATGACGAGCTTGGAGGGTACTATGGTGTTGAATGCCGAGCTGTAGTCGATGAACAGCATTCTCACATAGGTATTCCTCTTGTCCAGATGGGTTAGGGCAGTGTGCAGTGTGGTTGAGATTGCATCGTCTGTGGACCTATTTGGGCGGTAAGCAAATTGGAGTGGGTCAAGGGTGTCAGGTAGGGTGGAGGTGATATGGTCCTTGACTAGTCTCTCAAAGCACTTCATGATGACGGATGTGAGTGCTACGGGGCGGTAGTCGTTTAGCTCAGTTACCTTAGCTTTCTTGGGAACAGGAACAATGGTGGCCCTCTTGAAGCATGTGGGAACAGCAGACTGGTATAGGGATTGATTGAATATGTCCGTAAACACACCGGCCAGCTGGTCTGCGCATGCTCTGAGGGCGCGGCTGGGGATGCCGTCTGGGCCTGCAGCCTTGCGAGGGTTAACACGTTTAAATGTCTTACTCACTTCGGCTGCAGTGAAAGAGAGACCGCATGTTTCCGTTGCAGGCCGTGTCAGTGGCACTGTATTGTCCTCAAAGCGGGCGTGTGAAACCTCAAAATGTTTTTCTGAAATTTTAAAACACCAGGGATGCCACTATTGATTTAACTTTGCAAATCTCCTGTACACAGGCAATACTTCCCTTGGTGGAGTGACAACAATTATTTTAAGTGTACGCTATAAGTGCAGTGAAAGTCACTATGCAGGTGATCCTGACCATCCATCATCTGACTCAAATTCATTGATGTACCTTTTTTTTTTTTTTTTTAGAGAACAACATAATGCTTTCAATCTAGCAGCTCCAGTCTGCTGGTCTCATGCCTAGGTTGCAGTTTAAATCTACATAATTATTTATAACATTTTATCACATGCAGTTGTAGGAGAAAGGTTGAATGCATAACTTTTGATCTGATCATTGCAGGGATGCAGTACACTGAGTGGAGTAATTGTAGGTAACATGGATAAAGCTGAAGAGCAGTCAATAAATTGTGGATGTGACTGCACAGAGGATGTATCTTAATTTGATCATGTTGTTGCAAGAATTTTCCCGCACAGCAGGAAATGCAAGCTTGAAGTATAGTTTGTCATTTCCACTTGGAAATGTAAAACTTGATTTGCCTTAACGAAAAAAATTATCAACCCCTACAAAAATTATAAATGTAATATATGTTATAAATTCACATTTCCTGTTGCTGCAGGATTATTTTCCTGCTGTGAGAAACTGGGTCAAATTAAGATACATAATCTGTAGGTATATATCAAACACTTTGGTGGTTACACATTTTAAAGTCTTAATCAACACATCCTCAATATTTACAGTGTTAGGTTCTTATTTTTCAGAGTAAATAACCCACGGACACTAGAGAAGCTTTAACCAAGTTGAATTCTTCCCAAAGGTTCTGTACAGCTGTAATCAGACAGCAAAACATTTCTCTCCATTGGTTATATACATCCTACTTAAGACATTCCCTCTCTCCAACCCTTAGTTTATGCCCAAGAGAAAGAAGGTAACCAGATACTAACCCTGATTACTCCCTTAAGGGGAACTGACCTCACCACTCACCTCCTGATCCACAGATATCCATCTGTCTTCCCTATATAAACACGGGGCTCTGCTTCCGTCCCCCAACACATTCCAACTCATTCCACAGATATCTGTCCTTCTACAGGGAACCCTTAACTTTCTCCTTTAATTCTATGCTTCTTTCTCTATCATTTATTTGATATCTCAATGTTCAAAATGTCGAACCCAACAACAGCCATTACAGTTTTACCATGTATTTTTACGAGATCATACAGACCTTATGTTTCTAATGATAGGCTCTGTTTCACACATGTGTCTGCTAGATCTTCAGGAAGGCAAAGCATTTCAAAAGCAGTCATCCATGTGTCAAGACTCAAGACCTATAAACACACAGCTTCCCCGGTTTATCTTCTTTATTGGTGAAAACCTGACTGCCTTCTCCCTTGTGAGCTCTGTGTACAGTCGTGGCCAAAAGTTTTGAGAATGACACAAATATTAATTTTCACAAAGTCTGATGCCTCAGTTTGTATGATGGCAATTTGCATATACTCCAGAATGTTATGAAGAGTGAAATTAATTGCAAAGTCCCAATTTGCCATGCAAACAAACTGAATCTCAAAAATAACAATTCCACTGCATTTCAGCCTTGCCACAAAAGGACATCTAACATCATGTCAGTGATTCTCTCGTTAACACAGGTGTGAGTGTTGATGAGGACAAGGCTGGAGATCACTCTGTCATGCTGATTGAGTTTGAATAACGGACTGGAAGCTTCAAAAGGCGGGTGGTGCTTGGAATAATTGTTCTTCCTCTGTCAACCATGGTTACCTGCAAGGAAACACATGCCGTCATCATTGCTTTGCACAAAAATGGCTTCACAGGCAAGGATATTGCTGCTAGTAAGATTGCACCTAAATCAACATTTTATCAGATCATCAAGAACTTCAAGGGGAGCGGATAAATTGTTGTGAAGAAGGCTTCAGGGCGCCCAAGAAAGTCCAGCAAGCGCCAGGACTGTCTCCTAAAGTTGATTCAGCTGCGGGATCGGGGCACTACCAGTACAGACCTTGCTCAGGAATGGCAGCAGGCAGGTGTGAGTGCATCTGCACACACAGTGAGGCAAAGACTTTTGGAGGATGGCCTGGTGTCAAAAAGGGCAGCAAAGAAGCCACTTCTCTCCAGAAAAAACATCAGGGACAGACTGATATTCTGCAAAAGGTACAGGGATTGGACTGCTGAGGACTGGGGTAGTCATTTTCTCTGATGAATCCCTTTTCCGATTGTTTGGGGCATCTGGAAAAAAGCTTGTCCGGAGAAGACAAGGTGAGCATTACCATCAGTCCTTTGTCATGCCAACAGTAAAGCATCCTGAGACCATTCATGTGTGGGGTTTCTTCTCAGCCAAGGGAGTGGGCTCACTCACAATTTTGCCTAAGAACACAACCATGAATAAAGAATGGTACCAACACATCCTCCGGGAACAACTTCTCCCAACCATCCAGGAACAGTTTGGTGACGAACAATGGCTTTTCCAGCATGATGGAGCACCTTGTCATAGGGCAAAAGTGATAACTAAGTGGTTCGGGGAACAAACCTTCGATATTTTGGGTCCATGGCCAGGAAACTCCCCAGACCTTAATCCCATTGAGAACTTGCGGTCAATCCTCAAGAGGCTGGTGGACAAACAAAAACCCACAAATTCTGACAAACTCCAAGCATTGATTATGCAAGAATGGGCTGCCATCAGTCAGAATGTGGCCCAGAAGTTAATTGACAGCATGCCAGGGCGGATTGCAGAGGCCTTGAAAAAGAAGGGTCAACACTGCCAATATTGACTCTTTGCATCAACTTCATGTAATTGTCAATAAAAGCCTTTGAGAATTATGAAATGTTTGTAATTATACTTCAATATTCCATAGTAACATCTGACAAAAATATCTAAAGACACTGAAGCAGCAAACTTTGTGGAAATTAATATTTGTGTCATTCTCAGAACTTTTGGTCACGACTGTACTACTACTGCACTCTATAGTCACCTTGATGAAATATGATAAATATAATAGTACAGTGTGTATGTACAGTGGGGGGGGGGAGTATTTAGTCAGCCACCAATTATGCAACTTCTCCCACTTAAAAAGATGAGACAGGCCTGTAATTTTCATCATAGGTACACTTCAACTATGACAGACAAAATGAGGGGGAAAAATCCAGGAAATCACATTGTAGGATTTTTTATGAATTTATTTGCAAATTATGGTGGAAAATAAGTATTTGGTCAATAACAAAAGTTTATCTCAATACTTTGTTATATACCCTTTGTTAGCAATGACAGAGGTCAAATGTTTTCTGTAAGTCTTCACAAGGATTTCACACATTGTTGCTGGTATTTTGGCCCATTCCTCCATGCAGATCTCCTCTAGAGCAGTGATGTCCTCCAAAGATGTTCTATGGGGTTGAGATCTGGAGACTGGCTAGGCCACTCCAGGACCTTGAAATGCTTATTACGAAGCCACTCCTTCGTTGCCCGGGCGGTGTGTTTGGGATCATTGTCATGCTGAAAGACCCAGCCACGTTTCATCGTCAATGCCCTTGCTGATGAAAGGAGGTTTTCACTCAAAATCTCACAATACATGGCCCCATTCATTCTTTCCTTTACACGGATCAGTCGTCCTGGTCCCTTTGCAGAAAAACAGCCCCAAAGCATGATGTTTCCACCCCCATGCTTCACAGTAGGTATGGTGTTCTTTGGATGCAACTCAGCATTCTTTGTCCTCCAAACACGACGAGTTGAGTTTTTACCAAAAAGTAATATTTTGGTTTCATCTGACCATATTACATTCTCCCAATATTCTTCTGGATCATCCAAATGCTCTCTAGCAAACTTTAGACGGGCCTGGACATGTACTGGCTTAAGCAGGGGGACACGTCTGGCACTGCAGGATTTGAGTCCCTGGCGACATAGTGTGTTACTGATGGTAGGCTTTGTTACTTTGGTCCCAGCTCTCTGCAGGTCATTCACTAGGTCCCCCCGTGTGGTTCTGGGATTTTTGCTCACCATTAGTTGTGATCATTTTGACCCCACGGGGTGAGATCTTGCGTGGAGCCCCAGATCGAGGGAGATTATCAGTGGTCTTGTATGTCTTCCATTTCCTAATAATTGCTCCCACAGTTGATTTCTTCAAACCAAGCTGCTTACCTATTGCAGATCTTCCCAGCCTGGTGCAGGTCTACAATTTTGTTTCTGGTGTCCTTTGACAGCTCTTTGGTCTTGGCCATAGTGGAGTTTGGAGTATGACTGTTTGAGGTTGTGGACAGGTGTCTTTTATACTGATAACAAGTTCAAACAGGTGCCATTAATACAGGTAACGAGTGGAGGACAGAGGAGCCTCTTAAAGAAGAAGTTACAGGTCTATGAGAGCCAGAAATCTTGCTTGTTTGTAGGTGACCAAATACTTATTTTCCACCATAATTTGCAAATAAATTCATTAAAAATCCTACAATGTGATTTTCTGGATTTTTTTTTTTTTTTTGTCTGTCATAGTTGAAGTGTACCTATGATGGAAATTACAGGCCTCCCATCTTTTTAATTGGGAGAACTTGCACAATTGGTGGCTGACTAAATTATTTCGCCTGGACACGCGTGCAGGCAAAAGGCGAAAGTTCAGAAGAAAAGTAATATTATAGTTTGTAGAAACATGTCAAACGATATATAGAATCAATCTTTAGGATGTTTTTAACATAAATCTTCAATAATGTTTCAACCGGAGAATTCCTTTGTCTTTAGAAATGTGATGGAATGCAGCTACCTCTCACATGAGCATGCGTGATCAGCTCATGGCACTCAGCCAGGCCCCTGAATCAATCAGCTCTCATTCCCCCCTCCTTCACAGTAGAAGCATCAAACAAGGTTCTAAACACTGTTGACATCTAGTGGAAGCCTTAGGAAGTGCAATATGACCCCATAGACACTATATTGGATAGGCAATGAGTTGAAAAACTACAAATCTCAGATTTCCCACTTCCTGGTTGGATTTTTCTCAGGTTTTCAGCTGCCATATGACTTCTGTTATAGTCACAGACATCATTCAAACAGTTTTAGAAACTTCAGAGTGTTTTCTATCCAAATCTACCAATGATATGCAGATATTAGCAACTGTGCCTGAGTAGCAGGGAGTTTACTCTGGGAACGCTTTTTATCCAAATGTGAAAATGCCCTATCCCAAACAGGTTTTAAATAAATGTAAATACTTTTTAGATTTTAGATTCTTCAAATAGCCACCCTTTGCCTTAATGACAGCTTTGCAGACACAGCCTCAACATCAACAGTAACCAGGCGACTCCGGGATGCTGGCCTTCTAGGCAGAGTTGCAAAGAAAAAGCAATATCTCAGACTGGCCAATAAAACAAAAAGATTAAGATGGGCAAAAGAACAGACACTGGACAGAGGAACTCGGCCTAGAAGGCCAACTTCCCAGAGTCGCCTCTTCGCTGTTGACGTTGAGACTGGTGTTTTGCAGGTACTATTTAATGAAGCAGCCAGTTGAGGACTTGTGAGGCGTCTGTTTCTCAAACTAGACACTAATGTACTTATACTCTTGCTCAGTTGTGCACCGGGGCCTCCCACTCCTCTTTCTATTCTGGTTAGAGCCAGTTTGCACTGTTCTGTGAAGGGAGTAGTACACAGTGTTGTATGAGATCTTCAGTTTCTTTGGTAATTTCTCGCATGGATTAGCCTTAATTTCTCAGAACAATAGACTGACGAGTTTCAGATGAAAGTGATTTGTTTCTAGCCATTTTGAACCTGTAATCGAACCGACAAATGCTGATGCTCCAGATAATCAACTAGTTTAAAGAAGGCCAGTTGTATTGCTTCTTTAATCAGAACAACAGTTTTCAGCTGTGCTAACATAATTGCAAAAGGGTTTTCTAATGATCAATTAGCCTTTTAAAATTATAATCTTGGATTAGCTAACACAAAGTGCCATTATTGGACCACAGGAGTGATGGATGCTGATAACGGGCCTTTGTACACCTTCCATAACAAATCAGCCGTTTCCAGCTACAATAGTCATTTACAACATTAACTGTCAGGACCCGGTTACGAACTCGGGTTTCTGGTGTGAGAAACAGTCACTTAGTAAACTGAGCCACTAATAGTCGGCAGAACCCAGAAGATGAGGCAGACACAGCAGTACTAGAGACGGTGATTTAATAAAGAAAAAAATCTTCAGCCAAAAATATAAATCCACAACATCAAAAGTAATTCCAAGAGAAAAAATGTATATCCTCCAAGACACAAGGAAAATCCACAAAGTGGTAAGAACAGCAGGGAAAAAAAACAAACCTCAAAAGAATAATCAAAAATAAACAAGAACAAAACCAGAGTACCTCAAGAAAATCCAACTAGAGAAACAAAAGTTCACAGCATGGCTGGGTGCTAACATACAAACACAGAGCAAAGAACACTAAGGGTTTAAATACATTCAAGGGAAATGAGGCACTGGTGCAATTAATAACTAGAACAAGGGAAAAACAAAAGGGTCAAAAAGCACAATGGGGGCATCTAGTGACCAAAACCTGAACAATCCTGGCCAAATCCTGACATTTAACAATGTCTACGCTGTATTTCTGATAAATTTGATGTTATTTTAATGGACAAAAAATTAGCTTTTCTTTCAAAAACAAGGACATTTCTAAGTGACCCCAATCTTCTGAACGATATATGTGATATACACCTGTATGTGTATGTATATATATATACAATATATTACACAGTACCAGTCAAAGGTTTGGACACCCCTACTCATTCAAAGGTTTTTCTTTATTTTTACAATTTTCTACATTGTAGAATAATAGTGAAGACATCAACACTATGAAATACCATATATGGAATCATGTAGTAATCAAAAAAGTGTTAAACAAATCAAAATATAGTTTATATTTTAGATTCTTCAAAGTCGCCACTCTTTGCCTTGATGAAAGCTTTGCACACTCTTGGCATTCTCTCAACGAGCTTCATGCTTCATGAGGTAGTCAACTGGAATGCATTTCAATTAACTTCTTAAGGTATAGGGGGCAGCATTTTCACTTTTGGATGAATAGCGTGCCCAATTTCAACTTCCTGCTACTCATGCCAAGAATATAAGATATGCATATTATTAGTAGATTTGGATAGAAAACACTCTGAAGTTTCTAAAACTGTTTGAATCAAGTCTGTGAGTGTAACAGAACTTATGTAGCAGGCAGAACCCCGAGGACTAACCGTTCAATTTTTTTTTATTTTTAGGTCTCTGTCTGTTCAGTGAGTTCTCATTGGGAAACGATATTTCTTAGGCACTTGTTTTCAGTTCCTACCGCTTCCACTGGATGTCACCAGTCTTTGGAATTTGGTTGCGGTTATTCCTTTGTGTAATGAAGAAGTACGGCCATCTAGGAAATGGGTAACACTGTTGAGAGTTGCGCAAGACTTGAAAAGTAGCGTTGATTTGTTGTCTTCCTGTATTGAACACAGATAGACCCATCTTCAATTTGATCGATTATTAACGTTTAGAAATACCTAAAGTTGTATTACAAAAGTAGTTTGAAATGTTTTGGCAAAGTTTACAGGCAACTGTTGAGATATTTTGTAGTGATGTTGCGAAATTTGGAAGCTGTTTTTTTCTGGATCAAACGCACCAAATAAATGGACATTTTGGATATCTATGGACGGAAATAATCGAACAAAATGACCAATTGTGATGTTTATGGGACATATTGGAGTGCCAACAAAAGAAGCTCTTCAAAGGTAAGGCATGTTTTATATTTTATTTCTGCATTTTGTGTAGCGCCTGCAGGGTTGAAATATGCTACTCTCTTTGTTTACTGTTGTACTATCATCAGATAATAGCTTCTTATGCTTTCTCCGAAAAGCCTTTTTAAAATCTGACATGTTGGCTGGATTCACAACGAGTGTAGCCTTAATTTAGTATCATACATGTGTGATTTAATGAAAGTTAGATTTTTAGATCATTTTATTTGAATTTGCCGCGCTGCATTTTGCCTGGCTTTTGGCCAAGTGGGACGCAAGTTCATTTGTAGAATTTCTTTCCTTCTTAATGCGTTTGAGCAAATCAATTGTGTTGTGACAAGGTGGGGTTGTTATACAGAAGATAGCCCTATTTGGTAAAAGACCAAGTCCATATTATGGCAAGAACAGCTCAAATAAGCAAAGAGAAACGACAGTGCATCATTACTTTAAGACAGTGGTGGTCATTGTGCGGCCCTTAGCCCTCGCTGTGATTTTCCCATTTTCCATTCATAATACCCTAACAATGATACATTTTCAATTCAATGTGTTTAATGCAGGCCTGAATCACTTCATTGAATATATCTATTGTTCTCTGGATGGCAGATAGATGGCAGTATAGCGCAGCTGTTGAACAGAAAGGCCGAAATAGAACACAACTGCTCAACTACAGCGACCGACACATTTCAGTTTGCTACAAGCTAATTTTGCAGTCTGGTTGACAAGGATTGATTTATTGTATAAAATAAATGTAAATCTATTGACAATGTAAATGAGGAGGTAGAGCTGGAGAACAACATGACAGCTATGAACGAACAACCAGCAGAGAACCAGGAAAATCAGGAAGATTGCAGGGGAATGCAGCTAGCTAACATAGCTAACATGCCTAATGTTCCTCCGGTGGTTAAGAAAAATATATGGTCATTTCAAGAAGAACACAGAAAGTTCCAAAAGAAATGGACAGACAAGTATTTTTTTGTACTGCATGATGGGACTAGCTCACTTTGTATTATTTGCCAGAAGGCAGTCAATTGTTTTAAACAAGCAAATTTCCAGTCACACCATACCCACTTTGACAAAACATATCCGACACAAAGCATCCTCAGAAACAACAAAATAGCTCATCTCAAAGGACAACAACAAATGATGGACAGACCTAGCACTGTTTCAGAGAAAACAACAGAGGCATCATATGAGATTATTTGGATTCTCACGAGAAACAAGAAAGCCTTTACAGACACGGAGAGTTTTTTGGCCAAAATATTGTATGCTGATTTCACAAACAAGGAAGCTATTTTAAAGCAAATTAAGGGATTGCAACTCTCAGACTCGACTATAACAAGACACATAGAAGACATCGGCGAGGACATCGGTAAGAAACTGATTACTGATATATCCGTGGCGCCGTGTTTTAGTATTGCACTTGACGAAAGTGTGCGTAAGATGGCGCCGGAGCAGAAGGCAGAAGTTTTACGTGACCCCAGCCGATTGTGTTTTTTTGTTTGTTTATAACTTATGTCTTTACTATTTTTGTGCAAAATGTTGCCGCTACCATCTCTTATGACTGAAAATAACTTCTAGACATCAGGACTGCGATTACTCACCATGGACTAGCAGAATCCTTTTTCTTCTTTCGCGACTCTCACGAGACGGAGGATATACGGCTCCCTCGGGAACAGGCCCCGACCCCAGTGATCAGCGTGAAGTGTGGAGAAAGAGAGGGCGGAGGGCGGTCTGCCTTCTGAGGAGTCGGAGGCGACCGAATAAACTCCCACTCCCCTCAATTCTGCTAGCAAACATGCAGTCTTTGGACAATAAAATGGACAAGTTATTGGGAAGATTAAACTACCAACGGGACATTAAAAACTGTAAAATCGTATACTAAACGACGACAATATCAACATACAGCTGGCTGGTTATACGATGTACCGTCAGGACAGAACAGTGGTGTCTGGTAAGACAAGGGGCAGCGGTCTATGTATTTTGTAAACAACAGCTGGTGCACGATATCTAAGGAAGTCTCAAGCTATTACTCGCCTGAGGTAGTTTCTCATGATAAGCTGCAGACCACATTACCTACCGAGAGAGTTTTCATCTATATACTTTGTAGCTTTTTACATACCACTACAATCAGAGGCTGGCACTAAGACAGCATTGAACGAGTTGTATTCCGCCATAAGCAAACAAGAAAACACTTACCCAGAGGCGGCGCTCCTAGTAGCTGGGGACTTTAATGCAGGGAAACTTAAATCACTCCACACTGCCCTTTCCCACCTGGACAAAAGAAACACCTATGTGAGAATGCTATTCCTTGACTACAGCTCAGCGTTTAACACCATAGTGCCCTCAAAGCTCATCACTAAGCTAAGGACCCTGGGACAAAACATTTTTTTTTTGCTGATAATAATATTGACTGGTCAAATCTGGCATCTGTCTGCACTGACGGCGCCCCAAACATGCGAGGGAAGGAGAAGGGACTCATAGACCTGATGAAATTTGTTATGTTTCATTGTATCATTCATCAGGAAGCTCTCATGGCTAAACTCAAAGACTGTGACTTACATAATGTGATGCAGCAAGTCGTGCACATGGTGAACATTATTATTGCGAGGGCACAGAATCACCGGCAATCCTGGGAGTTGCTGGAGGAATACCAGGCAAAATATAGCGACTTGATATTTCACAATGAAGTGAGATGGCTGTCTCGTGACAGAGTTTTGGAAAGATTTCTCTCTCCTCCCTCAAATCTGTGAATTGGTTGCAAGCGAGGGGAAAGAGGAGCCAGAGCTGGGTGATCCACAGTGGATATTAAAGCTAGCTTTTTGAACTGACATCACCTGAACACGGTGAAGCTCCAGCTCCAAGAGAAGGCTAAAACTCCGGGCAAAATGCTGCGTGTGGTCACAACGCTGTTTATACCTGACAGACAGTTAGTTCATTTCCCAAACTCAAGCAGTCACCACATCCAACCCAGACATACTGCAGTATTTTAGCTATGCTGTATTTGTGCGTGTGTTGGAAGAGTTGAAGTCTGAGTCAAGATATCATGGAGTACAAGGAGTTTTTCCACTTCATTGAGAACCCCTTTCTCTTACCCCAGTCATCACAGCCCTCTGTCCTGACCGTGCTGGAATAGAGAGTGAGATAGTGGAACTGCAGGCAAATGACACATTGCAAGGTGAACTAAGATCAGGTGTTTCCCATTTCTGGAGCCCTGTGTCAGACACACAGTATCCATTTCTGGAGCCCTGTGTCAGACACACAGTATCCAATTCTGAAGCAGTTTGTGCAAATGGTGACATCCTTATTTGTCAGCACTTATTCATGTGAAGCAATATTTTCAACAATGAACATTGTAAAACAAAAACAGAGAAACAGACTGACCAATGCACACCTGGTTTTCCTCACAAGGATAGCAACAACAGACTATACATTTAGAATGAATTCAGTCAAGGAGCAGAAGGGACATTTTTCGCTCATCCAACTACTAAGGTAATCCTTCATATTGGTCTTATACATGTGATGTAGCCTATTTGATGTGTGTATATGTATATTTGTGATGTGCTGTACATCAAATCAAT
The DNA here is from genome assembly GCF_018296145.1 of Oncorhynchus tshawytscha. Classification (NCBI taxonomy): domain Eukaryota; kingdom Metazoa; phylum Chordata; class Actinopteri; order Salmoniformes; family Salmonidae; genus Oncorhynchus; species Oncorhynchus tshawytscha. The sequence continues at coordinate 20,543,053 of NC_056456.1, read as the reverse complement.
TGCATCTGCTCTATTGCTCTGAATTTGCTTCCAATTGATAATTGGTAATATTGGAAGAAAAAGTATAACAAATTAAAGATCTGTGCAGCCCTATGAATGATTGTGTCAACCCAAAGTGCCCCCTTACAAAAAAATAGTGAGTAACACTGTTTTAAGACATTTGAAAGTTTCTTCAAGGGCAGTCGCAAAAACCATCAAACGCTATGATGAAACTGGCTCTCATGAGGACCACCACAGGAAATAAAGACCCAGAGTTACCTCTGCTGTAGAGGATAAGTTCATTAGAGGTACCAGCCTCAGAAATCGGCAATGAACTGCACCTCAGATTGTGTCCCAAATAAATGCTTCACAGAGTTCAAGTAACAGAGACATCTCAACATCAACTGTTCTGAGGAAACTGTGTTAATCAGGCCTTCATGGTCGAATTGCTGCAAAGAAACCACTACTAAAGGACACCAATAATAAGAAGAGACTTGCTTGGGCCGGAAAACACAAGGTAATGGACATTAGACCGGTGGAAACCTGTTCTTTGGTCTGAGAAGTCAAAATTTGAGATTTTTGGTTCCAACCGCAGTGTCTTGTGAGACGTTAAGTAGGTGAATGCATGATCTCCGCACGTGTGGTTCCCACTGTGAAGCTTGGAGGAGGAGATGTGATGGTGTGGGGGTGCTTTGCTGGTGACACTATCTGTGATGTATTTAGAATTCAAGGCACAAGTAACCAGCATGGCTACCACAGCATTCTGCAGCAATACGCCATCCATCTGGTTTGCGCTTAAAGGGACTATCATTTGTTTTTCAACAGAACAATGATCCAAAACACACCTTCAGGCTGTGGAAGGGCTATTTTACCAAGGAGAGTGATGGAGTGTTACATCAGATGACCTGACCTCCACAATCACCCGACCTCAACCCAAATGAGATGGTTTGGGATGAGTTGGACCGCAGAGTGAAGGGAAAGCAGCCAACAAGTGCTCAGCATATGTTGGAACTCCTTCAAGAGTTCCCACATATGTTGGAAAAGCATTCCAGGTGACTACCTCATGAAGCTTGAGAGAGCTTGGTTGAGAGACTGCCAAGAGTGTGCAAAGCTGTCATCAAGGCAAAGGGTGGCTACTTTGAAGAATCTCAAATATAAAATACACTGCTAAAAAAAATAAAGGGAACACTATAATAACACATCCTAGATCTGAATGAATGAAATATTCTTATTAAATACTTTTTTTCTTTACATAGTTTAATGTGCTGACAACAAAATCACACAAAAATTATCAATGGAAATCAAATGTATCAACCCATGGAGGTCTGGATTTGGAGTGACACTCAAAATTAAAGTGGAAAACCACACCACAGGCTGATCCAACTTTGATGTAATGTCCTTAAAACAAGTCAAAATGGGGCTCAGTAGTGTGTGTGGCCTCCACGTGCCTGTATGACCTCCCTACAACGCCTGGGCATGCTCCTGATGAGGTGGCGGATGATCTTCTGAGGGATCTCCTCCCAGACCTGGACTAAAGCATCCGCCAACTCCTCGACAGTCTGTGGTGCAACGTGGCGTTGGTGGATGGAGCGAGACATGATGTCCCAGATGTGCTCAATTGGATTCAGGTCTGGTGAACGGGCGGGCCAGTCCATAGCATCAATGCCTTCCTCTTGCAGGAACTGCTGACACACTCCAGCCACATGAGGTCTAGCATTGTCTTGCATTAGGAGGAACCCAGGGCCAACCGCACCAGCATATGGTCTCACAAGGGGTCTGAGGAGTTAGGCTACCTCTGGTGAGCACATGGAGGGCTGTGCGGCCCCCCAAAGAAATGCCACCCCACACCATGACTGACCCACTGCCAAACCTGTCATGCTGGAGGATGTTGCAGGCAGCAGAACATTCTCCACGAGAACGTTGACTGTCACATGCTCAGTGTGAACCTTCTTTCATCTGTGAAGAGCACAGGGCGCCAGTGGCAAATTTGCCAATTTTGGTGTTCTCTGGCAAATGCCAAACGTCCTGCACGGTGTTGGGCTGTAAGCACAACCCCCACCTGTGGACGTCGGGCCCTCATACCACCCTCATGGAGTCTTCTTCTGACCGTTTGAGCAGACACATGCACATTTGTGGCCTGCTGGAGATCCTTTTGCAGGGCTCTGGCAGCGCTCCTCCTTCTCCTCCTTGCACAAAGGCGGAGGTAGCGGTCCTGCTGCTGGGTTGTTGCCCTCCTACGGCCTCCTCCACGTCTCCTGATGTACTGGCCTGTCTCCTGGTAGCGCCTCCATGCTCTGGACACTATGCTGGCAGACACAGCAAACCTTCTTGCCACAGCTCGCATTGATGTGCCATCCTGGATGAGCTGCACTACCTGAGCCACTTGTGTGGGTTGTAGACTCCGTCTCATGCTACCACTAGAGTGAAAGCACCGCCAGCATTCAAAAGTGACCAAAACATCAGCCAAGAAGCATAGGAACTGAGAAGTGGTCTGTGGTTACCACCTGCAGAACCACTCCTTAATTGGGGGTGTCTTGCTAATTGCCTATAATTTCCACCTGTTGTCTATTCTATTTGCACAACAGCATGTGAAATTTATTGTCAATCAGTGTTGCTTCCTAAGTGGACAGTTGGATTTCACAGAAGTGTGATTGACTTGGAGTTACATTGTGTTGTTTAAGTGTTCCCTTTATTTTTTTGAGCAGTGTATATTTTGATTTGTTTAACACTTTTTTGGTCACTACACAATTCCATGTCTGTTATTTCATAGTTTTGATGTCTTCACATTATTCTACAATGTAGAAAATAGTAAAAATAAAGAAAACCCCTTGAATGAGTAGGTGTGTCCAAAGTTTTAACTGGTCATGTATATCTATTTAAAATATATTTTATTAGATTAAATAATGTTGTCCATTATTTACACTAATGGATAACAACTGTCACATCTCCTCCCACTCCCCCGCTCCAGTGCTCGAAGTCACTGGTCTACCAACCACCGGCCCTGTCAACCCATTATTACGCACACCTGCACCGCATTAGGCACACCTGGACTTCATCACTACCCTGATTACTTCCCCTTTATCTAGCACTCCACTGTATTATCCATCAGGCAGTATTGTTTCTTTTTTTTATGTTCAGACGCCACTCCTGTTTTTGTATTCACTCTGAACTCCCCTGTGTCTTCGTTACAACAACACTTAAGCTTCTACTTCCAGCTTATTCATACATTGTGTCTGAAAATGTATGTAGTATTTTACAATAGTTATCTTTTGTTTGTTTTTAATACTATCGTTCAGCTACCCTAAACCCCTCCCGTCTATCTCTGAAGACCATCCAGTCAGATTTCTATTTGCCATATATTTTTAACTGTGCTGTTTCACAAAAGTTCTGAACCAATATACATTTTATGGACACAGTATATTTTACATTAGTTATCTTTTTGTTTTTGGTCCCACCCTCCAGCTCCACTCAACCCCTCCTATCTATCACTCGGGGCTCCCGAGTGGCAACAGTGGTCTAACACGGAACCCAAACCGGCTGCGCGCGCGCCTGCGCCATCGGGCATAAATGTATTTTGTCCCCCCACACCAAATACGATTACGACATGGAGGTTAAAATATCAAAACAAACTCTGAAACAATTACATTAATTGGGTACAGGTTGAAAGCATTAAACCTTTATGGCAATTTAGCTGGCTAGCTTGCACTTGCTAGCTAATTTGTCCTATTTAGCTAGCTTGCTGTTGCTAGCTAATTTGTCCTGGGATATAAACATTGAGTTGTTATTTTATCTAAAATGCACAAGGTCCTCTACTCTGACGATTAATCCACACAGAAAACGGTCAACCGAATCGTTTCTAGTCATCTCTCCTTATTCTAGGCTTTTTCTTCTCTTGACTTTATTTTGCGATTGGCAACTTTCATAACTTAGGTGCATTACTGCCACCAACCTCATTCGTCTTTCAGTTACCCACGTGGGTATAACCAATGAGGAGATGGCACATGGGTACCTGCTTCTATAAACCAATGAGGAGATGGGAGAGGCAGGACTTGCAGCGCAATCTGCGTCAGAAATAGAACTGACTTCTGTTTTAGCCCTTGGCAACGCAGACGCTCCTTGGCGAGCAGTGTTGGTGCAATAATTGAATAATATAGATTTCAAAATTGATTTCGCAATGCTTGCGCACGCGACGCGAGCGGTGTAGTCAGCCTGTCAGGCACTGCATCTCAGTGCTAGAGGCGTCACTACAGACCCTGGTTCAATTCCAGGCTGTATCACAACCGGCCGTGATTAGGAGTCCCATAGGGAAGCGCACAATTGGCCCAGCGTCGTCGGGTTAGGGTTTAGCCGGGGTAGGAACATAATTGTAAGTAAGAATTTGTTCTCAACTGACTTGCCTAGTTAAGGTTAAACATTTTTTTAGATCTCTTAACACCACCCATTTTTTCTTCTATTTGCCATATATTTTTTAACTGTGCTGTGATGTTTCACAAAAGTTCTGCACCGTTCTATTCTCTTAGTTTCTACAGATTGTAAATTAAAGATAAAATGTTTTGCTAAAATTATTATTATATTATTGATCAATTTACTATGACTTTTCAAATCACCCAGCAGTGCTATTTGCAGAGTTAGCTCCAGGTAAATGTTGCAATTCTTCACCCATTCCTGGACCTGCATCCAAAAACAAGCTACATATGGACAGAACCAAAACAAATAATCTACTGATTCTGTCTCTTCGCAGAAAAATCTGCAGAGCTGGGATGGTTGTATCCCCCATAATATATAACATTAAATTGGTTGCAAGAATTCTGTATAATAAGTTCTGAATCAAATCAAATCAAATTTATTTATATAGCCCTTCGTACATCAGCTGATATCTCAAAGTGCTGTACAGAAACCCAGCCTAAAACCCCAAACAGCAAGCAATGCAGGTGTAGAAGCACGGTGGCTAGGAAAAACTCCCTAGAAAGGCAAAAACCTAGGAAGAAACCTAGAGAGGAACCAGGCTATGTGGGGTGGCCAGTCCTCTTATGGCTGTGCCGGGTGGAGATTATAACAGAACATGGCCAAGATGTTCAAATGTTCATAAATGACCAGCATGGTCGTATAATAATAAGGCAGAACAGTTGAAACTGGAGCAGCAGCACGGCCAGGTGGACTGGGGACAGCAAGGAGTCATCATGTCAGGTAGTCCTGGGGCATGGTCCTAGGGCTCAGGTCCTCCGAGAGAGAGAGAGAGAGAGAGAGAGAGAGAGAGAGAGAGAGAAAGAGAGAATTAGAGAACGCACACTTAGATTCACACAGGACACCGAATAGGACAGGAGGAGGTACTCCAGATATAACAAACTGACCCTAGCCCCCCGACACATTAACTACTGCAGCATAAATACTGGAGGCTGAGACAGGAGGGGTCAGGAGACACTGTGGCCCCATCCGAGGACACCCCCCAGACAGGGCCAAACAGGAAGGATATAACCCCACCCACTTTGCCAAAGCACAGCCCCCACACCACTAGAGGGATATCTTCAACCACCAACTTACCATCCTGAGACAAGGCTGAGTATAGCCCACAAAGAACTCCGCCATGGCACAACCCAAGGGGCGGCGCCATCCCAGACAGGATGACCACAACAGTGAATCAACCCACTCAGGTGACGCACCCCTTCCAGGGACGGCAAGAGAGAGCCCCAGTAAGCCAGTGACTCAGCCCCTGCAATAGGGTTAGAGGCAGAGAATCCCAGTGGGAAGAGGGGAACCGGCCAGGCAGAGACAGCAAGGGTGGTTCGTTGCTCCAGAGCCTTTCCGTTCACCTTCCCACTCCTGGGCCAGACTACACTCAATCATATGACCCACTGAAGAGATAAGTCTTCAGTAAGGACTTAAAGGTTGAGACCGAGTTTGCGTCTCTGACATGGGTAGGCAGACCGTTCCATAAAAATGGAGCTCTATAGGAGAAAGCCCTGCCTCCAGCTGTTTGCTTAGAAATTCTAGGGACAATTAGGAGGCCTGCGTCTTGTGACCGTAGCGTACGTGTAGGTATGTACGGCAGGACCAAATCAGAGAGATAGGTAGGAGCAAGCCCATGTAATGCTTTGTAGGTTAGCAGTAAAACCTTGAAATCAGCCCTTGCTATGACAGGAAGCCAGTGTAGAGAGGCTAGCACTGGAGTAATATGATCAAATTTTTTGGTTCTAGTCAGAATTCGAGCAGCCGTATTTAGTACTAACTGAAGTTTATTTAGTGCTTTATCCAGGTAGCCGGAAAGTAGAGCATTGCAGTAGTCTAACCTAGAAGTGACAAAAGCATGGATTAATTTTTCTGCATCATTTTTGGACAGAAAGTTTCTGATTTTTGCAATGTTACGTAGATGGACAAAAGCTGTCCTTGAAATGGTCTTGATATGTTCTTCAAAAGAGAGATCAGGGTCCAGAGTAACTGTTAGAAATTAGATATGTAGACGGGCGAGTCGGTCAAGGATCGATTCAGACAAGGTGGTAAATTGTATGACAAGCGACAGTTTATTCAGAGTGAAGATATCTAGAACAGCATAATTACGGCTCCTCCGCTAGTTCGTACGGAACTGCAGGCAAAGAGGCCGTTACAATCAGTACACCACTTATATATAGAACAGAAAGTAGGTTGATTCTGGAAGATCGGATCTTTGGATTGGTTCAGCTGGGGTGTAGTCTGTAGTCTTCCGCCATTGGCTCAGTTGTCTGTCCGTCATCGTAGAATCCTCTTCGGGCACACAATGTTCAGCTACAAAGGAGATTATGTGTGTGCGCTGGTTTTGGCAGTTAGTGTAATGCGGGAGCTATCCTGTAGGGGACCCCACAGGCTTTACTTTAAGTTGTAGCCCTGTATTAGCAATAGGTTGGTCACCTGCATAAGAAATAGCATTTCTCTACAGTAACGCCGAGGTCCTTCACAGTTTTATTTGAGACGACTGTACAACCATTAAGATTAATTGTCAGATTCAACAGAAGATCTCTTTGTTTCTTGGGACCTAGAACAAGCATCTCTGTTTTGTCCGAGTTTAAAAGTAGAAAGTTTGCAGCCATCCACTTCCTTATGTCTGAAACACATGCTTCTAGCAAGGGCAATTTTGGGGCTTCACCATGTTTCATTGAAATGTACAGCTGTGTGTCATCCGCATAGCAGTGAAAGTTAACATTATGTTTTCGAATAACATCCCCAAGAGGTAAAATATATAGTGAAAACAATAGTGGTCCCAAAACGGAACCTTGAGGAACACCGAAATTTACAGTTGATTTGTCAGAGGACAAACCATTCACAGAGACAAACTGATATCTTTCCGACAGATAAGATCTAAACCAGGCCAGAACTTGTCCGTGTAGACCAATTTGGGTTTCCAATCTCTCCAAAAGAATCTGGCGTAGTTTTGCATATCACATCATAAACCATGTGCCATGGAATCGATACACAAATTGAACTTTTTGTATTCATCACAATTTTCTTTAACCAATTTTGGTCTTTAATGCAGGGCCGACAGAAAAGTTCCTTACTTTTCCCCCTTTCCACTTGCCTCTTCTGTTTTTTGTGTGCAGAAATTCAACAATTCACATATTTTTGTCAGCTGCATTTGTGACACCTCCACCAGTCCTATTTTTGATATAATTTACAAAGATTATACTTTTTTTTAATCAGTTAGTATATTTGAGTATAACCATAATATTTATTGTATTATTTGTTCTCTCTTCTCCGGTGGATTAAGCTGAAATTGAAACCAACTTTCTATAGCTTATTTTAAAAATAGTGATATTTTAGAGATTTTTTCATTTTCAAATAACCAAAAGTGTGAGGTTGGAATTTGAATAAACGGAAAAAGGTCATTCTTGAACATGGAGTGTGACATTGTTACTAATCTACTAGAGAACAAGTTTGGATTTAATTATAACTTTTGTACGACTGAAGCCTTTAGTGAGAGATCTAATGCTTTAATATTTAATAGATTCTGCCCTCCGAATTCATATTTATTAGATAAATAGCCCTGTTCAATTGTGTCTGCCTTGCCGTTCCAAATGAAAATGAAAATGTTTTGCTTGTATAATTTTAAAAACAGGTTGCTAGCTGTAGGCAAGGCCATAAGCAAATAGGTAAACTGGGATATGACTAAAGAGTTAATCAGGGTGATTTTTCCACAAATAGACAGGTATTTTCCTTTTCAAGGTAGCAAAATCGTATCTATTTTTGCTAATCCAAATTGTGGATTTAAAAGAAAACATGAACATTAGCGTACAATGGCACCTTTGTTTTTAAGCCCTGGATTTCTATCCACTTAATATTATTGTTGGATCTGCTTTTAACAGCTAACATTTCGATGGCAATAAATCAATGGCAATATGCCGAAACCTTGTTTTACTCCTTTTGACAGTCTAAAACTTTCTGAGAAGTAGTATTTACTATTTTACACATAGGGTTACTGTACATAACTTTAACCCATTTTATAAGAGCTTCTTCCATTTGAAAGTTATCCAGGCATTTATATACAGTTGAAGTTGGAAGTTTACATACACTTTAGGTTGGAGTCATTAAAACTAGTTTTTCAACCACTCCACAAATTTCTTGTTAACAAACTATAGTTTTGGCAAGTCGGTTAGGACATTTACTTTGTGCATGACACAAGTCATGTTTCCAACAATTGTTTACAGACAGATTACTTCACTTATAATTCACTGTATCGCAATTCCAATGGGTCAGAAGTTTACATACACTAAGTTGACTGTGCTTTTAAACAACTTCCAGAAAATGATGTCATGGCTTTAGAAGCTTCTGTTGCGCTAATTGACATAATTTGAGTCAATTGGAGGTGTACCTGTGGATGTATTTCAAGGCCTACGTTCAAACTAAGTGTCTCTTTGCTTGCTTGACATGATGGGTAAATCAAAAGAAATCAGCCAAGACCTCAGAATTGATTTTGTAGACCTCCAGAAGTCTGGTTCATCCTTGGGAGCGATTTCCAAATGCCTGGAGGTACCACGTTCATCTGTACAAACAATAGTACACAAGTATAAACACCATGGGACCATGCAGCCATCATACCGCTCAGGAGGGAGACGCGTTTTGTCTCCTAGAGATGAACGTACTTTGGTGCGATAAGTGCAAATCAATCCCAGAACAACAGCAAAGGACCTTGTGAAGATGCTGGAGGAAACAGCTATAAAAGTATCTATAACCACAGTAAAATGAGTCCTATATTGACATAACCTGAAAGGCTGCTCGGCAAGGAAGAAGCCAATGCTCCAAAACCGCCATAAAAAAGCCAGACTACGGTTTGCAACAAAGATTGTACTTTTTGGAGAAATGCCCTCTGGTCTGATGAAACAAAAATAGAACTGTTTAGAAATAATGACCATTGTTATGTTTGGAGGAAAAAGGGGGAGGCTTGCAAGCCGAAGAACACCATCCCAACCGTGAAGCACGGGGGTGACAGCATCATGTTGTGGGGGTGCTTTGTGCAGGAGGGACTCGTGCACGTCACAAAATAAATGGCATCATGAGGCAGGAAAATTATGTGGATATATTGAAGCAACATCTCAAGACTACAGTCAGGAAGTTAAAGCTTGGTCGCAAATGGGTCTTCCAAATGGACAATGCCCCCAAGCACACTTCCAAAGTTGTGGCAACAGCATCATGCTGTAGGGATGTTCTTCAGCAACAGAGACTGGAAGACTAGTCAGGATCGAGGGAAAGATGAACGGACCAAAGTACAGAGAGATCCCTAATGAAAACCTGCTCCAGAGCGCTCTGGACCTCAGACTGGGGCGAAGGTTCACCTTCAAACAAGCACACAGCCAAGACAACGCAGGAGTGGCTTTGGGACAAGTCTCTGAATGTCCTCGAGTGGCCCAGCTAGAGCCCAGACTTAAACCCGATTGAACATCTCTGGAGAGACCTGAAAATAGCTGTGCAGTGACGCTCCCCATTCAACCTGACAGATCTTGAGAGCATCTGCAGAGAAGAATGGGAAAAACTCCCCAAATATAGGTGTGCCAAGCTTGTAGCATCATACCCAAGAAGACCCGAGGCTGTAATTGCTGCCAAGGGTGCTTCAACAAAGTACTGAGTAATGTGATATTATTATTTTCTTTTTTAATATGTATTTGCCAACGTTTCTAAAAAAACAAAAACATTTTTGCCTTGTCATTATGGAGTTTTGTGTGTAGATTGATCAGGGGAAACAACTATTTAATCCATTTAGAAGGCTGTAAAGTAACAAAATGTGGAAAAAGTCAAGGGGTCTGAATACCTTCTGAATGCACTGTATATTGTTCCTAACATCATTACCCCATAGCAACGGATGTGGGACACACACACACACACACACACACACACACACACACACACACACACACCACCCTTCCCCCACAAACAACCACAAGCCCGTTTTAGTGTGGTAGTGTGGGCCCAGGCCAGAATTTGAACCAGCTGGCTGAGGGACCACCAATAACCACCCCTATCTGTGTAGAATTTTCTTCAGGTTAATAAACATATAAATAAAACGTGTTTTTACCAAGTGCTGAAGAGACCTCATAGCATCTGTCTATAATCCATACGCAACCTACATCCACTAACTACCGTATTTATACTAAAGAAGCATTAGCAGTGATCCCTAACAACCTTAATTATTTTCCTCCAAACCATAGAAAACCAGCATGTTGTAGTAATCCATCAGTCTCCTCTTCATAGTCATTGGAAGTACTGGGTGCATCACTGAAATGAGATGAGGGTGATTCATTTTTGTCTCTCTCCATCAAGTAAACAAGGTGTATATGAGATCAAATGAATGATTAGTGCAAAAGTACCTAGAGGCTAATAAAATAGACTTTATGTTGGCAGCTACTCCAGTTCTCACAGTTAGATGGTCGAGGTAAACCTCAGGAGGTTCTTTCCTCTTTTCAACCTTTTTAAAGGGACCACTAAAATGCCACCAGGGGGAGGCAGATTGAAATATAAACTGATTTATTTGTCTATCTGGTCTCTGTATATACAAATGCAGGCCTTGGTTTTTGGGAGCTCGTCAAAGACAACACATTGAACATATTTGAATGAAGCAGGACTGTTGGAGAATGGATACAGCAACTAATATGTGTTCGCCAAAAATAGTAAGAAGAGTTTGCTAAAAATGATACCATAAAATTTGACCAAAAAAAACATTGCGATGAATCTGTGGTCTGGGTCTGGCACAACTTAAAACCCTGTGGCTCAACATATAGGTAATGTAGACAGTGCCCTCACATGCCCTCAGCCATTCTCCAATCAAGCTCAATCAAAGGATTTGAAAGAAAACAAATACAAACACTAACACTAGCAGCGCCTCTTCAACCTCAGGAGGCTGAAGAAAGACCCTCACAAACTTTTAAAGATGCACAATTGAGAGCATCCTGTCAGGATGTATCACCACCTGGTACAGCAACTGCACCACCCTCTGGAGAGCCCTGTGGTTGTGGATGGTGCAGTCTCCCCAACACATTACCAGAGGCACACTGCCTGCCCTCCAGGACACCTACAGCACCCGATGTCAGAGAAAGGCCAAAAAGAACATCAATGGATATCAACCACTCGAGCCATGGTCTGTTGACCCCGCTATCATCCAAAAGGTGAGGTCAGTACAGGTGCATCAAAGCTGGGACCGTGAGACTCAAAAACAGCTTCTATCTCAAGGCCATCAGACTGTTAAATAGCCATCACTAGCCGGCTACCAACCGGTTACTCAACCCTGCACCTTAGAGGCTTAGAGGCTGCTTCACTATGTATATAGACATGGAATCACTGGTCACTTTATATAGACATGGAATCACTGGTCACTTTAATAATGGAACATTAGTAACTTTAATGGAACACTAGTCACTTTAATAATGTTTTGAATTGTTAGATACTACTGCAGTGTTGGAGATAGTAACACAAGCATTTCACTACATCCGCAATAATATCTGCTAAATATGTGTATGTGACCAATAAAATTTGATTTGATTTATTTTAACTTAGGTCTGGCTGCCAGTGCTCTTCAGCTATTCTGCTGTGTCACTCTGCCCATAATTACAATGGTCCAGTTTATGGGGAAATCAAGTCAATCAAACTGGTTTGTAAAATGAATTAAAGTCCTAATGAGCCTGTCAGCCAGGCCATCCTACAGCTGTGACTTAAAAGCTTGCAATGTGTCATGAGGATTGGAACTAACAGTTTATGGTTCCCTAAGTACCACTACGTAGTTTAGCCAATGGGTGAAAGCTCTGACAGGCTGTAAACTAGGTGGATATTGTGCTCACCGCTGGCCGGAAAAATCAAATCAAGATTTATTTATACATCACATTTCAGACATGGAATGCAACACAACGTGCATCCCAGGGAAAATATTTACTATACAACAAACATAAGAGGATAAAAAACAAAAGAATAACAAAAACTGAATTAATAAAAAGCACCATAAGGAAAAGCAAAGTTAATAATATCTGTTTTAAGATCTCTTTTAAATATGTCCATAGTTTCGTCCCCCTCAGGTTCTCTGACAGGCTATTCCAGAGGCTGGGGGCATAGTAACTAAAGGCTGCCTCTCCATGCCTCTTGGTCCTAGGCTTTGGGATAGTTAAAAGGCCAGTGCCAGAGGACCTGAGGGACCTACTGGGTGCATAACTTAATAGCATGTCTGACGTGTATTGGGCTGCACAATCATGGATTGATTTAAAAAAACAATAGATGAAGCTTAAAAGTAATTATACAACTCACCAGTGCAGAGACCTTTAAAACTGGTGTAATGTGTGCTCTCCATCTGGTCTTGGTCAGTACCCATGCTGCAGCATTCTGTATGTTTTGCAGTTGAGCAAAGGCTTTCTTGGGTAGACCAGACAGGAGAGCATTACAGTAGTCAAGCCTGCTTGCAATAAAAGCATGGATGAGTCACTCTGTATCAGCCTGAGAGAGAAATGGCTGCACCATGGCAATGTTCCTCATGGTAAAAAGCTATTTAGGTCACATTCCTAATGTGGGATTCGAAATTGTGTTCAGAATCTAAAATAACACCTAGGTTTTTTATCTTTATTGCCCATGAATTAAAATGTGTGGCCAGATTCTCTATCTGTGCTTTTGGCTTCAACAATAAAACATGTTTGATTATTTTTAGAGGTAAGTAAAAAGTGGGCCTCTTATTTCATGTGTACAACATCACGATACTGGTCGTTTCTTTCCCGTTTCCAGGATATTTCAAGAGCAGTAGGAACCTCTCAGCTGTGCTTAAATAGCGCTGTAGAAATGACACATGTTTATTGATATACAGTAGATATTTGCCTTTGTTTTTTCACTTGTGTCCTGAGTGGGATGTCTTTGTTTTTTCATCACCTTAATGGGGAATCCGAGGCCTCTTTGGGCAGATGGGGCCTGCTAGACCTCAGGTAATAATACATTGATAAAACTTGCAATTTATAATTTTAGACAATAATCAAGTAGTAGGCAAAGTAGTCACCATCAATGACTTGGTTGGCTCATCTTCTGTGTCATCATGACCTTGCCTTGCCTGCTGAGATCCATTCTGTGAAAGAGTAACTTAAAACCTTAAAGTGTTTTGAGAACCATGTAAAATGCTATATTTTCTTCTCTCACCCTTTTCATGTGCAATCTCATTAAAATAAAATTGTTTATGTGCTGTTCCATAATGTTATATCTGACTTACGCAATGAGGCTAACGCCCACTATACATAACCACTTTAGAAGAACTGACAGGCCAATGAGGAAATAGCTGCAACTCTATTGTCATGTGATTTCAATTTATTCTCACATTCTCACCATTTTATTCTCCAGTGTTTTCTGTTTATCTTTCAATTTGTCTTTGTCCCTATAACATTTTGTGTGCAAAAATAAGCCTTTTGCCTCAGCTTTTTGATCTATAATAAAATGTCGTCCTCAGAATTTCACATGATGAAAATCAAAGTATTTTCACAAGGTTAATTTTACAATGCCAGATGATTATGCCGTTGTGTAAATGTTTAATCATCATTCAGGGTCATGGTCCGATGGGTCCACCTGGAACTTATGGACGTGAAGGTTCAAAGGTAACCAGTGAGCTCTTGCCCCTACTATAATTCCCCTACCCTTAGTAAGTGTGTGTGTCTGAGCTGCATGTACTGTGTGTGGGCATGTAAGTATGCATTATGGTATGTACACTGAACAAAAATATAAATGTAAAGTGTTGGTCCCATGTTTCATGAGCTGAAATAGTGCATTCTGAAAGTATTCAGACACCTTGACTTTTTCCACATTTTGTTATGTTACAGCCTTGTTCAAAAATTGATTCAAATAGTTTTTTCCCCTCATCAATCTACACACAATACCCCATAATGACAAAGAAAAACATATTTTTCGATTTTTTTTCAATTGTATTAAACAAAAAAAACTGAAATATCACATTTACATAAGTATTCAGACCCTTTACTCTGTACTTTGTTGAAGCACCTTTGGCAGCAATTACAGCCAGAGTCTTCTTGGTATGACTCTACAAGCTTTGCACACCTTTATTTGGAGAGTTTCTCCCATTCTTCTCTGCAGATCCTCTCAAGCTCTATCAGGTTGGATGGGGTGTCGCAGCACAGCCATTTTCATGTCTCTGGCTGGGCCACTCAAGGACATTCAGAGGCTTGTCCCTAAGCCACTCCTGCATTGCCTTGGCTGTGTGCTTAGGGTCGTTGTCCTGTTCAAAGGTGAACCTTGACCCCAGTCTGAGGTCCTGAGTGCTCTGGAGCAGGTTTTCATAAAGGATATCTCTGTACTTTGCTCCGTTCACCTTAGCCTCGATCCTTATTAGTTTCCCAGTCCCTGCTGCTGAAAAACATCTCCATAGCATGATGCTGCCACCACCATGCTTCACCTCAGGGATGGTGCCAGGTTTCCTCCAGACGTAACGCTTGACATTCAGGCCAGATAATCTTGTTTCTCATGGTCAGAGTCCTTTAGGTGCCTTTTGGCAAATTCCAAGTTGGCTGTCATGCGCCTTTAACAGAGGAGTGGCTTCCGTCTGGCCACTCTACCATAAAGGCCTGATTGGTGGAGTGCTGCAGAGATGGTTGTCCTTCTGGAAGGTTCTCACATCTCCACAGAGGAACTCTGGAGCTCTGTCAGAGTGACCATCGGATTCTTGTTCACCTTCCTGACCAAGGCCCTTCTCGCCCGATTGCTCAGTTTGACTTGGCGGCCAGCTCTAGGAAGAGTCTTGATGGTTGCAAACTTCTTCCATTTAAGAATTATGGAAGCCACTGTGTTCTTGGGGACCTTCAATGCTGCAGAAATGTTTTGGTACCCTTCCCCATATCTGTGCCTCAACACAATCCTGTCTCTGAGCTCTAGGACAATTATTTCGACCTCATGGCTTGGTTTTTGCTCTGACAAACACTGTCAACTGTGGGACCTTATATAGACAGGTGTGTACCTTTCCAAATCATGTCTAACCAATTGAATTTACCACAGCGGGATTCCAATCAAGTTGTAGAAACATCTCAAGGATGATCAATGGAAACAGTATTAACCTGAGCTCAATTTTGAGTCTCATAGTAAAAGGTCTGAATACTTATGTAAATAAGGTATTTCAGTTTTTTATTTGTAATACATTTGCAAAAATTGTTCAAAACCTGTTTTCGCTTTTTCATTATGGGGTATTCTGTGTAGATTGATGAGAAAAAAATATCTAATTCATTTTAGAATAAGGCTGTAATGTAGGAAAATGTGGAAAAAGGGAGGGGGCTCTGAATACTTTCTGAATGCACTGTAAAAGATCCCAGAAATATTACATACACACAAAAAGTTTATTTCTCTCAAATTTGGGGCACAAATGTGTTTACTTCCCTGTTCGTGAACATTTCTTCTTTGACAAGATAATCCATCCACCTGACAGGGGTGGCATATCAAGAAGCTGATTAAACAGCATGCTCGTTACATAGGTGCACCTTGTGCTGGGGACAATAAAAGGCCACTCTTAAATGTGCAGTTTTGTCACACAACACAATGCCACAGCATGCAATCGGCATGCTGACTGCAAGAATTTCCACCAGAGCTATTGCCAGAGAATTGAATGTACATTTCTCTACCATAAACCGCCTCCAATATTATTTTAGAGAATTTGGCATTTACGTCCAACCAGCCTCACAATCTCAGACCACATGTATAGTGTTGTGTGGGCGAGAGGTTTGCTGATTTCAACGTTGTGAACAGAGTGCCCCATGCTGGCGGTGGGGTTTTGGTATGGGCAGGCATAAGCTACGGACAACGAACACAAATGCATTTTATTGATGGCAATTTGAATGTACAGAGATACCATGATGAGATTCTGAGGCCCATTTTTATGTTATTCATCTGCCACCATGACCTCATGTTTCAACATGATAGGCTAATGCTATTACTTTTAAGATATGACCCAGGTGCAGACAGTGTTGAAGAAACTAAAGTTTAATCTTTAAACAGGGGCAGGCAAACGACAGGTCAAGGCAGGCAGGGATCAATATTCCAGAGGGTGTAAGGCACCAGAACAGCAGGCTCAGGGTTAGGTCAGCCAGAGGTCGGTAATCCAGAGTAGAGGCAAAGGTACAGGATGGCAGGCAGGGTCAGGGCAGGAATGTCAAAACCGGGAAACTAGAAAACAGGGACTATAGGAAAGACAGGAGCAAGGGAAACCGCTGGTAGGTATGAACGAACAAAACTAACTTGCACAGACAGACAGGGGATAATGGGGAAGATGGGCGACACCTGGAGGGGGGTGGAGACAAGCACAAGGACAGGTGAAACAGATTCAGGTGTGACAAATGCACTGCCCCATGTCGCAAGGATCTGTACACAATTCCTGGAAGCTGAAAATGCCCCAGTTCTTCCATAGCCTGCATACTCACCAGACATGTCACCTATTGAGCAAGTTTGGGATGCTCTGGATCGACTTGTACGACAGCGTGTTCCAGTTCCCACCAATATCCAGGAACTTCGCACAGCCATTGAATAGGAGTGGGATAATATTACCAGGCCACAATCAATAGCCAGATCAACTCTATGCAAAGGAGATGTGTCACGCTGACTTTTTTTCTGTGACCAACAGATCTGTATTCCCAGTCATGTGAAAATCATAGATTAGGGCCTAAAGCCTTTATTTAAATTGACTGGTTTCCTTATATGATCTGTAACTCAGTAAAATTGTTGAAATTGTTGCATGTTGCGTTAATATTTTTATTCAGTATATATGTGCATTTCGTCATGTAGTTGGTGTGTGTTCTGGGAGTAATGACTGTGTTAACATGGGGGGCCCAAGGGGCGTGTGGATCAGATGAATGTCCTGGGACACCTGGACTGAAAGTAGGTCTTTTTCACTTGTTTCGGATAGGTGAAAGATGCTATGCAATGTTCTAGTACTGGGGGCTGTAAGTGGGTATTTTCCATACAGGATTCAACGTTGACTTTGGATTTCTCAGCATCATAAACTCACAACACATATCATTATACTGCTGGCTGTAGGCATATGATTCCTGTGCTTTTGGGCTTGTGCCATTCAATACTATCTGGTAGAAGTCCCCTGAGAATTAAATACAAATTGCAGGACATGGAAAGGAAATAAGTTAGTGTGGCTTCATTTTAATGTCACAGAGAAGGCATAAATAACTTGCATGTACATTTATTATTGTTATACAGTATACAGTACTGTAATTGTTAAAGTGTTTCCTGTAGTTTCTCTAGGGAGCAGAGGGAGAAACGGGGATTCAAGGGTTACCTTGTGTTGGTAAAATTATGATTAAATGACTGAACAAATCATTTTAAATGGAACTGTAACTAAGTAAACTTATACTCTGTTTTATTATATCTGATTAACAATATGAGTTCATACGATGGTAAGACAGTGAGTGCATTCCTAAGTTTTCTGTTAATTAGAACTGTCAGCTCAGTGGTGATCGATAATGTTGAGGGGTCAAAAGTTACCTGGGAGTGTGTTAGTAAGTTAGAATGAACTTTTCACCTCACTTTGTCCCGGTCGAGAGGAGGGGATTCTGTTAAAGCAATGAAATGATGTCATGATTTGTATATAAACTGTTGCTCGTGGTGAAATGGGAGCGCGCTCTGAGAATAAATTCTGTTACCTATTATTTAAAAAGACTGGTCTCCTTCTATTTTATGCAAACAAGAATCTTACAAATTCTCATAAAATAGATTAAGGGTATTCAATTAATGAAAGCACATTGGCATAATTAAATTATATTAACACCTTGTGACCAAGGACTGCCGGGGGTTCAAAGGTAATGAATTGCAAAATGATGCTCACTTATCAACTGTATTACAAAAGTAAGTTAACTCTGTAGAGTATGGCTTTTTTGGTTGATTAATTGTTAGTATCATAATATGTCATATTAATAGTCATATTATGACTGACTGTAGGTAACATGTCTTCCATTGTTTTCAGGGGGAACCTGGAGAGCCCAGTCCCAAAGGAAGCCAAGTACAAAACAACACGTGTGTTTAGTCCTTTTGCTTTTTAGATGTGTTCATGACTTATATTTTAAGAAACAGCAGTTAATGGTGTTTTCATTTTTCATCGTCACCCTCCCATTCTCTTTCTCTGGGGTGAGAGGGGGAATAACGGTGTGCCTGAGACCCCTGGGACAAGCGTATGTAACTTTTCCCCACTCTCGACTCTACTTGAGGGGCATGCATTACTCGTAACTGATATAGATGTTCACACTGCCTTTTTAGACTCTGATTTCATGTTTTTCCATCTCATTGCCGCTCTGTAGGGTGAAACTGGGCTCAGAGGCAGCAAAGGAGAGGTACGTTTCATTAGTTTGTAAATATCTCACTTCTCAAATGTAACTTATTTTCTTCTTCAGAAATCTGCCTATACAGACCTACAGGTCTATTTTGAAGACTGTAACCCATTTTCATCTACAGTTTTCATGCGAGTAAAGTCATACCATATAAAACAAATATCACGATAGGCTAATTCCTTCTTTCGACATCGCTGTATCTTTTTGTGTCAGTAAAATGTATTATGTGTTATCATATCGAAGTAAATTTGGAGTCACACAATGAAATTGTGTGTCCCACTAACACTCGGGAAACCACGCAGTTTAAATTTGGTTACAGAAAAATGTTGATTAACTTCACAGAGTGGTGAAAGTGCAAGGGTCTTATTCTGGTGACATGAGGATCGATGCTGATTTGACAAATTAAAACATTTTCGCTCTTATCCATAATCTCATCATGTCGACTAGCCTACCGCCAGAGCTTATCTGTACTGTATCTGCGATCTGTTGGCTAAAGTGCACGTGCCAAGATCAGAGTAGGTACATTTACTATTTAACGCAACAGTTTTTGTGCCGAAACTATCCATAGAGTTGAACATGCAATGGAAACACATTGAACATTAGATTTAAGCAAAAAAGTCAAGTTTGTGTGCACTACGTCCTCTCCCACTGATTTATATCTGTAAGTCCGTTTGGTGGAAACACTACTGGTGGGGAAAGCATATCTTTTCTTCATGCAGATTTTGGAATATTGGCATGAAAATGTGTCACCAATTGGATGGAAACCTACGTAGCTACACAAACCACATTATTTCACCAACACTGACACAAACAAACAGAATACAATTCTGATGAAGAGAAGGGAATCTATTTCAGTATATAGTGGTTAGGTCAGCTCCACATAACCGCCTCCAATGTCTCATGCAAACTTCTTGGTCTGTGACAAGTAGTCCATACATGTAATGTGGTTTGGACATTACCACTTATGCGTCACACTGTACATATTCAATGGAATCAAAAACATAAACAAACAGAAAAATTCTATGCAGACATTGGTTTTAAAAAGTAAAGTGAATTCTACAGACTGCAAACTTACAACAGGTACAGATGAAGTCGGAAGTTTACATACACTTTAGGTTGGAGTCATTAAAACTCGTTTTTCAACCACTCCACAAATGTCTTGTTAACAAACTATAGTTTGGGCAAGTCGGTTAGGACTTCTACTTTGTGCAGGACACAAGTCATTTTTCCAACAATTGTTTACAGACAGATTATTTCACTTATTATTCACTGTATCACAATTCCAGTGGGTCAGAAGTTTACATACTCTAAGTTAACTGTGCCTTTAAACATCTTGGACAATTCCCGAAAATGAAGCATGGCTTTAGAAGCTTCTGATAGGCTAATTGACATCATTTGTGTCAATTGGAGGTGTACCTATGGATGTATTTCAAGGCCTACCTTCAAACTCAGTGCCTCTTTGCTTGACATCATAGGGAAATCAAAAGGAATCAGCCAAGACCTCAGAAAATCAATTGTAGACCTCCACAAGTCTGGTTCATCCTTGGGAGCGATTTCCAAACGCCTGATGGTACCACGTTCATCTGTACAAACAATAGTACGCAAGTATAAACACCATGGGAACACGCAGCCGTCATACCGCTCAGGAAGAAGACGTGTTCTGTCTTCTAGAGATGGAAGTACTTTGGTGAGATAAGTGCAAATCAAACCCAGATCAACAGCAAAGAACCTTGTGAAGATGCTGGAGGAAACAGGTACAAAAGTATCTACATCCACAGTAAAACGAGTCCTAAATCGACATAACCTGAAAGGCCGCTCAGCAAGGAAGAAGTCACTGCTCCAAAACCGTCATTAAAAAGCCAGACTACGGTTTGAAACTGCACATGGGGACAAAGATCGTACTTTTTGGAGAAATGTCCTCTGATCTAATGAAACAAAAATAGAACTGTTTGGCCATAATGACCATCGTTATGTTTGGAGGGAAAAGGGGGAAGCTTGCAAGCCGAAGAACACCATCCCAACCATGAAGCATGGGGGTGGCAGCATCATGTTGTGGGGGTGCTTTGCTGCAGGACGGACTGGTGCACTTCACAAAATAGATGGCATCATGAGGGAGGAAAATTATGTGGATATATTGAAGCAACATCTCAAGACATCAGTCAGGAAGTTAAAGCTTGGTCGCAAATGGGTCTTGGTCACTGCTGGTTCTTGTGCCTCTCCTGGACAAGATGGGTTACCAGGGCAACCAGGAGAGCATGGATACCCAGGGAAACCCGTACGTGGACCACAAGTAGAAGCGATTTGCCCCAAAATGTCAATAGTCATTACCAGCTCATTATCTAATGTGAATATATTGTCTTTCAGGGCAAGCCACCAACTGATGACCACTTGATTAAGCTTTGTGCTAATGTACTTCTGAGTATGTTCCCTGCTATTTGTTTTAATGTATGACCATTATCTGTTGTATGGATTATTGAAGATTTAGACTGTTTCAAATGATAGACTCCAGAATGCTTGCTAGGAATGAGGGCATTAGGCAATCACTGATTGTTTTTATTTTTTCACCAAGTGCACGTATCCAGGGCATTTCGAAATAGTGAGGATGTTCGTAATTGAAGATCTAAGACAGCATACAGCAGCATCCTGTTGGTCTACACATCATAACAACATGTTAACTGAACTACCCCCTGGGAACATCTGGAGCACTAGTGCAGCTTTCATTTCTGCATTTTGGAGAAAAAAACACACATCCTCTGCAACACACATTGTTGCCTAATCTCTGTGTCTGGGTAGGACTCAGTACACATTTCTATTTTAGACCACAACTCTTGGAGATACATAATAACATGCTGACAGTAGTGAAGAAAATCTGAATCTGGCTCTGAACTAAACAAATGCATAGACCTACTATTCAGTGGAACAATGTATATGACAAAATAGCAACAATACAGTATGGTGTTGCCTGGCAATCCAAACTCTGTGCTCCAGCCAAACGCTACAACACGCTTACGAACATTAGCTTCTTCTCTGCAATGAGTCTAGATCTGAGTACCTTCCTGACAATTTCTAGAAGGGAAACACATTCTAACCGTTCTGATTGGTCCCATAAACCGATGGTTTGTTTTGTCGGCCACAAATAATCCTATCCTTATTGTCCTTGTTCTATAAATGGCACACAATTCTTTGTCTGACAACTAAAACTGACTTATTTCGCTGCTCTATGTTCCCCTCATACTTCAATCTGAGATTGCCATCATTGAAATATTCAAAATATTATTCTAATAGTGCTGATCATGATGACAGATATTCTTGGCAAAATCACAAAGTTACATTATGACACATGTCAACTGTTATATCTTTTTTTGTTTTGTTTATTTATTTAATTTGTATTAGTCTTTAAAAAAATTGAGGGTAGATCAGCTTTAATAGTGCATATAAAATGTATATTCCATCAATGTAATCTGCATAATTTCCAATCCCCCATAAATGTTCTGGGTGTTTATATATATATACAGTGGGGCAAAAAAGTATTTAGTCAGCCACCAATTTTGCAAGTTCTCCCACTTAAAAAGATGAGAGAGGCCTGTAATTTTCAACATAGGTACACTTCAACTATGACAGACAAAATTAGAAAGAAAATCCAGAAAATCACATTGTAGGATTTTTAATGAATTTATTTGCAAATTATGGTGGAAAATAAGTATTTGGTCAATAACAAAAGTTTATCTCAATACTTTGTTATATACCCTTTGTTGGCAATGACAGGGGTCAAACGTTTTCTGTAAGTCTTCACAAGGTTTTCACACACTGTTGCTGGTATTTTGGCCCATTCCTCCATGCAGATCTCCTCTAGAGCAGTGATGTTTTAGGGGTGTTGCTGGGCAACACGGACTTTCAACTCCCTCCAAAGATGTTCTATGGGGTTGAGATCTGGAGACTGGCTAGGCCACTCCAGGACCTTGAAATGCTTCTTACGAAGCCACTCCTTTGTTGCCCGGGCGGTGTGTTTGGGATCATTGTCATGCTGAAAGACCCAGCCACGTTTCATCTTCAATGTCCTTGCTGATGGAAGAAGGTTTTCACTCAAAATCTCACGATACATGGTCCCATTCATTCTTTCCTTTACAGGGATCAGTCGTCCTGGTCCCTTTTCAGAAAAACAGCCCCAAAGCATGATGTTTCCACCCCATGCTTCACAGCAGCTATGGTGTTCTTTCGATGCAACTCAGCATTCTTTGTCCTCCAAACACAACAAGTTGAGTTTTTACCAAAAAGTTATATTTTGGTTTCATCTGACCATATGACATTCTCCCAATCTTCTTCTGGATCATCCAAATCTCTAGCAAACTTAAGACGGGCCTGGACATGTACTGGCTTAAGCAGGGGGACAAGTCTGGCACTGCAGGAATTGAGTCCCTGGCGGCGTAGTGTGTTACTGATGGTAGGCTTTGTTACTTTGGTCCCAGCTCTCTGCAGGTCATTCACTACGTCCCCCCGTGTGGTCTTGTATGTCTTCCATTTCCTAATAATTGCTCCCACAGTTGATTTCTTCAAACCAAGCTGCTTACCTATTGCAGATTCAGTCTTCCCAGCCTGGTGCAGGTCTACAATTTTGTTTCTGGTGTCCTTTGACAGCTCTTTGGTCTTGGCCATAGTGGAGTTTGGAGTGTGACTGTTTGAGGTTGTGGACAGGTGTCTTTTATACTGATAACAAGTTCAAACAGGTGCCATTAATACAGGTAACGAGTGGAGGACAGAGGAGCCTCTTAAAGAAGAAGTTACAGGTCTGTGAGAGCCAGAAATCTTGCTTGTTTGTAGGTGACAAAATACTTATTTTCCACCATAATTTGCAAATTAATTCATTAAAAATCCTACAATGTGATTTTCTGGATTTTTTTCTTATTTTGTCTGTCATAGTTGAAGTGTACCTATGATGAAAATTACAGGCCTCTCATCTTTTTAAGTGGGAGAACTTGCACAATTGGTGGCTGACTAAATACTTTTTTCCCCCACTGTACCACTTGTGTCTGAGCCGTTGAATTGCGACTCTACTTTGTCTCTATTCTGGCGCTTAGCTTGTTTGATTGCCTTGCGGAGGGAATAGGTACACTTTGTATTCGGTCATGTTTCCGGTCACCTTGCCCTGGTTAAAAACTGTGGTTTGTGCTTTCAGTTTCATGTGAATGCTGCCATCAATCCACTGTTTCTGGGTTGGGAATGTTTTAATCGCTGCTATGGGTACGACATCGTCAATACGTTTTCTAATGAACTCGCTCACCGAATCAGCGTATTGTCAATGTTGTTGTTTGAGGTGAGTCTGGGGTGAGGTTATCAATAGTAAGGCTAATGTAGGGTTGACCACCCCCGCTTTTACTGGTCTAGAGATCAGTAGTTGCAAGAAACCATGTGGTTTGAGCCAAACTTTTTCGAACATCAGCTTTAACCTGGTTGTACAGGTTTGGGATTTCAGTCTTGGAAAATAATGTTTGTGATGACACTTTGTAGTGAGGCACGGTAACCTTCATTATCCTCAGAAAGCCAGGCCTCTCAACAATTTGAAATGGCATCATGTCCTTTGCAATGTAATATGAAAGGGCTGCAGTGAGGTCTTGAGCATGTTTTGACATGGTTGCATAAGCTGCCTGCCTTTTAAATGCTTGCTCGAGTGTCTGTGTCACAACTGTAGATGAGGAGGGGGGGGGCCCACTATGTAAACAAGGGAATAGCAAATGTATTATTATTATTATGTGTTACATTATTATTATTCACTCACTCTGTCACGTGTGCTCCCTCTCTGACCTCTAGGTCTACAGGCTGCTCGTTATGGCGCACACCTGTTACCATCGTTACGCGCACCTGCACGTCGTCAGACTCACCTGGACTCCATCACTTCGTTGATTACCTGCCCTATATATGTCACTCCCTTTGGTTCCTTCCCCAGTCGTCATTGTTTCTGTTTCATGTCTGTGTGTGTGTTGTCCAAGGTTCTTGTTTTGTATTATGTTCTGTTTGTTTTCTTAAACATTTTTGCGTTTTTTTTTTTTTGGTCAGGCTCTCATGCCTCAGCCAGATCGACAGGCTCAGGATCGTCCCTTGGGTTGGCATCCTGCGGCTGGTGCCGAACACGCCGGGGAGGGGGTACCGTCAGTTATGCTCTCTCTCCGGCTCTCTAGGTCGCCATGCTCCTGCGTCTCAGCCGGATAGAGTTTCCTGTGCCTCTGCAGAGGTGTCCGGTCCGCTCCTGTTCTCCGGGATCGTCACTTTGGGTGGCGTTCTGCAGCTGGAGCCGCACGTCGGGAAGGGGGAAGGGGATACTGTCATGTGTGCTCCCTCTCCGACCTCTAGGTCACCAGGCTGCTCGTTAAGGCGAGGTTCTTGTTTTGTATTATGTTCTGTTTTATTTTATTAAAACACTCACTCTCTGAACTTGCTTCCCGACTCTAAGTGCACGTCGTTACTCACTCTCTCACACACTCACACACAGTATCTTCTGTTTTGCATTTGAGTATATGCAATGACCCCATGCACAATTGACATACTTACAAATGTGTCCTAAGAAGACAGTGATAGTAATTGCAATGAGCCCAACAATTGACATAAATACAGGAGTCTTGTGTAGGAGTGTAGTGTTTCTCCTGTTGGAACATTTTTACAACCTAGTCGATGACTGATGGATTTTAAATGAACAAAATATTTTTGTTGGGTGACTAAACTACATAACGTGTTATCGTGTGCAATGGGAGAATAGAGTCTGCAGACACACGGCGCATACAGCAGCAGAACGTGTAGTGATTTTCCAAGAGTAGGTAACACCGAAAGCTTCAATTTACATTAATGACAAGCTATTTGCTGTCAGAGCAGCTCACAGATCACTGTAACTGTACATAGCCCATCTATAAATAGCCCAAACAACTACCTCTTCCCCTACTGTATTTATTTATTTAGCTCCTTTGCACCCCAGTATTTCTACATTGCACACTCATCTACTGTCAAATCTACCATTCCAGTGTTGTAATTGCTATATTGTATTTACTTAGCCATCATGGCCTATTTATTGCCTTTACCTCCCTTATCTCACCTAATTTGCTCACATTGTATATAGACTTATTTTTCTACTGTATTATTGACTCTGTTTGTTTTACTCCATGTGTAACTCTGTTGTTATGTGTCGAACTGCTTTGCTTTATCTTGGCCAGGTCGCAGTTGTAAATGAGAACTTGTTCTCAACTTGTCTACCTGGTTAAATAAAGGTGAAAAAATAATAATATATATATTTTTTTTAAATAGCAAGTTAGACAGACAAACCATGACATTTTTCTCCATTCCAAAGTCCCCACATCATGCATTGAGCTAAAAGTTAACTTATCTTGCAAGTAGTCACTGCCTTTCTTCCAGGTTTTCACACAAAACAAAACAACCCACATTGCATTCACATTCTGCACCTGCGTCAGACTGTTGCATACTTTGGTTGATGCTGGACAGTATTTTCCGTGAGTTTTTCAAACCGTGGTAATCAAATACGGTTTTAATGAAACGGTAATACTAACCGTCGGAAATTTTACCATGGTTTAACGTGAAACCAGTAACAGTTTCATTCCTAGTCCAAACACACCAAGACAGTCGTGAAGAGGGAATGACAATGCCTATTCCCCCCCAGGAGACTGAAAAGATTTGGCATGGGTTCAAAGATCCTCAAAAAGTTCTACAGCTGCACCATCGAGAGCATCCTGACTTGTTGCATCACCGCCTGGTATGGCAACTGCTACAGAGTGTGTATGGCCCAGTACATCACTGGGGCCAAGCTTCCTGCCATCCAGGACCTCTAAACCAGGGAGTATCAGAGGAAGGCCCTAAAAATTGGCAAAGACTCCAGCCACACTAGTCATAGACTGTGCTCTCTGCTACCGCACGGCAAGCGGTACCGGAGCGCCAAGTCTAGGTCCAAAAGGCTTCTTAACAGCTTCTACTCCCAAGCCATAAGACTCCCGAACAGTTAATTAAAATGGCCACCCAGACTATTTGCATTCTCCCCCCACCCCCATTTTTACACTGCTGCTATTCTGTTTATTATCCATGCATAGTCACTTTACCTCTACCTACATGTATATATTACCTCAATTACCTCGACTAACCTGCGCCCCCGCACATTGACTCTGTACCGGTACCCCCTGTATATAGCCATGCTACTGTTATTTTATTGTCGCTCCTTAATTCTTTTTTTTTCTTTGTATTTTTTCTTTTAGTTTATTTTGGTAAATACTTTCTTGACACATATTGTTCTTAAAACTGCATTGTTGGTTAAGGGCGTGTAAGTAAGCACCAGCTGTCAGAGCAGCTTACCGATCACTGTACCTGCACAACCAACTACCTCATCCCCATAATGTTAATTATCCTCTTGCTCTTTTGCACCCCAGTATCTCTACTTGCACATCATCATCTGCACATCTATCACTCACTCCAGTGTTAATGCTAAATTGTAATTATTTCGTCTCCATGCCCTATTTATTGCCTTACCTCCTTACACTTCTAAATTTTTACACACTGTACATAGATTGTTCTATTGTGTTATTGACTGTACGTCTGTTTATGTGCAACTATGTGTTGTTGTTTTTGTCGCACTGCTTTGCTTTATCTTGGCCAGGACGCAGTTGTAAATGTAAATGTAAAATGAAGGATGATCAATGGAAACAGGATGCACCTGAGCTCAATTTCGAGTCTCATAGCAAAGGGTCTGAATACTGATGTAAATCAGTCCAGAGTATTCCTCCTCACTATGAGCTCTCTGCAATCAAAAAGCAGCCGGTGCTTTTAAATGCAAATATTTACACTACAATTCAAAAGTTTGGGGTCACTTAGAAATGTCCTTGTTTTTGAAAGAAAAGCACATATTTTGACCATTAAAATAACAGCAAATTGATCAGAAATACAGGGTAGACATTGTTAATGTTGTAAATGACTATTGTAGCTGGAAACGGCTGATTTTTAATGGAATATCTACATAGGCGTACAGAGGCCTATTATCAGCAACCATCACTCCTGTGTTCCAATGGCATGTTGTGTTAGCTAATCCAAGTTTACCATTTTAAAAGGCTAATTGATCATTAGAAAACATTTGAGCAATTATGTTAGCACAGCTGAAAACTGTTGGTCTGATTAAAGAAACAATACAAGTGGCCTTCTTTAGACTAGTTGAGTATCTGGAGCATCAGCATTTCGTGGGTTCGATTACAGGCTCAAAATGGCCTGAAACAAAGAACTCTTCTGAAACTCGTCAGTCTATTCTTGTTCTGAGAAATGAAGGCCATTCTATGCGAGGAATTGCCAAGAAACTGAAAATCTCGCACAACGCTGTGTACTACTCCCTTCACAGAACTGTGCAAACTGGCTCTAACCAGAATAGAAAGAGGAGTGGGAGGCCCCGGTGCACAATTGAGCAAGAGAACAAGTACATTACATTAGAGTGTCTAGTTTGAGAAACAGATGCCTCACAAGTCCTCAACTGGCAGCTTCATTAAATAGTACCCGCAAAACACCAGTCTCAACGTCAACAGTGAAGAAGCTGGGGCTGCGCTTTGGGTCATTGTCCTGTTCAACAGCCGTTGAAGGGGAGAATGGCTCAAAATAATGTCTGGAACGGAGCGAATGGACTGGCATAAAACCCAAGGAAACAATTTGTTTAATGTACAATGCCTACAGAAAGTATTCATACCCCTTGACTTATTCCACATTTTGTTGTGATATAGCCTGAATTCTAAATGACTTGCATTTTTTTTAAATCTCACCAATCTAGACACAATACCCCATAATGACAAAGGGAAAACATGTTTTTAGAAATGTTTGCAAATTTACAAAAAATTCAATACAGAAATATCTCATTTATATAGGTATTTTACTTTGTAGAAGCACCTTTGGTGATGATTACAGCTGTGAGTATTTTTTGGTAAGTCTAAGAGCTTTGCACACATGGATTGCACAATATTTGCCCAATATTCTTTTTTAAATTCTTCAAGCTCTGTCAAGTTGATTGTTGATCATTGCTAGACAGCTGGAAGGAAATGAACATGTTTTCTCTCAGTATGCATCCTCTGTCTGTTGTACCCATAAATAGTGTGACCTGGTTAACTTTCATCCATCTTATTTTGAAAAACGTTCTATCAGATGAGCTATTTGGATAAGGTTTGTTGTAATACTTTTTATATATTTTGGACGAGTTCATACAATTGTCTTTCTCTTTTTGTTTTCTGCATTTCAAAACAATTGTATACATTTCTCCATGTATTTTCTTGTCAGAGAAAGAGCACTGTTGACTGTAAATTATATTTTTAATAAACCTTCTGTTATAAATTGAATCCCATGTTACAACCCTTTATGGTTATAATGATGAATAAGGTTCCAGAACTTCCTGTATTGAACAGTGTTAAGACAGCCCCTTGTAAGGGAGGCTATTAGGGAGGAATTAATCACATATCACATATCTCAGCAGTAGCAACAACTCTCACACACAAAGATTCAACCTACTAGCGCTGACACATGAACAGAAAAACTACTTTCTTTCTGACAATCACATCAGCACCCAGAAAGGTCACATCGGTAAGTTGTTAATAAAGTATCACTTCATTTTCCAGTCCACTTGCAGCTTGTTTACCAATAAGTTATGTAGTAACAATGAGTACTTTCTAGTATTTACTTAAAATCATTTTAAGCAATTAAAGAAATTAAAGCATAATACCTAGGCATTTACTACATATATACTGTATATACTTAACATTTTAACTTGCAATTTGTAAATATATAGGAGGTAATAGCAGACCATAAAATCAAATGAAAACACTATATTTACACCCTCTTAACAGGTTAAGAGACTGACAACCATGGGGGAGTATGAAGACTTCTTGGCTTTATTGACTGAGGACAATTATGCAGATTATAACGACTCTGTAGACCCCAGCTATGTCATGGATAATATTGTGAAACTGTGTGGTAAAACTGAGGTAAACAGATTTGGAGCCAAGTTCATCCCAACATTCTACACCATCAATTTCCTGCTGAGTGTGGTTGGGAATGGGCTGGTTCTATGCATTATCTACAAATACGAGAAGCTCACTTCCGTCACCAACATCTTCCTCCTTAACCTGGTCATCTCTGACCTGCTGTTTACGTCCAGTTTGCCCTTCTGGGCCACTTACTACTCCTCTGAGTGGATCTTTGGCCCGTACATGTGCAAGCTGGTGGGCAGCGTGTACTTCATCGGATTCTACAGCTCCATCCTCTTCCTCACTCTCATGACCTTTGACCGATACCTGGCTGTGGTCCATGCCATTAACGCTGCCAAGCGGAGGAGGAAGATCTACGCCTGCGTCTCCTCGGCAGTTGTGTGGTGTATCAGCCTTCTGGCCAGCGTCAAGGAGTTAGTTCTGTACAACGTCTGGAAGGATTCTCAATCCAAACACTTTTGTGAGGAGACAGGCTTCTCCAAGGAGATCATGAACAAATGGAAGCTGGTGGGTTACTATCAGCAGTTTGTTATCTTCTTTCTACTTCCTTTGGCCATGGTCATGTACTGCTATGTTAGAATCACAGTCCGAATCATGTCAACCCGGATGAGAGAGAAGTGTAGGGCAGTCAAGCTGATTTTTGTGATTGTATTTGCATTTTTCGTGTGCTGGACCCCATACAATATTGTGATACTGCTGAGAGCCCTCCAGATCTCCAACAGTCATAGTTCTGAGGACTGCTCTGATGTGCTTGACTACGCTCTGTATGTGACTAGGAATATAGCATACCTCTACTGTTGTGTAAGCCCTGTTTTCTACACGTTTGTTGGGAAAAAGTTTCAAAGCCACTTTAGGAAACTACTTGCAAAGCATATCCCATGTCTGAAGAGTCATAACCACACTAGCCATAGTAGCCAAAGTAGAACAACTTCTCAGAAAAGCCCACATACCATGTATGTATACTAGAGAGGAACTGGTCTTTACTGATGTAAATTGTGAATAAGGTATATACTTTTGAGGGTTTTATGTTTACTATCTCAAAGAATTTCTCAATCATAGCAATACAATTTGAACATGTAATTTCTATTCTGTGTAATTTTGCTTCAGACTTTATTTACTCAACATTTTTTGCTAAACTGTAAATTACCAAAAGATACAAATGATGTTTGAAATATTTGAATCAATGTCTGCACGCAGGACTCGCTTTGGATAAAAGCGTCTGCTAAATGGCTTATATTATAATTGTTTTTACAAGAAGGTGTACATTTTATTTGCTTCAGGAGCTTGAGCTGTTTCTTTCCTTGTTTTTTAAACAATCATTTTTATTGGATCACATCAAAGCAACACAATCGATAAATAAGAATAAAAAAGTCTCCTTTTTGAACAACTCTCTCTACTATTACGCATTTTGAATCTTTGCATTAAATTGTTGATAAAATACATTAATAAAGAGTTGTGAAATAATGTATTTACTCATAGCATGTGGTTCTGAATGTTGACTAACTGAATTTAGGTCTACCTGTTTTGAGAGATGCATATTCTATGCTCCATCATACTATCTAGGCCTCTACCATTTTCTAGTTGGCATAACT
Source organism: Oncorhynchus tshawytscha (assembly GCF_018296145.1). NCBI lineage: Eukaryota > Metazoa > Chordata > Actinopteri > Salmoniformes > Salmonidae > Oncorhynchus > Oncorhynchus tshawytscha. The sequence goes on along the minus strand of NC_056456.1, from coordinate 20,511,691 downwards.
ATCGTGAAAGAAAAACTATTTCTCCACTCTAGCTATTTTCAGAGCTGTTCTTGACATTACGCAGAACTCCCCTTCTCACACTTCCTTTAACAGAAACACCTTGGAGAACATCCTGTTAGTCAACCTTTTTTTCAAATCTCACTTTGCTTAACATTTTGAGCTGGTTGCCTGGTAAGAGATTACGATGGTGTTCTCCACAAGCGTCTTAGGGCTTGTCTGAAGTCGGTACAGCCGATCTGTACAGCCGATGTCTCTTTTTTTGGGGGGGGGGGGGCTTATCTGTTCCATGTAGTGAATCTGTTAGTCAATGCATTTGTAATTTTTTTAAATTATTTTTTTTATTTAACTAGGCAAGTCAGTTAAGAACAAATTCTTATTACAATGACGGCCTATACCGGCCAAACCCGGATGATGCTGGGCCAATTGTGAGCCGCCCTTTGGGAATCCCAATCACGGCCGGTTGTGATAAAGCCTGGATTGAACCAGGGTGTGTGTAGTGACGCCTCAAGCACTGAGATTCAGTGCCTTAGACCACTGCGCCACTCGGGCAAATAGCAGTAAGGCTAAATAAAAGTTTCCAGCAAATATTACAGTACCAGTCAAAAGTTTGGACACACCTACTCATTCAAGGGTTTTTCTTTATTTTTACACATTTCTACATTGTAGAATAATAGTGAAGACATCAAAACTATGAAATAACACATTTGGAATCATGTAGTGACCAAAAAAATTGTTAAACAAATCAAAAACATTTTATATTTGAAATTCTTCAATGTAGCCACCCTTTGCCTTGATGACAGCTTTGCACACTCTTGGCATTCTCTCAACCTGGAATGCTTTTCCAACAGTCTTGAAGGAGTTCCCACATATGCTGGACACTTGTTGGCTGCTTTTCCTTCACTCTGTGGTCCGACTCATCCCAAACCATCTTATTTGGGTTGAGGTCCGGAGATTGTGGAGAACAGGTCATCTGATGCAGCCCTCCAAAACTCTCATTATTGGTCAAATAGCCCGTACATAGCCTGGAGGTGTGTTGTGTCATTGTCCTGTTGAAAAACAAATGATAGTCCCACTAAGCGCAAACCGGATGGGATGGCGCATCACTGCAGAATGCTATGGTAGCAATGCTAGTTAAGTGTGCCTTGAATTCTAAATAAAATCACACTGTCACCAGCAAAGCACCCCCACACCATCACACCTCCTCCTCCATGCTTCACAGTGGGAACCACAAATGCAGAGATCATCCATTCACCTACTCTGCATCTCACAAAGACACGGCGGTTGGAAAACAAAAATCTCAAATTTGGACTCATCAGACCTAAGGACAGACTTCCACCGGTCTAAATGTCCATTGCTCATGTTTCTTGGCCCAAGCAAGTCTCTTCTTCTTCTTATTGGTGTCCTTTAGTAGTGGTTTCTTTCTTCTTCGACCATGAAGGCCTGATTCACGCAGTTTCCTCAGAACAGTTGATGTTGAGATGTCTCGGTTACTTGAACTCTGTGAAGCATTTATTTGGGCCGCATTCTGAAGTGTAGTTAACTCTAATGAACTTATCCTCTCCAGCAGAAGTAACTCTGGGTCTTCTTTTCCTGTGACAGTCCTCATGAGAGCTGAAAAGTTCTTGAAATTTTCCGGATTGACTGACCTTCATGTCTTAAAGTAATGATGGACAGTTGTTTCCCTTTGCTTATTTGAGCAGTTCTTGCCATAATATGGACTTGGTCTTTTACCAAATAGGCCTATATTCTGTATACCACCCCTATCTTGTCATAACACAACTGTTTAGATCAAATGCATTAAGAAGGAAAGAAATTCTACAAATTAACACCTGTTAATTGAAATGCATTCCAGGTGACTACCTCATGAAGATGGCTGAGATAATGCCAAGAGTGTGCAAAGCTGTCATCAAGGGTGGCTACTTTAAAGAATCTAAAATATATTTTGATTTGTTTAACACTTTTTTGGTTTCTACATGATTCTATATGATTTTTCTACATGATTCTATTTTATTTCAAAGCATTGACGTCTTCAATATTTTTATACAGTGAAGAAAATAGTACAATTTAAAGGAAATCTCTTGAATATGTAAGTGTGTCCAAACTTTTGACTGGTACTGTATATACTGTATGTATTTTTTATACTTCAAGGGGTCTTAAAATTCCAAATCAAATAGCTAAATGATCCTTGGTATGACCTGGTTCCCTGGTAAGGGATTACGCCTAGCCCTGGAATAAAAAGCATGCTCATTGGAGGTTCTCCTCTGCATAATATGTGTCCGAGAAGCCAGCCCGAAAAATCTTACACACATCATTCTTCAGTGGAAATGTACATCAGTTGTTTACCAGATGGTTATGCTGACTTACAATAAGTGTTTCAATTTACAGAGGTGAGAAAACCACATACAAGCATTACAAGAAGGACTTCCTTTGTTTTTGTGTGAATGTACAAGTCACACCACAAGTAAGATGCACACCATATTCAAAAGTACAAAGTAAGTCCTTTTTCGACAAAGAAGTAAATTATATGCCTTGATAGGAGTCAGGTAGCCAATCCTAGTTACCACAGAGGAAGACAATGTTAGGGAAAACAGTACAAGACAGAAATACTGCATTAAAACAGACTTTAGTAAATAGTCTGTTACGTTTAGAAGCAATTACTTTGTCTCAGGGAATGTGATGCAACACGTAATAGGCAGATGCTGGAACTATTCATCACATAGTGCAGTGGTTCCCGAACTTTTTATAGTTCCGTACCCCTTCAAACATTCAACTTCCAGCTGCGTACTCTAGCACAGAAATTGTGAATAACTCACCACAGGTTAAAGAGAAGGGTGTGCTTGAAAGGATACACATAACCCACATAATGGGTTGTATTTGAGAGAGTCTCAGTCTTAAATCATTTTCTGTATTTAGTTTTCATGCTAGTGAGGGCTGAGATTCCACTCTCACATAGGTACGTGGTTGCAAAGGGCATCAGTGTCTTAACAGCGCGATAAGGACAAGTTAAGAAACTCTGAGCGCAGCCCTATCCAGAAATCTGGTAGTGTCTTCTGATTAAATTACATTTTAACAGAACCAATTGTTGCAATTTGAATGAGGCTCTCTTGTTCAGATATCAGTAAGTGGACTGGAAGCAGAGCATGAAAGGGATAACGAATCCATTTGTTTGTGTCGTCCATTTCGGGAAAGTACCTGTGTAATTGCGCCCCCAGCTCACTCAGGTGCTTCGCCATATCACATTTGACATTGTCCGTAAGCCTGAGTTCATTGCACACAAAAAATCATACAATGATGGAAAGACCCATTGTGTTGTCCTTGTTAATGCAGACAGAAAAGAGCTCCAACTACTTAATCATAGCCTCAATTTTGTCCCGCACATTGAATATAGTTGCGGAGAGTCCCTGTAATCCTAGACTCAGATCATTCGGGTGAGAAAAAACATCACTCAGATAGGCCAGTCGTATGAGAAACTCGTCATCGTGCAAACGGTCAGACAAGTGAAAATAATGGTCAGTAAAGAAACTTTAAGCTCATCTCTCAATTTAAAAAAATGTGTCAATACTTTGCCCCTTGATAACTAGCGCACTTCTCTATGTTCTAAAAGCATTACATGGTCGCTGCTCGCATAATGCAGAAAATACAAGAGAGTTCAAGGTCCTTGCTTTAACAAAGTTAACCATTTTCACTGCAGTGTCCAAAACATCTTTCAAGCTGTCAGGCATTCCCTTGGCAGCAAGAGCCTCTCGGTGGATGTTGCAGTGTACCCAAGTAGCGTCGGGAGCACCTGCTTGCACGTGCGTTACCACTCCACTATGTCTCCCTGTCATAGCTTTTGCGCCATCAATACAGATACCAACACATCTTGACCACCAAAGTCCATTTGATGTCACAAAGCTGTACAGTACTTAAAAAAAATAATTTCATGTTGTCCTGGTTTCCAGAAGAAGATGTCTTCCTTAATTGACCCCCCATAAATGTAACGGACATATACCAGGAGCCATGCCAGGCCCACCACGTCTGTTGACTCATCCAGCTGTAATGCATATAATTCACTGGCTTGTATGTGAAGCCGTAATTGTTTCAAAACATCTCCTGCGATGTCACTGATGCGTCGTGAAACAGTGTATTTTGATGAAGACATTGTCTGTATAGATTTTTCCCCCAGCATTGTCCCAGCCATATTGCCAGCAGCAGGAATAATTAAGTCCTCCACAATAGTATGGGGCTTGCCTGTCCTAGCCACTCAGTAGCTAACCATATAAGATGCTTCTAGCCCTTTCTTATTAATGGTATCTGTTGCTTTTATACATGTCTTACTACTCGAAAGTCGTCTTTATTCTCGCTCAAAAAACTCCCGTGGCTTATTTTTCAAATTGTCATCTTTCATTTCTAAATGTCTGCGTAAGAGTGAAGGTTTCCCGCGAGAGAGTAATGGTAAATGTGATTGGATGTTAATTATTTGACTAGGCTACCTGCATTTGACATTGTGTTGATATTTCGCTGAACACTAGATGGTTTACTTTAATTTTGGGCTGTGAAACGAGGCTACTCAGGAAAGAAAGAAAAGAAATCACCCAAATTTATAGCACCGTTGGAAAATATAAATGTACTGTTTGAAAATGTGAAGAAAAAAAATCTTTATGTATAAAATATTTTTTAAATGTGAATCACATTTTTATTTGGCGTACCCCCCGACGGCATTGTGCGTACCCCTAGGGGTGCTAAGGGTCCTACACGGATCCCAAAAGGGTTCTACTTGGAACCATATGGGGTTATTCAAAGGGTTATCCTATGGGGCTAGCCAAAGTCCCCTTTTAGGTTCTAAATAGCACGTTTTTTTCTAAGAGTGTAGTGCTTTTTTCACCCCTACTTTACATTTGCTCTTTTTGAGGTTTTCCTATATAATTTATTCCATCCTGGCCAAATTTCCTCATCTGCTGGCATGCACCTCTCCTACGGTGCATTTGGAAAGTATTCAGACACATTGACCTTTTCCACATTTTGTTACGTTACAGCCTTATTCTAAAATGGATTATACACTGCTCAAAAAAATAAAAGGAACACTAAAATAACACATCCTAGATCTGAACGAATGAAATATTCTTATTAAATACTTTTTTCTTTACATAGTTGAATGTGCTGACAACAAAATCACACCAAAATTATCAATGGAAATCAAATTTATCAACCCATGGAGGTCTGGATTTGGAGTCACACTCAGGCTGATCCAACTTTGATGTAATGTCCTTAAAACAAGTCAAAATGAGGCTCAGTAGTGTGTGTGGCCTCCACGTGCCTGTATGACCTCCCTACGACGCCTGGGCATGCTCCTGATGAGGTGGCGGATGGTCTCCTGAGGGATCTCCTCCCAGACCTGGACTAAAGCATCCGCCAACTCCTGGACAGTCTGTGGTGCAACGTGGCGTTGGTGGATGGAGCGAGACATGATGTCCCAGATGTGCTCAATTGGATTCAGGTCTGGGGAACGGGCGGGCCAGTCCATAGCATCAATGCCTTCCTCTTGCAGGAACTGCTGACACACTCCAGCCACATGAGGTCTAGCATTGTCTTGCATTAGGAGGAACCCAGGGCCAACCGCACCAGCATATGGCCTCACAAGGGGTCTGAGGATCTCATCTCGGTACCTAATGGCAGTCACCTCTGGCGAGCACATGGAGGGCTGTGCGGCCCCCCAAAGAAATGCCACCCCACACCATGACTGACCCACCGCCAAACCGGTCATGCTGGAGGATGTTGCAGGCAGCAGAATGTTCTCCACGGCGTCTCCAGACTCTGTCACGTCTGTCACATGTGCTCAGTGTGAACCTGCTTTCATCTGTGAAGAGCACAGGGTGCCAGTGGCGAATTTGCCAATCTTGGTGTTCTCTGGCAAATACCAAACGTCCTGCACGGTGTTGGGCTGTAAGCACAACCCCCACCTGTGGACATCGGGCCCTCATATCACCCTCATGGAGTCTGTTTCTGACCGTTTGAGCAGACATATGCACATTTGTGGCCTGCTGGAGGTCATTTTGCAGGGCTCTGGCAGTGCTCCTCCTGATCCTCCTTGCACAAAGGCGGCAGTAGCGGTCCTGCTGCTGGGTTGTTGCCCTCCTACGGCCTCCTCCACGTCTCCTGATGCTCTGGACACTACGCTGACAGGCACAGCAAACCTTCTTGCCACAGCTCGCATTGATGTGCCATCCTGGATGAGCTGCACTACCTGAGCCACTTGTGTGGGATGTAGACTCCGTCTCATGCTACCACTAGAGTGAAAGCACCGTCAGCATTCAAAAGTGACCATCAAAAGTGACCAAAACATCAGGAACTGAGAAGTGGTCTGTGGTCACCACCTGCAGAACCACTCCTTTATTGGGGGTGTCTTGCTAATTGCCTATAATTTCAACCTGTTGTCTATTCCATTTGCACAACAGCATGTGAAATTTATTGTAAATCAGTGTTGCTTCCTAAGTGGACAGTTTGATTTCACAGAAGTGTGATTGACTTGGAATAACATTGTGTTGTTTAAGTGTTCCCTTAATTTTTTTGAGCAGTGTATATTTATTTTTTTACTCAACAATCTACACACAATACCCCATAATGACAAAGTGAAAACAGTTTTTAAATTTATTTTGGGAAATGTATAAAAAATAAAAAACTGAAATACCTTAACTATTAAGTATTCAGACCATTTACTATGAGACTTAAAATCGAGCTCAGGTGCATTCTGTTTCCATTGATCAGCCACCTGTGGTAAATTCAATTGATTGGACATGATTTGGAAAGGCACACACCTGCCTATATAAGGTCCCACAGTTGACCGTGCATGTCAGAGAAAAAACCGTAGCAAAGATCTGGGGAAGGGTACCAAAAAATGATCTGGGGAAGGGTAGCAAAAATGTCTGCAGCATTGAAGGTCCCCAAGAACACAGCAACCTCCATCAAGTTTGGAACCACCAACACTCAACAACTTCAAACATAGACTCTGATCTGTCCAATGAGCCAAACTGATTAAAGAATCCCACAGTACCCAAACACCATCTCTCTCTCTCTCAAACACACACACACAGTGCAGTATTTAGAATATATAGAGAAACTTTAAGTGATACAGTCTACTGTGTGTTCACTCCTCCTCTGCCTCGCTCCTTCTCTTTCTGTGTCGTCTGTTGCTGTCTCTCTTGTCTGCCCTCTTCTGCGGCTGTCTCTTAGTATTATATGTTGCCGTCTCTTGTCTACCCTCTCTCATCCTGTCCTGGTTGTAAAAAGTGCAAAAGTAAACAATTGTTTTAAAAGTAATTTCTCAAGGTTTTTTCACCTCACCAGCAAATTCTTTATAAGCCATGTTTTGCTTTTTCAGTCTGTGCATCACTTCTTATCATTTGGGCAAATAAATACAACTAATTATAATCTATAGAGCAGTTTGAAGTGATAGTCTGCTGTGTACTCAATCCACCTCTGTTCTTTCTCCATTGGCCTTCTTCTGTCACTTTCTCTGTGTCTTGTCTGTTGCTGTCTCAGGTTCTTGTTTGTTACTGTCTCCTTTGTCTATCCTCTTTGTTATGGCCTGTTCGGTTCTTCTGGTGTCTCTCTCCATCATATACTATTCTTCTGGTCTCTGTGTCTTGTCTGGTGTGTCTCCATCATATCTTACTATTCTTTTGCTGTCTCTGAGTCTTGTATGGCGTCTCTCTCCATCACCTATTCTTCTGTTGCTGTCTCTGGGTCTTGTATGGCGTCTCTCTCCATCACCTATTCTTCTGTTGCTGTCTCTGGGTCTTGTATGGCGTCTCTCTCCATCACCTATTCTTCTGTTGCTGTCTCTGGGTCTTGTATGGCGTCTCTCTCCATCACCTATTCTTCTGTTGCTGTCTCTGGGTCTTGAATGGCGTCTCTCTCCATCACCTATTCTTCTGTTGCTGTCTCTGGGTCTTGTATGGCGTCTCTCTCCATCACCTATTCTTCTGTTGCTGTCTCTGTCTTTTTTGCCGTATTTCTTTAGTTTTGCAATCCAAAACGTCAAGGAGATACTGGGTTAGCTTAACTTGTTTTGGGCCTGTGTATGGTTGACCAAAATCCTCCTCTTCCCTACCATCTGTCCCTGGCTGCTGCTGTTTCAAGTGCTTCACTCACCTACTGTTCTCCTCTGTCCTCCTCCTTGGCTCATCTGAAAGGTAGCAAGGTAGAGGTGCAACATGTTATTAGTTGGTTTTAAAGGGCGACTGTATTCCCTGATTTGGCCTCGTTTTAGATTTAGTTAAATAAGAAATGCTAGCGTCCCTGACTGAATTCAAATGTGAGTTGGTTTCGGGGTGTGGTTTGATTTGAGTGTCTCGCGTGTGTGTTCGCAGGTGGGAAGAGTTAGACAAATTATTTTGACAACTAGCGCCAGATGGCTTATGTCCAACTGACTTTGGATATATTTTCTCCATTTACACAATGTACATGAGACAATATTTTCATGTTGCACACCTTTCAGTTCTCATTAAATGCTTCAATATATGTATAGGAATTTCTACAATTTATATTTTGTTTTAGGTTTTTAAGCCATTGAAATTTGGAGTTATTGGAATTTTTACATATTGAAACATGTACATAATGTAATTTACAGATGGTTCCTAACTACTAACATTTTCGTATAAGAAAAAAAAAATGGTACAAACTAGCCCCACATTTTCAGCCTGGGACCCAAATGAGAAATTCTGTGTTTTCCTGTGACCCAAGCTTAGGAGTATATGCAACTAAATATTGGTACATTGCATTGCCCTTATGCCTAAAACAAATGCAATATAGACAAAAACAAATAACAATGAAATGAATTAGCCATATAAATAGCTATTTATGTTTATTTTCCCCCATTAAAAAGACTATTACATATCCGTCTAGGTTGGAACTTTTGTTGTTAAAATTCAATAAATAATTTTCATACTGAACTGGAACAAACTGATTGATCACATGACACAGATGCATAACAGAACAGACACGCTGGCTTTTTGATAGTGCAACCCTAAATAAAAGTACAGATGAAGATGAAAAATGATCAGTCCTACAGTACATCTCACTGTAGAAATTATTGTCGAAAGAAAGTCTAGGTTGGAGCGGTTGCTGTTAAAATAGAAGTCATGTTTTTTTCTGAACTGGAATAAACTGATTAATCCAGGCTGTATCACATCCGGGCATGATTGGGAGTCCCATAGAGCGGAGCACAATTATCCCAGTGTCGTCCAGGTTTGGCCGTCATTGTAAATAATGATTTGTTCTTAACTGACTTGCCGAGTTAAATAAATGTTCAATTTAAATAAAAAACATAGTTTAAAAAAAAAAATCACACGGATGTATTCCAGAAAACACACACACACATTCCTAATGAGAGGTGTGTGGCTGGTGGAAGTTTTCAACAAGCATGTCTATTCTGGGCTCTGTTTTTGACAATGCAACACTGAGGTCATGCTCAGCATTGAGACTGTTTCTGTACTTGTTTTTTAAGTAATCCAGAGTTGAGAACCCTGACTGACATAGGTATGTGGTGCCAAACTGGACCAGAACATCTACTGCTTTCTCAGTCAGACAGGAGACTGCATCCTGCTGTAGATGAGCAACCCAGAACAGTGTGTGTGTTTGCCCCCAAAAGTATCTTGCTTCAATCAGTTTATTCCAGTTCAGAATAAAAAATGACAAGCAACCTAGACTTGTTCCAACCTAGACTTGTTTTCAACAATAATTTCTACAGTAAGATGTACAGTAGGCCTGATCATTTGTCATCATCTGTACTGTTATTTAGGATTGCACTATCAGTAGCTAGCTAACTTGCTTGGCTAACATTACCTGTTAGCTTTGTACAAGGCCAGGGGATTGTTTGAAAGAGAAACGCACATATTCTACTATGAGAAAGTACTCCCTTATTTCTGCTTATCATCACCTTTTATAAAATGACAACAATGCCCTGCTAGTCGAAGCAGTTTCCTGAAGCATTCTGCCCTGTTCTGAAATAACTCCGAGTGTACCGTTATGTTGTGCCTGGATGTTTGGTCAGGACGTGGCGTTATATGAACTTGTTCGTTTTGATTGACTCATTACTAAGCACTTCCCCGCACAAAACACATTGAGGGATCTCCTCGTTAATTCTCAAAGTTTAGATGAAAGAGAAACTCATCGGTGTATTGGCTTTTCATGACTATTGAGCTCAGTCAGAACTTGTTGCTAGCATGAGTCCATTAGGCGAGTGGGAATGACAAATCAGTGGCTGACAGTGCATCATCTGCTGTCGAAAGACAGCGCTGCAGCGTGTCGCGTAGTGATCTTCAGGTAACTCCAGAAAAAAAAATCTGGTAAACCGCCATCACTTTCGCGCAGCTGCCAAACTGAGCAGAGACCACTGCAAAGCAGAGAGCGCACTGAACAGAGACCGCAGTTGCACTTGGCCAAATCAATTCCCTAAATAATTATACAATTACCATGACATGTCGCGACCCACCATACTTTAAGAAAGGCTGCAATAGGGATATCCAAAGTCAACCTGAATTTACCACAGGCGATAGAGTCACGTGCAGCTGCACCCCAGAATGTATGATTATTTGTGTGCTGCCAGTTGTGGGCAGGATTAAAACAAACCCATCCTTAATTTACATTGTGATGGTCACAGCCACAAATCTCACAAAACTCAGTTTTGGACAAAACTGACTTACATGACCAAAATGATCCTACTTTGTAGTCAATTTTGATAGTAGAATAAGTGTTTCTGACTCATATCGATGCCACATAGGCTGTTTTAAAAATGAGAAGTTGTTTTTAGGGGTAGTTGCTGTTAAAAGTTACTGTATACTGACACAACCAGAGCAACTCAACATAAAAGAAAAATGCAAGTGTCCACATAATGTCCACATGGGGCGGCAGCGTAGCCTAGTGGTTGGAGCGTTGGACTAGTAACCGGAAGGTTGCGAGTTCAAACCCCTGAGCTGACAAGGTACAAATATGTCGTTCTGCCCCTGAACAGGCAGTTAACCCATTGTTCCCAGGCCGTCATTGAAAATAAGAATGTGTTCTTAACTGACTTGCCTGGTTAAATAATAAAAAAATAAGAGAGCAACACAATTCCAAACATGACAGATAAGAAGATTCAAAGCCCCTAGGCTATATGAATATAAAGATATAAAAATATATATTTAACCATTATTTAACTAGGCAAGTCAGTTTTAAGAATTCTTATTTACAATGACAGCCTAAAAGGCCTCCTATGGGGATGGGGGCTGGGATTAAAAATAAAAAAGATATAAATATAGGACAAAACACACATCATGACAGAGACAACATAACACTACATAAAGAGAGACCTAAGACAACAACATAGCAAGGCAACAACACACGGCAACACAGCATGGTAGCTACACAACATGACAACAACGTGGTAGCAACACAAATTGGTAGCAGCAAAGAACATGGTACAAACATTATTGGGCAGACAACAGCACAAAGGTCAAGAAGGTAGAGACAACAATACATCACGCAAAGCAGCCACAAATGTCAGTAAGAGTGTCTATGATGGAGTCTCCGAATGAAGAGATTGAGATAAAACTGTTCACTGAGTGTTTGTTGAAGCTCGTTCCAGTCGCTAGCTGCAGCAACCTGAAAAGCCAAGCGACCCAGGGATGTGTGTGCTTTGGGGACCTTTAACAGAATGTGACTGGCAGAACGGGTGTTGTATGTGAAGGATGAGGGCTGCACTATATATCTCAGATAGGGGGGAGTGAGGCCTAAGAGGGTTTTATAAATAAGCATAAATTAGTGGGTCTTTTGACGGGTATACAGAGATGACCAGTTTACAGAGGAGTATAGAGTGCAGTGATGTGTCCTATAAGGAGCATTGGTGGCAAATCTTATGGCCGAATGATAAAGAATATCTAGCCGCTCGAGAGCACCTTTACCTGCCAAACGATTAATTATGCCTCCGTAATCTAGCATGGGTAGGATGGTCATCTGAATCAGCGTTAGTTTGGCAGCTGGGGTGAAAGAGGAGCAATTACGATAGAGGAAACCAAGTTTAGATTTAACTTTAGCATGCAGCTTTGATAGGTGCTGATAGAAGGACGGTGTACCATTTATCCATACTCCCAAGTACTTGTATGAGGTGACTACCTCAGGCTAGAGGTCGTAATCACAGCAGTTGGGAGAGGGGCATTCTTTTTACCAAACCACATGACATTTGTTTTGGAGGTGTTCAGAACAAGGTTAAGGGTAGAGAAAGCTTGTTTGTTGTAGAGCAATTAACACAAAATCCGGGGAGGGGCAGCTGAGTATAAGACTGTATCATCTGCATATACATGGATGAGAGAGATTCCTACTGCCTGAGCTATGTTGTTGATGTAAATTGAGAAGAATGTGGAGCCTATGATTGAGCCTTAGGGTACTCCGTTGGTGACAGGCAGTGGCTGAGACAGCAGATGTTCTGACTTTATACACTGCACTCTTTGAGAGAGGTAGTTAGCAAACCAGGCCAAAGACCCATCAGAGACACCAATACTCCTTAGCCAGCCCACAAAAATGGAATGGTCTACCATATCAAAAGCTTTGGCCAAGTCAATAAAAATAGCAGCACAACATTGCTTAGAATCAAGGGCAATGGTGACATCATTGAGGACCTTCAAGGTTGGAGTGACATATCCATAACCTGAGCAGAAACCAGATTGCATACCAGAGAGAATACTATAGACATCAAGAAAGTCAGTCAGTTGATTATTGACAAGTTTTTCCAACACTTTTGATAAACAGGGAAAATAGAAATAGGCCTATAACAGTTAGAATCAGCTTGATCTCCCCCTTTAAATAAAGGACGAACCGTGGCTGCCTTCCAAGCAATGGGAACCTCCCCAGAAAGGAGAGACAGGTTAAAAAGGTCGGAGATAGGCTTGGCGATGATAGGTGCAGCAACCTTAAAGAAGAAAGGGTCTAAACCATCTGACCCAGATGTTTTTTTTGGGGTCAAGTTTAAGGAGCTCCTTTAGCACCTCAGACTCAGTGACTGCCTGCAGGGATAAATGCTGTTGAGGTCAGAGGAAAAAGAGGGAGAAGCATCGGGGATAGTCGCATTAGAAGGGGTGGGGGATGAGGAAATGTTGGATGGGTAAGGAGGCAGGGCTGAGTCAAATAGGAATCCTGACTTAATGAAGTGGTGATTAAAGAGATCAACCATGTGCTTCTTGTCAGTAACAACCACATTATCAACTTTAAGGGAAATGGGCAGCTGTGAGGAGGACGGTTTATTCTCCAGGTCATTAACCGTTTTCCAGAACTTCTTGGGGTTACACCGACAGAGAGAGAACTGCTCCTTAATGTAACTAACTTTGGCCTTCCGGATAGCCTGGGTGCACTTATTTCTCATTTGCCTGAACGAGAGCCAGTCAGCCTGAGTATGCGTGGGTCGAGCCTTTCGCCAAATGCAATTCTTGAGGTGGAGTAACTCTGCAAGATCAAAGTCAAACCAGGGCCTTAACCTGTTTTTAATTCTCATTTTCTTTATGGGGGCGTGTTTGTTAACAATATCACTGAAGACGCTGGAGATGAGAAGCAGGTACAGGGAGTACACATTTAATGAACGGACAAGTGACAGAACAGCGTCAGAGCAGGGAGAACAAAACGACATGACGACAATAATGCTGAAGCGGGGAACAACCTCGGGAACAGACCGATATAGGGGAGGTAATGAAAGCAGGTGATTGAGTGGGAGCGGGAGCAGGCGTGACACAAAAAGCGCTGTAATTTCTAAACAGTTCACCCGATATGGATGAAAATACCCTCAACTTAAAGCTGACCGTCTACACTTTACTTTTCAGTATAGAGTATAAAGCCAAAAGAAGAAAAAATGCTTCACTGTCCCAATAATTGCGGATGGAATGCTTGCAGGTTAGTCTCTCGACAATGCAACAACAACAGAAAAAGTAAGTAGCTAAGTGAATAAAAAGAGTAACAAAATAAAAGCTCAATTAAATAATTGCACCAATTTAATAATAATGCAGTTTTTCACAAATACAGTGACTATACAAAACAATAGGAACACCTTTCCATGACATAGACTGACCAGGTGAATTCATGTAGAAGCTATGATTCCTTATTGATGTCACTTGTTAAATCCACCTCAATCAGTATAGATTAATGGGAAGAGACAGGTTAAAAAATGACCTTTAAGCCTTGAGACAATTAAGACATGGATTGTGTGTGCCATTCAGAGGGTGAATAGGCAAGAAAAAATATTTAAGTGCCTTTTAACAGGGTATGGTAGTAGGTGCCAGGCACACCGGTTTGAGTGTCAAGAACTTCAATGCTGCTGGGTTTTCACGCTCAACAGTTTCCCATGTGTATCAATAATGGTCCACCACCCAAAGGACATTCAGACAAATAGACACAACTGTGGGAAGCACTGGAGTTAACATGGGCCAGCATCCCTTTGGAAAATTTGACACCTTGTAGAGTCCATGCCCCGACAAATTGAGGCTTTCCTGAGGGCAAAAGTGGGTGCAACTCAATATTAGGGAGGTGTTCCCAGTGTTTTGTACACTCAGTGTAGTTACATAGCCTATATGGAAATAAAAAATATGATCCAATAATGTTTACCTGTAGAATGGAATAGATTATAAGGCCTTCTTGATTCATTTCATTTTGTCAGTTCTACCACCTCAACTTTGCTCATTTTAAACCGGGTTAAATATAATGTTGTCGAAAAGTTCCGCTTCAGTCCATAGGGGGGCAGAGTGTCACTGTCAGAAGATAAGTGCTTCAGTCAGAAAAAATGTATCTCATCCCTTTGGTCTCAGCTAGCTAGCCAGCCAGTAGCTACCATAGTGGCTAACCAGCCAAGCTAGCTAAAGAAACAAAAGCCATGAAATACACTAGCTGGAAATAAACACTTTCGCTAATATCATGACTCATATCAACATCCTTAGCTTGCCCATTCACTGAATATACTGTTAAATAACTCTGATTGACACCCAATAGCTTAAGGATGCAGGGCGCTAATCCAAGTTTATTAGCATTAGCAAACCCTCATGCTGAAGGAGACTCGCTAAATAGCTACCACCAACCCTGCACAAACCTGTGGGGCTAACTCTGCCACTGCTGCTCTTTGACTTTCAGCCTGATCTACCCTCTCTACCTTATTCAACACTGCCTGAACCTGCTATTTTTTTGCCACTCTTTCGGAAGAAGTACCGATTATCCAGACTGTCCCAGACTCTGACTGAGTGACACAAGTTTTGCTACGCAATGACATTGACATTAACTGGTGCTGTACGGATGGGAAGAGGTCAAGGGACATGAGCGGACCACTGTGTTGTAAAATCTCTACCAATCACAGCAGACACCGCTTTACTCCATGGGCTTCTTGCATTGCCTACTGAATAGCACAGTATATTGCATTGCTTATTTTTGTCATTCAGATTGGTCAGTAAAACATTTTTTTTTTTCTGCATTATTATTATTATTATTAATATTTATTTATTGACCATCAAATTGTTTCGGGGCTGGAAAAATGATATCATTGCAATCAATCCAAGCTGTGCAGCTGCCATTTGATCAGTGGTGGAATAAGTACCCAATTGTCATACTTGAGTCAAAGTAAAGATACCTTAATAAAAAATGACTCAAGTATTAGTAAAAGTCACACAGTAAAATACTACTTGAGTAAAAGTTTGAACGCATTTTGTTTGAAATATACTTAAGTATCAAAAGTTAAAGTAGAAATAATTTTACATTCATTATATTAGGCAAAAAAGAACACAATTTTCTTGCCATAATTTACGGATAGCCAGGGGAACACTCCAACACTCAGACAATTTACAAACAAAACATTTGTGTTTATTGAGTCCGCAAGATCAGAGGCAGTAGGGATGACCAGGGATGTTCTCTTGATAAATGCGGGAATTGGAACGTTTTCCTGTCCTGCTAAGCATTTGAAATGTTGTACTTTTGGGTGTCAGGGAAAATGTATGAAGTAAAAAGTACATTCTTTAGGAATGTACTTTAGGAAATGTCGTGGAATAAAAGTAAACATGTTCAAAATATAAATAGTAAAGTAAAGTACAGATACCCCAAAAAACGACTTACCCCCAAAAAGTAAATTACTTTAAAGTACTAATTAAGTGCTTTACACCTGAATTTGATGAATGGAAAGAGACATCTGTTGCAAAACACCAAAAAATGTAATTACATGCAGAGATGGCCAAGCCTTGGTGGATAGGCCTACAAGGTAGGGAGGGATATATTTTCTGTTTGTCGAGATTGATGTCTATTCATTGTCTATTTATTGTAAACACAAACCATTAAGTGCCCGAAGTCAGTATGCTTTGTTTATTGGTTGTGTGGTGCAATGGAACAGAAACCTGTTGGTGGGAAATGTATTCAATAATTTGATATAATTATAAATATGGCATTCAAATGTTGAAAATCGGATCCCCTAGCTGATCATTGTCTGCAGCCAGCTCTGATCTTAGTGCAATGAGAGCGAGGCCCCCCCACAGTAAACTGTCCCTAATAATTAAGCAGCTCCATTAAAAACATTACACATAGCCTAGGCCTACTTAAGAATTATTCGATTTTTTAAAGTATCCTAGACTTCACAATCTCTTGTAGACCATGGTCTATAATTGATACTGAAGGGACATACATTTGTGAAATAATAATAATTTAGATATGCCTTTATGAGCATGTCCTCAGGTAGTGTAACTTTTCTCATTTAGACCATTTCTGCATCATTATTTTTTTTAAATACCTATGTGTAGGACACTGACACTATGGAGCATCAACAAAGGCACGCCAGTGGTCTTTAGGTCTGAGTCTGAGCTCTAGAAAGAGATTTCGTCTTGATGGTTTATATGTTTTACTTTTGTTTCATGATAAGGACTTAGATCAGACAAAGTATATAGAGCAATTTTTTTCCGAATTCCTAGTTGAACGCATTTAAGTCGGAAATCGGAGATGTCGGCATTCAGTTTTTCTGAAAGCCGCAAGAGAGAGATTGCGTGCTTTACGTAGAGTATAAACCTATCATTTGTGCGTGGTGCGTGCATGGGCGGGGGAAGCAAAACGGAGACTGAATTGATGCAAAATGGTCTGCAATTGGTCGAAGCTTTGGGGTACCCAGGAGAAAGACCGTATCGCACAGCAGCATCATTGTAAGAATGGTCCGAAAACCGTCTGACAATCCTGGAACATGGCCCAGCGGAGGATATAGAATATCATATTCTTAGAACATCAAAACATGACAAATGCCATAAGCATTTTGACGGTTCATCTATAATAGGCTATGATTCAAAGGCAGGTGACACTGACCCAGGTACGTTTGAATAAATGTAGGCATATTTGTCCAGCTGTCAATAAGATAGGCTTGGCTAAATTGATACGTGCCAGTGTCGAATCGATCTCTAGTTTAGATTGATGTAATCACGAGATCTATGCACTAGAAAATAATATAGTTTACGCCTCATATGTGTTCTCAAACAAAGACATTTCTAGCATTTTTTCGTGTGTTGTGATTGTTCCACTGATGCTGCATGCTATGTCATTGGATGTAGTAGAGTACGGCCTCTATATTGATGACCAGGCCAAAGAAATTCGCCCCTGTAGCCAGGTTGGCTATGTAATGTCTCGTAGTGTTTGATATTATTATTATTATTGGGAAGTGAGTATCGATTTCTCAATTAGGAGAGTGTTTTGATCGAGTCCTATATCCTAGTCAGAGTAGGTAAATCCTTTTGGGATGCTCCACCATAGTAGGGGAAGGGACCTCTGCCTATCTTGTCAACATAGCACGCAAATTGGCCTACTCTTTTTGGTTGTTAGACAGAGGGAGCAGGAGGGATGAACAGAGTGTGTGTGTGTGTGAATGTAAAATGCAACACTACATAGGACGGAGCAGAGAGAGGTGAGAATAGGAGGAAGGCAATATTTGTAGTTTACTAGTACTAACATAGTACTGCTATACTATATTAATACTGCTACTGTTCCGGATGTCGTTTAAGGCAGCCCCCCGCACCTCTCTGATTCAGAGGGGTTGGGTTAATTGCGGAAGACACATTTCAGTTGAATGCATTCAGTTGTACAACTGACTAGGTATCCCCTTCTCCTTTACCCTTGTACTACTATACCATAGAAGGCCACCTAGAATACACAAGCTGTTCCAGACAATTCAACACTGCACAGGGAGATAGACACTCTTTCCATCAAAAGATGCAGTCAGTGCTCACAAGCAGCCATAATTCTGACCATTTACAGAGAGATTGGTCAGATTACTATTGATTCACCAGTGACCCTCAACGACTCAAACTACCATGTTGAAGGAGAACATGCTGTCTATTGATCCATGTTAAAACCACCACTGTGGAGGAGATAGCTTTCAGTTTGAACAAGCTATCTGAATACAAGAAATCTCCCTGCCTCATAAAAGTTGGAGAAGGATTCTATTTTCCTGCCTGCCAACTGTCTGCAGCCATTATTCTCATTAAAAATGGAATGGATTTGATGGCCTGATAGATCATCCCTGACACTTCTTAGTGGTTGGCATATATTAGACCTACTTTGATTTTTGAGGGAGATTTGAGCCAGAATGTATATATTTGACACACCTTACTGAGCACATCTAAATGTATATATGTTCTTCCTAAAAATCGTTGGGCATGCTAATTGTGTCATAGTTATGTAACAAGAGCTCCTCAGTTGATGAGATACAGAGGAGAGCACTTTTATAAAATCCTCCAAAATTTCCCTCTCTGCTGCAGCCGTAATTGGTTTAGCCTGGTGGGAGCTAAATGAGCAGAAGGAAGGAGAATGTTGAGCCACCACTCAGTAGATAGTAAAAAAATGCATTGAGTGAGTCATCAGCCAAGAGCCCCAGTGCAGAGGTGCATGAGGAGGACTGAACACTGCTCCTTTGACTGGAAGGATATCTATGATGTTGCTGCTAATCCAGTGCAGCGAAGAAGAAACTCCGTATCTGGATGCAACAGAATGCGATCTATTGTCCTAGCTGCTTTCCCATGGTTGAACACTGCATGCTATGATCAGCTACGTGGTTTGTTTAGCGTCACGCTGTTGATCCGCTGTAGTGTAATTTGTGATGCCGTGATGATAACGCACCAGATCCTCTTCTTCAGATTAGTCTCAGTGAGTAAATCCAATGAGATTAAAATCGTGAGCTTTATGTGGAGGTAGGTAGCCTACAGTATGGGATTAACTACAGTGTGGCATATTCATGCATCATGCTGGCAACCATCCAACCTTATAAGAAAAGAAGCATCTTTTCTTTTTGCATCTTTTCTCTACAAAACATTTCATATTTCACTATACCTTACTGTACCTTAATCACAAGGGATTTACAACTGTCCTTCATTTCACTAGTGTACTGATATTTTTGTAATGAATTGGCAGCTTTTAAAATATGATAAGGATTGTATTATTTAACACTTTTGGCCTACTCAATTATAGTGTCTGCATCCCTGCATTTATTACTCAGTTGGGAGCTCCTGTGAGGGAAGAAATATGCAGACCTACCGTGTTATGTAAGTGCACTAAGATATCCTCAGTAGCTGCACAGTCAATATAGTACTGGGATGCTGATTAGCAATGAGCCAAGTTATCTCATATGGCTCCTAAAAGGAGTTAAGTAATAGTCCCATTCAGAGAGAAACATAAACGACTGCACTGTCTACTGGCGTTTTAATGTGAAGCATTTGAACTCACTTACAGTAGCAGTAACTTTTTCTCTAACTCCTCTTTTGATTTAGCTTAGTGACCATTTCAGTATTTTATCTACTCAATTATTATACTTAGCCTGCACACACAGCAGAGAATGCCAAGTGAAATTCTCACATTCTTCCCTGCTCTTCTCATTCTCTTCTTACCAATGTCTTATACAGTGTGTGTTGTATATGGTGGAATTCCATCCATACTGTACATAGGTTGTATGGAGGCAGGCAGAAGACAAGTGACCTTGTTGCTGAAGAACAGTGGTAGAGTTGTTGAAGAGGATGCTTGGCATCTGGAAGCACTTCCACACTGGAGGGCCAGAGAGTGGCTCTAATAAGACACGTCACTGAGGGGTCTGTGCCGGTGGATTGTTCTCAGAGGGGAGTAGGCGGTCTTGTCTATTGTGTTGGTCTGCTGCCCAGGCAGACTGACTGACAGAGAGAAAGACATTTATCTTCTATCACTGAGCCAGCAGTGTTTGTATGCGTGTGTGTGTTTAAGAGAGACATCGAGAGAGAGATTTAATTGAACTGAGAGAGAGAGAGAGGCAGCACACTCGATCACTTTTGAACAGTCCATTTCACACCCTGAGCAGGACAGGCCCTGGAGTGTTCCTTACTGTTAGCACTGTGCTGTATTGTTGTCTCTCCTCCCACTGAGAAGCTACTACAAGATAGTGGAGAAACCTCCCAAAGCCCATGGGATTTCCTGTTGGTAATCTTCCCACTGTAGCTCCACTTTCTCTGCAGGACTGTAGAAATCGCTACCTCTAAAGTCTGCTCAGAGATAACCAACAGAATAACACATCTGCAGTGTTCTTAAAGATGGAGATAAAGGTTTTGATTGGACTTAATCGGCTGTATCTCAAAAATACGGATAGGAATGCTAAATGTGGAGCCTCCTTAACCTCTCTCCAGTAAAAGCTCTTCATCCTCCCCATTCAGATTCTCTTCTCTGCTTTTCTTCCCTCTCCTCCAGAACTTGTACCAGAACAGGTTTCTCGGACTCAGACTTGCAGCCATGGCCTCCCCGTGTCGTTCGTCCCAGAACCGTTGGCGCTGTAAGGACCACATCCGCCACAGCTACAACCCCGAACAATTCCGCAACGTTAATTTCCAGAATGGGGTGCCGGAGGACGTGGCGGCCATGTACCGCTCCACCAGCGACACGGACCTGGTGACATCACACAGCCGCTCCACGCTTACCGTCAGCACCTCGCACTACGCCATCGGACAGACCCAGGACATCCTCATCTGCTGGGACATCAAGGAGGAGGTGGACGCTGGGGACTGGATCGGCATGTACCTCATTGGTGAGCACTACCATAACTTTTAGGATATTTTTATTATTTAATTTTACCATTGATTTTCATAGAAGGGACCAAATGAATAATTAGTAGATGATAGAGCCAGATAGAGATGGTGAGATGAAGAACAGTTTATTTCCAATCTTGTGAAGCTGTTACACATTGGGTAGATCAAGGACAGGAACAAGAATGTGTTATTTCAAGTCTAGTTGAAAGGTACTATTTGTAAGGTACATGGAGAGCAATGTGATGACTCAGTTCAGGTCTGCTTTCACATATGTTTGAAGGTAATCTTAAGGTGTTCTGGTTTTCTGATAAGGTGCGCAGACTCATATCCACAGGTACTCTAACTGACAATGCTTGTGTGATAATGTTGTGTAACTTTGGGCTGGATTCAATCCGTATCGCCAAAGTTCAGCACTCTAGTGCGCTTGAAATGTAAAGGTGATTTCCGATTGAGCCGACATATGCAGCGTTTACTATGAATGCAGTCTCTGCGAATGCGGGAACATTGCCTTTAAACTTAAATTGCGCTGTAGTGCTGAACTTCCGCGATACGGATTGAATCCAGCCTTAAGTCTCACAGCTTTCCTCTCTGTCTTACCTCTCTCTCAGAAGAGGTGTCGTCTGAGAACTTTCTAGACTACAAGAGCCGCGGAGTGAATGGTTCCCACAAGGGCCAGATAGTGTGGAAGATTGAGGGCAACTCCTATTTTGTGGAGCGTAAGTGCATTTCTGGAAATACATTCAAAACCACCTACATTATAATATTCTACTTCTCCCACACACTGAGAGAGCTGTTTTATAACGGATGTAGCATTGAGCTCTCAGAACAGGACACTGCTTCGTCAGTGCATATTGTAGATCTTTACGTAACAATGAAACAATCTCATATCCATTTAGTTTCTCATAACAGTTGTGCCCATACATTTGTGTCTGTAACTATCAGGATTTCCCAGTACAATCCTTCTTACCCTGCACTGATTAAAGCAAGTCTTTTAGGCAAGAGATTCACAGAAATAAAATAATTTACACAGCCAAAGAAAGGATCCCATTAGCTCCACTAGACTAGAGAATCCACACTGACTGTACAGTACAGTAGGCCCCGGTGTGGACAGCTCTGCTTACACACAAGGGAAGTGGAACTATGAATAACTAACTACCATTGTGCCATCTTCCACTCATTTGATCCTGCTAATGTAATGATTTGTCAGCTGTGAGTGATTTTGTTATTTAGCTATCACTGCTTATTTTTTATTTACCTACAGTAAGACTCATCCCTCAAAGAGCTCCTCCCACCTCATTAGTACGGACAGGACATATATCAATCAATCTTTCCCCAATACAGTTCGCTGGTGCCTGTGTGCCTCTTTATAGGCCAGTCTGTGGTGTTTACTCCAAAGCATCTCTTTTTAGCTACCACAGTAGATTAGCAGGTTGGATAGAAGCCACTGAGATTGAGACTGAGACTCTGTGTAATGAAAGTGATAGTATTATCTGTCTGTCTGACTCTCAGGTCCTAATAACCCTGTAGCTGAGGACAGCCTGCTCTCTCTCTCCCCCAGTTTATTGGCATGCTGCTCAGAACAGCTTTCTAAAGGCGTCAGCATGCTTCAGTTCGGCTGGAGGCTAGCCAAAGTCGACTAGGCGAACCGAACAAGTGTGCTCGCATACTCCATTAAAAGACCTTCCCTTGGAAAACACAAATAGTTTGTCCATTTTGAGACATCATAGCCAGTATAAGCTTTCTCAAAATAGTCCGAATTAACCTATGATAACTCTGTCATTAATTTAGACATTTTTGCAGAGGAGATCTTAGTTGCGCATATTTATATCTAACTAAGATGTTTGAGGCAGTATTTCTCAATTAAAAAATGTGCACGAAAACAAGTTGTCTCTTTATTGAAGGATCCCTACTTCTGACCAATCACCGATGAAGGGGCATAGATTTCGGCTACCGACTTCGGCTTGCCTCCAGAAAAAATGTTGTGTACCCGATCAGCCGAAGTCCAAAACAAACAAAAACGTCACAAAATGTCTTCATAATATATGCACAAACTCTTCCGAACTGTTTCGGCTGGGAAGCATGGGGACGCCTTTAGGCCATACTGGTGTGGCTCTGGCCTGTTTTTGAATGCTGTCCAACTGTGAAATGTGATCAAGGTGCCAATAAACTGAGAAATCATGTATAAAACAAACAGTAGGTCATGCTAAAAAGATAGGACAACCTGTTCTTAAACTCTTTTCTGTTCCCTGTCCTCTTTCATCTGACTCTTCTTTATTCTCAGCGGAGACCAAGATCTGTTTTAAATACTACCATGGTGTGAGTGGGGCCCTGCGAGCCACTACCCCCAGTTTGACTGTGAAGAACCCCTCAGTTCCGGTGAGTGTGTGGGACGACTACTTTGTCCAAACCTGGTAGTGCTACATGGGCTCTGTGTTCATTAGTGCTCCTCTAGGGATACTGATGATAAGAGGTAGCGTGTTAATTATGGATCTACTGTATGTCTTTCAATCTGAAGGATTATTTTTGCATTATCTGGGTTTGAGCTTATTAGTAGAGCCCAAAAAACTCCTGACAGTTCCAGAAAGACATCAGCAATCCCTCCGGTGTCTCATCTATTGTCCAGCTCCGTCCATTATAACTGCCTGGATTACTTGGGGTTATCAGACGCCATTTAAAGTGCCGATATGTTAGGTTTAGAAATCCATATATTAGATTGGTTACCCTTCCTTTCTCATTGACTGGAGAAGAAAACAATGGCATTTATTACAAGCTAATCTGCAAATCTGTGTATGCACAACCAATACATTTTGATTTGATTTAAGACCCACAGGAGGGACAGACAGAGAGGGGGGGAGAAATGGAGAGAGAGCGACAGAGGGAGAGAATGATAGAAACAGAGACTGCAAGTGCTGAGAGAGCGACGACAGACAGACAGACAGACAGACAGACAGACAGACAGACAGACAGACAGACAGACAGACAGACAGACAGACAGACAGTCAGTCAGTCAGTCAGTCAGAGATAAACAAACCGATAAGCCACAGCCAGAGGTGAACAGAGAGTGGAAGGGAATTACAGAATTTCATTCTGTTGTACTTGTGCTGGCCCTGTTGTGGAGTAAGCTGTAGTACAGGTCTTGTGGGCACTTAAGGTTACTACAAGCTCCATGTGTGCATGTGGGTGGAGTGGGATCTTTGGAGTAGCGGACACCTTTGGTTAACATGATATCGTCGCAGGTCCCATTCACAAGGGGGCGATGGCAAAGTTTTTTATTTTTGTGCTTTCATTGCTAGTAGTAGCCAGCCAGTAGCTAGCTGGCTTTAGCCTGGCTAAAAAGAAAGCTAGCCATTTTAGCTTCCCAAATCTCAATGTGAAACAATCAGATTTATAATTAAATAATATGCCCTGGAAAATATTCTTATACTTCCCTTTTAACCTAAAACATTATACCAGTTTGATATGCTGCTTGTGTATTCATTCCCATATCAGCTAAAAATAGAACATAATGTTTTGGTGTGGAGAAAAAGTCACATGGCTAGCTAGTTGGCTTCAGTAGGTTCTAGCATTTCACAATAGCCTTTAAATCACTAGTTATTACTTCTAAAACAAAATACTTTTTTTGGTGTATTCTTGAGATTTCTTGTTGTCTTCTCATTTGTGGTGAAAACAAAATAAGAATATCTTGTCTTGTTGTACCTTGCTAACAAGTTGGCTAGCCTTTTAGCTTCCCTCATCTCCATCTGAAATAATTTGATTTATAATGAAATAAAATGCCCTGGTAAATATTATTTTACTTGCTAGTGTAACCTACAACATTATCCTAATTTGACATGCTGCTTCAATGTATTCGCTCCCAGAATAACATTAAACAAAATACATTTGGGGGGATTCTATAAGGCTACAATGTTGTCTGGTTTATTGCTTGAACAGACGCTGAGATTATATTTGGTTATCAATGCAAAATAGGCTACTTTAATGAATAGTCTATATAGCCTAATGGACAGCAACATCACTGCCCCCACGGTAGTGGAAACAATGATATGTTGAGTCTCAATCTCCAGGTAGAAGAAAACTGCATCGAATGTCGGAGTGTATGGTGTTACAAGGAGCCGCCTCTTTTGTGACGAAAATGTAATTGCATCACTACGCTACACTCCGTCAGCCCCCTCTACGTATTCTCTGTAGATGCCTTTAAGTTCCAGATGTCTGCTGCAGACCCCCACAGCCTACACACCACCACACTGCTATGATCACTGGTCCACCTAGAGAGGCTCACAATACTCCTACAGGAATGTGCACGCGCGTGTGTGTGTGTGTCTTGCATCTGACCCTTATCCCTCATCCCCCATCTCTCAGTGGCCTCGATCATCTCTGTGGATGTTTTCCCTTTACTGAATCTTTCCCTGGGTAGTAATGGGTAGAGAAAGATAACCCGCCTGCCTGCTATAAGGACCACTAGACAGGCTTACACCTGTGGAGGTGGAGCAAGGAGGAGAGATGCTGTAAAGGCTGGCGCTGATGTCTCGCTCTCATTCTCTTTTTTCTTTGTCTTTATCACTCCCTCTAACCCTTTCTCTCTTTCATTCAATCATTCTCTCTTTCCTTCCCTCCTTCCCTATTTCTCCCTCCTGAAGGTATTTAAGCCCGTCACCAATGAAGAAGTCCCCCAGAGCACAGGCAGTAGAAGACTCATCAGCTTCTCCCTCTCAGGTGAACAGTCTATTGTGCCAAGTGTTTCTGACAGGCCTGAATTGAGTTTGATTCCTAACAGTGAGGGATGTAGCAGCAGCAGCATTAGAGGCGGTATGATCCAGTTCCATCTGATTCACAGTGAGGTAACACACACTGATGTGATGTTAGATGAAAGGTGGGTGAGACAGCTCGGGAAGTTGTGTATCTAAATATTACTCTCCCCCCACCACTGCATGGGAGATGACAGGAGGAGGCAAATGTGATTTTTAGGCAGCTCTTCCCCCTTCATCTTTAGCATTGATCAACACAGGCTTACAAATACTGAACAAGCAGGCGGACTGTAGCAGTCCCTGTCTAGTCCCAGATCACTGGAAGGTTATGCTACTGTATGACATGGCTGTCACAATTGTTAGAGAGCAGAGTTGGAGAGAAGTTAAATGCCACACTATTCAAAATAATAATGTATTTTTCAGGATTAGTTATTTTCTCTCTGCTCTCCTGTAGCATAATCTATTACTACTATTATTGTAGAAGTACAATATACTGTTGTATTTGGCGAGAGATTGAACTGAATTATTTTGCAGAGCTTCTCAAGCATATTCTTGCCTGCACTCTACTCCAATTTGTCAGAAGAATGTGATGTCCTTAACCCCGTATAGGTGACATTTCAAAGCCTTTCCTTCTCTCTATACTCTTATCATCTCTGGCAGATTTCCATGCCACAGGGCTGAAGAAGGGGATGTTTTTCAACCCTGACCCCTACCTTAAGATCGCCATCCACCCCGGCAGGAACAGCATCTTCCCGGCACTGCCACACCACGGCCAGGAGAAACGCTCAGGCATCGTCTGTAACACCATCAACCCCCACTGGCAGAGAGAAGTGAGTGGAGAGCTGTGTTAGTGATTCATATCGTGTAAACGTTCTGTGCAATACTGGTAATGATTATTTCAATGTTCGGACTGGTTTTATACAGGTAGGCCCTATACATGTACACTTACCCAACATTACAATGGGTTATATTTACTCAAGAGAAAAAATGATGAACATGTGTTGCAAAAACTTGTATTTGGATGTAATGATTTGGTAGCACAATATCATCTCCCACAACATCTACTAAAGAAATTGATCTCTGCATAATACTGGCAGGGAGGCTTATTGACATTTGACTTGGTTAGGGTGGGATATTCCCCTCCTGCCTGTTTCTCCTCCTCCTGAACACAGCAGTACTCCCATCCTGCCTGTATCTCCTTCTCCTGAACACAGCAGTACTCCCACCCTGCCTGTATCTCCTCTTACTGAACACAGCAGTACTCCCCTGCTGCCTGTATCTCCTACTCCTGAACACAGCAGTACTCCCCTCCTGCCTGTATCTCCTCCTCCTGAACACAGCAGTACTCCACCCTGCCTGTATCTCCCCCTCTTCCTGCCTGTATCTCCTACTCCTGAACACAGCAGTACTCCCACCCTGCCTGTATCTCCTCTTCCTGAACACAGCAGTACTCCCCTGCTGCCTCCCTACCCTGCCTGTATCTGCCTCTCATCCTCCTGAACACAGCAGTACTCCCACCCTGCCTGTATCTCCTCCTCCTGAACACAGCAGTACTCCCGCCCTGCCTGCCTGTATCCTGCCTGTATCTCCTCCTGAACACAGCAGTACTCCCCCCCCTGCCTGTACTCCCCTCCTCTATCTCCTCCTGAACACAGCAGTACCCCCCCTGCCTGTATCTCCTCCTGAACACCTGTAATCCCACCCTGCCTGTATCTCCTCCTGAACACAGCAGTACTCCCCTCCTGCCTGTATCTCCTCCTGAACACAGCAGTACTCCCACCCTGCCTGTATCTCCTCCTCCTGAACACAGCAGTGCTCCACCCCTGCCAAATGTATTATCATTTATAATGTATGAATTATACATTTACACCATGAGTTCTCATGTGGTAATCCTCTTTTATAATAATGCCTGTCAAAATTTGCTCTCTCTGCCTATAATAGGCTATTGCTGGTTTACTCATTTGGCTAATGGTTCAATTATGTGGTGTCACTGTGAAAGGGCAGAAGATGTATCACAGGCCCAGCTCTGATTTAGCACAGTGGCAACACCCCTTTAGGTATATTGAGGGGAAGGATATAGCAGCACCACTATGTATTCATGGAAATGATCGGTATAGAGGAGGAGGTATGAGACCTGCAGAGATGATTCATGCATGCTTCATGCTGGATCTGACTGTATAGTCAAGAGCTTAGCGCTGGAAGTACAGTCTGATGATAGATGGAGGGAGGCACCTAGCTTTTTAGCTTTGTGTCTCCCTCTTGTACCTTGAATTGATTGAGGACTTCTGTGAGAGAGGCTATGTACAGGCAGAAGAAAAGTGCACCCTACTCCCTCCCGGTCCCCTGTTTTGATATTCAGATCAGGTGCGGCATTCCTTCACTCCCTCTTGACTCCCTGGTTATACAGTAGGCCACAGCCATAGAGGTCAGTTTATGTAGAGATAAAGCTACACCTGGAGGAATGCCAATGCTTAACTCATCTGTCATAGAGATCGCATACCTCTACATTTGGCATCACTGTCATTGAAGATCACGCAAGGTTAGGTAATGCATTGTTTCATATGTATTGTTCCCTCCATTCCAAAGTCTTACTTTGAGTGCAAAGAGTTCAGCACCATTGACGGCTCCCTCTTTGTTTCCTACAGCTGCAAGTATTATCAGCACTATTAACAGCTACACACAGGGATATGCAGCTGTATAAGGCTACACGCACACACGTACACACGGCACCTTTACAGGCATTTGAAATAGATACTATGTCTTCCTCTCCCTCCTCAGCGCTTCAACTTTGTGTCTCTGCCCACGGACGTTCTGGAGATCGAGGTAAAAGACAAGTTTGCCAAGAGTCGTCCTATCATCAAACGTTTCCTGGGCAAGCAGTCCATGCCGGTGCAGAGGCTACTGGAGAAGCATGCTATTGGGTACGGCTCAGGAATACACAGCATGCTCATATATTTATCAGGATAATCAAATGATTATTAATAGATATTTGGGGAGCTCTTGAAAGAATGTTTAAAGTCATAAAGTAACATGTCTCTCTCTTTTGAACTCCAACTCCAACCCCCACTCCCTTTCCTTCTACCCTTTCCCCCATCTTCTCTCTTCTCTCTCTCCCTCCGGTCACCTCCCCATCTTTCTCTCAATTTGTTCCTCTCTCCTGCACTTTTTCCCTCTCCCACCATCTCTCTCTCTCTCCCTCTCCCTCTCCCTCTCCCTCACCCTCACCCTCACCCTCACCCTCACCCTCACCCTCCCTCCCCTCTACACAGTGACCGTTTGGTCAGCTACACGCTGGGCCGAAGGGTGCCGACAGAACATGTCAGTGGACAGCTGCAGTTCAGATTTGAGATCACTTCCTCTATTCATCCAGGTTCCTCTTCCTCTCACACATCCTCTCACATACATCCAGACCTGGGTTCAAATAGTACTCGTTTGCCTTCAAATAGTTTTGCTGAGCTTGATCAAACTGTCTAGATGTAATGGAATAGTTCCAAAATACAAACCCCACCCATCTGGGTCTCTTAACAGGCTCAATCAAACGCTCAAAGTATTTGAACAAAAACTCATGCTAATTGAACCCAGGTTTGTATAGGAAAGGGGGATACCTAGTCAGTTGTACAAATGAATGCCTTCAACTGAAATGTGTCTTCCGCATTTAGCCCAACACCTTTGAATCAGAGAGTTGTACATCCTGTTTGTTGGCTTCCTCTCATGTAGGTTCACTTAGTGTTTTTCAATACAGAGGTGGGAAGATAATATATAATATGTACTGCAAGTCTTTCTGTAAATATCAACTTTCAAATCTAGGTTTAGACTGGCAGATATTAAACATTGGTTTAGCTGTTGAGTTGACAATAGGTTCTCTTATTATAAATTGCCATATTGTCATACTCGATGTATACAGGATTTTCCATTCATTGACATACCAAAGCAGAAACAGAGTGGTCTATTAACTAATGAATAGTGTGAGTTCATGTTGATATGACCCACTTTGTGTCAGGCAGCCTGGCAGGCCATCACAGGCCTCTGACTGGGAGGTAATGAGCTCTGTTCTCCTCCTGCAGATGATGAAGACATGTCTCTCAGCACAGAGCCTGAGTGTGCCGATGTGCAGGAGACCAGTAACCAGGGGGAGGGCCAGTCCTCCCAGGCCCAGGGCCAGGCCGAGGACACCATAAGCCTGGGTCCAGGGGCTCCCGAACTCCCCATGGATGAGGAGGAAGACGCTGGAGCTCCAGAACTTCCAATTGGAGGAGATACAGTTCCAGACACGCCCATGGAGGGGCATCCAGCAGGGCCTTTGGGTTCAGAGGAGCCCATGGATGGAGATGGAGACTCAGGGCCTGGCTGTTCCAGAACCAAGGCGCTAAAAACAGAACCAAGTCAACCAGAGTTCAATGGGGCTCAGGAAGAGGTGGCTGTGGCTGTAGCTGTGGCTGCAGAGAAGCTGCCCTCGGTAGAGGATAACAGGGAGGAAGGGGGGCAGCAAACCCCCTCCAGTCCTCAGCTTGCTGACCCAGAGCAGGGGGTGGACAGTACACCAGCAGAGGGTCAGGTCATCCCTGCTGTATTGGAAGACATGGAGAGTGGAGTGCCTGGGGAGCCAGCAGAACAGGTGGTGGGTCAGGAGGAAGGGGACGAGGAATGCTGCTCCCTGCGCATCAGGACCACCCCTAGGCGTAAGAACCGGCCCTGCTCCCTGCCCGTGTCGGAGCTGGAGACAGTCATCGCCTCGGCCTGTGGGGAGCCTGAGACCCCTCGCTCCCACTACATCCGCATCCACCACCTCCTCCATAGTCTGCCCTCTGCCCAGCCAGGCACCCAGGAGGACGGGGAGGGACAGCGGGCTGAGGCTGAAACAGAGCCCGATCCAGACCCTGGCCCTGACCAGCTCAGCCCCAGGGTCCAGGATGGCTCAGAAGAGGATGAAACGGCAGAACCACTGACCCCCGGGCCCAGGAGGACGCTGCCTCGCAGCCTGTCCATCGAGCGTCTGTCCGACCTGGCCCTGCTACTGGACAGCGAGGTCCGCCACCCCCAGGGCCAGGTCAGGGGTGACCAGAGAGTGTCCGACGAAGACGACATGGAGCCCTGCTGCAGTGATTCCTGCTATGAGGGCAGAGGAGGAAGTTACAACCAGGCACCTCTAGTGGCTGTAGCCAGGATGTCTGTGGAGAGCAGTGATTTCCCCTCCCAGGAGGATGAGGACATGGAGGGTAACGGAGTGGAGAGCAGTGATTTCCCCTCCCAGGAGGATGAGGACATGGAGGTGAACGGAGCGGAGAGCAGGGAGCCAGGAGATGGGATGCCCCAGTGGCAGGTGGCCCTATCCACACAGGTCCAGAGCCCCCAGAGCTTCATAGAAAACGGAGAGTCTCCCGTGGCCGGGCCCAGTGGGAAGATAGGACGTGAGTTGGGTTCCTCACTGAATACGAACTAGCAAAATAGAGATGTGAGTTTGGTAAGTTAGGATATACTGACCTCTTTTTGTCGTCCCATAGGAGATTGTACTCTACCGTCCAGTCATCCTCCAGTCAGCCAGCTTCCTGCTCTGCGTCATGATCCTCATCATTACCCCACTATAGATGAACCACTACCACCAAGTGAGCTTTGTATATAACTTTGTCTGAGACTCTGAGTCATATCATTCATATTCCTTGTTGATGAACAATACATACCAGGACAAAACTAATGTAAGTAACTAAGAAATAATTGTCTCCACTGTGTGTTTGTGTATAGACTGGGAAGCGCGTGTGGACAGCCACGGTCGTGTGTTCTACGTGGATCACATCAACAGGACCACCACGTGGCAGAGACCCACCTCGGCAGCCACGCCTGACGGCATGAGGAGGTCAGGATCCGTTCAGCAGATGGAACAGCTCAATAGAAGGTGAGTGAATGGGGGAGACGGGAAGAAAGAGGAGAGAGGTAGATCCTACTTTCGTAAAAGAAAACAAGTGAAAACGTACACTATACAGGACCATCTGGTGGTTGTAAGAAGAACCTAAAGCTTATTTGTTTCTTGGATGATTTTCTTAGAATTGGTTCAGTTCATTCCGAGAATGGGGGAGTTTTGTATTAAACCCCCTAAAGTTGATGTCGGTGCTCCGCGGAAATTAATTTGCATAATACAAAAATCCCCATCAAAATCTGTCACTTTAAGATAGAGATGTTTTTGCATTCGATGCATCGCAATCTACCACATCTGCCTAATGTATGTAGCACTTCCTCATCTGCGGTGAAAGGTAGCAGAGCTAGAGTGGTGTTTGTCAGATCATGAGACAACCGTTTGGAACGGTTTGGCCTACAAACTAATACGCCTCTGTGGAAAGCTGAGTCTCTAACTAACATGATGGTGTTCTCCCTTTTGCTCTACGACCCCCACAAGCGTCTTGGTACTTGTTTGAATGCGGTACAGCTGATCTGCCCGAACAGTTTGGGCTACACACTAATATGACACCGTGGAAAGGTGACTCTCACAAACACGTCATGTCGGTTAATTTGCTCTAGGACGCCCACAGACCTCACAAGACTCATCTGAAGGTCTTCCAGTACCAGTTGGAAAAAAATAATGGAAGTACAGTGTATATGGAGACTGTTAAGTGCCAAAAATAAGGGGTTAAATACATGTTTAAAAAATCCTGATCATTCTTGTACATTATCTCTCACATATAGGGCAGACACTTCAGAACCCCGCCCCCCATTGATACCTATTGCTTGGATTTTTTTTCAAAAGCATTTGCTGCCGTGTGTTGAACATTTGGTTAGGGCTGTGGCTGTCTTTTTTACGCTTGTACCGTGTCTTTATGAGCCACTACTAGAAGAACTTGCCATGAAATGCCTGAGATATTCTGAATGGAGGAAAAGTCACTAAGTCTTGACAGTAATAATCAGATGAGAAATGTGCACAACAGGCTGTGAAGAATTGCATAAGTGTTATTATACAACTGCAGTGCATGAAATCTCTTAATGAGATTGGAGACCTAGAGAGCGAGGGAGGAGAAATGAATTGAAATGCTTATTGAAGGCGAGGACAGGGCTTGCCCTCGCTGGGCTGGTGGATTTCCCTTTGTATGTCTGGAATGAGAAGTGTGTCCAACTGGAGACATGAGCAGTGGGCTGTGTCATAGATCCTTCTCTCTGTCAGGATAACCTCTGCACAGACCTCGCATGTATTGAAGACTATTACAGTAGTGGAATCCATTGATTAATGGTCGCAAATTCAACTTCTTTCTCTCTGGGGATTAACTCTAAGCAAGCCTACATTTCTTGTACAGTATTGAGTGATAATTCAATAAAAATATGTTTTTTAATTACTTTTTTTCCTCACGAAGATAAATTTTCTAACGTCATTAGCAGAACATTTTTTGCTTATTTAAAAAAAGGCTTAATACAAACAAGTAATGTATATTGCAACATTATGACAAAAATGGTAGAGGCAAGTAGAAGGGGAAAAAGTAAGGAACTTCTATGTCGGCCTGTATTAAAGAACATAAATGGTTAAAGAAAAGTGTGATAAATAAAAACATATGCCAATTTCATTTAAGGACCAAAAACCTGACAGCTGTGCCATATAAATTGCAAAATAGTTGGGAAGAGATTTGATGTACCCATTCCAATGCACATGGTTTATGAATTGATACGCAAAACAACGCCGGATTCAAAACTTCACTTTTTTAAAATTTAAATACTATACAAAATTCCTTAAACCAATAGAATGTTATATATATGGAGGATACAATCTTCCCAGCTCTGCATAATATAATATAGATGCTGAATATAGAAATCCCAAATGAATGATGTTGAGAGATAGATGGGAGGGGTTGAATGGAGCTGAAGGGTGGGACTAATAACAAGATAACCAATGTAAAACATACAGGGTCTGTAAAATGTATATAGGTTCAGAAATGCTGTGAAATAGCACAGTTACAAATAGAAATCAAACTGGATGGGCATCAGAAATAGACGAAAGACTAAAAACCAACTAAATATACAGTGCCTTGCGAAAGTATTCGGCCCCCTTGAACTTTGCGACCTTTTGCCACATTTCAGGCTTCAAACATAAAGATATAAAACTGTATTTTTTTGTGAAGAATCAACAACAAGTGGGACACAATCATGAAGTGGAAGGACATTTATTGGATATTTCAAACCTTTTTAACAAATCAAAAACGGAAAAATTGGGCGTGCAAAATTATTCAGCCCCCTTAAGTTAATACTTTGTAGCGCCACCTTTTGCTGCGATTACAGCTGTAAGTCGCTTGGGGTATGTCTCTATCAGTTTTGCACATCGAGAGACTGACATTTTTTCCCATTCCTCCTTGCAAAACAGCTCGAGCTCAGTGAGGTTGGATGGAGAGCATTTGTGAACAGCAGTTTTCAGTTCTTTCCACAGATTCTCGATTGGATTCAGGTCTGGACTTTGACTTGGCCATTCTAACACCTGGATATGTTTATTTTTGAACCATTCCATTGTAGATTTTGCTTTATGTTTTGGATCATTGTCTTGTTGGAAGACAAATCTCCGTCCCAGTCTCAGGTCTTTTGCAGACTCCATCAGGTTTTCTTCCAGGTCCTGTATTTGGCTCCATCCATCTTCCCATCAATTTTAACCATCTTCCCTGTCCCTGCTGAAGAAAAGCAGGCCCAAACCATGATGCTGTCATCACCATGTTTGACAGTGGGGATGGTGTGTTCAGGGTGATGAGCTGTGTTGCTTTTACGCCAAACATAACGTTTTGCATTATTGCCAAAAAGTTCAATTTTGGTTTCATCTGACCAGAGCACCTTCTTCCACATGTTTGGTGTGTCTCCCAGGTGGCTTGTGGCAAACTTTAAACGACACTTTTTATGGATATCTTTAAGAAATGGCTTTCTTCTTGCCACTCTTCCATAAAGGCCAGATTTGTGCAATATACGACTGATTGTTGTCCTATGGACAGAGTCTCCCACCTCAGCTGTAGATCTCTGCAGTTCATCCAGAGTGATCATGGGCCTCTTGGCTGCATCTCTGATCAGTCTTCTCCTTGTATGAGCTGAAAGTTTAGAGGGACGGCCAGGTCTTGGTAGATTTGCAGTGGTCTGATACTCCTTCCATTTCAATATTATCGCTTGCACAGTGCACCTTGGGATGTTTAAAGCTTGGGAAATCTTTTTGTATCCAAATCCGGCTTTAGACTTCTTCACAACAGTATCTCGGACCTGCCTGGTGTGTTCCTTGTTCTTCATGATGCTCTCTGCGCTTTTAACGGACCTCTGAGACTCGCACGCCCAATTTTTCAGTTTTTGATTTGTTAAAAAGGTTTGAAATATCCAATAAATGTCGTTCCACTTCATGATTGTGTCCCACTTGTTGTTGATTCTTCACAAAAAAATACAGTTTTATATCTTTATGTTTGAAGCCTGAAATGTGGCAAAAGGTCGCAAAGTTCAAGGGGGCCGAATACTTTCGCAAGGCACTGTAACTATTGTAAAATAGATTGTGTCTGTAAAATGTGTATAAGATGTGTAAACTGAAGGTAGAAGCCTACGTGTTTATTTGTTTACTCCAATTGGGGGAAGGATGGTAGGGTTTGCAGGGAATAATAAAGGTATATTCTTAAAAAAGTATGTATATCTATATATGTATATACAGTATGTGTATATGTATGTATATGTATATGGATATATATATATATATTTACCCCAAAAATGATATGGGGGATTAGAAATGATGCAGACAATTACATTGATGGAAGCAACAATCTTTCTGCAATATTAAGTTGATCCTCTAAAAAAAGAAATGTAAAAAAGAAATGTATCTTATTTCAATATATTTTTAAGATATTTTACCTTAAATCATCTTATTAACAAGCCGTTTCTTGCACATTTAAAGGAATGGTCTAGATTGAGGCACTGTTGCTCTGACTTAAGGATGTTTAGTAAATGTGTGCTGATGTGTTTGTCAGGTACCAGAGCATCCAGAGGACCATGGCCACAGACAGGAGTGAGAATGAAGGAAGCAGAAGCAGGAGTGAGAGAACAAGCCTCAACAACAACAGCAGTGAGACAGACTCTCCTTCGATGGCTAATGGTAAGTGGGACCACACCAAAATGTCACAATTACAGAATGCAATAAACTGAAGTGTAATCTTCCATTGTAAAAAGTAATGTCATGGGTATACAAAGGGGTTTTCAAAGTTTTACACACAATCTAGTACTCGACTGTCACCATTCAGTTAATGGTTTCTTTGTTCTCTCCTGGTGTCTGTGTGTAGAGCTGAGAAGAGACAGCTCCTCTTCCTCCTCCTCCTCATCATCATCTCCAGTCAACAGTCAGAAGATCACAGCTCTGTTACAGAGCCCAGCGGTGAAGTTCATCACACACCCAGAGTTTTTCACTGTCCTCCATGCCAACTATGTGAGTACCTATCTCCCTAGTGGACAATTATAACTATACACAGTGGACAATTAGAACAAACAATTCCCTTTTGAACACCAATACCAATGCTCAGTAACATATTCTAGTCTTCAGTAACAGATGCTGAATATTCCTCCATTGTGGTTCAGATTGGTTGCGTATGGTGTTTATTAGTATCCAGGGTCATGCTGTTATGTTTTTCTCTTCTCAGGGAGCCTACCGCATGTTCACCAGCAGCACGTGCCTGAAGCACATGATCCTGAAGATTCGTAGAGACGCTCGTAACCTTGAGAGGTACCAGCACAACAGAGACCTGGTCACCTTCCTCAACCGCTTCTCTGACGCCCAGTTTGAACTGCCCCGGGGCTGGGAGATCAAGACTGACCCTCAGGGCAAGGTGCAGAGACATCAACCCTTAGTTCATCCACAGCTAACTCCCCCACTTATTCACATAATAGTTTATTGTACCTTGGTTGACAAGATGGAAAACATGTTTTTAAAAAATGAATAAGTTTACCAATGATTCTATTGATTTGGCCTTTGTCTTCAGATCTAGCAGTGTTTAGATTTGTGTTTCTAACTTTGGTACGTTTTTGTTACGTTCCTGTAACATCTTCTCTGTGGTCCAGAACTTCTTTGTGGACCACAACAGCCGAGCGACCACGTTCATCGACCCGAGAATCCCTCTTCAGAACGGTTGTCTGCCCAACCACCTGACCCACAGGCAGCACCTACAGAGATTACGCAGCTACAGTGCTGGAGAGGTCAGAAGTCAACCAGTACTATAGAGAATACATGTCCTTGTATTTAAGTGTTGTAACTGTGTGATTGATGACGATAATGTAATCGAATTATGGAAATATGGAATTGAATTTATGTATTTGCTTGTTTATAGCTGTACCTTTTGTCATATGTATTCTGTCAGGCCTCGGAGGTGTCCCGTAGTCGAGGTGCAGCCTTGTTATCACGGCCTGGGAACAGTGTGGTGGCCGCGATGCGGAGCCAGCATCATCCTGATCCAGTGCCACAAGGTGCGTCCTGTACATACAATACACAAAGCACACAAACCATGTGTAATAGTTTCTGCTGTGTGATACAGTTTCTGCAGTTAGTCTGTGTGAGTCAATTTCTGCTGTGTGAGTCAGTCTAACTGTCTTCTGAATTCAATGTCTTTGTTCCATTCACAGCTTATAATGAGAAGATCGTGGCCTTCCTCCGTCAGCCTGGAATACTAGAAGTTCTTACGGAGCGCCAGCCAGCCCTGTCCAGGAACCATTCCCTGAGGTAGATATACACACTGGGGGATGAATTTGATTGATTTTTTTATATGAGGACTTTGTAGATTCAGGGAATGTGAATATCTCAATCACTGCTGTACTGGTACCATACTTCCATAACTGAAGTTCCCACTCTGAAAAATAAAGGCTAACACTTTACATTACAGTGCCCTTAATGTGTAACTACATGTAATTAGTGTAACACGTATTGTAATTATGCATTATTACACTGTACTTAGCAGTAACCATAACCTTAGCCCTAACCCTAGCCTCAACTCTAACCATAGCTTCATGTCCACATCCTGGTTCAACCCTTACCTAACCCTAGCCTCAACCACAACCCTAACCCTAGCTTCATGTCAACATCCTGGTTCAACCCTAACCCTAGCCTCAACCACAACCACAACCCTAACTTCATGTCCAAATCCCAGTTAAACCTTAACCTCAACTTGAACCCCTCACATTGGGAACCTAAGTTGGAGTCAGTGTCAGAATCTATACAGATACTTATACGAAGGGATGTGGATTCCTTTTCACAATTCAAACCCAGACCTGTACATACGTTTAACCTTACAAAGCAACAAACTCCAGCTCTAAAAACATTTAGCAGCAATCAGAATATTGTGAGTAAACCAGCAAATAACGGGTCTCAGATTGTTATAATGGATAAAATGCAATATCTTATTGAAGATAATAGACAGTTAGATAATGTCAAAAACGATGTCCCATTGCTCCTCTCAACAACTGGAAATACAAAGACTAATCAGGGAGATAGTGAGTGAGGATAAGTATATTACAGATAAACAGATGGTCTACCTTTTTGGGCCAGATTCTCCAAAACCTAGGCAGTTTTACTTACTACCTAAAATGTATAGATCTCATGAGACATGGACAGTTCTCCCATGAGTTCCCTGCGGTAGACCAATAGCAAGTGATTGTGGCTCAGAATCTTATTGTACAGTGGATTGCGAAAGTATTCACCCCCCTTGGCATTTTTCCTATTTTGTTGCCTTACAAACTGGAATTCAAATGGATTTTGGGGTTTGTATCATTTGATATATACAACATGCCTACCACTTTTAAGGTGAAAAATATTTGTTTATTGTGAAACAAACAAGAAATAAGACAAAAAACAGAACTTGAGCGTGCATTACTATTCACCCCCCCAAAGTCAATACTTTGTAGAGCCACCTTTTGCAGCAATTACAGCTGCAAGTCTCTTGAGGTATGTCTCTATAAGCTTGGCACATCTAGCCACTGAGATTTTTGCCCATTCTTCAAGGTAAAACTGCTCCAGCTCCTTCAAGTTGGATGGGTTCCGCTGGTGTACAGCAATCTTTAAGTCATACCACAGATTCTGAATTGGATTGCGGTCTGGGCTTTGACTAGGCCATTCCAAGACATGTAAATGTTTCCCCTTAAACCACTCGAGTGTTGCTTTAGCAGTATGCTTAGGGTCATTGTCCTGCTGGAAGGTGAACCTCTGTCCCAGTCTCAAATCTCTGGAAGACTGAAATAGGTTTCCCTCAAGAATTTCCCTGTATTTAGCGCCATCCATCATTCCTTCAATTCTGACCAGTTTCCCAGTCCCTGCCGATGAAAAACATCCCCACAGCATGATGCTGCCACCACCATGCTTCACTGTGGGGATGGGGTTCTCTGGGTGATGAGAGGTGTTGGGTTTGCGACCAGACTTAGCGTTTTCCTTGATGTTCAAAAAGCTCAATTTTAGTCTCATCTGACCAGAGTTCCTTCTTCCATATGTTTGGGGAGTCTCCCACATGCCTTTTGGCAAACACCAAATATGTTTGCTTATTTTTTTCTGACCACTCTTCCTTAAAGCCCAGCCCTGTGGCGTGTACGGCTTAAAGTGGTCCTATGGACAGATACTCCAATCTCCGCTGTGGAGCTTTGCAGCTCCTTCGGGGTTATCTTTGGTCTCTTTGTTGCCTCTCTGATTAATGCCCTCCTTGCCTGGTCCCTGAGTTTTGGTGGGCGGCCCTCTCTTGGCAGGTTTGTTGTGCTGCCATATTCTTTCCATTTTTTAATAATGGATTTAATGGTGCTCCGTGGGATGTTCAAAGTTTCTGATATTTTTTTTCGCCCAACCCTGATCTGTACTTCTCCACAACTTTGTCCCTGACCTGTTTGGAGAGCTCCTTGGTCTTCATGGTGCCGCTTACTTGGTGGTGCCCCTTGCTTAGTGATGTTGCAGACTCTGGGGCCTTTCAGAACTGGTGGTTCCCTTGCCCCTATACTGAGAACATGTGACACTTAAATAAAGTCCAGCTGTGTCGAATCTAACTAATTATGTGACTTCTGAATGTAATTGGTTGCACCAGATCTTATTTAGGGGCTTCATAGCAAAGGGGGTGAATACATATGCACCTACCACTTTCAGTTTTTTATTTTTTTTAGAATCTTTTGAAACAAGTAATTTTTTTCATTTCACTTCA
This sequence comes from Oncorhynchus tshawytscha, assembly GCF_018296145.1. Taxonomy (NCBI): domain Eukaryota; kingdom Metazoa; phylum Chordata; class Actinopteri; order Salmoniformes; family Salmonidae; genus Oncorhynchus; species Oncorhynchus tshawytscha. The sequence continues at coordinate 20,471,779 of NC_056456.1, read as the reverse complement.
CCAATTTGGACTATTTTGTATATGTCCATTACATGAAATCCAAATAAAAATAAATTTAAAGGAAAAATGCCAGGGGGGGGGCGAATACTTTTGCAAGGCACTGTATTGCCTTGGGCGGCAGGTAGCCTAGTGGTTAGAACACCTGGACTAGTAACTGAAAGGTCGAATCGAATCCCCGAGCCGACAAGGTTCTGCCCCTTAACAAGGCAGTTAACCCCCTGTTCCTAGGCCGTCATTGGAAATAAGAATTTGTTCTTAACTGACTTGCCTAGTTAAATAAATAAAAATAGCTGAATATACCGATTTTTATATAAATCCTCTATCTCAGCTATGTTAAGGGTACTTGTGAATTTGTCAACTGGCTGAAGAGTTTAAAGATACCAATACATTTTTTTTAAATTCTCCATTGATATTAATTCTCTGTACACAAACATTGATACCAAATTAGATCTACAGGCAGTTGCAAATGCCTTTTATAGGTATCGTGACCCCCAGTCGACCGGATAGGGTTATCTTGAATTTGTTGGAGTTGAGTCTCACCAGAAATGACCGAGTTCAATGGGAAGTACTACCTCCAGATACATGGTACAGACATGGGAAAGACATTCTCCCCAAGTTGGCCTAAGACATGGCCTACTTTACAAATGTAGTTTCCATGCAAAACACACATAAAGGGGGTTGATCAACTCACAATTTATACTTTTCCACAAAATGTGTAGTTTCCCTGGGGAAATAGATGAGGCCACAAGAATACTCTTCTCAGCCTTAAGGCCCATGGGCTACTCTAGGCAGTTCGTAAAAGAGGTTAAGGCTGAGGTAAATCAGACCAACCAGACCCATGGAGCATATAAGGTAGAGAAGGATAACTGCCCTGTGGTTCCATTCCTGGGGACTTATTCTCAGGCTCTGGAGGGGTTCCATTCTGAACTTCAATCAAATTTTCAACAGGCCCGGAATGATTGTGAGGCCTTGAAATATTTCAGGGTAATCTCAGCCTATAGGAGGAATAAGAACTTGAAGGACAGCTAGTCCACATTCAGAAGGGTTGTATGCCCACTTATGGGATCATACAGTGGAGAACCTTAGAATTTTTGGCCTGGTGACCAATATGGGGTGGTCAAAAACTCAAAGACAGAGAGCTGAGTGACAATGGCTTAGACCAGAAGGAACCATTGATTGTCAAGGCCAGGGCTGCCCAACCCTACAGTCCTGTGGGTTTTCAGTCCAACCCTAATTTAACACACCTGATTCTACTAATTAGCTGCTCAAAAAGACCTTAAGAATCAGATATGCTAAATTAGGGCTGGACTGAACCTACTGGACAGTAGATCTTCAGGAAGAGGGTTGGGCAGCCCGGCTCTAGGCCTCAATGAGAAATAAAAAGCCACACAGTAATTTGTCGCCATCTTGTGGCTGCTTTAGACTTGAATTCTCCAATGGGATTTCTTTAATTGGTTTAGGATAAAGCTACAGATTTGTTGTCTAGATCCCTGTAGAATTCCCTTCACCTTTGATTACTTTGTGTGGATTTGGTAGGAATTGTGTAATGGAAATAATTCCTCATAGGCTTACTTTAGTTTCAATTTGAGTGAATATTTATAGGAATTTATTTTTTTCTCTCCCTATTTTGGGGATTTGACTTATGATTTGCATGAATGATTTGCACTTATTCCCCATCCCACATATTCTCTCAATTTGAAAGCTCTTCGGATTCATTATTCTTATTTAATATATTTTGGTGTGTTACTGAATATACTGTTGAAGTCGGAAGTTTACATACACCTTAGCCAAATACATTTTAACTCAGTTTTTCACAATTCCTGACATTTAATCCTAGTTTTAGGTCAGTTAGGATCTCCACTTTATTTTAAAAATGTGAAATGTCAGAATAATATTAGAGTGATTTATTTCAGCTTTTATTTCTGTCATCACATTCCCAGTGGGTCAGAAGTTTCCATACACCCAATTAGTATTTGGTAGCATTGCCTTTAAATTGTTTAACTTGGGTCAAACGTTTTGGGTAGCCTTCCACAAGCTTCCCACAATAATTTGGGTGAATTTTGAACCTAAATTACATTTTCTATAGGATTGAGGTCAGGGCTTTGTGATGGCCACTCCAACACCTGGACTTTGTTGTCCTTATGCTTGGGGTCATTGTCCATTTGGAAGACCCATTTGCGACCAAGCTTTAACTTCCTGACTGATGTCTTGAGATGTTGTTTCAATATATCCACATCATTTTCCTTCCTCATGATGCCATCTATTTTGTGAAGTGCACCAGTCCCTCTTGCAGCAAAGCACCCACACAACATGATGCTGCCAGCCTCGTGCTTCACAGTTGGGATGGTGTTCTTCGGCTTACAAGCCTCCCCCTCTTTCCTCCAAACATAACGATGGTCATCATGGCCAAACAGTTCTATTTTTGTGTCATCAGACCAGAGGACATTTCTCCAAAAAGTATGATCTTTGTCCCCATGTGCAGTTGCAAACCGTAGTCTGGCTTCTTTATGGCTGTTTTGGAGCAATGGCTTTTTCCTTGCTGAGCGGCCTTTCAGGTTATGAGATATGGGACTCGTTTTACTGTGGATATAGATACTTTTGTACCCGTTTCCTCCAGCATCTTCATTCACAAGGTACTTTGCTGTTGTTCTGGATTTGATTTGCACTTTTCGCACCAAAGTATGTTCATCTCTAGGAGACAGAACGCGTCTCCTTCCTGAGCGGTATGACGGCCGCGTGGTCCCATGGTGTTTATAGTTGCGTACTATTGTTTGTACAGATGAACGTGGTACCTTCAGGCGTTTAGAAATTGCTCCCAGGGATGAACCAGACTTGTGGGAGGTCTCAAAATTTTTTTCCTGAGGACTTGGCCGATTTCTTTTGATTTTTCCATGATGTCAAGCAAAGAGGCACTGAGTTTGAAGGTAGGCCTTGAAATACATCCAATTACATCTCCAATTGACTCAAATAATGTCAATTAGCCTATCAGAAGCTTCTATAGCCATGACATAATTTTCTGGAATTTTCCAAGCTGTTTAAAGGCACAGTCAACTTAGTGTATGTAAACTTCTGACCCACTGGAATTGTGATACAGTGAAATAATCTGTCTGGAAACAATTGTTGGAAAAATGACTTGTCATGCACAAAGTAGATGTCCTAACCAACTTGCCAAAACTATAGTTTGTTCACAAGAAATTTGTGGAGTGGTTGAAAAACGAGTTGATGACTCCAACCTAAGTGTATGTAAACTTCTGACTTCAACTGTACATGTAGGTCTTGTAGCTATCATCAGCCTAGTAATTACTGTAATTACAGGAATAATTACACAGTAGTAAAGGCACTAATGTAAAGTGTAACCAAATAAAGTTATTATATTCTGTCAGGTTTGATAGAACACACCCAGTCGAGTCCAGATTATAGTGTATGTTTATAATGTCTGTGTCATGTGTGCTTGCAGGGAAAAGATCCACTACATCAGAACAGAGGGCACCCAAAGACTGGAGAAACTAGCATGTGATGCAGACCTGGTGATACTGTTGAGGTTGGTGGCAACTGTTAATATTACCCCCTGAATGTTTCCATTGTAGTATTGTCATTATTTCCATGTTTGTCACTTGTTGAATGTCCCTACAGCTTGTTTGAAGAGGAGATCATGTCCTATGTTCAGCCCTCCTTCCATCCTGGCTTCAGCTTCTCTCCGCGTTGTTCACCAGGGTCTTCACCACAGAACTCTCCAGGTGGTTTGGCACTAATGGCAAACGGAGCCGTAGTGGGTTGAAAATGTATTCACAAGAATTGGTCAAAAACCATGTCACATATGGTTATACTTGTGTTATATCCATGTCTCATGTCATTGGAGGACTGCATGTCACGGAGTTGAATGTGCTTGTCAACAGGAATGTCGAGAGCGAGAGCGCCTGCCCCGTACCGGAGAGACTTTGAGGCCAAACTACGCAACTTCTACAGGAAACTGGAGGCTAAAGGCTATGGCCAGGGCCCAGGAAAGATCAAGTAAGGAAAGCAGTCTAAAATGTCCATTAACATGATTACGCACACCTTTTTCAAATACACTTACAGAATAGAACCCTACTGTTTCTAAGAAACAGTAGTGTTGTGTATGCAAATTAGCACTATACTGTATATCCATGTCTGTGTTGCTGAGCATCCTATGATGTTGTTGTGTTCCAGGCTTATCGTCCGGAGAGACCACCTGTTGGAGGGTACCTTTAACCAGGTCATGGCCTACTCACGCAAGGAACTACAGAGGAATAAGCTCTACATCACCTTCATAGGAGAGGAGGGGTACACCAAAGCTTCTATTTACCTGAACACATGAAAAAGTAATGGACGTGTCAAGAAGGAACCCCCTCTCGTCTTTTAAAGAACAAACTGCTCATTTTTGGGCGATAGAGGTTAACGAATGTTTGTTTTATTGGTCTGCTACTGACATAACTCAGGTCTCTTCTTTTCCCACACCATCAGGCTGGACTACAGTGGGCCATCCAGAGAGTTCTTCTTCCTGCTGTCTCAGGAGCTGTTCAACCCCTACTATGGCCTGTTTGAGTACTCAGCCAACGACACATACACCGTCCAGATCAGCCCCATGTCCGCCTTCGTAGAGAACCATCTGGAATGGTGAGGAGGGCATCTGCTTGTCCTGTGTTTAAGCTTCCTTCAAACTCATAAAACCTGGGGTGTGTTCATTAGGCCCCAAAGGGAAGAAAACTGACAAACCAGGAGGGACTACCTTGTCTATAATAAGAAACACTCTTAATTGTTTTCCGTTGCAGAGCATTTTCAAATGTTTTCCATGTCCTAATGATCATGACCCTGGGCTTGTTCTTGTTTGGAGGAAAAATAAATGGGTTTAATAGAAATCTCATGTCAAGAGATCTAAACACTAATTGGATTTGTAGTTTATTTTATATTGACCCATCCACCAACTCCCCTCTTCAGACACATATCTTGTGTTTTTTACAGCTTTTCTGCCATCCATCCATCCATCCATCCATGAGAACAAGTATTTGATAACCTGCAAAATCGGCAGTGTTTCCTACTTACAAAGCATGTAGGTCTGTAATTTTTATCATAGGTACACTTCAACTGTGAGAGACGGAATCTAAAACAAAAATCCAGAAAAATCACATTGTATAATTTTTAAGTAATTCATCTGCATTTTATTGCATGACATACTGTAAGTATTTGATACATCAGAAAAGCAGAACCTAATATTTGGTACAGAAACCTTTGTTTGCAATTACAGAGATCATACGTGTCCTGTAGTTCTTGACCAGGTTTGCACACACTGCAGCAGGGATTTTGGCCCACTCCTCCATACAGACCTTCTCCAGATCCTTCAGGTTTCGGGGCTGTCGCTGGGCAATACGGACTTTCAGCTCCCGCCAAAGATTTTCTATTGGGTTCAGGTCTGGAGACTGGCTAGGCCACTCCAGGACCTTGAGATGCTTCTTATGGAGCCACTCCTTAGTTGCCCTGGCTGTGTGTTTTGGGTCGTTGTCATGCTGGAAGACCCAGCCATGACCCATCTTCAATGCTCTTACTGAGGGAAGGAGATTGTTGGCCAAGATCTCGCGATACATGGCCCCATCCATCCTCCCCTCAATACGGTGCAGTCGTCCTGTCCCCTTTGCAGAAAAACATCCCCAGAGAATGATGTTTCCACATTCATGCTTCACGGTTGGGATGGTGTTCTTGGGGTTGTACTCATCCTTCTTCCTCCAAACACAGCGAGTGGAGTTTAGACCAGAAAGCTCTATTTTTGTCTCATCAGACCACATGACCTTCTCCCATTCCTCCTCTGGATCATCCAGATGGTCATTGGCAAAATTCAGACGGGCCTGAACGTGCGCTGGCTTGAACAGGGGGACCTTGCATGCGCTGCAGGATTTTAATCCATGACGGCGTAGTGTGTTACTAATGGTTTTCTTTGAGACTGTGGTCCCAGCTCTCTTCAGGTCATTGACCAGGTCCTGCCGTGTAGTTCTGGGCTGATCCCTCACCTTCCTCATGATCATTGATGCCCCACGAGGTGAGATCTTATATGGAGCCCCAGACCGAGGGTGATTGACAGTCATCTTGAACATCTTCCATTTTCTAATAATTGCGCCAACAGTTGTTGCCTTCTCACCAAGCTGCTTGCCTATTGTCCTGTAGCCCATCCCAGCCTTGTGCAGGTCTACAATTTTGTCCCTGATGTCCTTACACAGCTGTCTGGTCTTGGCCATTGTGGAGAGGTTGGAGTCTGTTTGATTGAGTGTGTGGACAGGTGTCTTTTATACAGGTAACGAGTTCAAACAGGTGCAGTTAATACAGGTAATGAGTGGAGAACAGGAGGGCTCCTCAGGTCTGTGAGAGCCGGAATTCTTACTGGTTGGTAGGTGATCAAATACTTATGTAATGCAATAAAATGCAAATTAATTACTTAAAAATCATACCATGTGATTTTCTGTATTTTTGTTTTAGATTCCGTCTCTCACAGTTGAAGTGTACCTATGATAAAAATGACAGACCTCTACATGCTTTGTAAGTGGGAAAACCTGCAAAATCCGCAGTGTATCAAATACTCGTTCTCCCCACTATACATACATACATTATACATTACATACATACATAGTACTTTTATAATAAGCAGTCACATAACAGTACATTACTAAACATAAGCTCTTTAATCCCACCCTTCAGCTACTCTCAGCCCATCCCATCTATCACCATAGACCTCAGCTCTTTAATCCCACCCCTCAGCTACTCACAGCCCATCCCATCTATCACCATAGACCTCAGCTCTTTAATCCCACCCCTCAGCTACTCACAGCCCATCCCATCTATCACCATAGATCACCCTCGTTTGGTTTCCATGTGCCATATATTTTTCAATTGTGCTATGATGTTTTACATACATTTTGAACCTTTCTAAAATCATATAGTATCCACAGATTGTGAGCTAAAAATGAAAACCTTTCCTACGAGTATTATTATTTGGCTTTCCAAATCACCCAACACTGCTATTTGTAAGGTTCATTATAAGTGAATGTTGTGATTTTTTAACCATTCCTTAATCTGTGACCAGAAATATGCTACAGAATAAATGATCTACTGATTTGGTCTCTTCACAGCAACAATCTACAGAGCTGAGATAGTTAGTTGTATGCCCCATATATATAGCATTGTGTTTTTGGCAAGACTTTTGTATAATAATTTACATTGAAAAACTTTAATGTTGAATCAAGTGTTGTTTTTTGTACCAGTTCATAAACCATGTGCCATGGAATTGGTACATCGAAAATCTCTTCTCATTTATTATGCAACTTTTTGCTCCTCAAATGAAACTAGCATATATTTTGTTATTTATGCCAATTCCTTTCTGATAATTTGTATCTTTAATATATGGCAGGCAAACAAGTTAAATATGCACGTTTGTCTGGCTTAGCATTCCAAAGAAAATTAAATATTTTTTGCTCATATGATTTAAAAAACGAGTCGTCTGGAGTAGGCTGTGATAGGACCAAAGAGTTAATCAATGGGATTTTTAAATATACAAGTATTTACCTCTCCATGGTTACAGAATCTTATCTATTTTTGCTAACTTTCTATTGAATTTGATTTGTCAGTTCTTTTATCTTTTTTGAGATGTGAATACCAAGTATGTCTACTTCACCATCTGCCCATTTTATTGGTAACCTACAAGGTAGTGTAAATACTTTTTTAATGATCCAATACGTAATATGGTACACTTGTCATAATTAGGTTTTAGTCCAAGGAGACTAGAAAAGTGATTAAGATCTTCCATGAGACTGTGCAGAGATCAAGATTGCGGACTTAAGAAAACAACTTGAGTCGTCGGCATACATTGACATTTGTTTTTATGTCCTGGATTTTTAACCCCTTGATGTTCTTCTTCGATCTAATTGTAATAGCTAATATTTCAATGGCCATAATAAATAGATATGGAAACAACGGGCAGCCTTGTTTTACTCCTCTTAAATGCTCAATACTTTTCTGAAAAGCAACCATTATTTACTATTTTACATCTGGGGTGGCTGTACATATCTTTAACCCATTATATAAGAGATTCACCAAAATTAAAGTAATACAGGCATTTATATAAATTCTAATCATACTTTATCAAACGCCTTTTCAAAATCTGCTCTGAAGACCATGCCTGGTATCTTTGATGTTTCATAATGTTCAATTGTTTCAAGTAATTTTTGTATATTATCTCCAATATATCATCCATGTAGAAAACCTGTCTGATCAGGATTAACAATATCTGGTAAAACATTTTTTATTGTATGTGCTATGCATTTTGCCAGGATTTTCACATCACAACATTGAAGTGTAAGAGGCCTCCAGTTTTTTAAAATGGACTAGATCTTTATACTTACCACCTGGGTCCCGTTTTAGTAGTAATGAAATCCGTCATTGTTGAGTACCTGAAAGTCTACCATTTTTATAGGAGTAATTAAAACATGCTAATAATGGATATTTGAGTACATCAAAAAAGGTCTGATATACCTCTGCTGGTATACCATCAAGCCCTGGTGTTTTTTCAGACTGCAATTTTTTAATTGCCTCAAAGTTCTTCTTCTGTAAGTTGTCCTTCACACAGGTCTTTCTGTAAATGTGTTAATTTCACATTACTATTAGGAAATATATCCTGACCGTTAACATCATTCAGTGTAAATGGAGGAGAATGAAAAGAAAACATATGCTTAAAAAAACATTGCTTCTTTCAAAAATGTAATTTGGTGAATCATTGACTTTATTTGTAATGAGTTTCTGTAAATTATTTTTGGTGGCATTTCTATATTGAAGATTTTGAAGTTGTGTGTGAGACCTGTCTGTGTGTGTTTGTGTGCAGGTTCCGGTTTAGTGGGCGTATTTTGGGACTGGTGTTGATCCACCAGTATCTCCTGGATGCCTTCTTCACGCGGCCCTTCTACAAGGCTCTCCTCAGACTGTGAGTGTCTCTGTCTCTCGACATTGGCATTTACAATTCTTCTGTACAGAAAACATTTCTCTGCCACGTCATGTTACTCTCTGGTACACGTAGGACGCTAGCGTCCCACCTCGCCAACAGCCAGTGAAATTGCAGGGCGCCAAATTCAAATCAACAGAAATCCCATAATTAAAATTCCTCAAACATACAATTATTTTACACCATTTTAAATATAAACTTGTTGTTAATCCCACCACAGTGTCCGATTTCAAAAAAGCTTTACGACGAAAGCACACCAAATGATTATATTAGGTCAGTACCTAGTCAGAAAAACACCGCCATTTTTCCAGCCAAAGAGAGGAGTCACAAAAAGCAGAAATAGAGGTAAAGTTAATCACTAACCTTTGATGATCTTCATCAGATGACACTCATAGGACTTCATGTTACATATTTATATACAAAAATCTCAGTTTACATTGGCACGTTATGGTCAGAAATGCGTAGTCTCAAACAAACATCCAGTGAAAGTGTAGAGAGCCACATCAAATTACAGAAATACTCATCATAAACATTGCTAAGCTATGCAATATAGATAAACTTCTCCTTAATACAACCGGTGTCAGATTTCAAAAACGCTTTACGGCGAAAGCACACTTTGCGATTATGTTAGGTCTGCACTTAGCCACAGAAACTCATACAGCCATTTTCCAGCCAAGGAGAGTGTCACAAAAGTCAGAAATAGCATTAAAAGTAATCACTTACCTTTGATGACCTTCATCTGGTGGCACTCCCAGGTCTCCATGTTAGACAATAAATGTTTGTTTTGTTCAATAATGTCCCTCTTTATGACCAAATACCTCCTTTTTGTTCACATGTTTTGTCCAGTAAGCCAGTAAAAGGTGCATGCACTAATTCCAGAATATATATATTTTTTTTAAGTACAATAAAAAGTTAATAGAAACATGCCAAACGATGTTTAAAATCAATCCTCCGGTTGTTTTTGTCATAAATAATCAATAATATTTCAACAGGACAAAAGCTTCGTCAATAGGAAAGGAGAAACAAGAAAGGTGCGTTCCCGATCAGGGCGCATGGCTGATGTATGGCGCATGGCTGATGTAGTACCTTCTGGTTGGATTTTCCTTGGGTTTTCGCCATATCAGTTCTGTTATACTCAGACATTATTTTAACAGTTTTGGAAACTTTAGAGTCTTTTCTATCCAAATCTACTAATCATATGCATATCCTATCTTTTGGGCCTGAGTAGCAGGCAGTTTAATTTGGGCACGCTTTGGGCATGCTGCCCCCTACCCTAGTGAAGTTAACAACAAAGAAAAATTATCCATATTGGATTAGTGTGCAGTCTGGCATAAATGTCCAAAGAAGTTTGAGGCTTAACACAGTCTAACCCAGATTGAGTGACTTACTAGCATGAGCACTAATGACAAGTCTCCCCAGATAGGATGATAATGGGCTACAACAGACACAATCAGCATTTTTTACAATTAAACACAAATAAAATGCACCTCGGGCTAGTGAGGGAGTTACTCCCCTTGATTGACTTTAAGGCAGTGGGTTGCTTTGTGCAGTAATACATAGCGAATCCCAAAGCAGTTCATGTGTGAGATAAATGTGTTTACCTGTGCAGAGCCACTGACCTGAGTGATCTGGAATACCTAGACGAGGAGTTCCATCAGAGTCTACAGTGGATGAAAGACAATGACATCACAGACATGCTGGACCTTACCTTCACTGTGAATGAGGAAGTCTTCGGACAGGTATGTGTGTGTCCTCCACAGGAGGTTGGTGGCACCTTAATTGGGGAGGACGGGCTTGTCGTAATGGCTGAAGCGGAATGGTATTAAATACATCAAACATGGTTTCCATGTGTTTGATGCCATTCCATTCGCTCCGTTCAAGCTATGATTATGAGCCGTCCTCCCCTCAGCAACCTCCGGTGGTGTCCTCAATGATAAGAAATGCGTAGTGTCTAAACATAAACACAAAGCAAGCTAAAGTATAAGATGTTATTTTACTACGAAATTATCCTCTAGATCAGTGTATATCTTTCAGTATATACACTAATAGAGATATATATATAAGTATGTGGACACTACTTCAAATTAGTTGATTCAGCTATTTCCGCCACACCCGTTGCTGACAGGTGTATAAAAATCGATTTATTTTAAGAATGTGAAATGTCAGCATAATATTAGAGAGAGTGATTTATTTCAGCTTTTATTTCTTTCATCACATTCCCAGTGGGTCAGAAGTTTACATACACTCAATTAGTATTTGGTAGCATTGCCTTTAAATTGTTTAACATGGGGCAAACGTTTTGGTTAGCCTTCTACAAGCTTCCCACAATAAGTTGGGTGAAATTGGGTGAATAAGTTGGGCCCATTCCTCCTGACAAAGCTGGTGTAACAGAGCCCGGTTTGTAGGTCTCCTTGCTCACACACGCTTTTTCAGTTCTGCCCACACATTTTCTATAGGGTTGAGGTCAGGGCTTTGTGATGGCCACTCCAATACCTTGATGTTGTTCTCTTTAAGCCATTTTGCTACAACTTTGGAAGTATACTTGGGGTCATTGTCCATTTGGAAGACCCATTTGCGACCAAGCTCTAACTTCCTGACTGATGTCTTGAGATGTTGCTTCAATATGTCCACAATTTTCCTGCCTCATGATGCCATATATTTTGTGAAGTGCACCAGCCCCTCCTGCAGCAAAGCACCCCCACAACATGATGCTGCCACCCCCGTGCTTCACAGTTGGGATGGTGTTCTTAGGCTTGCAAGCCTCCCCCTTTTTCCTCCAAACATAACGATGGTCATTATGGCCAAACAGTTCTATTTTTGTGTCATCGGAACAGAGGACATTTCTTAAAAAAGTACAATCTTTGTCCCCATGTGCAGTTGCAAACTGTCTGGGTTTTTTATGGCGGTTTGGAGCAGTGGCTTCTTCCTTGCTGAGCGGCCTTTCAGGTTACGTCAATATAGGACTCGTTTGACTGTGGACATAGATACTTTTGTACCAGTTTCCGCCAGAATCTTCACAAAGTCCTTTGCTGTTGTTCTGGGATTGACTTGCACTTTTTGCACCAAAGTACATTCATCTCTAGGAGACAGAACGCGTCTCCTTCCTGAGCGGCATGACGGCTGCATGGTCCCATGGTGTTTATAGTTGTGTACTATTGTTTGTACAGATGAACATGGTACCTTCAGGCATTTGGAAATTGCTCCCAAGTATGAACCAGAATTGTGGAGGTCTACAATCTTTTTCTTCTGAGGTCTTGGCTGATTTCTTTTTATTTTCTGATTTCTTTTAACGTCAAGCAAAGAGGCACTGAGTTTGAAGGTAGGCATTGAAATACATACACAGGCACACCTCCAATTGACTCAAATGACGTCATTTAGCCTATCAGAAGCTTCTAAAGCCATGACATAATTTTCTGGAATTTTCCAAGCTGTTTAAAGGCACAGTCAACTTAGTATGTAAACTTCTGACCCACTGGAATTGTGATAGAGTGAAATAATCTGTCTGTAAACAATTGTTGGAAAAATTACTTGTGTCATGCACAAAGTAGATGTCCTAACTGACTTGCCACAACTATAGTTTGTTCACAAGAAATTTGTGGAGTGGTTGAAAAACGAGATTTAATGACTCCAACCGAAGTGTATGTAAATTTCAACTGTATATCCCTGCCGAAAAATCCAAGTTTATCAAAGTCTCGTGGAAAGCCTTCTCAGAAGAGTGGAGGCTGTTATAGTAGCAAAGGGGGGACCAACTCCATAGTAATGCCTATGATTTTGGAATGAGATGTTCGACAAGCAGGTGTCCACATACATTTGGTCATGTAGTGTACTTTCATTGGGACTTTTTCATTGTAAGGTATGTCTGTATTGTAACATGGATATTGCTCTATTTGCGGGTAGGTAACAGAGAGAGAGCTGAAGTCTGGAGGGGCCAACATTAATGTGACAGAGAAGAATAAGAAGGAGTACATTGACCGCATGGTGAAATGGAGGGTGGAGAGAGGAGTGGTCAAACAGACAGAGGCACTGGTCAGGGGCTTCTATGAGGTACAGTAAACACTCTCAGGGCAACAGTCACTGGCCATGGCATGATTTTCCCCAATATGTCAACAAAAAAAATAATTCCAGCCTGTCTATGCTTTCAGAGGGCTTTCACTTTGCACTTCAAATATGATTTATTCAAGTTTCTTAGAATGCAATAGACCATGACTATCAAATGAAGTCACCAAGTGAATGACAGGAGCAATGTGTCTAAATATGTACACTCCTACATCGTTTTTAATTGTTCTATGTTTCGGATATATTTCTCAAGGTGGTGGATTCCCGGCTGGTGTCAGTGTTTGATGCCAGAGAGTTGGAGCTGGTCATCGCTGGGACAGCTGAGATAGATCTCAATGACTGGAGGAACAACACAGAGTATAGAGGAGGTGAGCAGACTTCAACGGAGCACATTACTGAACATTACCTAATGGAGAATCTACAAACATGTGTTTTAGTCTAGGACTACGGTTAACGTGTGTACCAACATGTTTTTAAAGGCAATGTATCCACTACCATGGCACCCATGTGCAGGGGCGGACTGAAACAATAATTCAGGCCGGGAATTTGACTCTATCCCAGGCCACCCTGTTCACGCAAACCACCAGACCGCTAATTTTGTAGGCTAACCCTATTTGTTGATGTAACGGGTACCAAACTAGTTACATTTGGCCACTATGTTCATCTGGAAAGAAGTTATCCACATTAGAAAATACAAACATTTGGGACTGACCAACAAGTAGCCTATCTGAACACTGAGTTTTCAAGGTATGCTATGGCTATTGGAGCACCCTCAAAAACTCACTAGGAATACACCAATCATATTGTAGCACATTCAAATGTACAAGGCTAGACACACAAAACAATGAGCCTACACTTTTTAAAAAGAGGATGAGATACACAGAGTTAGCTCAAGTGATTATCTTTATATTCAAGCATATCAAAACTTTACACACACACATTCACTGAACTTGAACATAAGCTACAACAATGTAAGTCATTATAATACAAAAGTCGAAAAAGCATTTCTCTACAAGAAAATGTAGATTACAATGTGCACTCACTGGTGTCCATAAAGCAAACAGCACAAAAATAAACGTCTATACACCGAGTCAATGAAATTGAACATTGGCTACATAACTGCAAGTATTATACAAAAGTCCAAAAAAACATGCCTCTGTACAAAAGCTTTAACTCACAGCAAATTTTCTTTCACCCTTGTCAGCCTGTTAAGGAAGAGTCATAGCATAGCTACTTCAGAGTAACCAGTAAGTAATATAATAACTCACTGCTCTCTGCCATCTTGTCAATGATGTCATCTTTGTCAAGTCCCATAAGAATCTCCTTCTCTGTTGCCATCAAAAGGAACGCTTCAAGGTTTTCTTGAGTGAGGGAGGTTCTTAGGCAGTTCTTCACAAATTTCAGGGTGGAGAAGGTCCTCTCACTAGCCACCTGAGTGATGGATAGGGTGAGGAGGAACTTGTAGCCCAAACCAGATTATGTGATACGCATCCGTGAGCAGATTGTAGAGACAGGAAAAGATAGCAGTGTAACGGGCAGTTTTTACATGTGGAACAAATTCTGCTCACCAACTCCACACTTTCATCAGGGTCCTCAAAGCCTTCCCCTGATTCATCACTGGCGGCGGCAGTCCTGGTGTTGTACTCCTCCAATGCTGACTGTTTCAGTCTTCCCCGCTGTTGTGCAAGGCTGATCAGTTCAGCCTTCAATACAGTGGCATGTTCATCAAATTCCAATAAGAATTTGCTGAGCTCCTTGATGGCCATCTTTGGAAGGCCCTCTTCTCTGATCTCAGGAAAATGCTTCAGGATTCATGCAGGAGACATCTGCACACAGCACTGTATTTGCTGCATAACAGCAGTGGATACTTTCTTCAACAGTGTCCAGTACCACATTGTGGATCTTGATTTTGTAATCCATGTCTGCATTAGCAATGGGCTCGTCTTCTGCCAACTCACCTGGTGAAATAAAGCACATATTAATCTACAATCATAGCCTACATGTTTAGGTTTGTGCTCTTCAGTTGTACCTGAAAGTTCCTGCTCAGAGTCTGACTCTGAACTGACCACCATCTCCAGTTGCACCTCTAGTGCTGCTGCTTCCTTCCTCACCTTTGCAAAGAAAATACTCGTATCATACTCACTATCATTAGTGTATCAGTAGGCTACATTAATACAGCTCTGGGAAAAATTAAGAGTGGTCTCTTAAATTTTTCCCAGAGCTGTATATTATTGTAGTAAGTAGTCATGCTGGTACTAATGGCGCTAATGATCTTTGTCATTGCCTGTATTGTGTCACACAGGCTACTGTGTTACGTTCATGGATGTATCATGGTTACATTACTGTAGCCTGTTTCACTGTTCAGTGTATGTGCAGTTTCCCTCGCTTATGTGGCGTAAATCATGACGGAATGCTGGCAAGTCCATAGTCTAGGTTTACTATGTTTTACTAGTTGAAACATATTGCCTTCAATGACATTATGATCGCTATGTTGCCCTCATTGCTATGATATAATTCCTCCACGAAGACGTAAGACGTGCAAACTGTTTAGCCTACCGGCCGTTGTGTCAGTATTATTAGTTAGGCTACTTAGTTAGCCATGCTGAGTGTAGTGTGTGTGTGTGTCAGTTTTAGCTAGTGTTTTTGTCGCTTATTTTGCAGCATCTGTGGCAAGGGCCTTTCTCTTTTTCTGCTCCACCTTTCCTTTTCTGACCGTCCATTTCGCCGTGGGACTTGTCTAAAATGCTATCCGTAGAGAAGCATGTAGACGGTTGCTATGTGCGTCGCGGAGAGACCTGATGTAATTTTTGGCGCGGGGACACTGCAGCGAGAGAGTGAGAGTCACGCCTGATGCGTGGATTCTCAGTCAACTCATTCCTGCTTGCTATATTGTCGCTGGTCAAGTTGACTATTCACGGCAGGCCAAAACGACCCTCAGGCCACCGGGAAATGTCCCGGGCTCCCGACGGCCAATCGGCCACTGCCCATGTGATGTAAAGGGCACATTCAATTGTTAGATGGGGAGGTATTTTTTCCCCTGCTCTGCTGACAAGTATTTCTCTCTGCTCCTACGGGAGTAATAAAGGCCTAGTGCACAATTGTTTTTAGTCATTTGTATATTATATTTTTATTGTTAACCCTCAGCTCCCCTACTTCCCGTGGCTATAGCCAGTATGATCAACCAGTGGCTTCAAAGCCTTTCAATAGCCAATAATCATTGGTTGCAGCTATGTTGCTGGAATGAATGTGCCAAAAACTTGCAATTGGAAAAAAGGCTGCAAAAGCAATGGCCAGGGTAACATAACCAAAGATAGGGAAAATTGAAGGAAAGAGGGAGATGTTTTATTTAAATATTGTTTCCGCACCTAAGTATCATGATTAGATTGTATTGTGAGGTCCCTGGCAATTCCCAGCCATATTTGACATGTTTTTTTTTCTTTCTAAGGGACACCACAATCCCTTGTTGAACCATCATCCCTGTTGACTGGTTTCTTTACTGTATGTGCTGTAGCCAACTCTTCTACGGCATGTCAACAATAAAGGAGTTGGCTACCGCACATCACATCTGATATGGGACCAAACTACCACCTGTACCCAGTCTTTGGCATGCCCTATTGTCCTTCTGCATCGCAGGCTACCATGACAGCCACATAGTGATCCGGTGGTTCTGGGGGGCCGTGGAGCGCTTCAACAATGAGCAGAGGCTGCGTCTGCTGCAGTTTGTGACTGGCACCTCCAGTGTTCCCTACGAGGGCTTCACTGCGCTACGGGGCAGTAACGGCCTGCGACGCTTCTGTATCGAGAAGTGGGGCAAGATTACTGCTCTTCCAAGGTAATATAAGCTCTCTACCCAAAGTAGAGTGGACCTAGACAATCATTTCTACCATTGCCTCCTGCTATTACAGTTATTGATTCAGACTGTCCTATGCTGTTATCCTCCAAACCCCTGCATAGTATTTGTTGAATTGGTTGTCTGCTCTGATGCATGGTCTATATCTTCCAGGGCACACACATGCTTCAACCGGCTGGATCTCCCACCATACCCCTCCTACACCATGCTCTATGAGAAACTGCTGATCGCTGTGGAGGAAACCAGCACTTTTGGCCTTGAGTGAAGGAGAGAGAAGTTGTGCATCCCAAATTGCACCTTATTCCCTATATAGTGCATTACCTTTGACCAGGGACCATAGAGCTCTGGTCAAAAGTACTGCATTATGAAGGGAATAGGGTGCCATTTGCGAAGCAATCAAGAACTTAAATAGGATCCTGTGCCTCAGGACTGTGAACTCTACACAACACTCCCTTTATACTGTACATTTCAATACAACAGCCAGAGGACTGTACATTTCTCTTTTTTAACAATCTTATGTACAGTATACAAGCAAAAGGAAAAGCCAAGCACCACCACATGCATTACTCACATGTAACAATGTACCTTTGTTTGCATTAAGGCACCAAGCTGTGTGCAATAGCTCTTATTTGCTCAGCCTATAACAGCACTCAGGGCCTTGACTCAACACATCACACACGCCAATGAATAGTCTAGTCCCTCTCTCACAGTGCACCTTGCACCAACAGCCTCAGCAAACATTGTCACATCACCAACCACAACCAACATTATCACTAGAAGAAATGCCTCAACTTGTATTATCAGAGGGAGAGAAATGCCTCAAATACCGTCACGTGAACCACTACAACCAACATTATCTCATGACGTTGTGTTCTAACTTTGGCAATGTAACGGTTTTCTTCTGGGGAAAGAGAGGCGGACCAAAGCGCAGCGTGGTTATTTTGATTCATGTTTAATAAAGAACTTCACATGAACAAACTAACAAAAACAAGAAACGTGAAAACCCAAAACAGTCCTATCTGGTGCAAACACAGAGACAGGAACAATCACCCACCAACACACAGTGAAACCCAGGCTACCTAAGTATGATTCTCAATCAGAGACAACTAATGACACTTGCCTCTGATTGAGAACCATACTAGGCCGAAACATAGAAATACCCAAATCATAGAAAAACAAACAGACTGCCCACCTCAACTCACGCCCTGACCATACTAAATAATGACAAAACAAAGGAAATAAAGGTCGGAAATAAAGGTCAGAACGTGCCGCCGACCCTGGCCTACTAACCCCAACAAAGGGCCCACCTGGACTGAGGGGTGCCTCACGACTGAGGAAGCTCAGGACTGAGGGGAAGCTCAGGACTGAGAGGAAGCTCAGGACTGAGAGGAAGCTCAGGACTGAGAGGAAGCTCAGGACTGAGAGGAAGCTCAGGACTGAGAGGAAGCTCAGGACTGAGAGGAAGCTCAGGACTGAGAGGAAGAACAGGACTGAGAGGAAGAACAGGACTGAGAGGAAGCTCAGGACTGAGAGGAAGCTCAGGACTGAGAGGAAGCTCAGGACTGAGAGGAAGCTCAGGCAGGTTGATGGATCTGGCAGATCCTGGCTGGCTGGTGGATCCGACAGATCCTGGCTGACTGGCAGTTCTGACAGATCCTGGCTGACTGGCAGTTCCGGCAGATCCTGGCTGAATGGTGGATCCTGTCTCTGTGTTTGCACCAGATAGGGCTGTTTTTGGTTTTCCACGTTTATTGTTTTGTAGTGTTCGTGTTTATCTTTTTTTATTAAACATGAATCAATATAACCACGCTGCGTTTTGGTCCGCCTCTCCTTCACCACAAGAAAACCGTTACAGGCAATTCCACTTCAAATACTGCTGCCACTGGGATTATCCCAGGATAGGACATCAGCAAAGTACTGGGTCAACATCTCTCAAGTTCTTAATTGCCCTAAGTTTAAAAAAAATATTTTATGAACATTGTGATGTATCAGAAGAGATTCAATAGTGTTGCAAGATCCTACCACAATTGCAAAACGACTGTTTGAGGATTCTAATGATATTGAAGTTGTTATACTTTAAATTAAATCAAAACGATGTTTTATCGCTAAAAACACGTGTGTAATTGACGTAAACCTTGAAGTTGATTGGGAAACGAACACAAACCAGTTTTACTATAGGTAATTAGAGTGAAGCAAGGTGAAGAAACCCCCTTAAACAACGTCTGATCAGAATTTTTTACCGATGTGCTCCATGTGAAAACAACACTTATTTCCCCCCCCCCTTGACCTTGAGAAGCATTTGATGTTTACATGAGGTGTGTCATCTCTTGTTTTAACACACTTGAGTCAGGATATTATGAATGTTTCATTGTCACAAGATTGTTGCGTTTCATTGTACATGGTAGACAGATTATTTTGGAAGGAAGGGTTTAAATATTTTTCCAGGTTTTTATATAATTTTTTCAAGCATGGAACACACAACTGGACATATTGCATTGTGTAAATGTATATTCAAACACTGAGGCAAACCAAGAGAGAACAATTAAAGTAAAATTGCAGTTATTTTGTTTAGATTGTACTGGATCTTATTCTTCCTGAATATTTGTTGCACTACTGAGGAGTTGACACAGTAAGTTCACCTTAAATATATGTATGCCACTATTTGAACAAAAATCTATTATATTTTTTAATGTAACACTACTTGCAATTATTATACACTATAGTTCTGGCTGAACAAAAAACAACAACAGTAGATTACAATGCTGTTGACTTGTTACCACACTTGTGTTATAGCAGAGTTTGATTTTGTTTCAGTCTATGCCTGTATGTCAAACCTTGGCCACAGTCATACATGCTGTGACATGAAAATGTAATGGACTTAAAACTAAAGTCATGTTGGTGTGTCTTTTGTCAGTTCTAGGTTACCATGCCACATCCATTTAGGACAGACATGGTTGTTTTATTAATTTACACTCATGTTGTCATTTAATGCACATAACCTATAGCGACTTTATCATTATAGGATAGGACAGCTGTTGTGGTCTGCAAATGCCTTAACATAAACACTGTATATGACAAAAGGCCACTGTCAGGCATAAGTAGGCCTATAACTGAGTTGATTGCAGACCAATTGAATAATTGTGTATGTGCTATCTTCATGTTCATTGTTATTGTTGTTTGATATTAGAAGAGACACCAGAAACTGATATTGAACACTACTACTGTACTTACTTGACCTATGTTATTGTTAAAATCTTTTCACTTTCCTTGGACAATTGAGATTTTGAAATGTACAGTGAGTGCATTTATAGTTGCTATTATGAAATTGGAAGGCTGTAAGATCAAGTTTATACAGGAAATGTAATATTGTCAAAGCATTTTGAAATGATAAAATGTCATATGCAGTACAAGATTGGTGTTATTCATGTATTTTTTAAACTTATTTGTCCACACTGTTTTTGTTCAGTACGTACAGTATAAGTATCAGCATGTTTTAAGTTACTGTTGAAAATGTGTCTAATGCCATGCACATTTCCTGTGGCGAAGAACAAGCAATTTCATTTTCATACAATCTGTTGCTTATTTTGAAAATCTTACATTATATTTTTCCTTAAAGAGATTGTTTGCTGCTAGTGAACGTTTTATGACCATTCTTTAGTTCTCAGAAACCCTCTCACAGGTCTACATGTTTCACTGTCAATCCCCACTATTTCCTGTCTGATGAGCTCACATGCAGTAATTCTCAGGCTGCACTTTCAATTCGAGCATAGTACTGTTAACGAATGTCAATAATAAACAATCACTTCATAAAGCACCTTTCTTCTACTAGTTTAAATCCCTGCACTTCATATCTAGCTGACACCTTTGCTAACAGGTCATGTGTCAATTTAAAACTTGCACAAGACAGTTAACAGAATTGCAAATTTATTCATTACTAGATTTAACTAACATTAGATAGTTAATCCAGAGATTCTTACCTTTGCTTCAATTTAGCAGTCTCGTCCAGATCAAGGCATTTGTAGTTCTTTATGAACTACTCATTAGTAGCTAATTAGCATTTCATTTTTGGGGGGGTAAATGCAGGAAAATATATTGGTAAAAGTCACCTTGTCCTAGAGAGATTTACATGGTTATCAAAACGTCACGCCAGGGTAAGCTTACATGAAACGCAGCCCTTTAAGTGTTTCTAAAATCCCCTATGGGAAAAATGAAAGGTGGAAAACAATTGGAACCATTTCCTTGTTTGACCGGTAGGTTTTATGGGTATTATTACTCATACTGTGGTACTTTGTTGCTACATACATTGTTGGACTTATAAATTAATATGCACCTATTGATTCTTGAAGAATATATATATATATATATATATATATATATATATATATATATATATATATTTTTTTTTACCAAAACAGTATTAAGCTTTTAAAAGGATTGCCCCTTTAACTCTTCAACATTACCGAAGTCTGGTGAAATCATAGAGATAGATAGAGGACTCTAGTGCCCAGAACATTGATTTACCACGGGAAGCAGCATTGAGCACTTTCACAATTTTCAAGTAGTCAATTGGGTGGAACTTCCTATAGTTTGAGGAAGGATCGCATGATTCCATCCGGGTCATCAGGAGGGATCAGCTAATTCATTATACTTGTGAGTAAACATTCCAACTGCAGGTTGCAGTAAATTGCCATCCGTGGCTTTATACCTGTTTAAACACCACCCTGCAGGTGGCAGTATGGACCCTTTCAGTTTGTTTGCCAACTCATATAAGTGGAAGACGAAGAAAATTGACTACTTTAAAATGGAGAGCGCTGCCCATGCTCTCACAGAAGTCTTAATGGGACAGATACAATGATGCGGTGTCTATCTAAGTTGATGGGTGCGATATATCAGTCACTGAGCTAAATTGACTTTTGCGAGGAGCGTTATCAGAGCAGCCAGTCAAACAACTGTCTATGCCTGACTGCATCACAACTGCGGATAACGTTCAAGACTCTCATTAGACACATAGTGGTTGACGAGAATAAAACATTCTAGTGCCCTTACTTGGAAGCTTCTCCGATACGCAAAAGAAAGGTACTTTTGTGGTATTCTCAACAACGCGTGTTTTCCTGAAAGAATACTCAACAAGTGAACCAAGAATGATTCCACCACCCAGTCCAGGGCTCACCGACACAAGATGCCGCGGTCAGACCGAGACGAACCGGGGAGCCACTGCGCTTCTTCTGGACAACATCAAAACCCCAATCAGGACAGAGTCATTTAATGAACTATACAACGTTATACCTGGCAAAGAGCTAGGCAGGTGAGTTGAACATTGTAGCTAGTAGGTTAACCGGTTGGACCTTAAAAACATACAGTAGTCCAAAAAAAAAAAAGCAATTATCTACCTGGGTGTATAAATGCTCATGTTCCAACGTGGGATACTTTGTAGATCATAGTGCTTGGTTGTCATTTTCAATCTATGTTATATGTGGCACCATCCATTGGATGTATGGATATGTTTTCATTTATTTATCAAGGATGTGCATTTTGTTTTTTAATATGCATTTGACATTGCACCAGATGGCAAACCAAATTCTCATCTGTAATCCCTGGTTTCAAATGAAAACCGTCAAGATGGCAAATATATTTGCATTAAAGATACAGTAGATGCCCAATGACCAGTCCCTTTCCCCAGCTGTGAGTGCAAGACTGGCAAGTGAGTCTAGCCTTTCACATACAAAACATTATGAGAACTGAAGCAAGCTATAGTACGTAGTGGCACAGGAGATTTTGTCTATGCAAAAGTATGGACAAGCCTTTCAACTAACCTATTCCGAAACCATGGGCACTCATAGATAGGTGTACTGTTATGTATTTATCATTTGTTCATTGTTTTATCTGGATATCTGAGACAAGGTATAGTAGCACAATATTTGCCCATGTGTACGGTTGCACATATTGGGGAATATTCAGAGGTGGAGACTTTCTGTGGGAATTAATGGGAATATATGGGAATTAATATTAATACCATTTTAAATATAGATGTTTTTTGCATTGGATATATTTACCATATCATATGGAGACAGAAACATAAACATTTTACCTTATAAATATACATAATTGCAAATGATAATCCTTACAATAGAAAAAAAACTAGTTACGAATTGAACTTTTAATTAAATTAGTTGACTGTTCACATGGGATGATTTCACTGAACAACAAAAGAAAGGGAATATTGAATGATCCATTGCATCTCCCAAAAATGTTTTCAACATACATCTGTAAAATGATAGTCTAGAATCTAACGCTTTGGTTGTCTTCCTCTCAGGCTTCCATGTCTTGTCCCTGGACCTCCTCAATGTCCACCTCTTAAACATCAGACTCAGAGGCCTCATCTTCGCTGTCACTTTCCAACTTAGTTGAGGATGGCTTGTTGTCAGGCTCAAAAAGCCTCAAATTTGCCCGGATGGCCACCAATTTTTCAACCTTTCTATTGGTCAGCCTGTTGCATGCTTTGGTGTGTGTGTTCCCAAACAAGGACCAGTTGCTCTCTGAGGTGGCTGATGTTGGTGGGATTTGGAGGATGATGGAGGCAACATTGGAAAGAGCCTCAGATCCACAAAGTCCCTTCTACCAGGTGGCTGATGAGATATGTTGGCACGACTGCCATATTGTATCTCCATCCCAAAGCCCTTGCTTGGAAGTGTACTTCGCCAGACTGCCAAGAACCTTGCCCTCATCCATGCCAAGGTGGCGAGACACGGTAGTGCCTTGTTGATCTCTGCACCAGACAGGATGTTCTTGCCATCATAGTTGGTGTCCCACATGTACGCTGCGGTGTGTATGGGCTTCAGGCATAAGTCTTCACGTTTTTTGATTTCAGAACTGCAGTTTCCTCTGCATGGAGCAACAGTGAAGTGGGCAGAGCAGTACGGATTTCTTCTCTTATATCTGCAAGAAGAGTCTGAACATCAGACAGGATGGCATTGTCACCCTCAATCTGTGCAATGGCTACTGCTATAGGTTTCAGGAGTTTCGGGCTGCTTACCACTCTCCCAAAATACATCACCCAGGAGGATCACGTTAATGGGGCTTTCCATATCGGCAGACTGTGATATGGCCATTTCTTGGAGAGACTCCTTCCCTTCCAGGAGACTGTCAAACATGATGACAACACCACCCCAATGGGTGTTGCTGGGCAGCTTCAATGTGGTGCTCTTATTCTTCTCACTTTGCTTGGTGAGGTAGATTGCTGCTATAACTTGATGACCCTTCACATACCTAACCATTTCCTTGGCTCTCTTGAAGAGTGTATCCATTGTTTTCAGTGGCATGATGTCCTTGAGGAGCAGGTTCAATGCATGAGCAGCACAGACAATGAGTGTGTTGTGAGGGTAGGACTTCTCCACTTTAGACCAAGCAGCCATCATGTTTGCAGCATTGTCTGTCACCAGTGCAAATACCTAATGTGGTGCAAGGTCATTGACTGCCTTTAGCACATTTGCAATGTAGAGACCAGTGTCTATTGTCCCTTGTGTCTGTGCTCTTGTAGAATACTGGTTTAGGGGTGAAGATGTAGTTAATTATTCCTTGCCCATGAACATTCAACCACCCATCAGAGATTATTGCAATACAGTCTGCTTTCTCAATGATTTGCTTGAGCTTCACTTGAACTCTGCATCCAGCAAATGAGTAGATAAAGCATGTCTGGTTGGAGGGGTATATGATGGGTGAAGAACATTCAGTAATCTCTTCCAATACACATTGCCACTGTGGGCATCAGAGGTGAACCAGTTGCATACACAGCTCGAGCAAGACATTCATCAGCATTTCTGACTACGTTCCTCCATTGAGTCAAAAAAACTACTGATTCCAGGAGGACCATGAGCTGTTGCTATTGATAAGGTGTCTTTTCATCATAATTGTCACCTCGAATAGAAGTAGAGGGACTTATGTCAGAGGTTGTGCGTGCTGAGGGAACTTTATGCACTTGGCCAGATGACTCTGCATCTTTGTTGCATTCTTCACATGATTTTGCACATGTTCACAGCTTGGTGCCCGTGGCATTTTCCTGTAACAATTAGATGAAAATAAATGTAAAAAATACAATTCCATGTACAGATAAAATAGTTAAGCAGTTTGATTAAACAACTACTTTGTAAGATAAATTGTTTAAATGAAACATGTATGGAAACAGGTGAATTAACACTCCTCAGTTAGCATGCTCAAGCAAGCTAAACCCCACATGGTAGCAAAAACTAACTAGAAGAAATTGTTAAGTTAAATGATTTAAACACACTGTGCTGTAAGCTATATGTACTATTTACTAGTTAACAAAAAATCCTCCATGTCATATTCACCCCACCCAGTATTGTAATTAAAACTTACCAGAAAGCATGTAGTTCTTGGCTCAGACAGTGTAGTGTGGGCTCCATAGCATCTCTTTAGTGTGCAAGATCTTGAGAATCAGCTGTGATGGAAGAATGCATTGTGCATGCAGTGTTGCAATTCTATTGAATTGGATAGTTTAACCAAAATATGCCACAAAACCTAGACTTGCCTTGCATATCCCACAAAAAAGGTTCACTGTTATAAGCTAACGTTTTTGATGAATTTAAGCAAAATTCCCAGACTTAACTTCCCATGGAAAACTTCCAGAAGATGTCTGACCCTTTACAACCCAACCCATGTGTAACTTGTTCAGTTGTAAACTAGTTGGCCAAGTCCAATACTACTGTAAATGAATTTCCTTATGTGCACTATGCAGAAAATTGGTCTGCCATTTCGTGGTTGCTAAAATTCTAATAGTATGCCTAATTTCAGTTTGTGACAAAAAAAGTAAGTATAGTGTGGAGAATTATTATATCATCTAAACTGCTGTGACATATCTTTTCCATAACTAAAAATATAGTATTTTCAGCAACACACAAGCCAAAGTATGTGGACACCCCTTCAAATTAGTAGATTTGGCTATTTCAGCCACACCCGTTGCTGACAGGTGTATACAATCGAGCACACAGCCATGCAATCTCTATAGACAGACATTGGCAGTAGAATGGCCTTACTGAGTGACTTTAACGTGGCACCATCATAGGTTGTCACCTTTTCAACAAATGTCTGCTCTGCTAAAGCTGCCCCGGTCAACTGTTAGTGATGTTATTGTGAAGTGGAAACGTCTAGGAGTAACAACTGGCTCAGACGCGAAGTGGTAGGCCACACAAGCTCACAGAACGGGACCACCGAGTGCTGAAGCGCGTAAAGAAATTGTCTGTCCTTGGTTGCAACACTCACTACAGAGTTCCAAACTACCTCTGGAAGCAATGTCAGCACAAGAACTGTTTGCCGGGAGCTTCATGAAATGGGTTTACATGGCCAAGCAGCCACACACAAGCCAAAGATCACCATGCGCAATACTAAGCATTGGCTGGAGTGGTGTAAAGCTTGCTGCCATTGGACTATGGAGCAGTGGAAAAGTGCTCTCTGGAGTGATGAATAACTTTTCACCATCTGGAATTCTGGCAGACGAATCTGGGTTTGGCGGATGCCAGGAGAACGCGACCTGTCCAAATGCATAGTGCCAACTGTAAAGTTTGGTGGGGGAATAATGGTCTGGGGCTGTTTTTCATGGTTCGGGCTAGGCCCCTTAGTTCCAGTGAAGGGAAATCTTAACGCTACAGCATACAATGACATTCTAGACGATTCTGTGCTTCCAACTTTGTGGCAACAGTTCACATACTAAAGGGTCATGTAGTGTATTTGAAGGTGTACAAAAGTAAAAGACTTAAAAATGTGAAGCATAGAAATAGTGCACACATAATAGATCTACCACCAATTTGACTAATCTCTCGCATTAAAAACAAGTCTCTCTCATTTCCCTGCTAAACTGTCTGAGATGTAGGTAATGTAGTTGGAGCCAGACCTGAGGCTGCATGGTTATACCTTTTTTACCTGGAGATGTTGGGAAAACACACTGGTGACTTTTATAATTAGAGCTCTTCTGTGATCATTTAGATTAAAGTTGTCTATTAGGTAATAGCTAGCAGCAATTTAATTTTCATAAATTATAAATCAAACAGACATGACTAGGGCCGGGAGTTTGGGGTCACTCTTTGAGGCACTGCTTTTACTAGCGAATTTGGGGGATAGCCCCGACAGCGACTCAAACCCGTATTCAGCGACAGTCACGCAAACAGTTTTGAGGGAGTGTGCAGTTGGCATGCTGACTGCAGGAATGTCCACAAGAGCTGTTGCCAGATCATTTTATGTTAATTTCTCCACTATAAGCCGCCTCCAACATTGTTTTTGTAGAATTTGGCAGTACGTCCAACCGGCCTCGCAACCGCATACCACATGTAACCACGCCAGGCCAGGATCTCCACATCTGACTTCTTTACCTGCGGGATCATCTGAGACCAGCCACTAGGAAAGCTGATGAAACTGTGG
The DNA here is from genome assembly GCF_018296145.1 of Oncorhynchus tshawytscha. Classification (NCBI taxonomy): domain Eukaryota; kingdom Metazoa; phylum Chordata; class Actinopteri; order Salmoniformes; family Salmonidae; genus Oncorhynchus; species Oncorhynchus tshawytscha. The sequence goes on along the minus strand of NC_056456.1, from coordinate 20,444,450 downwards.
ATTTGCACAACCGAAGTATTTCTGCACGAACTGTCAGAAACCGTCTCAGGGAAGCTCATCTGCGTGCTCATCGCCCTCACCAGTCTCGTAACCGACTAAAGTGGGCAAACTTCAATGGCCACTGGCACGCTGGAGAACTGTGCTCTTCATGGATGAATCCCAGTTTCAACTGTACCGGGCAGACGGCAGACAGTGTGTATGGCATCGTGTGGGTGGTTTTCTGAACAAAGTGCCCCATGGTGGCAGTGTGGTATGGGCAGACCTAAGCAACCGACAATGAACACAATTGCATTTTATCGATGGCAATTTGAATGCAGAGATACTGTGACGAGACCCTGAGGCCCATTGTTGTTTCTTGAAAGGAGTGGGTCCACAGTCCTCAATCAACAGCCTGGTCAACTCTGTGAAGGAGATGTCACACTACATGAGGCAAATGGTGATCACACCAAATACTAACTGGTTAGGGTTAGGGTCATGATCCATGACCATACCTTTTTTTAAGGCATCCATGACCAACATGCCTATTTGTATTCTATTTGAAATCCAAAAATAAACATAACATGCCAACAATTTCAAAGATTTTACTGCGTTACAGTTCATTAGGCCCTAGTGTACAATGTTATTGATCCTCAGTTTTCTCCTATCACAACCATTAAAATCTGCAACTGTTGTAAAGTCACCATTGGTCTCGTGGTGAAATATCTGAGTTAAGGGTGCCTCTCTCTTTGGGTGTATTGATACACCATCCAAGGTGTAATTTTAATAACTTCCCAATGTCAGCTTTTGTTTTTATTTTTTTCCCTACCCATCTACAAATATGCGAGGCATTGGAAAACCTCCCTGTGTTTGAAATATACTGCTTGACTGAGGGACCTTACAATTATCTGTATGTGTGGGGTACCGAGGTGAGGTGGTCATTCATAAATTGTTAAACACTATTGCACACCAAGTGAGGTCATGAAACGTATTATGTGACTTGTTAAGCATATTTTTACTTAACTTATTTAGGCTTGCCATAACAAAGGGGTTGAATACTTATTGACTCAAGACATTCAGCTTTTTCATTTTTTAAATTAATTTGTAAAAATGTCAACTTTGACATTATGGGGTATTTTGTGTGTGTAGGCCAGTGACCAACAATCAAATCCATTTTTAATTCTGGCTGTAACACCATGTGAAAAAGTTTTAATACTTTCTGAAGGGCTGTGTAAGTGGAGGCTCCTCAGGGGAGGACCCTCTGACTTTCAGAAATGTTTTAATTGTGAAATGTTATCCTTTTTAGATACATTTATACTAAATATATTCACTTCACCAAATAAGTTCAAACACATTTTTGTAATGGTCTACAGTAGCCTCAACAGCACTCTCTGGGATAACACCACGGTGTAGCCGGAGGAAAACTAGTTTCTGTCCTCCTCTGGGTACATTGACTTCAATACAAAACCTAGGAGGCTTGTGATTCTCACCCCCTTCCATAGACTTACACAATAAGTATGACAACTTCTGGAGGACATCCTCCAACCTATCAGAGCTCTTGCAGCATGAACTGACGTTGTCCACTCAATCAAATGATTAGAGAATGAAGCATAAGCTACAGCTAGCTAACAATGAAGTGCATAAAATGAGGTGAGTAGTTGACAGATTAATTTCTTCAAAAATGGAGATGAGAGCTCTGTGTGTGCCAAGTCAAGGTAAGCTTTTAATTTATTGCCACTGGGTTTCCTAATGCGTTAGTTCTAGTAGCTATGTTGGCTGTGTGTAGCTGTTACCAGTTATGATATGAAAGTTTTGCTTTAGACCGCTGATATGTTGCACAAGCTGATGTGTAGTCCACAAGCGAAGTGAAGAGACCGATCAAAGGCTGCTATGAAAGTGAATTGTGTTTGAATGTGATCGTGTGTATTCATTCCGCCGATTCTGTTAAAACATTTCTGATACGGAATGAAACTGAGAAACAAACACCTGAATTTGACCAATAGAAACTCTTGTTTGCAATTGTTGGACTAATGATTACACCCCAGATCATCTAGATGCAGGCAAGACGATATTGAATGTGTCAATGTCTGTCAACTTGATTACTCAAATGTTCTCTCTACCTGTGCACCTACGTTGTAAACATTCATTCATAGGCTAGGTTATACCAACCTCATGTGTATAGGAAAAATGTATGTGTCACGTAGTAGGCTAAACCTATCAATGTTACATTGAGCTGGGTGAATGTAATATGAATGACAGGCATCCAATATGCTGTCATAGAAATAAGGCCATGCTTGTATTAAATGGCGCTGGGTTTGTGTGTCAGGAAAACAGGAACAGAACAGGAAAATCAAGTTTTTGACTGCACTGGAACTTTTGAGATTCACAAAGCTATGCCTCCCCTGATTTAGGCAATCCCCCTCGCCAAACACACACGCACAACCAGATTTAATGGAGACACCTGTTCCCTACTAAAGACATGAATGGGTTTATCAGCAGCAGCAAGGGTTAACAACGTCAGCCTGGGTTAAAGGCTAAAGACACTCCGCTTTGAATAACTGGATTAAGGGATTGAGACATGCATGGCACTACTCTGAACCTGCTACCATATTATGTATTGAGGTTATAGTATTGGGCATGGTTGATGGCGACTTGTCTGTTACAGTCCTTGACATGTTATATGTAACGAGGCAAGTCAGTTAAGAACAAATTCTTATTTACAATGACTGCCTACCCCAGCTAAACCCGGACAACGCTGGTCCAATTGTGCGCTGTGATATTGGACTTCCAATCATGGTCGGTTGTGATACAGCCTTGAATCGAACCAGGGTCTGTTGTGATGCTTCTAGCACTTAGAACAGTGCCCTAGACCGCTGCATCACTCGGGAGCCCTAATGTGTAGGTCTATGTATGAAGTTTGCTGAATAGTTTGCTGAATCTCACTGCATGTGAGGGTAGAGGTAGTCAATGGAACATCAAGCCCAGAGCCAAAACATGACTGCTAGCCAGCCAATAATACTGTATGAGGTCATTGATTAACACAGCATGGCTCTCTGTCTGGACACTGGGTCATTTAAAAGTGGGTCATTTTAAAATCAATGGTTGGTTGAGCTTGAAGGTCATCTTTGTTTACTAATGATTTGAATGAATATGAAAATGCAGGGAGAAGGCATATTCAGTGACCATGACAACAATTGATGGCCGTTTCACCCTATTTCCCAATCATTTATTTTCACTCTATCTGCATTCAGGTGTAAGGATTCTAGTAAAGGGAGGACAAAGCAGTGTGATGTAATTTACATCTTGATTATCCACCAAGATGTGTAATCTCCATCAACAATCACTATCGTATCACTGTAGTTGGCTTTCTCAAACGGATTCATTACGATTTAGTCACACTGTAGTCGTTTTTTTTAAAAATTTTAAAATCCTTATCGTAGGGGGAAGTTTGCTCATCATTAAGGCCGGTACTTCAATATTTTAAACGTTAAGTTCCCCATCTGTCTCCAGGGGAAAGTTTGCCATAGTGAAAATGTGCATGGAGAAGAGCACAGGGACAGAGTATGCAGCCAAGTTCCTGAAGAAGCGAAGGAAGGGTCAGGACTGCAGAGTGGAGGTGCTCCATGAGATCGCTGTGCTGGAGCTCACCAACACTAGCCACAGAATTATCAACCTGCACCAAGTCTACGAGACCCTGACAGAGATGATCCTGGTGCTCGAGTAGTAAGTATTGTTTGTGTGTACACCTACATGAACACCTATTCACTGTTAACGTTGTCTGTGTGTGTGCGCACCTGCCAGCATGACATCTTCAAGCTCACTAGCGACATCTGCTAAGAAGAGCAGCTTGCAGAAAGTCATCACTCGCGTTCCTAACGATGAATACCACAATCCCCACTGCAGGGAATCGGCGAGTCAGTTGGAAAAACTGTGCAGTGACTTGGAAAGACCACCGGTCTCCCTCTGCCTGAGTAGGAGGGTAATCCAGCTAACACTAAACCCCGCTGTAGCGTCTGTCATGCTTCGCTGACTAGAGTAGAGCAGGCTAGAGGGATGTCAGAACCCTGCTGCTTCTTACTACCATTGGGACCAGCTGCTCATCTACTAACTTTGCACTAGAGTGACTAGTTTTTTCTATAAGACTTATGACAACATTGTGTTGAAGGCATTCCAGACATTGAACAGTTTGAAGGGTTATTGTTTTGTAACTTTTATTTATTTTTATTCTCCATATTAACAGGGAACTTTGCCTTAAACTTCCCTATCGAATTGAAAGTGCACGTTCAATGGTGCCGTATCTGTTCACTGGCCCATGGTGGCACTCCAATGACTAATTCATGACCAGTCCAATCAATGAATGCACAAATCTAAGAGGAGATATTTGAAATACTATGAGAATTGAATGCCATCAGAGACATGGAATTGTGGTTCAATAGGATAAATATCAGGATGAGTGTACTGTGAGTTGTTTTGGGGCTGCTGTATGTGTTTTCTGTACTTCAGATGATTGTCAACTGAGTAGGTCAATGGCAGTTCTCACTCTGAGATATTTATAGTTCTGACCAGATTACATTTTGTTTGTTGCATTCATGTTTTAATCTTCTCCTTTTGAAGGTGCCCAGTGAGTGAAAGCTTGGCTCTCTGCCCTATTGAGTGGTCTGTCCGCATGAGAAAAACAAAACAGAAATGCTCTGAGAAAGGGTAATTGTGAGTTGATCTCATACTATTTGGCTTGGTCAGAGACTTCTACATTACAATAAATAATGGGGCATTCTCCACTTTGGTAGGAAATGGAGCGGAACTGCTGTTTTTGTTTGGTATTGATAATTATCTATGATCTGCATGGGGCTAGAGGTGACATTTGCAAATGACACTTGGTTGTTTTTGTAGATATTCTGGGGGCATAGCAGTCAGATAAATCCGGAAGTGGGCAGGTTGGGATAGGGGGATAGCGGAGCTCTGTTCAGGCACCGAGGGGCTGCAGAGGGAGGGAGCGACCCAGAGCGGAGTGTGATCTCTTTAGTTCTGTCAGATGACACATGAGGAGCTGGAGGGTGGCTGCTGTGCAATAGGGAGTTCATCACCTTGGCTGCCTGGACCAGAGGAAAAACACATGCCTCTGTGCGAACACGCAACAACCTCAATACACAGTCACGCTTGTGTGCATGCACTGACCTCTATACACCCACATGCTCGTGTGCACACACACACCTACCTCACTGCTCATACTCCACCCTCAATCTTACTTCCGTTGAGGCTCTTTCTGTCCTTGAAACTAGTAAACAAATGAGAAATTGAACTGGGATACCAGAGTGAGAATCAGGTCACTGGCTGAGTTGGAGACCAAATACTGGTCATCCTCTCTCATTGTCTATTAACAGGGGCAAGAGGACAGCTAAGGACACTTTTGTCTAAATTTGAAATTTGTTCCTCATTAATTTCAGAAACACTGTTTTGAATGTTTTCTTTTACTTAGACCATATTGTTGAATGAACTCTATTCTTCAGTTTGAATTATGGATCACCGAATAGGTGTTGATTATGTAGAGAGACTGTTAGTATCCTGTTTGTCTTTTCCACTACAGTGTCCTCAGGGACATTTTCCATCATTCCAATAAACCACTCTCACTCGGCTGTGTGTCTGTGTCCATAGTGCGGCGGGAGGGGAGATCTTTAACCAGTGTGTTGCCGAGAGAGACGAGGCCTTCACCCAGGAGGAGGTCAAATGGTTAATGAGACAGATCCTGGAGGGTGTGGCCTTCCTACACAGGCACAACATTGTCCACCTGGACCTCAAGGTGCATAGTATGAGGCTGTATTTGTGACATCTGACTGATTTTTGTTCTCCATTTTAGAATTATGTTTAAACATTTTGAAAAGAAAGGTCAGATTAAACGGTTCTCCATAACATCATGACAGAATGAACAGAGGAAACGCTGAACGATTGAATGATCCTCATCCACTGTCCCATTGAATGGTCTTGTCCCTCTCAGCCTCAGAATATCCTGCTGACCAGTGCCTGTCCTCTGGGGGATATAAAGATAGTGGACTTTGGCCTTTCCAGAAGGCTGTGTCAGAACCAGGAGCTCAGGGAGATCATGGGCACACCAGAGTATGTCGGTGAGTGATAAACCCTTTTGATTGTATTTTTATTGAACTTACTTACATTGACTCAAACAACTTGGATGATCACGTCTTACTTTCGCAAAAATATTCACTGTTTCTCTTGTTTGCAGCCCCAGAGATTCTAAATTATGAACCAATCAGCACAGCAACTGACATGTGGTAAGATGAGTAAAATCTCAACCTATATGTTTGACTTAGTGATGAGGTTCCATTTCTTTCAATGGCAACAGTTAATTTGGTATGCTATGTCTTGCGAACCAAGGAGCATAGGAGTGTTGGCCTACATGATGTTGACGGGGACTTCACCATTTCTTGGAGAAGACAAGCAGGAGACTTTCCTCAACATCTCCCAGATCAACATTGACTACACAGAGAATGAACTCCAGGACCTCTCAGCCATCCACTTCATCCAGTCACTCCTCATCAAAGAGCCCAAGTGAGATTATCCCAAACCAATATTGTTATTATTTGTTTTAGCGATTTTGGTAGTTCCTGGGTAGATGTTCCACCTCAATTGAAGACATTGATAAAAGCATAACAGTGAATTTCATACTCTTGATTTTATTGAAAATGTAACAGAAAACAACGTAGGATACTGAGCCATCCCTCTCTATCCTGTCTAAAGGTCTCGTGCCACTGCTGAAGAGTGCCTGAGGCATCATTGGCTCCAGGAGCAAGTCCAGAAGAAGACTGAAGAGAATATCACCAGTGACATCTGCCAACGGGAACACGCCAAGCCTGCCCCCCCTTCCTCATTATCCTCAGAGGAGGAAGGTCCTGTGGTAGAGGAGCTGATGGTAGTAGCAGCCTACACCATAGGTCCGTGCCGGCCAACGGTGCCCAACCCAGAGACTCTGTTTCCGGATGCGAAGGCTGTCTCTAAGCGGTTCACGTTCGAGGAACCACGCTGCTCCCTACAGAAGACCATCTTCTGATAGAAGGGTAGGCCTATAAGCACTCCAACTGTAGATGGGATCTTTACTGATTGATTGTAAATTGTTTACCACACACCAGTCTCCACTCACAAGCCAAACTATGTCTGTCTGCATCACATTTTTATTAATTTTAAAACAATTTTAATGAACTACTGACGTTTTGTTTGCCATTCTTCCTCATTCGGTCAATGTCATTCATGTTCTGCTTGTTTACCATTCTTTTCCTAATATTCATGCAGTACATTCAGCTTTCATGAGTACAATTGTTCATCATAACTTCAATTAATCTATATCACTGATTATTTCCATGTCTTATATATTTCATTTTCACTGAATAAATAGTAATGTCCTAATTAATCAATCATACATCATAGTGCAATAGAACACTATGGGAGACATTTTCTGGTCGCACAGATTGTGTATAGTACAACTGGAACCAATGACTAAATTATTTTTCCCATGTGCCGGCTATAAAGATATGATGGCTTTGTACTAAGCAATTACATTGTTAATTTGCTCTTTACAGTACCTTCATTCTCCTAAGGCTTGTACATATTGCTCAGGACAGCACTGTTTATAATGAATGTGCATGACATGTAATGCACAAATGGCACTTATTTCCTTGTACAATGTATGTAAATGTCTTAAGGATGTACAAAGCATCAATAAACATTGGTCAAAGCAATGATATTTCTATGGTGATTTTAAACCAGGAAGCATCTTGTGTATGCCGTTGTCAAAACAAGGTCCAATGGTGTCCTGAAAGAATGCATGTCAAAGTGTTATAGGCTACAAGTCTGCGACTGACATGAGGCGGACGAGTGCAGCAGTTATACCTTCATCGCACTAGTTCTGGTGAACAGATCAGGAAGACTAGTTTGGCTGTGTCAAGTCCTGTCTTATCTGACAGTGGTGTGGTCTAAGCTGACCCTCTACAGCACTGCCTGTTAAATTCCGCCTAGCGCTGCCAGGGAGAAGACAAAGGTACTGTATGCATTAGGTCAAACGACCTTCATGTACTTTGAAGGTCAGTGTGGACTTACATTCTATGTATCAATCAATTTCCTGTCTTCTGATAGAATAATATTGCCACTAGAATTTTGATAGCAAACAGTTATGCTGCTAGTTGGCTCCCATGTAGGAGGAATGAGCAGTAACGTTCCACATAGTTGTGCCGGTTCAGACAGGTGGATGTTGTGGCCCTTCGGGGGTGGTGCTCCCAGAATATCCATGGCTGTCTGGTTGGCTTCCAGCTGCTCCAGGGCTAGGACGGTGGTAGTCCAACCTGGAGAAAATCTCTAGAAAATAAAATGAGTGCAGGCAGAAATACAATGTATGAGTATTAGGTCATTCCTTTTGAAGTCTAAGGTGAGGACATCTTGTCTTGGTTTAACACATTTGTATTATGATCCATGTTATGTTGCCTCTAAGGTCATGATATGAAGATAAACATGACAAGACCTAAGTGATACTTAATTTGCAGAAGGTAATGCATCATCTAGCACCAGTCAACAAGGTGGTGTAGATGGCCATCTGCTGGAGTTTGCGTGGTGAGACCCTAATGATTGTTGCTCTATACAATGTTAGAAAGATGTTATCTATTTGAAATCTCAAATTGACAAATTTGCTTGGATTAGTTGCTTTCCATAACTTTATTTTTGCCAAAAAAGGTCAGACTCTAATTCTTTGAACTGAATCATCCCACATTTCATCAGGATCTGTGTGTCAAAAGGAGACCACATTCAGATAATTTGAATCTAGTCATGAAATATTTATTTAGCTTCTGTTAACGTTTGTCATCTTCATCATATACTTTGGGATAGTTCACACAAATTACAAGTTTCCTGTAAGATGTTTATGGACAGCAATCCATGCTTTGGTTTTGTTTACCTATACACTGTTTTAAAACACTAACTTTTTTGTTTGGCACAAATCCAATGCAAGTCAATGGTGCCTATTACCATTTCATGTCCAAATCATTTAGTTTCAAAATAATTTTTTAGATACTTTATTGATGATTTGGACATGAAGCCCAGATGGAATCCAAAGCATGGATTGCTGTCATACCTTGTCCATAGACTACTTAGAAAACCAACATGTCACTTTACTTTGGATGAACTAGTTTCACTTTCTAGTTTTATTAGTCATATGTACAGGATACACATGGTATACATCGTCCAACTAAAGGCTTACTTGCAGGTTCCTTTTCAACAATAGGAAATAGTACAAAAATAAGAATACGAACGTGAAGTCAATGGAAATAGAATAATACAGTATTTCTTTCGCATAAGTATAATACAGGAAGGCACAATTTATAGTACAATATTTACATGTGTATTGGGGATGGGGGGCAAGTATAAATTGAGCAGTATAATAAGAGTGGTAGCAGCAGTTATGTGTGCAGAGGAGGAGTTCAGTTCAAGTGTTCAGCAGTTGGATGGCTGTAGATCAGGGATGGGGTCTCAATTTACTGTTGCGAGTTAGAATAGTAGAATACACCAGGTGAAATTTGGTTGTGCATCAGCAGTTTTTCTCTTATGTACAGTGGCAAGAAAAAGTATGTGAACCCTTTGGAATTACCTTGATTTCTTCATAAATTGGTCCTCAAATGTGATCTGACCTTCAACTAAGTCACAACAATAGACAGTGTGCTTAAACTAATAACACACAAATTGTCTATATTGAATAAATAATTTAAACATTCACAGAGTAGGTTGGAGAAAGTATGTGAACCCCTAGCTAATGACTTCTCCAAAAGCTAATTGGAGTCAGCTTACCTAGAGTTCAATCAATGAGACGAAATTGGAGATGTTGGTTAGAGCTGCCTTGCCTCACAAAATTTGAGTTTGCTATTCACAAGAAGCATTGCCTGAGATGAACCATGCCTCGAACAAAAGAGATCTCAGGAGACCTAAGATTAAGAATTGTTGACTGAAAACGGTTACAAAAGTTTCTCTAAAAGTCTTGTTCATCAGTCCATGGTAGACAAATTGTCTATAAATGAAGGAAAAGTTCAGCACTCTTGCTACTCTCCCTAGGAGTGGCCGTCCTGCAAAGATGACTGCAAGAGCACAGCGCAGAATGCTCAGAGGTTAAGAAGAATCCTAGAGTGTCAGCTAAAGACTTACAGAAATCTCTGGAACATGCTAACATCTCTGTTGACGAGCCTACAATACGTAAAACACTAAACAAGAATGGTGTTCATGGGAGGATACCAAGGAAGAAGAAGCCACTGCTGTCCAAAAAAAAACATTGCTGCACGTCTGAAGTTTGCAAAAGTGCACCTGGATGTTCCACAGCGATACTGGCTAAATATTCTGTGGACAGATGAAACTACAGTTGAGTTGTTTGGAAGGAACACACATCATGTGTGGAGAAAAAAAAGGCATAGCACACCAACACCAACATCAAAACTTCATCCCTACTGTAAAGTATGGTGGAGGGAGCAACATGGTTTGGGGCTGCTTTGCTGCCTCAGGGCCTGGACAGCTTGCTAATGTAACATCGACAGAAAAATGAATTCCCATGGTTATCAAAACATTTTGCAGGAGAATGTAAGGCTGTCTGCCTTACATTTCCTCCTGACTGTCAGAAAACATTTGGTTGAGGTTATTGCTGCCAAAGGAGGGTCAACCAGTTATTAAATCCAAGGGTTCACATACTGTTTCCACCCTGCACTGTGAATGTTTACATAGTGTGTTCAATAAATACATGAAAATGTATCATTTGTGTTATTAGTTTAAGCAGACTGTTTGTCTATTGTGACCTAGATGAATATCAGATCAAATTAATGCAGAAATGCAGGTATTTCCAAAGGGTTCACATACTTTTCCTTGTGTGTAGAATTGTTGGAAATTGGGGGGGCTGTGGGTACCAAGACTCGCAAGCAACTGCAGACCCTCATGAGTTGAGACTTTTTGGCATCAAAGTTGCCCATCCCTGCTGTAGATAGAAACGGTCTCTGAGCCTGTTGGACCTCATGCTCTGATCTGCCCGAAGGTTAGGGAGAGAACAGCCCATGGCTGGGGTGTGTGGGATCCTTGATGCATGCCTTCCAGGCTCTGTCACAGCCGGCCATGACCGGGAGACACATGGGGCGGCGCACAATTGGCCCAGCGTCGTCTGGGTTAGGGGAGGGTTTGGCCGGTAGGCCAAATAGTTCTTCGATACAAATACAGGTGTATCGAAGAGCCCTCACTGCTGCTCGACCATCCTATTTTTCCAACTTAATTGAGGAAAAAACGAACAATCCTAAATGTATTTTTGATACGGTCGCAAAGCTAACTAAAAAGCAGCATTCCCCAAGAGAGGATGGCTTTCACTTCAGCAGTGATAAACTCATGAACTACTTTGACGAAAAGATCATGATCATTAGAAAGCAAATGACGGACTCCTCTTTAAATCTGCGTATTTCTCCAAAGCTCAGTTGTCCCAAGTCTGCACAACACTGCCAGGGCCTAGGATCAAGGGAGACACTCAAGTTTTTTAATACTATATCTCTTGACACATTGATGAAAATAGTCATGGCCTCTAAACCTTCAAGCTGCATACTGGACCCTATTCCAACTAAACTACTGAAAGATCTGCTTCCTATGATTGGACCTCCTATGTTGAACATAATAAACGGCCCCATTTCCACCGAATGTGTACCAAACTCACTAAAAGTGGCAATAATAAAGCCTCTCTTGAAAAAGCCAAACCTTGACCCAGAAAATCATTTTAAAACTATCCTCTCAAAAAAAAATGAAAAAGCTGTTGCGCAGCAACTCACTGCCTTCCTGAAGACAAACAATGTATACGAAATGCTTCAGTCTGGTTTTAGACCCCATCATAGCACTGAGACTGCACTTGTGAAGTTGGTAAATTACCTTTTAATGGCGTCAGACCAAGGCTCTGCATCTGTCCTCGTGCTCCTAGACCTTAGTGCTGCTTTTGATACCATCGATCACCACATTCTTTTGGAGAGATTGGAAACCCAAATTGGTCGACACGGACAAGATCTGGCCTGGTTTAGATCTTATCTGTTGGAAAGATATCAGTTTGTCTGATAAATGTTGGTGATCCTCAAGGCTTCGTTTTAGGATGGCTATTGTTTTCCCTATAATATTTACCTCTCGGTGATGTCATTCGGAAACATAATGTTCACTTTCACTGCTATGCGGACGACACAGTTGTACATTTCGATGAAACATGGTGAAGTCCCAAAATAGCCCTCCCTGGAAGCCTGTGTTTCAGACAGAAGGAAGTAGATGTTCTACTTTTAAACTCGGACAAAACAGAGATGCTAGTTCTTGGTCCCAAGAAACAAAGAGATCTTCAATTGAATCTGACAATTAATCTTGGTTGTACAGTAGTCTCAAATAAAACTGAAGGACCTTGGCGTTACTCTGGACCCTGATCTCTCTTTTGACGAACATATCAAGACTATTTTAAGGACAGCTTTTTTCCATCTATGTAACATTGCAAAAATCAGAAACTTTCTGTCCAAAAAATGGCGCAGAAACATGTATCCATGCTTTTGTCACTTCTAGATTAGACTACTGTAATGCTCTACTTTCCGGCTACCCAGATAAAGCACTAAATAAACTTCAGTTAGTGCTAAACACGGCTGCTAGAATCTTGACTAGAACCCCAAAAATATTATATTACTCCAGTGCTAGCCTCTCTACACTGGCTTCCTGTTAAGGCAAGGGCTGATTTCAAGGTTTTACTGCTAACCTACAAAGCATTACATGGCTTTGCTCCTACCTATCTTACTGATTTGGTCTTGCCGTACATTTCTAAACGTACACTACGGTCACAAGACACAGGCCTCAGTATTGTCCCTAGAATTTCTAAGCAAACAGCTGGAGGCAGGGCTTTCTCCTATAGAGCTCCATTTTTATGGAACCTTCTGCCTATCCATGTGAGACGCAGATTCGGTCTCGACCTTTAAGTCTTTATTGAAGACTCATCTCTTCAGTCGGTCCTATGATTGAGTGTAGTCTGGCCCAGGAGTGTGAAGGCGAATGGAAAGGCACTGGAACGACGAACCGCCCTTACTTTCTCTGCCTGTCTGGTTTCCCTCTCTCCACTGGGATTCTCTGCCTCAACTCCTATTACAGGGGCTCAGTCACTGGCTTACTGGTGCTCTTCCATGCCATCCCTAGGAGGAGTGTGTGCGTTGAGTCACTGACGTGATCTTCCTGTCCAGGTTGGCGCCCCTCCTTCGGGTTTGTGCCGTGGGGGAGATCTTCATGGGCTATACTCGGGCTTGTCTCAGGATAGTAGGTTGGTGGTTGAAGATATCCCGCTTGTGGTGTGGGGGCTGTGCTTTGGCAAAGTGGGTGGGTTTATATCCTGCCTGTTTGGCCCTATCCGAGGGAATTATCGGACAGGGCCACAGTGTCTCCTGACCCCTCCTGTCTCAGCCTCCAGTATTTATGCTGCAATATTTTGTGACGGGGGGCTAGGGTCAGTCTGTTCAATCTGGAGTATTTCTCCTGTCGGCTGTCCTGTGTGAGTTTAAGTATGCTCTCTCTAACTCTCTCTCTTTCAGAGGACCTGAGCACTAGGACCATGCCTCAGGACTACCTGGCCTGATGAATCCTTGCTGTCCCCAGTCCACCTGGTCGTGCTGCTGCTCCAGTTTCAACTGTTCTCACTGCGGCTATGGAACCCTGACCTGTTCACCGGATGTGCTACTTTGTCCCAGATCTGCTGTTTTCAACTCTCTGGAGACAGCAGGTGCAGAAGAGATACTCTGAATGATCGGCTATGAAAAGCCAGCTGACATTTACTCCTGAGGTGCAGACCTGTTCACTCCTGTTGCACCCTCTATAATCACTGTGATTATTATTATCTGATCCTGCTGGTCATCTATGAATATTTGAACATCTTGGCCATGTTCTGTTATCTCCACCCTGCACAGCCAGAAGAGGACTGGCAACCACTTATAGCCTGGTTCCTCTCTAGGTTTCTTCCTAGGTTCTTGCCTTTCTCAGGAGTTTTTCCTAGCCACCGTGCTTCTATACCTGCATTGCTTGCTGTTTGGGGTTTTAGCCTGGGTTTCTGTACAGCACTTTGTGACATCAGCTGATGTAAGAAGGTCTTTATAAATTGATTGATTGACTGGTGTTTTCTTAATCATTTTTTTATCAGTCTTAGCGTCAACAGTGAAGAGAGACTGGCCAATAAAAAGAAAAGACTAAGATGAAAAAAGAACACAGACACTGGACAGAGGAACTCTGCCTAGAAGGCCAGCATCCCGGAGTCGCCTCTTCACTGTTGACGTTGAGACTGGTGTTTTGCAGGTGCTATTTAATGAAGCTGCCAGTTGAGGACTTGTGAGCCGTCTGTTTCTCAAACTAGACACTCTAAAGTACTTGTCCTCTTGCTCAGTTGTGCACCCGGGCCTCCCACTCCTCTTTCTTATCTGGTTAGAGCCAGTTTGCGCTATTCTGTGAAGGGAGTAGTACACAGCGCTGTACGATATCTTCAGTTTCTTGGCAATTTCTCGCATGGAATAGCCTTCATTTCTCAGAACAAGAATAGACTGATGAGTTTCAGAAGAAAGTTCTTTGTTTCTGGCCATTATGAGCCTGTAATCGAAAATGCTGATGCTCCAGATACTCAACTAGTCTAAAGAAGGCCAGTTTTATTGCTTCTTTAATCAGAAATACAGTTTTCAGCTGTGCTAACATAAGGGTTTTCTAATGATCAATTAGCCTTTTAAAATGATAAACTTTGATTAGCTAACACAACATGCCATTGGAACACAGGAGTGATGGTTGATGATAATGTGCCTCTGTACACCTATGTAGATTATCCATTAAAAATCAGTCGTTTCCAGCTACAGTAGTCATTTAATACATTATCAATGTCTACACTGTATTTTTGATACATTTCATGTTATTTTAATGGACAAAGAATGTGCTTTTCTTTCAAAAACAGGGACATTTCTAAGTACCCCAAACTTTTGAACGGTAGTGTACATTTGCTACCATCCTAGTATTTTTGTCAGCCATCTTTGCTGAAGAAAGTCTCCAGCCTTGGGTCGCATAGCATCAAATTCATCATGGGAACCACTCGATATGATTGGTTATCGCCCAGCAGGTGATTTGCATAAAGTTGGGAAATTTCTTACTTTTTCACCGCCCCCCACTCCACGTTCACGCCGCCCAACGGTCCCCACCCTCTAAGCTTCTCATCACTTTCCTTCCATTGAAAATGAATAGGAAGCGGTGTTTCACCGTGCGGCACCGTTTGCTAGTGTACATGGGGCATTAGGCTCACGTGAGTCCTTTGTGTGTCACTGCCAGTGACACTGGACCTAGCTAGCTAGATAATGTTAGCTAGCTATGTTAACCGGGTGCTTTCTTGCCTAGTCATAGCTAGACTACCGATGTTTTACAAACAAAAACACTAGCTAGCTCAATTCGTTAACTAATATCACATAGGCTAGAACCTAACCATATTGACTTAGCTAACTGTTAGAGCACAGGTGGCTAGCTAAGATAGATAGCTAACATTAACGTTAGCTGACGTTAATAATGGACAAAATGAAGCTAGCTGCAATGTCAAAGTAATTAGCGACTGCGATGAACTACAATAGCTACAACTTTTTGGTATTTTCTCCAGCTGGCCAAGACTGTTAACCACCTGACTGATTTTCACAACGACCGCTGGAAAGACAGGCACCGAGTTCGGCTCGAGCAGCAGCCACCACTGCTGGATTGTGTATTTCTTGTTCCTTTAGAGCAGTGGTTCCTAAACGTTTTATAGTCCCGTACCCCTTCAAACATTCAACCTCCAGCTGCGTACCCGCTCTAGGAACAGGGTCAGTGCACTTTCAATCATTGTAAGCCTGCCACACACACACTATACGATACATTTATTAATCATAAGAATGAGTGTCAGTTTTTGTCACAACCCGGCTCGTGGGAAGTGACAAAGAGCTCTTATAGGACCAGGGCACAAATAATAAGATAATACTAACCGATAATTTTGCTCTTTGTTTAGCCATCTTACATATAAAACCCTATTTGTTCATCAAAAATGGTGAATAACTCACCACAGGTTAATGAGAAGGGTGTGCTTGAAAGGATACACATAACCCTGCAATGTTGGGTTTTATTGGAGAGAATCGGTCTTAAATCATTTTCCACACACAGTCTGTGCCGGTATTTAGGTTTCATGCTAGTGAGGGCCGAGAATCCACTCTCACATAGGTAGTGGTTGCAAAGGGCATCAGTGTCTTATCTAGTGATGTACCGATATGACATTTTTGGCAAATACCGATATCCGATATTTTCCTTGCCAAAAAACCCGATACCGATAACCAATATTTAAAATGTTTGCATCCTTTTAAGCATTCTAGTTAAATAGTTAACACACATGGACACAGTGGTCTAAGGCACTGCATCTCAGTACAAGAGGCATCACTACAGTCCCTGGTTCGAATCCAGGCTGTGTCACATCTGGACATGATTGGAGTCCCATAGGACGCCGTCCGGGTTTGGCCGACATTGTAAATAAGAATTTGTTCTTAACTGACTTGCCTAGTTAAATAAAGGTTGCAAACACACACACACTGACCAAAAGTTATTTTGTTGTCATTTACATATGTCCCCATTACCAGTAAAATATAATGAAAACATATTTCTTTCACTTACTTGCTGTGCTGTTTTGTTGTTCATTTCATTCTCAATCAGGAATTCTATGGAACGCCGTTTGGGTCCTTGTATGTCAAAAAGATATACGTCAAATAACACTATTTTCCGTGTCAAATAAGCTTGTTGACCAATCAGGACCTGAATATGACTGCACGTCGCATAATAATTCAACGCCTTAATAAATTTTTAACGTAGTTACTAAACATTGATTACACTATCACTCGTATTTCATATGTCACAACGATTCGTCGATACGTATGCTATGATGCTGGTAAAGTTGTCTCACGCACACAGTGCTGGTCATAAAAAAAGCTAGCTAGCTCATGGATGCAAACAATGTTCTTCCCCAAAAACATAGCACAATGACATAATCTGTTTCAGTAGCTATCGTTAGCTAGCTAACTATATAGCTAGGTGTCATCATCTAAAATAAACCTTATTTATAAGACAGTTATTTTAAGTGTGGCCGGACCCATCTATGTGAAGCTAGCCACAATAAGGATTAGCCACAAGTAGACTTTGCGGTTAGCCTCCACTATGTATCCTTGTCATAGCTTTTGCGCCATCAGTACAGATACCAACACATTTTTACCACCAAAGTCCATTTGATGTCACAAAGCTGTTCAGTACATAAAAAATATTCTCTCATGTTGTCCTGGTTTCCAGAAGAGGATGTCTTCTTTAATTGACCCACCATAAACGTAACAGACATATACCATGAGCCTTGCCAGGCCCTCCACATCTGTTGATTCATCCAGCTGTAACGCATATAATTCACTGGCTTGTATGCAAAGCAGTAATTGTTTCAAAACATCTCCTGCCATGTCACTGATGCTTAGTGAAACAGTGTTGTTTGATGGAGTCGTTGTCTGTATAGTTTTTTTGGGCCTTTTCCCCCAGCATTGTCCCAGCCATATCCGTGGCAGCAGGAAGAATTAAGTCCTCCACAATAGTATGGGGCTTGCCTGTCCTAGCTACTCTGTAGCTCACCATATAAGATGCTTCTAGCCCCTTCTTATTAATGGTACCTGTTGCTTTTATACATGTCTTACTACTCGAAAGACGTATTTATTCTCACTAAAAAAAACGTAGCTTATTTTTCAAAATGTCATGTTTCGTTTCTAAATGTCTGCGCAAGAGTAACGATTAATGTGTTTGGAGGTAAATTATTTGACTAGGCTACCTGTATTTGACATTGTGTTGTTATTTCGATGAACACTGGATGGTTTAATTTTATTTTTGGCAGTGAAACAAGGCTACTCAGGCGAGAAAAAAACCTCACCCAAATGTATAGCCCCGTTGGAAAATGTAATTGTACTGTTTGAAAATGTGAATATTCTTTTATATTTTTTATGTGATTCACATTTGTATTTGGCTTACCCCTGGCGGCATTGCCAGTTTGGGAATACCTGCTTTAGAGGGAATGCTAGCTTATTAAGGATACTTCAGCAAGCTGCTATTTGCTATGTTGAAAATTACAATCACAGATTTGTAAAACAGATAGGAAATAGTAGCATCTTGGTGATGTTAGGTCTTAATCTTGAATTAAACTTTGTTTTGGGTCATGACAAATAAACACTATGACAAAGTTACAGTTGGTGATAAAATGTATAATTTACCTGGTTTAGATACGCCGTTTTATTTTCTTCCGTCTCCTCAGAATGGGAAGGCAGTCCATAGCATGTGTGTGTGGGTGGGGGGGATCTGAGGCATGTAGAGTGGGACTAGGGGCTCCACTGTAAACTAAAACAATGATAACTATACAAGGCATATTGACATTTGAGAGAGACATAAAGCAATCACAGGTGTTGATTGGGAGAGGTGTGCAAAAATAATGAATGTGACATTAAGCAGACGTTTTTATCTAAAGCAGCAGTATGCATGGGTTCATTTTCAGTTTGTGGCTCCGAGAATCAAACCCAAAATCATGACGTTTCGAGCACCATGAGTTTTTCTATTGACTGTTTTGGTCGTTATTTATTTAGCTATTTTAACAGGCTATAGACTACATTTGTAACAGTTTAATAGTCTACTGCAATAATTCAACATGCATGGTTGTAGGCTGCATCACTCCTTCAGCCTAAATAGCAGATTATCAAATGGAAGATATAGGCTAGGCCTTTGCGTTCCTCCAGGCTGCGCTGTGCACGCGCCACTATTGATAGGCATACGTTTTTAGAAAATATCATTATTATACCTCCTAGGCTACAACAACAGAGTGCAATAAGTAATTTATTATTATTACTACACAAATATTGTCTGGGCTGTAAACTGCAGTGATGTAGGATCATTTGAATTACCGCTCGAACGTCCTTTTGTGTTTTATGTCTAAATAAATCCCTGATTATAATACAACCATTTGGATCAGTTATGGGTTTATTCTCAACAGTTTACAAAGTCCAGAAAATTACATTAGGCCACTTATATGGTGTATTTTGTCAGGATGTTTCAGCGTTTACCGATAGGCCTACTATAGAAAAATAGGCTATAGCCTATGACACTGAGATGTGCTGTCTGTCGTGGATCATGTATTCCAAGTCGTCCTAATATTCTCATGGCCACCAGTATATGCCTAAAAATTCTTAATGCCATGATATTAAGCCAGGATTGTCCGAAGAACTGAAATTAATAGAATTAGTGTGAGTGGAGTTCCCCAATTAATATGTAGTAAAATCTAATGAATTTATAGCATAGATTCTCTACGGTCCTTCTCCATCTAATAGCCTAATGGGCCGAATTTTAGCTTGCAAATGACCCAGCAAATTTTAGGTGAAATTATTACATGAATTCGTTTTTTTCTTTATTCTTCCATCATCTGACGAATAAATACCTCATATGGCCTACTTCTGAAAAAGTTAAATTGGGCCAGGTATGCTGAAGTGTACTCGGCTCGAGTACCATTAGCCAGAACCCAAGTAGCTTAATATGATTACGCTGGACTCAGGAAGAGCTCGGCCTTTATGAAGTCCCCCGGACTCGGAGTCGATGCCGAGTCCCTTGAGTCAGAATAGGCCCGAATCCACCATGTTGACTGTATCAGACCCAGAGAACACCAGCAAAGACATACTACTTCAAACACAATATAACACTGAAACCCCATTGAAGAACTCACATGTACAGATTTACAATGTATTTATAAAAATGATCTCCACATTAATTTCAGGGTCAAAACCTTGGGATTCTTGTGGCAACATCGCCATCTGGTGTATTTAAAGTACAATTACAATCGTCGAGGATAAGCGCAACCAAGGACAGCACCGTAGCAGACAGTTTAGGAGATTCATTCAAGCAAAGCTTTCTTGTAGTCCGGTGTAAGCATTTTGTTCGAAGACTATTACAACGAACTTAAATGAATAAGAAATGCAGTACTTTTAAAATAGAGTTCAGACCTTCATCTAGGTCAGGACTAAAGGAGTCTTAACCATAGACCGTATATAAAACCATAGACATTTAGGGTGTTTGCACACAGTCCTATTTCAAGTGAACTCTGGGGTAGAAAAAAAGGAAAAGTTCTCAGTTCTCTTTGTATTCACACCGCCCTTACCTTTGAACAAGGACTGAAACTCTTTTGCCTATGCACTTCACCTATTTTGTGGTCCGAGTCCTCCTTGCATTTACATTGCTATGTTTAGAAAGGAACCAAGATCTTTTTCCAACATTCAATCAATGTACTGTGGGTTTTTACAAAGTGCAGGACAAGCCATTCCATCAGACTGTGTTATCGGACAGCTAGATATACCTTATACCTACTTACATTTTGGAAGCTAATATATTGCATTTATTTAAAAAGTGAGACATAATTGTAATCAGAAGATACTATTAACATGTAAATATTATTGGTAACAGAATAACTGCAGATTAAATCATGCTGTAATTGACAATTGTACACCCAATTTAGGCTACTGCCCCTTTAAGAGCTAGTATATATTTTGTACCATATGTTATGATTCTTACCAAACATGTTGTCGTCTTCTCACACTATTCAAACCCCACAATCGAATTAACAGTTAATGAAGCTGTCTTAGCCTATAGATCACATATTGCAAACAAATCATCTGGACTAAAATCTGATTTTGTGGCACTAATGTGAGGGGCTATGGCAGGGGTTAATGTTGTTGCAGCAGTGTAGTGCGGGAATAATGACAAAAGAACCTGGGGAGTTTTGTGTTCACAGTGTCCTAAAAAAGGGAACCGGACTGCGGAATTCATGCCAACCGAACTCAGACAACCTCTCGTGATGTTCTCAATTTAGGCTCGTTTCGGGGTCTGAGTTCCTTTCATGTTCACACTGCAAAAAAAATAAACCAACCGCACCGAGTTCACAAAAATTGTCTGTAAGGGACCATGTGATAACACCCTTAGTTAAGACTGAGAACATTCGTGTGCCATGGGAGTCGACATATATTGTTGCATAAACCATCACAAATTTAGCTTGAACAGAAACACATACATATAAACATTCGTGAACAATATATGTAAAGAAACGAAAATATCATCATTAACTAGTGTCATAGCAGGTCTGTATTTGTTTTATAACGACAACAAAAATCTAACCACATAACTTCCGACGAGATGTCCATCACGTGAGTAGACTTGATTCACCAATCACCGCGTTCTATGGACGTCACACGCAAGCAGTCAAAAAAAAAAAAAACACGTGAGCCGGTTATGAAAGTTATATCACCCGGGCAAGAGCGTCGATTACTTTGTTTAACATAAGCATTTTATTCACTTCAACGAGACAAGGGTCTTCAAAGGCAATTCAGAAAAGGGTAGGTAAGGAAATCAAGCTTGAATGTAAACCAGTTTCAGTTCAGTACGGAACTAGCTACTCATTCAACGAGGACAGCATTGTTACCTGCAATGCAATATTGTTGATGTCATGTTAGATCATATACTTATCATTATTATGTCAATTATGAATTTCCTGGTCATTGGTCTAGTTTCAAGTTACTTTGTGTAAGGCATTGGAGACCTGAGGGTTCATTTTATGTGTATTTGTAATCATCAGCACCCACAGTGCATCCCAGCCATAATAGCTAGTGCCCTTCTGACACTGCACCATTTTCTGACTGATAGGAAGTGAAGAGCTTATCAACTGTGCACTCTGCGTAAAGACCCAAGACAAGTTCTGGACAGAGATTCTCAGGAACACAGCAATGTTTTTCTGTATAGTTTTGCTAGTTAAAAAATATAGATTTAAATAAATCTGTATTAAATCTGTTGGATCTGTCTGAATTTACAGAAGTGAAACATGGTTGTTGGGAAGGAAATGGTTAGAAAGAAAACACCATGTTTCACTTCTGTAAATTCAGACAGATCCAACAGATTTAATACAGATTTATTTAGTTAATTCATATAAATATTTTGAATCGTTAAATTCTCCATTGATGGCAGTTGCCATTTTTTTTAACTAGCAAAACTATACAGAAAAACATTGCTGTGTTCCTGAGAATCTCTGTCCAGAACTGGTCTTGGGTCTTTATGCAGAGTGCACAGTTGATAATCTCTGACTCTGTCTCTTTGCAGTCAGACATGTTTGGTTCAGTGGTGGTTGGCATTGGGACGGCAGGCTTTGTGAGGATCAGGGACATCCTAGCCCCTCTGCCCTCCAGCGCAGCTGAGAAGCTCAGTGTCAAAGGTTTCATATCCAGGTGAGGTACCAAGACTCATCTCATTGTTTTTTGGACACACTGTGCACAGCAGTGTGTCTAGGTCCATGTGCTGGTTTTGGCAGGAACAACGGGTGTTAAAAAACAATGGTAAAATTCACACACTGAAAAAATACCTTGATTTTAGTGCATATTTATTATATGTGCAGTGCAATTAAATTTGCATTGCACATATGAAATAGATATATAGTCACTGTCGTCACAGTCAGCAGCTGGGTCGTGCATACTGTAGCAAACCCTGTGACTATTTCAAAGCATTTTTTCCCGTAGTGAATAGGACTCTGGTGCTGTCTTCCCATAGGAGGATTCTGGAGGAGCAGCAGGGAGTGAAACAAATCACTGTTGAAGATGCCCTGAGCCGGGACGACATAAAGGTGGCTTTCGTCTGCACCGAAAACGCTGCCCATGAGGAAAACATCAGGTAAAACGCTTTCTCTCTCTCAATGACCCCATATCTCTATTACAGTCCTCTGTGGTAGTTGTCTAGCTATCCCTTTGTCCGTTTTGTTTCTATCTGAAATGCTCTTACACAAGAGCTATATTTTCACCATGTTACAAATCACCACTAGGAGTCAGCACCCGAACACGTATATTGTCTGTATCAATCCTCATTACACTGTTTCCTTTCTTAGTCCACTGAGGCTCCATCTCGGTGTAAAAACTGTACGTTAATTAACCATTAATTGAACCTGGCCCATTTACTAAACCCTCAGACAAACTGTTGGAGCTAGGAACACAAGCATTTCGCTACACCCGCAATAACATCAGCTAAATATGTGTATGTGACCAATAAAATTAGATTTAACAGCTCTAGTATATAAGCTATATATTATACAACATTGAGACATATTGTGACACAGTAAATTCAATGTTGTATTACATGTAAAATCCACATAAAATCAATAGTGGAATGTTTGGATTCAATCTGGACCTTTAGTCTAATAATTTTACCATCATTTTCGAACTGTTCCCTTTTCATTTTTGTCACCCACTTCCCTTGAAAAACAGTTCGCCCTACAGCCAATTCTGTCGAATCAAAAGAATTTGCAAAAAACAATCAGATTTCGACAGAAATATGGCTGAGACACAAAGAAAATTCAAGGAGAGGGGGTACAAAAATGGTCAGATTAAACATTGCCACATTCTAAGATCCGATGACAGTATCGGTAATGTGTTTTCGGACCCTCCCTTGGTCATATTCTTGCGGGGCAGAAATCTCAGAGATCAACTGGTAAACTCTGATTTACCACCCCAAGATATCCCTGCACAACGTCTATTTGCGCCCCTACTGGATGGAAACTACCAGTGTAATGGCTGTGCTCAATGCAATGGCACTTAGAAATATGGATCCTTCAAACACCCCCAAACAGGGAAACAGATCCCAATCAAAGGTGTTATCACGTGCTCCACTAAGGCAGTTATTTATCTTCTAACTTGTCCTTGTGGTAAAAAATGATGTGGGTAAAACAAAGTGAGAATTAAAAGTATGAATCTCGGAGCATCGTAGCACCATGCAAAAACTCGACTTACCCAATTGAAGCCAACTTTTTTGGGAGCAAACCACTCGATTTTGTCCCTACGTTATATTGGCATCAAACATGTCACCCTCCCTAGGAGAGGGGGTGACCTCAACAAATTATTGTTAAAACGAGAGGCTGTCTGGATCTTTAATTTAAAGACCCTTGCTCCCTTCGGTCTCAACGTAGACTTTGATCTGAAGCCGTTCTTGTGATTATTGTGATTTTGCTATTGTAAATGTTTGTAGGCTTATTGTATCTGTGATCGTATGCTATTAATTTATGTTTTTTGAATGCTATTTTAATATGAGAATTAACCAATGATATCAGGCCACGCCTGGCCATGATTAGACACCTGTGTGTGTCCTTTGACACTATATAAACTAGTCACCCCGCAGTGTTTTTCATTATACCCTAATGAAAACAGCTTGTCTGTCGAAACGTTGGTTATTAAATTATTGCATCTGAGCTCCTAGAGTGTGCGACTCCTTTAATTTTTCAAAAACCCTTCTAATTGCTACCATGCTTATGCTGCAAATGCATTTCATATTTCTTCTGGAAGAAACATTTCAGTGTAGCTGTTTTGATGTACACCACTCAAACCCTGGAGAGGACCACCAAGGCTACAGCTCTCTAATGGCTCTCTTTATGACTGCGAACTGTAGCGTAAACACACTGAAATTATGTTTTTTACTCTCCCTCTCACTGCTAAATGTACAGTGTACAGAGAGGCAGAGATGGGCTATTAAAGAATGGAGAGTTATTTTAGGCTGGTTAATGAGGGTGTTTAGAACATGGCCATCATGTTTCACTGGAAGACAGTTCCAGGCTAATTGTCTAAATGGAACAGCAGGTACTGCCCTTCATACTGTAAAGGGAAAAAAGACATGAAATGTTATTGAGAACAGCTTTTTCATAGAGGATACTTCATTGTCTTATTTTTTTGTCAATTTAATTTGAAGGAAAATTTTGAGAAAGTTACAAGAAGTTTTAAGAGCGGTCAATGTGAAGTTTTCCCAACTCTGAACACGATGGGTTGTTGAAACATTGGGCTCTTATTTTTTTATATATATTTTTTATTTCAACTTTATTTACTAGGCAAGTCAGTTAAGAACAAATTCTTATTTACAATGACGGCTTAACCCGGACGATGCTGGGCCGATTGTGCGCCGCCCTATGGGACTCCCAATCACGGGCTGGAATCGAACCAGGTCTGTAGTAATGCATCTAGCACTGAGATGCAGCGCCTTAGACTGCTGCGCCACTCGGGAGCCCTTGCTGGTCAGTTTGGTTTACAAAGTTACATTTGAGTTGTGCAACTCCCTAGTACAGGACAGTCCTTGAAATGGAATTTATGTTCTGTTCAAGCGCTGTCTCTTGGACACCCTTCTTGGATACTGTAAAAAACATTTCTCCTATACTATGTTGCATGTCTTAACCGACCATAGGATGTTTCTGGAAGCTGGGAAGCATGTCTGTGTGGAATATCCAATGGCCATGACACACAAGACTGCTGTGGAACTCTGGGACCTGGCTCAGGAAAAAGGTGAGTTGGACAGAATCATAGGAAGATATTTTATAGAGAAGACATGGTGAAGTCTTGATGACATGGTCATGATGATGTAGTAGACGTGTATCTGTATCAGGGTTTCCGTTTGGAAAATGTGACGCCGGACATTTGACCGGCAGCATTTTAATTGACAGGACATTTGAGGAATTTAACGGCCCCATATGCATTGGGTGTGTAACAAGATTAGGGCGTCTACACACGGTGCTCAGAATGACAGAAATCACATTTAGATTATGGTAATTCATTTTTACACTGTATATGCAACTCACTGGACAATGAAAGAAAGTTGATTTAAAAGCCAATAGAACATAATGGTTTCAATGGCATTGAAATTAGATTTTGGCTAGGCTACTTTGAAGCAAGGTAAGACATGCCTCATAATATGAAGTAAAACATTCAGGTTTCACACAATTAAGTTTTGAAAATGCATACTACCACCAGCTCACATTGTAAAGTGTGACGTGATGAAGCCTGCCTACCGTTGCACATGAATGACGAATGGGAGGCGCGCTTCAATTACCAGTTGTGAAATAAAAATAGTAGCTCTTTTTAATCACAACCATCAAAACTGTTTTTAACATGCAATTTCAATGTATTATTGTTGCACAATGATTGGGCTTATAAAAGCATATTTCACTCCAGCAGGAGCTGTAGCAGCAGCTCTTGTGCTGTCTGACAGATTTTCTGCTTAAACTAGGCTCTGTATCTGTATGCTGTCTGCGATAACCATTTACCAATAAGCATGACTGGTTAAATGTATTTACATCGACTGGTATTTTTTTATCAATGAATAGGATAAAAAGCATTATTTCACAATTTTAAAAAAATAATAAATTCTCTCTCCCTGACAATTGGCCGGTACCAGTTTTATTTTTTGGGCTTTTCATATTTTTGGGGGTGGCCAAAAGCCAGGCTATTACAGACTAATGGAAAGCCTGATCTGTGTGTCTTAATAACTACTGATCACCTACGTATTTAAAGTTCTATGTCTTCTATGTTCCTAGGAGTGGTCCTGCATGAGGAGCACATAGAACTCCTGACAGCCGACTTCAAGCAGCTGAAGAAGGACATAGCAGGGAAAAGGCTGGAGGAGGGATTCCTTCACTTCACAGGTGAGACGGAGACTGGAATTGAGAATATAGCGCAAATCCCAGGTGAAAACACAACCGTGATACACGAAGGCCCCAGCACTACTGATACAGACATCACCCCAAATACAATATTTGCTACAGAAACTTAACTGCATAGCATGTATCAAATTGATGTGCATCATCCAGGTAACAGGCTTTGGGATGAATATTTAATTCCAGAGCTTTTGATGTAATGAAGGCTCCCATCAAAGCGACTTGTGAAATGTTGTGTTTTCATTCTCCACAGTACACGTGTTGGGTTTGATGTGAAAGAGAGCCTGCCTGTGGAGTGAGGCAGGCAGGCTGGTCTCTGGTGTGAAATACAGAAGGGTGTTGTTGATGAAATCCAGAGGTGTGTCAAATGGTACTGTATTTCCTACATAGTGCTCTACTTTTGTCATTAGTAGTGCGCTACATAGGGAATAGGGTGCCATTTGGGATGTTGACTAGCTCTGTCCTATTTCATCAGAGCCTAGCAGCTGGGGAAGAGGCAAGTGAATGCATATGAATGGACTTCTCCTAAAGCACCCATGATTGAATAATAAATCATAGTTATCAACTCCACATGCTTCACATAACCTCAGATGACAGACAGTATTTTATAGCAGCTGCCTGTTGACCAAGAATGGAAGTCGGAGCTTAGTGGAGAGAATGGAGGACTAAGAGGGAGTAGTTTCTCTTAAATTTGAGTCAGGGCAGTTTTTGTAGTTCGACTGTAGGAGGCAGCAAGTGCAAAATTAAATGTAACATCTGTTGGGAGATTCACTTCAATGGTTCATTCATTTTATGCATAATGGTGACATATACTGCAACAGCACCACACCAGTTTATGTACTGTCGGAATGTGATGAAATACAAAATCAATACAAAGGGCATAATGTGAGCAGAGGATGATTAACATGAGCCATTGGATTACATGTCCCATTACAACTACTTCTGACTGTAGTTTTCCTGTGCGTCTCACAATAGGAGGTCCTCTGAAGCCGGGCTTTGGTTTTCCAGCTTTCAGTGGCATCGCCCGGCTCACCTGGCTGGTCGATCTGTTTGGAGAGCTGTCTGTCACCGCTGCCAGCATGGAGGAAGACCAGCAGAACAAGTACATGAAGATGACCGCTCAACTCATAACCAAAGAGCAGAAGTATGTACTCTGTACTCCATTGGATTAATCAAATAAACAAATCAGATAAGTCCTTTCACAACATCTCAAACTTAGCTATTCTGCCAGTACAAAACGTAATTGCCTTTATTACATCTAGAAATACTGGTAGTCCACGCTGAAACGTTGGGTTAACTATACCCCTCTATCTATTCTATTATGGATTTATTACAGGCCTCTCACGTGGATTGAGGAGTGGGCTCCCGGCCTGTCTAGGGCCAAAGACATCAACTTCCGCTTTGACTCATGCACCATCACCCAGCTGCCCCCAGCCACCAGGGAGCCGGTGGGTATCTTTATGCAGGACTTGGTGCTCTTCAGTCAGAAGCTGCTGGGCCAGGTGCCCCGTGACCAGCTCCATGCAGAGCGCCGCAGGATCCTCCACTGTCTAGAGCTGGCCGACCGCATCCAGCAGCTGAGCCTGCAGGGCTCAGCCCAGGACACCTAGAGACTAGCAGTCTACCGAGGGGCCCCAGCAGTCTACCGAGGGGCCCCAGCAGTCTACCGAGGGGCCCCAGCAGCCTACCGAGGGGCCCCAGCAGCCTACCAAGGGTTGTGAAATTACAGTAACTTTCCCAAAATTCCCAGGTTTTCCAGAATTTTGCAACGCTTTCCCTACTGGTGGATGTCCAAGCGTACAAGATCCATCCATAAGCCATCTACAGTAAAGCTACTGTAACATGCTGTACTGTAGACATACGCTCAGCGCATCTTTGAAATGTTAAGGTATTTTATGTGTTTCAGAGGCTGCATTTACACAGCAGCCCAATTCTGATATTTTTTCCACTAATTGGTCTTTTGATCTAGCCTGACGACTCAAGCTGAATTCGTCCACTGCTCTATATACTTCAGTCTGAGACTGCCGTCATTGAAGTCGTTTGTAGTGACGTCAAAATGAGGTGTGTTGTACAAAACAAAGTAATAAGCGATTGGATCATCTCTAGCCAATGACACATTTTCAAAATCCCACTTTACCCACGTGTGTTCTGGCTGGGGAGGTACTCCGATCCTGACTCATTGCGGAAAAGAAGCTAATGTCCGTGTGTGTGGCATACTGTAGAATTTGACCTGAGCAAGGAGTTTGGGTAGCCAGGAAATGTTTGACCAATCACATCAGATCTTTTCACATCAGATCTTTTTCAGAATTAGACTTTTTGGGGGTATTTTTCACCCCTTATTTCTCCCCAATTGGTAGTAGTTAGTCTTGTCTCATTGCTGCAACTCTCATATGGACTTGGGAGAGGCAAGGGTGCAAGTAGAAATACTGGTGTGCAAAAGAGCAGAAAAACAAATATGGGGATAAGGTAGGTAGTTAGATGGATGGGCTATTTACAGATGGGCTGTGTACATCTGCAGCGTTCAGTAAGCTGCTCTGACAGCTGACGCTTAAAGTTGGTGAGGGAGATAATGGGCTGCCTGTGTAGACTCAGCCTAAGGCATGCCGGCTTATTATTTTAGGGTTAGGCTGTTACTACAGACCACATCTTAACATTGATGGAAGGTCAGTTGATATATAGTTTGATGTTTGCATTGTTACTTATTGAAGTTAATCTACATTACAGTTGAATGTACTGTAACATTCCTGTGGTTGATCACAGCTCATGGTGCTTTATCATTGGCTGGTGTGCTTTACTTATCTCATATGACATTTTAATATTGACATGTTGTATAGCTATTGTGCAGACAGAAGTGTAAGGCAAAACGGTGACATACTGATCGATGGATTTATTTGTATTTTTTTAAATTTAACCTTTAATTAACTAGGCATGTCAGTTAAGAAAAATTTTTTATTTACAATGACGGCCTACATGTTCAAATCATTAACATCGTACAATAGGTGTTTGTATGATACCTCAGGTAAATGGTATCTCGATAGCTTTGGCAAGTGAAAGTGTGTTATTTACACTGCAACTGCAACATTGTCAGTGGACTGCAATTGACACATCTATTTAGTTGTTTTAAAGTAGCAATCCAGCCTCCTTTTTTACCTAATTTAACACCTGATTTACTTAACAAAAGGCATATCTCAATAGGTGGTCCAGGCAAGTCCTGACATTGCACAAGTGGGGGGTGGGCCTTTCCTCTTTTGTTCTCTTTCTCCTCTATTGTTCCTCAAGCTCGGGGGAGGTAGATGAAATCACGGATTCCCACCAGACTGACTCTTTGATTGCCCTACTCCTTGACGTTTGCAGTTGTCTAAAAAACACTATTTTGCTCTGTCTAGTCTTTAGTTTGTGTACTTTATTGTATTTATACATGGGATATTGCTTTTCAACAGTACAAGTTCAAAAATCAATCGGAGGACATATTTCAGTGTTTGATAAAGGGGCATTGCAGTTAACTTGATTTAGATGTTTTTGTAATGTCTGGAATTTCAGCCTGTTCAGGTGGGATGGAACTTTTGGACCGCATCATGACTTCACACCGCTTCCCTGGTTTTAGCACTAAATCATTCACTAGCTTGTTTCCTTAGTTGTAGTTTGTGCAATACGCTTCCTTTTCTTTTTCTTTGTTTCAAACCAGTATTTCAAGGATCTCAAAATTAGCTGTTCACCATACAATATAATAAGTATTCTACTTAATTCTAGGATGCTGACAGACTGAATTTGTGCCTTGGCCTGCTCAGTTCCCTCCCATTGTTATCCATTCATGCCAGTCCCATCTAATGATGTACAGTGGGCTCCAAAATTACTGGCAATGAACAAACAATACTTAAAAAAATATAAACAATATAATTATATAGATAAACTCAAAATACCAACATGTGAGAAATACTGTACATTATTGTTTCAATGGAACCAACCAAAATCATTCAATTATTTAATACAAAATGCATTTAACCAAAATCAATAATCATAATTATTGGCACTCCTCATTTAGCCCTTAGTGCAACCACCTCTGGCAAGGATAACAGCATGGAGTCTTTTCCTGTAATGTTTGACAAGGTTAAGGAACACATTTGGAGTGATTTTCGACCATTCCTCTATTCAGATCCTTTCAAGATCCTTCACATTCTTGGGTTTGCGCTTATCAACTGCCCTCTTCCACTCAGCCCACAGGTTTTCGATTGGATTGAGGTCCGGCGACTGAGATGGCCATGGCAGAACATTGATTTTGTTGTCACAGAACCATTTCTGTGTGGATCTTGAGGTATGTTTCGGGTCATTGTCTTGTTGGAAAGTCCACCTGCGGCCAAGTCCCAGCCTTCTGGCAGAGGCAACCAGATTGTCAGCCAAA
The DNA here is from genome assembly GCF_018296145.1 of Oncorhynchus tshawytscha. Classification (NCBI taxonomy): domain Eukaryota; kingdom Metazoa; phylum Chordata; class Actinopteri; order Salmoniformes; family Salmonidae; genus Oncorhynchus; species Oncorhynchus tshawytscha. The sequence continues at coordinate 20,413,479 of NC_056456.1, read as the reverse complement.
ATTGCCTGATACTTGGTAGAATTCATTATGCCATCAATCTTAACCAGTGCCCCTGGACCTCTGTAATTAAAACAGCCCCAAAACATCACTGACCCACCTACATATTTTACCATGGGTATGAGGTGCCTCTCCTTGTATGCATCTCTGTTTTGACGCCAAACATGCCAATGCTGTATCTGACCAAAACGTTACATTTTGGTCTCCTCTGACCAGAGCACCTTCTTCCAGTCATAATTTAAATGACGTTTGGCAAACCCCAAGCACTTGCGTCTGTGTCTTGGGATCAGAATGGGCTTTCTTCTGGCAACCCTTTCAAAGAGCCTGTGGATGTGGAGGTGGCATCTGATGGTGCTCTTTGAAACCTGGTGACCCAAAGACTCCACCAAGGCCAGCAATTCTTTCACAGTGATTCTTGGGGATTTTGTTGCTTCTCTCACCATCCTGGGAGGCAAAATGCATTTGCGTCCTCTACCCGTGAGGTTTTCAACTGTTCCATATCTTTAGAATGTTCTAATAATTGCCCTGACAGTGCTCAGTGGTATATTCAATCGCTTGTGGATCTTCTTGTAGCCATTACCAGATTTATGAAGGTCTACGACAATCTGCCTCTTTTGAACTGCCAGTTCTTTTGTTTTCTTCATGGTGTTGGATGACAGTGGGATATTGCATGTGTGTTACCTAACTTGTATACCCTAGTTAAACAGGAAGTGATGTATTGGCTCAATATAGTTCCTTAGGGCTTAGATAAACAACTTAATTAAGTGTAATTTAATTTGTGGTTTAATTTTGGTAGATGTTATTTACAATAATCTTTAAGGGTGCCATTAATTGTGAAACCTTGATTTGGAGGACATTGATAAATTATTTTGGTTGGTTCCATTGAAACATTAATAAAGTACAGTATTTCTCACATGTTGGTATTTTGAGTTTCTCTATAATTATATTGTTTATATTTGTTTCAGCATTGTTTGTGCATTGCCAGTCAGGGGTGCCAGTAATTTTGGAGCCCACTGTGTATGTCTACCATGTTACACAAGTATTCACTACCCAGTGAGTGCAGTTTGGCCACTTTAACTGTGTGTCACTAGTGTTATTAGCAATTTATATGTAGAGAAAATTACATTTAACAGTTTGAGGGAGAATTGTACTATTATAATACCTGAATGTTTTAATAATGTGTATTGTAACTGTATAATTTGCAATAAAATTGATAATTTGCAGTTTTCCCATATTAATAGGCCATATAATGTGTGCTTGATTGATCATCTTCCTGTTTGATTCTGCCGTTACATTCTCGATGAAAGAAGCAGGCAACCATCAATAATAAGCATTGCAGAATCCTGCATGAGAAATATATATATATATATTTATTTTTTTCACAAGCAAACAGGTAGCTGTTGCACCCTGGCCCAGGGTCATAATACTGGTCTGATCTGCTGGCTATGGTTACCAGTCGATGGACATGAGTGTTGCTCCTGCCTGTACCATCTGCTTCTGTTGATAGCCTCACAGAGTAGAGCTGATGGTGATCAGAGAAAACACTGGGTTACTCCTGAAACAGGGTAAATCCACACCAATAAGATCATTAAGCGAAAAATAAATACATTTATGAATTACTCATTACTTTTACAAATGACAACCTATATTGCCTGTACTGCATATGCTTTGTGTGATCTAAATGTTGTGACACTGAAGTTGTGACAGTGTGGACTCATAGCCTGTCCTGGTTTTTTTTTAAAAAGCTCAATGTTCAATGGTTTGCGATTGCTTTCAAGCAGTGCTTCTGCGTCCTTGATAGCAGTGTTCCTAGAGTTACTGTGGGGGCGTGTCGCCTTATCTTTATGTGTGTGAAAAGAATAGGCTACGTTCGATACAATTTAATGCAAAAGATAATGACAAACTCAACTGTGAAGAAGAGATCAACTCCGATTGCTTGATGGACTGAAACCATATTGACCAATGGCACCGACAGTCGACCAAACATCGGAGTCATGGCCGGTGGCTCACCAAACACAATGTGGCGACAAATGATTTCTAAACATGTCTGATTAATTTTGGACTATCACGGTATTTAGGTGGAGGCTACTGTCCGTGAGTGAAGTTGACATTTCGTGAATGATGCCAGTTCTGTGTGGAATCATACTTCTGTTTTGGTTAGTGGATGAGGTGAGTCTGATATTTTTAGTCAGAAATTCAAATCAATGTTAAAGTGAATAATTGTCCTCTTTTTGTTTCCGTTAAAAGGCCTGGGTATGACGGTCTTCAGAACTGTCTCGTTGTTCTCTGAAATATTATAGCCTTGGGGTTTATTGAAAGTCAACAAAACAATGCGCCCTGCTGCTGCAGAAGTTGTGGGCTATTGAGAACTATTTAGGCCTATGAACGCTAGGCAATTATGTAAGGTCACATAAATCCGTGGTATATTGAATTATATTCTGTACATAATGTATTAAAATCTATGTTCTTGAAATGAAACAATATTTAGAAAAACTCACCATTCATTGAAGTCTTACTGGACTCATATTTACATCAGCCTGGATCATATCATATGTACCACAATTAGTTTGGCCTTGTCTTGCCTCTAGACCATTTGGTTCCATCCAATAACATCCAATAAATAGATCACACAATACCATTTTACAAAGCTGACTGCACATACACACAGACACATGCAGTTCACTCATTTGCACGCACACATACACACAGGCATCTCTTCCTCTTCTAATCGTTGTTAATTGTGACAGAACTGAAGCAGTGACAAACAGCTCTTTGTGGTATTGTTTGTGAGCCCAGCTCCTCTGCTGATGACCAAAAGCAGACTCCAGTCCTGCTCAGGGGCTGCTTTGTCCCTTTGCCATGAGTGTAAATGAAAGGGACATGCTGCAATTGACCGTGGACACAAACATCCACCTGGCAGATCTAGGCTGGAGTGTTTCTCACAATTACTCCCATCCAAGAAAGGCCAAGGCTAGCCGGCTCACCTCACAGCTCACACATACCTTACATGGTGATGGATGGACATCAAACAAAAATGGATGTCTCATCATCATAGAAGCCAGAGCCATAGAAAATAACACTGGGGAATAGTGTGATTATGTCTAGTGAGGGCAGATAATAGTGAGAGCCCACAGACTATTTTTCTCTAGTATCTCATTTTAGAGGCTTGTTATACATTAGGTGCTGGGCCTAGTCTGACAGAGGTGGCATTGAACTGTATGTGTGCATAGTGGGTTCTGGTCTGGTCTGGACTTTGCAGTCACCGGTTCACAATCATCTTGAGTTGGCCTCTGAACATAGAGCATTGCATGAAATAGATGTTTGGTTCATCAAATATAAACTTTGCTTACAGTAAGTGATTTTTGTATCACTTGTGTTAATGAAAAGCCAACCAAGTCCTGTTTGGTGGTCACATCTGGCACATCACAGAGAAATAAAACTACAAGGTATTCACATGGTTGACAAGTTTCCTACTTAAATGCCGAACACTTAATATCCCCTCTGACTTGCCCTCTGATCTCATACCAGCAAATATAAATCAATGACTAGTTTTCTTCTTGTCATTGACAGTGCACAGCTTCCAAGAACTACTGCTGGTATTTTGAAGGAGGCTACTCCATCCATTTAATGTAAGTATACTGTACACACACATGGGTAACAAAATTACCTGGACACAGACAACATTTAATTGTAGCATACATTATATTTATTGTTAAGACATTCATATTTTACAACACATCTTCATTTAACCAGGTAAGTTGACTGAGAACACATTCTCATTTACAGCAACGACCTGGGGAATCGTTACAGGGGAGAGGAGATGAATGAGCCAATTGTAAGCTGGGGAAGATCAGGTGACTATGATGGTATGAAGGCCAGACTGGGAATTTAGCCAGGAGACCAGGGTTAACACCCCTACTCTTACTATAAGTGTCATGGGATCTTCAGTGACCACAGAGAATCAGGACACCCATTTAACATCCCATCTGAAAGACAGCACCCTACACAGGGGAATGTCCCCAATCACTGCCTTAAGAATTGGGATATTTTTTTTTTAGACCAGAGGAAAGTGTGTCTCCTACTGGCCCTCCAACAGCACCTCCAGCAGTATCTGGTCTCCCATCCAGAGACTGACCAGGACCAACGCTGCTTAGCTTCAGAAGCAAGCCAGCAGTGGGATGCAGGGTGGTATGCTGCTGATTGAACTGTTTGTGAACTTAAAGAGTGCAGTCTATTGATTCCCTCTGGCTTGTTTAAAGACCGGGTTGTGTTTGATTAAAGAAAGTGGTCCCTGGATGTGGATGAATACAGCAAGATCACCAGATTGGAAAAGTTCTAATGAGTTAATACCGGCCTATGACTGACTGATTTTGGCTGTCATTCATATAGGATGCCGTCGAAGCGGCGAGGGGAAAGAAAGAATAAGCTGTAACTTTTCCCAATCCAATCATAAAATCCCACACAGCATCCACTGGGTTGAGAAATCACCTCATTGAAGCTCTTTGATTTCGATCTAAATCATTGAACCAATGGGCTAAGCATTAGTCTTCAGACCAAGTCTTTGAAATTATAAAGACATGTTGGCCACTAAGCTGGCCACTATGCTTTTAGAAATGCATTACAGTGGTGATACATCAGTAGGAGTTGAAGTTATGGTGGTAGAGAAAGGAGATCTTTACTGCATTGACTGGGAGATTTGGATTGCATTGCCTCTGTAAAAAAAAAGTGCACACACAGATCTACTGAAATAGAGTATAGTGCAGGCAGACTGTGTGGAATTATAGTGCACTATTAAGAGACTGCTGGCTCAGCTCTATGCCCATCCGACACGAGTGTAAATGGAACGTCATTCCATTTTTATGCACTTTTCACTCTTTGCGTATTCTGAACTTGAACTTAATCATGGGAATAGCATGATCTTGAGCTGCTATTAGTTCTGGTGGAGATCTAAGAAATTAAGGTGTGGTGAAGGTGTGTTTATAATTACGCTGTAATCTGACCTTGACTTAATTCCCTCATAATTCCACCACTTTTACCCGAGAGTAAACCATGAATAAGGTCGAAAGAACCTACTGGTTCCAAGTGGAAAAAAACATCTCCTTAATTTCTTTTGATAGAAATAACAGTATTCTCCATGCACTGTAATTCACAACATGATAAGAACTATTGAAAGGAGCTAGATAAATGAGTAATTAGTTTGGATAAGGGAATTGTAAATATAAATTATACTTGTTTTTGATCTGTTTTAGAAAAAAAAGACGTAGGCAGTGGTGATCCAGAGCCTATTTAGAGGGGGGTTTAGTTGTTTGGATTTTTACAAATTATCTTTGAAAGACAGGGTCCTGAAAAAGGGACATTTCTTTTTTTGCTTGGTCTGATCATGTCAACATCATACTTTCAAAATCTTAGCTAGCAGTCATCATCATGAATCAAGTCAACAATCTACTGGCAAATCCTTTTGAATTCTAATCATATGAAGAGAAATAATGAAAGGGAAATGATAGATAAAATCGGTGCTCATCGGACAGTGGACATAAATATTACACAACAAGTTGGAAATTGCAAATTCAACAATGAGTGGTTTGGAAGGAATAAGTGGCTAACTGCAAGCATTGCAAAACAACCATTAATCTGCTATTCAGTGGAGTGGCTGTGTAGTCCCAAGTCTAAGATTAAGGGTCTCTTTTCCTAGTTTAAAATTATAAACATTCAGCATTGGCCATGCTGTCAATGAATCATCATTTGTGCCTTGCTCAAAACAACAGTTAACTCGGAACTCCAAAATCGGACTTTAGTGAGTTCAAGACAACTGAGAAAATACTGGGGAAAAAAAATACTTTTTGAACTTTCATCCAACTCGGAATTGTACATTTGGAACTCAGGCTTCTTTTTAGAGCTACAACGTGAAGATCACTGACAATCATCATGATTCAACTCTTTTTTTCTCGAGTTCCCAGTTGTCTTGAAAGCACCATAAATCCAGAGAATGCCAGACTTTGATGACAAAGTTTGATGGCAAAATTTGCCCACGAAGGACCGCCGCGACACCTCGCTGTTCAAGTGAGCACAGCACAACAAGGTGAGTCCTAAAATGTCTTGTATGCTGATGCATAAATTATGTAATATGCCAGGGAGATATGCACACTGTAGCAAAGAAAGTAATACTAAGTGTATGTTGTGTAGTATGCTGTAATTAGCCAATGTGCCTCACCCTAATAATTTGGTATATTTTCACCTCTTCATTTCTCCTACTGTTATGACTTGGTGGTGCACATGTAGCCTATAACCTGTTTTTGAGAAATGTAATCATCGAATATTGTAAGAGCTTTCATTGTCTTACAGTATATGCCCCTTTTATTTATCCTATGGTTCTGAGTTGGTGTACAGGGAGAACACTGTGAGAACAGCCCATGTTCTGAATTATGTTGCTGTACATTTCAAAAGTGCTGAACAAATAGTTAAATAGACTACGTCCGTCCTAGCTCGCTCATGAATGTCTTCATCGAAATTACGGATGGACTCTTATCTGCTTGTCGTCCCCTTATGCAATAGTTTGTACATCTCATTTGTCAGTGGAAACTACATTTGTTTAAGCAAGTCAGCCATGTCAGCTATGTTTTTTTTAAAGGCAGTAAATGAGGCTGAATGAACTGTAGCCCTGCCAGATAAGGCTCCGCTAATAGCCAGGTGTAGCAGTGGTAAGGTGTTGGGACTCTGCTGTTGGGACAGCTTTATGTAGGCCCTAACAGTTTGTGGGTACCATTTGTCACCATTATAGTGCAATTAATGTATAGTTTAGTGTTGTGTTGTGTAGTGGCTTTGCTGGCATGTATCCCACATTTTAGTTTTTTTTGCCCCACGTGCTCCAGCAGGTATATCTCACTGGTCACCCCCAAAGCCACCCCCAAAGCCAATTCTTCCTTTGGCCGCCTCACCTTCCAGTTCTCTGCTGCCAATGACTGGAACGAACTGCAAAAATCACTAAAGCTGGAGACTCTTACCTCCCTCACTAGCTTTAAACACCAGCTGTCAGAGCAGCTCAAAGATCTCTGCACCTGCACATAGCTCATCTGTAAATTAGCCCATCCAATCTACCTCATCCCCATACTGTATTTATTTATCTTGCTCCTTTGCACCCCAGTATCTCTACTTGCACATACAGTGGGGCAAAAAAGTATTTAGTCAGCCACCAATTGTGCAAGTTCTCCCACTTAAAAAGATGAGAGGCCTGTAATTTTCATCATAGGTACACTTCAACTATGACAGACAAAATGAGAAAGAAAATCCAGAAAATCACTGTAGGATTTTTTATTTATTTATTTGCAAATTGTGGTGGAAAATAAGTATTTGGTCAATAACAAAAGTTCATCTCAATACTTTGTTATACCCTTTGTTGGCAATGACAGAGGTCAAACGTTTTCTGTAAGTCTTCACAAGGTTTTCACACACTGTTGCTGGTATTTTGGCCCATTTCTCCATGCAGATCTCCTCTAGAGCAGTGATGTTTTGGGGCTGTTGCTGGGCAACACGGACTTTAAACTCCCTCCAAAGATTTTCTATGGGGTTGAGATCTGGAGACTGGCTAGGCCACTCCAGGACCTTGAAATGCTTCTTACGAAGCCACTCCTTCGTTGCCCGGGCGGTGTGTTTGGGATCATTGTCATGTTAAAAGACCCAGCCACGTTTCATCTTCAATGCCCTTGCTGATAGAAGGAGGTTTTCACTCAAAATCTCACAATACATGGCCCCATTCATTCTTTCCTTTACGCGGATCAGTCGTCCTAGTCCCTTTGCAGAAAAACAGCCCCAAAGCATGATGTTTCCACCCCCATGCTTCACAGTAGGTATGGTGTTCTTTGGATGCAACTCAGCATTCTTTGTCTTCCAAACACGACGAGTTGAGTTTTTACCAAAAGGTAATATTGTGGATTCATCTGACCATATGACATTCTCCCAATCTTCTTCTGGATCATCCAAATGCTCTCTAGCAAACTTCAGACGGGCCTGGACATGTACTGGCTTAAGCAGGGGGACACGTCTGGCACTGCAGGATTTGAGTCCCTGGCGGCGTAGTGTATTACTGATGGTAGGCTTTGTTACTTTGGTCCCAGCTCTCTGCAGGTCATTCACTAGGTCCCCCCGTGTGGTTCTGGGATTTTTGCTCACCGTTCTTGTGATAATTTTGACCCCACGGGGTGAGATCTTGCGTGGAGCCCCAGATCGAGGGAGATTATCAGTGGTCTTGTAACGGTTCTCTTGTGGTGAAGGAGAGTCGGACCAAAATGCAGCGTGTAGATTGCGATCCATAATTTAATAAACAAACGTAACACAAATCTAAATACAAACACTACAAAAACAATAAACGTAACGAAAACCGAAACAGCCTATACTTGTGTAACCTAACACATAGACAGGAACAAGGACACTAAAGACAATCACCCACGACAAACTCAAAGAATATGGCTGCCTAAATATGGTTCCCAATCACAGACAACGATAAACACCTGCCTCTGATTGAGAACCACTCCAGACAGCCATAGACTTTGCTAGATACCCCACTAAGCTACAATCCCAATACCAACACCAAAACCCCAAGACAAAACACACCACAATACAAAAACCCCATGCCACACCCTGGCCTGACCCAATACATGAAGATAAACACAAAATACTTCGACCAGCGCGTGACAGAACCCCCTAAGGTGCGGACTCCCGAACGCACCTCAAAACAATAGGGAGGGTCCGGGTGGGCGTCTGTCCATGGTGGCGGCTCCGGCGCGGGACGTGGACCCCACTCAGTCAATGACTTAGTCCCCTCTCCTCGCGTCCCTGGATAGTCCACCCTCGCCGCCGACCATGGCCTAGTAGTCCTCACCCAGAACCCCACTGGACTGAGGAGCAGATCGGGACTGAAGGACAGCTCGGGACTGAGGCAGCTAGGGACTGAGGGGAAGCTCGGGAGTGAGAGAAAGCTCGGGAGTGAGAGGAAGCTCAGGAGTGAGAGGAAGCTCAGGAGTGAGAGGAAGCTCAGAAGTGAGAGGAAGCTCAGGAGTGAGAGGAAGCTCAGGCAGGTTGATGGATCTACCAGATCCTGGCTGACTGGCAGATCCTGGCTGACTGGCGGATCCTGGCTGACTGGCGGATCCTGGCTGACTGGCAGATCCTGGCTGACTGGCGGATCCTGGCTGACTGGCAGATCTGGAAGAGTCTGGTTGACTAGCAGATCTGGAAGAGTCTGGTTGACTAGCAGATCTGGAAGAGTCTGGCTGACTGGCAGATCTGGAAGAGTCTGGTTGACTGGCAGATCTGGAAGAGTCTGGCTGACTGGCAGATCTGGAAGAGTCTGGCTGACTGGCGGATCTGGAAGAGTCTGGCTGACTGGCAGATCTGGAAGAGTCTGGCTGACTGGCGGATCCTGGCAGACTGAAAGATCTGGCTGCTCCATGCTGACTGGCGGCTCTGGCTGCTCCACGCTGACTGGCGGCTCTGGCTGCTCCATGTAGGCTGACAGCTCTGGCGGCTTCTTACAGACTGGCAGCTCTGGCGGCTCCGTGCAGACTGGCAGCTCATTGCAGACTGGCAGCTCCTTACAGACTGGCAGCTCCTTGCATACTGACAGCTCCGTGCAGACTGGCAGCTCCGTGCAGACTGGCGGCTCCTTGCAGACTGGCAGCTCCTTGCAGACTGGCAGCTCTGGCTGCTTCATGCAGACTGACAACTCTGGCTGCTTCATGCAGACTGACAACTCTGGCTGCTCCATGCAGACTGACAGCTCTGGCTGCTCCATGCAGACTGACAGCTCTGGCTGCTCCATGCAGACTGACAGCTCTGGCTGCTCCATGTAGACTGGCAGCTCTGGCTGCTCCATGCAGACCGACAGCTCTGGCTGCTCCATGCAGGCTGGCAGCTCTGGAGAGGCGAGGCGCACTGTAGGCCTGATGCGTGGTGCTGGAACTGGTGGTACTGAACCGAGGACACGCACAGGAAGCCTGGTGCGGGGAGCTGCCACCGGAGGGCTGGTGTGTGGAGGTGGTACTGGATAGACCGGACCGTGCAGGCGCACTGGAGCTCTTGAGCACCGAGCCTGCCCAACCTTACCTGGCGCGATGCCCACTCTAGCCCGGCCGATACGCGGAGCTGGAATATACCGCACCGGGCTATGCACCCGCACTGGGGACACCGTGCGCACCACTGCATAACACGGTGCCTGCCCGGTCTCTCTAGCCCCCCGGTAAGCACAGGGAGTTTGCGCAGGTCTCCTACCTGGCGTAGCCATACTCCCTGTGAGCCCCCAAGACATTTTGGGGCTGACTCTCGGGCTTCCGTCCGCGCCGCCATGCTTGCTTCGCCAACTCCATTCTCCGATAACCTTCTGCGCACTGCTCCATCGAATCCCAGGCGGGCACCGGCACTCTCCCTGGGTCGACCGCCCACCTGTCTATCTCCTCCCAAGAAGTATAGTCCATACTGTCCTCCTCTTTGGGCTGCTCCTGTTGCCTCTTCTCCTGCTGCACCTTTGGGCGGCTACACTCCCCTGGTTTAGCCCAGGGTCCTCTCCCGTCGAGGATTTCCTCCCATGTCCAGAAATCCTTATTGCGCATCTCCTCTTTGGGCTGCTCCTGCCTGTTGACACGCTGCTTGGTCCGTTTGTGGTGGGTGATTCTGTAACGGTTCTCTTGTGGTGAAGGAGAGTCGGACCAAAATGCAGTGTGTAGATTCCGATCCATAATTTAATAAACAAACGTAACACGAATCTAAATACAAACACTACAAAAACAATAAACGTAACGAAAACCGAAACAGCCTATACTTGTGTAACCTAACACATAGACAGGAACAAGGACACTAAGGACAATCACCCACGACAAACTCAAAGAATATGGCTGCCTAAATATGGTTCCCAATCACAGACAACGATAAACACCTGCCTCTGATTGAGAACCACTCCAGACAGCCATAGACTTTGCTAGATACCCCACTAAGCTACAATCCCAATACCAACACCAAAACCCCAAGACAAAACACACCACAATACAAAAACCCCATGCCACACCCTGGCCTGACCCAATACATGAAGATAAACACAAAATACTTCGACCAGGGCGTGACAGGTCTTATATGTCTTCCATTTCCTAATAATTGCTCCCACAGTTGATTTATTCAAACCAAGCTGCTTATCTATTGCAGATTCAGTCTTCCCAGCCTGGTGCAGGTCTACAATTCTGTTTCTGGTGTCCTTTGACAGCTCTTTGGTCTTGGCCATAGTGGAGTTTGGAGTGTGACTGTTTGAGGTTGTGGGCAGGTGTCTTTTGTACTGATAACAAGTTCAAACAGGTGCCATTAATACAGGTAACGAGTGGAGGACAAAGGAGCCTCTTAAAGAAGAAGTTACAGGTCTGTGAGAGCCAGAAATCTTGCTTGTTTGTAGGTGACCAAATACTCATTTTCCACCATAATTTGCAAATAAATTCATAAAAAATCCTACAATGTGATTTTCTGGATTTTTTTCGGCTTTTGTCTGTCATAGTTGAAGTGTACCTATGATGAAAATTACAGGCCTCTCTCATCTTTTTAAGTGGGAGAACTTGCACAATTGGTGGCTGACTAAATACTTTTTTGCCCCACTGTACATCTTCTGCACATTCTACCATTCCAGTGTTTAATTGCTATATTGTAATTACTTCGCCACCATGCCCTATTTATTGCCTTACCTCCCTTATTCTACCTCATTTGCACATGCTGTATATAGATGTTTGTGCTGTATTATTGATTGTATGTTTGTTTATTCCATGTGTAACTCTGTGTTGTTGTATGTGTCGAACTGCTTTGCTTTATCTTGGCCAGTTTGCAGTTGCAAATGAGAACTTGTTCTCAACTAGCCTACCTGGTTAAATAAAATTAAATAAATAAAAACATGCTAAAATCGCCACTGCATGTAGGCTAATTCAATCGTTATGGAGCAGAGTGCAGACCAAGCTGTACAGTTTGAACCCAAAGCATGGCGCAATACTTAGCTGTGTCATCACACAGTTCCATGGTTAGCATAGGCAATAGAGGTGAGTATAGCCTACTATTGTACACTCTTCACCCTATTTTAATTCTATATGCACTAATCTTCCAACATTACCAAGGGTTAAAGAACTGAATGTGGCAATTTTCAGAATGACTCAAACCACTGTATTTTTTATTCATCAATATATTCCATTGCTAAAGTCTCTCCAAACCAGCATTTTTTTATGATTCATACATACTTTCCTAACCCTAAAATTTGTGATGTGCTGCTAAAGACTTGTGTAATGGATGGCCTTCAAAGGATACTTCCGGATTTTTCTTTTTCTCCCCAATTTCGTGGTATCCAATTATTAGTAGTTACTATCTTCTTTCATCGCTACAACTCCCGTACGGGCTCGGGAGAGACGAAGGTCGAAAGTCATGCGTCCTCCGAAACACAACCCAACCAAGCCACACTGCTTCTTAACACAGCGCGCATCCAACCAGGAAGCCAGCCGCACCAATATGTCGGAGGAAACACCGTGCACTTGGCGACCTTGGTTAGCCTGCACTGCGCCCGACCCGCCACAGGAGTCGCTGGTGCGCGATGAGACAAGGATATCCCTACCGGCCTAACCCGGACGACACTAGGCCAATTGTGCGTTGCCCCACGGACCTCCCAGTCGCGGCCGGCTGCGACAGAGCCTGGGCGCGAACCCAGAGTCTCTGGTTATACTTTCGGATTTGACAATGATGTCCTTTATCTACTTCCCCAGAGTCAGAAGAACTAGTGGATACAATTTTTATGTCTCTGTGTCCAGTGCCGTGGAATATTTCTGATTCAAAGGAGCAAGACTTTGTAATTTCTTGTCATCTTTATTTAATATCGATTCATTATTGCAATGAAGCGGGTGGATTCCACACTCTGAAATGTGATGCGAGAACTCAACGAGCAGAACCGAGCCACAGTATTTCTTAGTTAAGGCACATACTCCTGAATACGTGACAAACAACAGATGTCTGGAAAAGTTGGTATGAATCATAAAGGTTAGGATTTTTATGTGAGAAAGAGTATCCCCCAGCCAGATAGCATTTACTGTGAGGACTGTTCAAATTGTATAGAAACGAGGGTTTGGCCCCTAAGACAAGGTTCCTCCTATCAGCCGCCCACACCAGAGACATCTCCTCCCTGGTACCTCACAGTATACAAACACCAACTCATTCTATGGAATGCAGGCTGTATGTTTTATCACCAAGGCATCATAAATCAATTGCTAGCACCAAGGCCCAGTCGCCAAGGCCCAAGCCCAACCCCAGTCCCACAGACACAGATGAGAGTACTCATCAAACCTTATTTGATGCATAAACAGTATTATAACATAATCTTGGCATGTTTCTACCATACCAGTATGAAGGAAGTTAAGAGTATCTGCTAGAATGCTAGCAGATACCTATAAACTTCATCATTGCACTAGTGCAGTGGTGATTTTAGCATGTACATCTTAGTGGGGAAAAAAACTAAATGTGGGATGCATGCCAGCAAAGCCACTACACAAGACTAAGTAATACATTAATTGCACTATTATGGTGACGAACGGTGTCCACAAACTGTTAGGGCCTACATAAAGCTGTCCCAACAGCAGCACTTTTGAAATGTACAGTGACAGAATTCAGAACATGGGCCGTTCTTACAGTATACTCCTTTTACAACAAGCTAGAACCGTAGGATAAATAAAAGGGGCATATAAACAGACAAGGAAAGCTCAAAGATTACATTTCTCTAAAACAGGTTATAGGCTACATGTGCACTACCAAGTTAAAACAGTAGGCAAAATTAAGAGGTGAAAATAGAATTATTAGGGTGAGACACATGGAACGCCGTTTGGGTCTTTTATGTGTCAAAAAAGATACACATCTATTTGATGCGTTAAAGAAGCTTTTAATTTGACACGTGTGGCCACAAACGATATGTTTACAATACTGAATTGGTGAAAATAGACCAAATGATTAGGGTGAGGTACATGTGTAGTAAGCTGTTAGTAGCCCAACATACACTTATTATTACTTTCTTAGATACAGTATACAGTTGAAGTCGGAAGTTTACATACACCTTAGCCAAATACATTTAAACTCAGTTTTTCACAATTCCTGACATTTAATCCGAGTAAAAATGCCCTGTCTTAGGTCAGTTAGGATCACCACTTTATTTTAAGAATGTGAAATGTCAGAATAATAGTAGAGAGAATGATTTATTTCAGCTTTTATTTCTTTCATCACATTCCCAGTGGGTCAGAAGTTTACATACACTCAATTAGTATTTGGTAGCATTGTCTATAAATTGTGTAACGTCAAACGTTTCGGATAGCCTTCCACAAGCTTCCCACAATAAGTTGGGTGAATTTTGGCCCATTCCTCCTGACAGAGCTGGTGTAACTGAGTCAGGTTTGTAGGCCTCCTTGCTCACACATGCTTTTTCAGTTCTGCCCACAAATGTTCTATAGGTTTGAGGTCAGGGCATTGTGATGGCCACTCCAATACCTTGACGTTGTTGTCCTCAAGCTATTTTGGCACAACTTTGGAAGTGTGCTTGGGGGCATTGTCCATTTGGAAGACCCATTTGCGACCAAGCTTTAACTTCCTGACTGATGTCTTGAGATGTTGCTTCAATATATCCACATAATTTTCCTACCTCATGATGGTATCTAATTTGTGAAGTGCACCAGTCCCTCCTGCAGCAAAGCACCCCCACAACATGATGCTGCCACCCCCGTGCTTCACGGTTGGGATGGTGTTCTTCGGCTTGCAAGCCTCCCCCTTTTCCCTCGAAACATAACAATGGTCATTATGGCCAAACAGTTCTATTTTTGTTTCATCAGATCAGAGGACATTTCTCCAAAAAGTACGATCTTAGTCCCCATGTGCAGTTGCAAACCGTAGTCTGGATTTTTTATGCCGGTTTTGGAGCATTGGCTTCTTCATTGCTGAGCGGCATTTCAGGTTATGTTGATATAAGACTTGTTTTACTGTGGATATAGATACTTTTGTACCTGTTTCCTCCAACATATTCACCAGGTCCTTTGCTGTTATTCTGGGATTGATTTGCATTTTTCGCACCAAAGTACGTTCATCTCTAGGAGACAGAACGTGTCTCCTTCCTGAGCATTATGACGGCTGCGTGGTCCCATGGTGTTTAAACGTGCGTACTATTGCTTGTACAGATAAACATGGTACCTTCAGATTTTTGGAAATTGCTCCCAAGGATGAATCAGACTTGTGAAGATCTACCTTTTTTTTCCTGAGGTCTTGGCTGATTTATTTAGATTTTCCCATGAGGTCAAGCAAAGAGGCACTGAGTTTGAAGTTAGGCCTTCAAATACATCCACAGGTTCACCTCCAATTGACTCAAATGATTTCAATTAGCCTACCAGAGTTTCTGAAGCCATGATATAATTTTCGGGAATTTTCCAAGCTGTTTAAAGGCACAGTCAACTTAAGTGTATGTCAACTTCTGACACACTGGAATTGTGATACAGTGAATTATAAATTAATCTGAATCTGGGGAAGTAAATAAAAGGTCTCATTGCCAAAATCCTGAAGTATCACTTTAATGCTGAAAGCTGGTAATTTAGCTCTCACCCTTCTAGTACGGCTGGTGTTGAAATACAGTACAAAATACTGACAGTAGGAGAGGGAGCATTTTAAATGTTGAGGAGGATTTGTCATGGAAGTGGTTTGCTGTCTATTTAGCCAGAGGATTTAACGTTCAGTACAGCTCAGTGGATGATGAACATTTCTCTGAAATCTGTAATGATTCCATAAATAATCTCTCCTCCATGTTTAAAACTGAAGCTGCTATACACCCTTGAAAAACATCAGACACTGCTGCTCTCTGTGCAGGGCAGATCTGAAGACTGGAACTGCCAAATCACATCTCTGCCTGACACAATCAGCCCCACCCCATCAAAAAAACATCACACTGTATCAAACATATTATCCTATAATAATCATTTTTTACTAAGTATGATTAATTGTTAACTTTCAAAAAAAATATACAAAATAAATAAATAAATGGCTACCTAAAAGTTCCAATATTTGACGTAGAAAACTTTTTGTATCTGGGCGAGGGTATGTGTGTGTGTGTGTGTCGCACACACTGTAGTCAAGTCACAGAGAACAATTCATCATCAGATTTCCTCTATACAGATGCTGACAATTGATCTGCAGGGGGTTCAGATAGCGATCCAATTTCAGCTCAGGGACTCAAGACAAACTGAAATGAATGGACGTGGAACTAAACTCAGTGTACCCTCAATAGTTTACTCAATATTCATCTTAGACCGCAGAGCAGTTTTCATCTGCTTGACGTGTCTATTTTACTGGGCCACTTGGTATTTTTCTCAGACTTTTCCCGCAGTATTGTAAATTGTACTGTGCTTATGAGAACTGCCATTTGTTAATGTGTTTTGATAGGGATGTTGGAAGACTATACTGTTTGCACAAAAGCCGTCTCCTAGTCAGTATTCTAGATGCTGGTGAATAACCTTTTCCTCTGTGTATGTGTGTGTGTGTGTGTATTGTAGATGCCGATCGTATGAGGACTGTTGTGGGACACGGTGCTGTGTCCGAGCCCTCTCCATCCAGAGACTATGGTACTTCTGGTGAGTTCCCCCAATAATAGCCTGCCAGTCTTACTTCTCTCCTCCCTCCTCTCTCTCTTTTTCTCAATCGTCTTTTTGTCTCGCTCTGTATTTTTCACTCTCTCTCGCATCAACTTGCTCCCTGCATGTACTTGTGTGCATTTATGCATAAGACATTTTAGTTTGTTCATAGAGTTTGCGGTCCTTTGGGAACTTCTTTGTTTCTACTTAGAACATGCCCTTCATGCGAGGGCTTCTTGCTGTAGCTTAAAATAGCTATACTGGCTCACAGTGAAATGCTTAATTGTTATGACATGATCCTAATATGCAATTCAGTCAGAAACTACTCTCTCGTGTGTGTGTGTGTGTGTGTGTGTGTGTGTGTGTGTGTGTGTGTGTGTACCACAGGAGGCTGCTGATGGGAGGACTTCTCATAATGGCTGGAATGAAGTAAATGGAATGGTTTCAAACACATGGAAACCATGTGTTTGATGTGTTCAATAACATTCCATTCACTCCGTTCCAGCCATTACTATGAGCCCATCCTCCCCAATTAAGGTGCCACTAGCCTCCTGTGGTGTGTGTGGGTTTCTTTACTTTACTGACTTAATTGTCCCCATGGGGATATGTTGTTGCAGTGTCATGTACACGTTTAAAGTGGCGTTTAAATAACAAAACAAATTGACAATACAACTTTCATAACAGTTACGTACCAATAAAAAGAGAGTAGCCTGCTGGCCTTACTGGGTCGGTAGGAACATTAGCCCGAGCTGCTTAGGAGGGATATCACACCTGGCACAAATGATTGTCTAGTTCTGTTTTTCCTGCTGAGGGGTGCCCAATACCTGTGCCCAGAGGGGAGTAGTTCAAAGTCCGGGTACAGACGGTGGCTTGGGTCTAAAATTATTTGTCATACTTCAGCATAGAAGTTCCTCTTGACCAATGGTCCCTCAAATTTTGGGGGGAACTGAGCACATTTTAGGTCTTGTAAGCGGAAACTTGAACATTGTGAGATTTTTGTGCAACTCCTGGCACGTGTTTACAGTGAACACTAAGGCTGTACCCTTACAGTTTTAGATGGTTGCCAATAGGCTATTGTGGCTATTTGAGCATAAAGTAGACCTACCAACAAAACCAATGGAGCAAATCTCATAAAATGTTCACATGGAAATAGCTTTTGATTTCTATGATATAGCCTACAGTAACCTATATGTGGTGTTCAGTACAGGCCTACATTGCATGAGACTTTTAAAAGCGTGTTTACATTATGAAGGGCTTGACATCAATTAATGATTTTTTACTTGGTCTTTAACACCATGGGCCAAATAGGTGACTGTAAATTGCTTTGTATTGTGTTGTATGACCAAGAAACCACTTTACAAAACAAAATGTATGATTATTACAATGTAGGCTGGCTATTTGCATATTCAAGCCTGTCTCAAAATACGACACTGCCCCTTTAAGACATACGTTTTTCATCTGACTGACTTTTCAAAGACAACTTGAAATGTAGCCTACAGGTTTTGTGCTCTTGTGTGAAGAAGTATCTCCCTGTTGCTGACCTATACTTATCTATAACTTGGCTAATAACTCGCAAAGAATATCAACATGTGCACGCACACGCGCTGCTGTACGCACTGATCTGAACTGGGTGATTGAAAGACCGCTCGTGGGCTACCTCGGCCAATATAATTATACTCCATTGCGCTCTGGCTCTGCCTACAACAAAATCACAGACCCAATCTTGCAAAGTTAGATTTGTTTTGGTTCGTTTCATTGAAAAGGGGCTGATATAATGTTGATCAGAGAAAAATAAAAAACATTGATCTATATAGTGCAAACTAATGGGACGAACTTAGTTAAATTCAGTCTCGTCTTTGCGTGTCGTGGTATTTATTCAGTGCAGCAGTCCTTCACGAGGGAACATTGGTCTTGACTTTAGTTTGTTCTTCAGTTCAGTACACCAGTTTGAAAGAAAGGTCCCTATACTATATTTAAACAATAAGCCGTGGGGGTGGTATATAGCCAATATACCACGGCTACGGGCTGTTCTTAAGCACGACTCAACGGGGAGTCCCTGGATACAGCTCTTAGCCATGGTATATTGGCCATATACTATAAACCCCCGAGGTGCCTTATTGCTATTATGAACTGTTTATTAGAGCAGTAAAAATATATATTTTTTGTCATACCTGTGGTATAGCTTCTGTTATAAACTTGGTGATTCGTGCCTTGAATGCTGATTGGCTGACAGCCTTATACCAGGGGTATGACAAAATATTTATTTTAACTGCTCTAATTACGTTGGTAACAAGTTGATAATAACAATTGTGGTATATGGCCAATAGGGCTGTAACCAGGCACTCCTTATGCACAACACAACACGAACAGCCCTTAGCCGTGGTATATTGGCCATATACCACACCCCCTCATGCCTTATTCCTTAAATATACCACGGCTGTCAGACAATTAGCATTCAGGGCTCGAACCGCCCAGTTTATAATTTCAAATGAATCCTTCACCTAGCCCCCATCTTAAATCAGATGCAATAAGACAATGGCCCCATTTATACCTGGTGCTAACATGTGTCCTTTGTCCTGATCTTGTCCACAATCTGATTGTGCCCAATTTTTTTTGGACAGGTGTAGACAAAAAAAAAGATGCATTGTGATCTGATCTCCCTGACCACCTCCGGAGGTAGTTAGGCACGTATTTGGTCTGGATATCTCACAAGTGTAGACAGATCTTGACAGTGAGACCATTTAAAAAAAATCATTGACAGGTGGCACCATTGTCTTATGCAGTGGCCCCCCTGTTTTGCATGTTATTTTGGTATTAATACGTGTCACATATAAAGTTTGCAAACAATGTAAAAAACAAACAAACATTGATTTAATAATTTTCTATTTTTTTGCTTTCTTGAGTAAGGTAGCTCCAAATTGCAGGTGATTCAGCTTAGCTCAGTGCTTTCTGTGGTGGTGGGGCACCCATATGTGGTGGTGGGGCATCACACATCCCCTTATGCTCCATTCACCCCTTAAACTTACTCAACAGCGATCCCATCATTGATCTGAGCGCAACTGTTAATCTGGGTCACGGCACCACTGTAAACGAAATCACGCTGCTTGCTTAGTGAGTATCAATTCCTTCCGATTCGGCCCATGCCTGACAAGAACTCAGGACCTTTGCCTTGCTAGCACGTGACCGCCCTCTTGAAGCATCTTCTCACCAGTTGGTGCCACACGAAAAACTAGCTATTCACTGGCGCAAGTGGGGACACTTCAGGCTGAGGAATAAGTTTCACACATCCCCATGTGCTACATTAGCACCAGATTTAAACAAAGCTTATGAAAGATATTTTTGCAGACAGAAAAGTTAAAGCAAGGTCCCTCAGCCTTTTCAAACATTCAGAGACAATCCAATTAATATCAATATTGGGCTATTAAGGTATTTCTATACTAGTGTAGTAGAAATTTCTGACTGTCAAGGATGAACTCTTTCAGTCCAGTAAATTGAGCCCATGAATTCTATCAACAACTACCACTGATATCACAGAAGACTCAAGTCTAATTTCCTCAGTCAGAACATCTTGAAGCTCCTTATTCCTTTCATGCCATCTTTCTTTTATCTCTTAGTCTGACTATGTAAGGCCATGAATTGATGGTTAAGTAGCGTGTATTATGTACGTTTTTGCTGTCTTTGTTTGCAGGCTGCTGCTGATGATGGGTGTGTTGTTCTGCTGTGGGGCGGGGTTCTTCATCCGCAGATGCATGTACCCCTCCCCCTTCCTGAAGACACCTTTAATGTGGCATTCACCAGACACCCAATGACAGCTCCAGGTGAGTCCCATATGCACATCCTCCTCTTCTATTCCCTCTCCCACTCTTTCTCCTCCCACTCACTCCTCTCACTTTTCTTTTCTTACTCAATACCCCACTACCACAGCCTCTCTCCAGATCTTCTCTATTTTATCCCCACCCCCATCAAGTTATTTCCTTTTCTCCTTTCATCTCCCACTATTCCAGACTCAGCGCAGTCATTTATACATAGCAGAGTACAAATTAACCTTTCTCAATTTACTATAATAATCTGGTCAGAAAGGACCAGTCTCGGATCTCAGTACAGTGATTGACTCTCTTTTTCTGATTCTGGATCCAAAATAGCACACTGGTTCCTATATAGTCCACTACAAATAGGGTTTGGGCCAAAGGTAGTGCACTATGAAGGGAATAGGGTGCAATGTGGGACTAACACTGGGTCGGCTTCTTGGATCCATTCTGGCTGATGTCACTCTGAACACATTCTTGCTATTTTGACACACACACACACACACACACACACACTAGCCCCTCCACTCATTGATCTGGAAATATGGGTATTCATGTTTTGGCTCTGGAGGGAAGAAGAGTAAAATATAATAGTGCTATTATTCCATGTGTTTTCTGTGTTGAGGTTTAAAATGTGATACATTCTAGTTCAGTGCTACACCAAAATCTGTCACTGAGTGGACCAAATGGAACTGAGCTGAGAAATGCTGCTTATTCATATTCATGCCTTTAACACGTGCTCAGATTCGGACCTCTCTCACACCAAATGTCACTCAGTTCAGCTTTCACTGTAGCAGTCAGGCAGTGTAGCAGACAAGTCTGGACAACAGTGGTATTTTTGTGAAATGCCCTGTATTGCTGGCCACATTATTTACGTCAACCTTACGAAACAAAATACTGTGCGTAGATGGTGAACTACGTGAGTTGTCATTAATTTATCTACTCTCTTTGTCCTCCAGGACTGCAGCAGGCCAGCATGCAGAACTATGGGGACCCAGGAGGGATGATCCTCACCCCTACCTTCCCCTACAGCCCCCATCCCTACCCCTCCCACTTGGCAGCACCCTACCCACACCCAACCCCTCCTGCTTACTGCAACCTCCCTCCTCCACCCTATGAACAGGTGCTGCAGGCCTCCGAGAAGAGGTAACCTGGAGGAAAGACATTGGAATTAATGAAATGATTTCAAACCCTTCAGAGTTCCCAACGCCGCCACAACTGGCAGCAGAGCGAGAGAGAGTTCTCTGCACATCAATAAGGTAGGGTCACTATCCTACGTTTTGACTCATGAGTAAAAAGCGAGTCTGATATTCTAGACTACTAGAAATGGAATACCATCTCTACATTAAAAACATCTCATTAAGGGACGCTTTCCCGGACACAGATTAACGCTGGCCCTGGACCAAAAAGCATACATTTAAATAGCTTTTTAGTCCGGGACTAGGCTTAATCTGTGTCTGAGAAACCAGCCCTGAAAGCAGCTTCAGTCTGTATCACAATGAATCGGTGTCAAAGTGTTTGTTTTGACGTCACCTCTCGAAGAGACCCAACAGGATAAAAACAGACATGGATTCAGAAAGAGAGGTGCTCTGTCAACAACACTGTGTCAGCTGGAAGAGCAGCATCTATCTGAGCACAACTCACTCAGATCACCCACTCAGGATACTGTATTATCGCCCACTGTCTGGTATGTGTTTAATATCACTGCGGTTGGAGCATTTAGTATCTCTAGTTGAGGAACAAGTTTACTGTAGATCAGAAGCCTGTAATGCTGTGGACATACTATAGTCATGGCAAATCAGTTTAGCTTTGTCTCTTAATTCATTTTGGTGCATGACTTTCCTCTATATTTTATGCAATTTGCTAATGAATTCAGGTAAAGTGTGGTCATTGTTTAAAAAAAAAATACAAAAAAAAAAAATCACAGTATCCTGAATTAACAGAGGGTAAATATATCACCAGCTTGCCTAATAAAGTGATTAGTCTGGAAATAAATTGTGTTCCTTCCAAATATGACAAGTTAAGGTCGCTACAATGCTCTTTGCCCAGAATCCCAATGTAATATGTCTTACCACAACCTTCCAGTGCTCCCTTTTCCCATTCAACAGGAATACTGATACATCATGGAAGACTTTAAACCACTAGGTGTCAGTATGATGTTCAACATGCAGCCAGCTGTGTTGCAGTATGTGATCTGGAGGCAAGCTGCTGGGCTGTACAACACAAACCATTGATTTTCTATATCACATTAATTCTCATTCATTTCCAATGGATTGGATTCGTTTTGATCTTCACCCATTTTCTGAGTGTGCCACATTAAATCCTGCAAATGGGTGTTTTGTACATATCCTTCACACAACAGGTACAGTGCATTCGGAAGGTATTCAGACCCCTTGACTTTTTCCCCATTTTGTTACGTTACAGCCTTATTCTAAAATGGCTGAAATAACTGTTTTCCCCTCATCAATCTACACACAATACCCCATAATGAAAACAGGTTTTTACAAATGTTAGCAAATTTATATATTATTTAAATAAGTATTCAGACCCTTTGCTATGAGACTCGAAATTGAGCTCAGGTGCATCCTGTTTCCATTGAGCAATGAGATGTTTCTACAACTTGGAGTCAACCTGTGGTAAATTCAATTGATTGGACATGATTATCTATATGTCTATATAAGCTCCCACAGATGACAGTGCAAGTCAGAGAAAAAAAAACAAGCCACGAGGTCAAAGGAATTGTCCGTAGAGCTCTGAAACAAGATTGTGTCAAGGTTCAGATCTGGAGAAGGGTACCAAAACATTTCTGCAGCATTGAAGGTCCCCAAGAACACAGAGGCCTCCATCATTCTTAAATGGAAGAAGTTTGGAATCACCAAGACTCTTCCTAGCTTCCTAGAGCTGGCTGCCCGGCCAAATGGAGCAATCGGGGGAGAAGGGCCTTGGTCAGGGAGGTGACCAAGAACCTGATGGTCACTCTGACAGAGCTCCAGAGGCCCTCTGTGGAGATTTGATAACCTTCCAGAAGGACAACCATCTCTGCAGTATTCCATCAATCAGGCCATTATTGTAGAGCCCAGACTTGAACCCAATTTAACATCTCTGGAGAGACCTGAAAATAGCTGTGCAGAGGGGCTCCCCATCCAACCTGACAGAGCTTGAGAAGATCTGCAGAGAAGAATGGGAGAAACTCCCCAAATACAGTTGTGCAAAACTTGTAGCATCATACCCAAGAAGACTCGAGGCTGTAATCGCTGCCAAAGGTGCATCAACAAAGTACTGAATAAAGGGTCTGACTAAATGTAAATGTGATATCAGGTTTTTAATAAATTTGCAGAACAATTCTAAAAACCTGGTATTGCTTTGTCATTATGGGGTAAAGGTATTGTGTCGATTGAGGGAGGCAATTTAATCAATTTTAGAATAAGGCTGTAACGTAATATGTGGAAAAAGTCAAAGGATTTGAATACCTTCCGAATGCACTGTATGCACAGAACAACATTAAATAACTGTAAGCCACACTCATTACAGAGAACAGTTCTCTGAATGCAGAACTAGTGAGCCGTACAGACATTACAACTGCAGGCAGGCTGACTTTCTAGAGATAGATTTCCTAGTAAACAGCTCTACATTTGCAGCAGCAGCAGTCAGTGACTCAGAGGATTACTCCCAAACCCCTGCAGCTATTTGCATAATGCCACCAATAGCTTAATGATGCGATTACATGCCATTTACCCAGCACCCTGAATGTAATCTTCCGATTCCAAATATTTGTTCACAGTAGGAACCATCTGTATCAAAGGAATAAGACACTGTTGCATCTACAACACAATCAAGCTCAGTAGTCCATAGAGCTTGCTTGCGTGCGTGCGTGCGTGCGTGCGTACGTGCTAGTGTATGCATTCGTGTGTACCTGCTCTACATGCTTTCACTCATCCACTTTCAAAATTTGCTCTAGAACTGTTTCCCCACTCAACTGCACACATTTTTTGTTGTAGGAGCCTGACTGAGTCAACCTTGAATCTAGATCCACTGATTCAATCTAGTTCTGTTTTCTAAGTAAGCTATCATTTTTCTTTATAAAGTACTGCTACTGTATAATTAAGAAAAGGCCAGAGGGAGTGTGGTATATGGCCAATATACCACGGTTAAGGGCTGTTCTTTAACACGACACAACGCAGAGTGCCTGGATACAGACCTTAGCCGTGGTATTTTGGCCATGTATCAAACCCCAGATGTGCCTTATTGCTATTATAAAACGCGATATCAACAAAAATAAAGCAGTAAAAAAAAATGTTTCGTCATACCCGTGGTATATGGTTTGATATACCATGGCTGTCAGCCAATAAGCATTCAGGGCTCTAACCACCCAGTTTATAATACAGTTTAGAGTATAAAAATAGTATTTACTTATGCCTTTGGACATATCTGGCAGTGCACTGTGAAAGCTGTGTTCATTCATGCATCATCTAGTACGTATAATATTACCCAGGTTACTGAATTGGTTAGTGAAAAAACAGAACTCAATGAGAAAGAGCAAGATAATTGAATAATGGCACAAAATCACAACTGAAAATAGCTTGGATGGAACTTTACAAATCCTGCTGTATTGGGGAAAGGGATAACAGTATGCTAGCTTTCCAGTATGATTGGAATTGCCTAGTCTCACAAACCTCTATACAATGGGACAGTTGTTGGTTGAAAAGTGTGAATGAAAACCACCCTGCACTCTGCCAATTCAGGAACTGAATCAAACCTTGTGGCAAAAAGAGATTGAATCTCGACCCTGGGATTTTTCTCATTAGATTGGACCCCAGAGTACTAAGAGTCTGTGATGCACAGTGGGTACATGCATGGCTGCACAGATGATGTGGGATACAACATGGCAGAGGGAATACCAAACACATCCTTGGCTTGCATCTTACGCAACCACTCAATGCCTAGACTGCGCAGTTAAAAATGTGGGTGGCATGTACATCAAGCATTAATCACTACCATCAAAGCCTTTACGAAACGCGCTGGATAAGTCGAGGAGAAATAGAGATGGCGTCATGGAGAGAATAATGAGAGGCAAGGACAGAGCTCCCTGAATGAACAGTGACACAAGTGGATTGGAAATGTAAGGCTTGCCTTTGACCACAGTGGGTTGGAGGTGAACACATGAAATGACAGATAATTTACTGGCAGTCAATCAATTTGTCATCAAGGGGAACAGAGACCAAGGTATTTTGAAAAATAACTACATGAAGTATATGTTGTTATAAAACCAGTGGAAGTAGGCCAATGCATGGAGAGCTAGAACTAACCTGAGGGGAAATCTGACTTTTTCCCAACTGTCAGAACATAACTCTCCCCAGAATGGGAATAAAGCACAAAATAGGATCCCAGAAGTGAATTACCTCTGGGAATTATCGTATCACCAGAGTTTGTATCAGCACCACTTTTTTAAGGTGATAAATGTTTCTCCCTGCTTTCACTAGTCCCACTGACCACCATTATCACGCTCTCCAGAAGTATTGCTATGAGAAAAATGACCACGACTGAAGTGAGGATGGGAGAGAGAGCAAGGGATAGATTCGACTAGTTAAGTGCAGAATTATTTCAAATCAGAACATTCGATTGATTCTTTCCACCTTTTGAAAATGATCTCCCTTTTCAAATAGCATGCAGACATAGTTACATCGAACAGCTCAAATAAAATTTCTCAACATGGAAACCAATCATGCTGATATCTTCACCCTTCAAGAGTCCAATCATTGATGATACAGTATCAAACCAGAACACACCCCCTTGGAGCCCTGTTGGCTTTGAGAAATGAAGGAACACTGCATTGACGTCTGGATGGCCAAAACTCAAGAGATGACGATGAATTGTCAAGAGATGGGTTGATGTTTGGCCAGGCCAATAGCTTCTCAGCCTAACTACAGTGAGTCAGAACAAAGGGATCTCCAGACAGACAGGGTCTACAGGGAATGTCTAGACTCTAAAGAGACCCAGATAGACAGAGCCTCCCCATTTGCCCCTGAGCACTTATAATGTATTTACATTCCAGACATCATAAAAAAAGTTTGAACACCTGAGGGGGTCAACTGATATAGCGTGGAAGAAACACTGAAACAAAACACTCCTTATGGCATACTAAATGTAGTCAAAGTCAAATGGCTGCATTTACAGTACTAGTACTAGAATTGTTGAATGTGCATTAGCAAGAATCCCTGTGGCCATCATGTAGGCTACTTTTAGGCAACACCACCATCTGTTGGTGGGGGGAGCATGTAAAGGGGACAGAATAATTTGATAACAAAGTTAAACTATTTAGATTTATAGTAAGCATTTAAATTCTAGTTTGTCTGGATACTTCAATATCTTGCAGTACAATCTGCATGACTTGAACCTGAATGACTAGTGATTTTTTTAATGTATACACTCACAGAAGATGGGTTCTTTGAAAGAGAAGAAAAAAAAACAAATGTCACAAGGTAAGAAAATGCGTATATATTTATTCACAAAACATCCTACTTCACTATACATGAACTTGAAATAATAGTCAACGTCATCTGAATTCCTATGTCGAGCGCTCATTCGTTTAAACACTTTACAACATACTTTATCTTAGGGAGCAGAGAAAAAGCACCTCTGAAAAGATGTGTGGTGTAACATGACCCTCCAAACAAATGGTATATATGAAACTGTACAGGGGCTTTCTCTACAACTTGAAAGGGTTCTAAAGAGATGAAAAGCATTCTTCAAATATCAACAATTCTCAAATAAGAGATTGTTCAAACCGAGGCAGTAGGAAATCTTCCTAAACATATGGGCACAACCAACACCGTATACGGAGTACCACTGACAAAGAAATGTGCATTAATATTATTTCAATTAGACATTTCATGGAAATAGAATGTCAAAAGTGGAAGATAAAAGTATTATATACATTGAGGTAAATTATAATGATAAAACATTAAAAACATTGGTGTGCCGAGAGGAGGTATCGTTTCCTTTTCTTTTTTTTGGATTGTGTTTCAATCAAACCTTGTTTCATTTCCGTTTCAGCAGAACATGTGCTGGACTTTGAACATGGTTCCATATAATATAACAGAAGTCAAACATAGGCACTGGGAGAAATAAGAAGGCTTTCTTCTGCTGGAGCCAGTACGTAATAGCACATACTGCAGCTACTTTACAGCTACTGTGCAATATGTGATATAAATGACCAGGGAATCTTCATATTATCCCTCAAATACTGTACGTTTCAGAATGGTTTGCTTACCAGAAGCATATTTTTATTTTATTTGATTCTGTTTCACAATCTGTACTACACAGCAGAGCTTAATATGAATTTCCAATTTTGTGGTTGCATTAGAAGCCCACTACTAAACATGTATTCTTCGCTGCCTGCCTCACTGGTCTTTTTCTCCTTCTGCTAATCAGAGCATCTCATTCAGTACATACCGCCACAGGGCTCTTCTCCTTTAGCAAATGAGTGCTTGAGTTCAGGTCAGTGAAAGGTGACGACCGTAATCATGTATGTGTAATGATGGCTACATACTGGATTACTGGTAATTGGGGGATTCAATTCCACTCACTGAAAATAATGGGGAGTGCTTCAGAAAGTATTCATACCCCTTGGCTTATTCCACATTTTGATGTTACAGTCCGAATTCAAAATAAGCACTTTGTTTTTTCTCACCTCCCTGACCAATGTAATCCATTTTGAATGCAGGCTGTAACACAAAATATGGAATAAGGTATTAATACTTTCTGAAGGTACTCTACACACAGATACAAGACACAGTACAATTCACAGCACATTTATAGATTACAGAACAATTGGGAAAGGAAATATCAAAATGTAGAACAGTTTTGAAACTGGGAGGGGGCAAATGCAAGGTTCCTGGTAAAAGCTAGACTAGCAGATAGTGATCATAGTTAGTGGAGTCCTTGCTGGTAGGGAGTCAGAGGCTGTTTATGTTGCCAAGATAAATACCTGGATGTTTCTATGAGAGTCAGAAAAGTAAAAGGCTGCTGATGAGACAGAGGAATGACGTAGAAAATAAAATTGTTGGATGAGTCATGACAACAGTTGCATTTCTTGTTCCACTGTAAAATAATATTTTTTTGGTTTAACATACACTGTATATCGTAGCAGCAATATCCTTCACCTCAAGTCTGACGAATGTGAAAAAACCCCACGTTGTTTTTCCATCCACAACTGTTCTGTAATGACCAGTTGACCAATTATACATTCCATGCATGGCACAATAGTTCAAGGGCGTTTTGATTTGGTTTAAGCAGGTTGATGTAAACTTGCTAAAAGACAAAAACAAATAACACAGTAGCAGATATGAATACAGCATGTACCTCTGGTTTTGCAAAAAAAAAGAAAAGAAGAGAACCCTACAGTTCAAATCTAAATGCCATGGCACTTGACAAGCGTTCATCTGACCTCTGCTC
Source organism: Oncorhynchus tshawytscha (assembly GCF_018296145.1). Taxonomy (NCBI): domain Eukaryota; kingdom Metazoa; phylum Chordata; class Actinopteri; order Salmoniformes; family Salmonidae; genus Oncorhynchus; species Oncorhynchus tshawytscha. Next base: position 20,384,573 of record NC_056456.1, on the reverse strand, counting down.
ACAGTACTTCATAGTCGATTCTATTAGTGTAGATTATATTTTTTAAATGTAATTATGCAGCAATGCTCAGAAGTGCACTTATTGCTACTAAAGAGATATGAAACAATGTCTACCTCAGATGACCTACAGCATTTCCTTGGCTCGCTTAATTATCCTTTCTGTGTTCTGTCCTACTGGAAAATAACAAGGGATGTCACATGATCACATCTGTATGTTTAGCAGCATAATGAATCTCCAACTAGTGAAGTAAAATGTTCTGTCTTTCATTCATGCAACAAATGAAAGATAGACTACAGGACCTGTATAGGTCTCATGGGGCCTTCTCACTATAAAGGTAGAGCTGTCCACAAATCTAAGATATCCAAATGTACATTCTTGTTTGAAATGTTATGCCCCTAGATGTGAAAACTCATTTACATAAAAGCAATACAAATATACAGAAAATAGTGTATATAATGCAGCTCCGGCAATGCTTTCCCTTAAGACCGTCCAGGTTTGATTCCTACTGAGAAGATTGAAAGGTAAACTGGTATCACGGTGTTGCTTAATTGTATTCATTAGTGCACATCGTAGCACTACTCAGTGGAATACACAAACAAGAAGGTCTTATTGGATAAGTCCAGGTAATCCGTTTGGTGCCTAATGAATTTGACCCGGACTTCCACTGCATTTCTTCCTATGGCAGTGGGAGGACCCATTCCTTCGGAGAACCTCCTTGATTCAGAGCACTTCATGGTTATGGTCGAAAGAATGAAGAGTGCTTTGTATAAAATAGAGGTATACTATACTGAACAAAAAGATAAATGCAACACGTAAGTGTTGGTCGCATGTTTCATGAACTGAAATAAAAGAGCCCCTGCCCAGTCATGTGAAATCCATAGATTAGGGCATAATTAATTTATTTTAAATTGACTGATTTCCTTGTATGAACGGTAACTCAGTAAAATCTTTGAAATTGTTGCATGTTGCGTTATAATTTTGTTCAGTATATCTATCAGCTTAGGTGTACTGTATGTACACATAGAATGCACACCTGTATACACACACACAAAATACATAGGAATAGAGTACAGCATACACACCCACTCCAGAGGAGGCTGGTGGGAGGAGCTATAGGAGGATGGGCTCATTGCAATGGCTGGAATGGAATTAATGGAAAGGAGCCAAACATGGTTTCCATATGTTTGATAGTTAAATTAATTCCGTTCCAGACATTACATTGAGTCTCTTAATAACTCCTCCCACCAGCCTCCTCTGACTGACTCATATTTACACTGTAAGAAATAAATATACAGGTGACAGCCAAAATAAAGGAAACACCAACATAAAAGTGTCTTAATAGGGTGTTGGGCCACAATGAGTCCCAGAACAGCTTCAATGGGCCTTGGCATAGATTTGACAAGTGTCTGGAACTCTATTGGAGTGATGCGACAATATTCTTCCATGAGAAATTCCATCAGTTAGTGGTTTGTTGATGGAGGTGGAAAACTCGGTCTCAGGCGCCGCTCCAGAATCTCCCATAACTGTTCAATTAGGTTGAGATCTGGTCACACACTCACAAACCCTTTAAACCCCCTATGCTCCTTCGAGACCCCTCTTTCAAAGGCAGATCTCTTCTACTAGCCATGGCAGTCAAAATAATGGGCAACTGGGCATTTTTATACATGACCCCAAGCATGATGGGATGTTAATTGGTTAATTAACTCAGGAACCACACCTGTGTTAAAGTACCTGCTTTCAATATACTTTGTATTTACTCAAGTGTTTCCTTTATTTTGTCAGTTACCAGTACATAGCAATGAATAAAATATTGCATATTTCACTGCATATTTGACAAGTCTTGATAAAGGTCATATTCAGTTTTTCTTGACAAAAGTATACACAATTATGGAACTGGCATCTGTAAAATATATGTTAAAAAGGTACAAGATGTTGAATGAAAAAAATAAATGCATATGAGTAACACTCAATCCTGTTTGAATGAAATGCTTAAATAGACACAGACCGCGGTACTTTGAGAAATAACCAGGCAGAGGTATTTGAAAATGTATATTTTCTTTCAATGTAACTAATTTCTTTGATTCTGAATATTTTCTATGGAATTCCTACAGGAGGTCCCAATAAAAGTCAAGTAGTGTCTGTTGGGGGTAAGAAAGGAGGGCTTGTTTGCAACCAGTCAGGCAAACCAACAGGAGGGTCAGGGGGTTGTGTCTCTGCATCCAGAGTCCAGACAGAGTATTATCCAGGTTATCCACTGGAATCAACCCATGTTTTAATGCCATCTTAGAGGAGAGCAAAGAAACAATCTCTCCAATCAGCCTTAAAGGAATGAGTCATAGAAGGGTAAACACACCCACCTGATTGTACCATCACCTCCCCCTTCAGAGAAAGAGGAGGCGTAGGGGAACAGCACACAGATGGGGACCGAGATTCCAGACATTCAGGTGGCGTTGTCTCTAGTTTACATCTTGATGCCTTCCTGCTGGCTGAGCTGGGACAGGGACTTCTTGATGCGCAACGCGGTGAGGCGGGCCGCCCCGTTGGAGTACCAGCACTCCCTCATGATCTTAGCCATCACCCGCAAAACCTGGGGAGGGGACAGAGGCAGGGGAGACGCCGTCAACATCACAGGACAGCAATTTTGTTTTGTTTTGCATGTTGTTGAGCACTGAGATATACATATGGATTGGTCTAGCTGCCCCCACCAATCGTAGAGTAAACACCATGACTGCGGCAATTGCAATGTCACAATGTCATTCTTCAAGTGGAAAAAGTAATGTAATCACTGCTGTTGTGAAAGAACTCGAGAGCAAAAGAGAGAAACAGCAATAGAGAGACGCTACTCATAGACATGGTGTTAAATCTGCAACCGCAGTCTGAAATAAGACTTAAACCCCTGGTCTGCATCCCAGCAAAGACAATGGAGACACAGAGGAGCGCCAGCGTTCTGACCTTGAAAAGGCTGGTCAGACTTGCAACATCCAGGCCACAGGTCTGAATACCAAACCATTGCATCCCAATTCCTCAATCTCACGAGGGCCCCCGAAGGGCTTTGTCAGTGAGTCTCGTGTTGAATGCAGGGTTGTATTGAGCAGTATGCTCTCTGGCAGATCGGACAGTGAAGACAGACAGGATGTTCTGCTGGTCGCCTCTTAGAAGCTTTTATTTTCAATATTAGGTGCATTATGCATTTGACCTAACTGATTTGAACAGAACACTTTTCATATTCTCAGACAATGAATAGGTCCACTGAACCAAACAATACTTAAATTGGAAAAAATGCCCTTTTTTTTTGGGGGGGGGACAATTAAAGGCATTAATTAAGATTTTGTACAAGGTGCAGGACATATTGGCTAATAGAATTTGTACAGAAAATAACAAACAGGGCCTTGACATAAAGATGTAGATAAATCAAATATATTCTCAGTAGCAAATAAACTATTCAGGTAAGAACTCTTTGCCTATAACATTTGTATCTTAAAGCATAATTGAGAAATAATTAATCAAAGTAATTTTAGACTCCATAATGTTTAATCTGTAGGTGCTACAAAGTGAAAATTGGTGTAATGAAGCTTTATCGCCTGCTCTGTAATATGAGTAGTATTGATTTCAAGAACAATTTTCTAACATTAATTTATGAATATTGAAAAATAACAATGAATATTGAAAATATACTGTTGAACATGGTATACTTTACATACATATTCAAGTTCCAACGTGGGACCTCAAAAGTTATGGCCCATTTTATACTGAGAAGTTGGCATAGTAAGCGATGAGACCAATAACAGCCTTCCTTTTACTTGTATCCAATGTGACCCCCCCCCAAAAAAAAATTGCTGAGCTCAAACTTGAACGTTGTGAAAATTCTGTGCAACTTCCAGCTCGCGTTTACTGTGAACACTGAGGCTGTACCCGCTTTAAGTTTTAACAGTGATAATGTAGGTTACTGTGGCTATTTAATCATAATGTAGGCCTACTAGTGGCCTATAAACAATGGAGAAAATGCATCATAACATTTTAACATGGAAATAGCTGTTCTATCATTCAGCCTACAGTAGCAGCCAATGTGTGGTGTTCAAAGTAGGCCTACATTCCATGAGACTTTTGGACAAAAAACATGCAAGGCTTGACATTAACCCGTTTGTTTATCCACTTGCCCTTCAGACAAGGAGCTGACTGAAAATGTTGTGGTGTTTGATGCAAGAAACCACTTTACAAAATAAAATGCATTATTATTCCCATACCATTATTACAGAGAATAAGACACATTATGCTACAGTCTGTCTATTGGCTACTTAGCTTATTCGAGCCTGTCTCAAAATAAAACACTGGAAATTTAAGACAAAAAAAGCATTTTACCTGACTCGCTTTTCAAAGATGGCTATACATCTATACGTTTTCTGCTCTTGTAGGAAGCAATCACTCCCCTAATGATAACTACAAATTATGTCTAACTAGGCAAATTTACATTTACATTTGACTAATAACTCACTAACTAGCAAAGGATATGAACAAAATGTGCACACGTGGCCACATGCAGCTCTCGTTTTAATCTCAAAACAAGTATATCAATTTACAACCGCTCATGCTGAAAACACTGTCCAGTTCAAAGTAAATGACACAGATACATATACAGTTGAAGTCAGAAGTTTACATACACCTTAGCCAAATACATTTAAACTCAGTGTTTCACAATTTCTGACATTTAATCCTAGTAAAAATTCCCTGTTTTAGGTCAGTTAGGATTACCACTTTTTTAAAGAATGTGAAATGTCAGAATAATAGTTGAGAGAATTATGTATTTCAGCTTTTCTTTCTTTCATCACATTCCCAGTGGGTCAGAAGTTTACATACACTCAATTAGTATTTGGTAGCATTGCCTTTAAATTGTTTAACTTGGGAAAAATGTTTTGGGTAGCCATCCACAAGCTTCCCACAATAAGTTGGGTGAATTTTGGTCCATTCCTCCTGACAGAGCTGGTGTAACTGAGTCAGGTTTGTAGGCCTCCTTGCTCACACATGCTTTTTCCAGTTCTGCCCACAAATTTTCTATAGGATTGAGGTCAGGGCTTTGTGATGGCCACTCCAATACCTTGACTTTTAAGCCATTTTGCCACAACTTTGGAAGTATGCTTGGGGTCATTGTCCCTTTTTTATGGCGGTTTTGGAGCAGTGCTTGCTGATCGGCCCTTCAGGTTATGTCGATATAGGACTCGTTTTACTCTGGATATAGATAATTTTGTACCCGTTTCCTCCAGAATCTTTACAAGATCCTTTGCTGTTGTACTGGGATTGATTTTCACTTTTCGCACCAAAGTACGTTAATCTCTAAGAGACAGAACGCATCTCCTTCCTGAGCGGTATGACGGCTGCGTAGTCCCATGGTATTTATACTTTCGTACTATTGTTTGTACAGATGAACGTGGTACCTTCAGGCATTTGGAAATTGCTCCCAAGGATGAACCAGACTTGTGGAGGTCTACCATTTTTTTCTGAGCTCTTGGCTGATTTCTTTTGATTTTCCCATGATGTCAAGCAAGGAGGCACTGAGTTTGAAGGTAGGCTTTGAAATATATCCACAGGTACACCTCCAATTGACTGAAATTATGTCAATTAGCCTATCAGAAGCTTCTAACGCAATGACATCCTTTTCTGGAATTTTCAAAGCTGTTTAAAGGAACAGTCAAGTTCGTGTATGTAAACGTCTGACCCACTGGAATTGTAATACAGTGAATTATACGTGAAATAATCTGTCTGTAAACAATTTTTGGAAACATTACTTGTGTCATGCACAAAGTAGATGTCCTAACCGACTTGCCAAAACTATAGTTTGTTCACAAGAAATTTGTGGAGTGGTTGAAAAACGAGTTTATGACTCCAACCTAAGTGTATGTAAACTTCCAACTTCAAAGGTATGGCAATGGTCTATTTGCATATAGGCAGGGTAGCCTAGTGGTTAGAGCGTTGGACTAGTAACCGGAAGGTTGCAAGTTCAAACCCCCGAGCTGACAAGGTTCTGCCCCTGAACAGGCATTTAACCCACTGTTCCTAGGGTTCCATCATTGAAAATAAGAATTTGTTTTTAACTGACTTGCCTAGTTAAATAAAGGTAAAATAAAAAATTATTGCAGCTTTGATTGTTTATGCCGCACCGGTCTGTGAGCCGTGTCAATGCAATAGAATCCTACTCCGATGCATTCTGCCTACAACAATATCTCTTGCATAGTTTGTTTTGGTATGTTGCATTATAAGTGGCTCATATTGCGTTGATTAGATCACAATTGCCAAAGTAAAGGAAAAGTTGAGTGTTAACAGGAAAATTGTAGGGCAGTTTGACTCAAAACACAAGCCAAGCTCTATCGCTTACATTTAAAAAAATTTTTTTTTTTAAACATGACTTATAACATACCTTATGCAACATTAACCAATTAAACTCGAGCCGCACCACATTATTTCTGCCACATGCACAAATTCATGTTGTTACTCCTATGAACAGAAAAAGTGAAATATTCCTTGATATTAAAAAAGACCCAAGCTGCTAATAACAACAACAACGCAAGCCTATAGATACACGTTCCTAGTCATTCATTACAGCTGCAGTGCTTGTTGTAGTGCTGAGTGGAAATAGGAAGAACGCACATTTTAGAATTATAAAAGTGTTGAATACAAAGTGTTGATAGTGCTGAGTAAGAACTTACACCTGAACTCACTCATAACAGCATATCTTTGCTGTATTTGTTGACAGAGTTTCTCTAGTCATGGTTTTAAATGTTTTGAAATCTCACCGTATCAACTTAGTTGTAGCTAACGGTCATTTCGGGCCATCGGTTTGGCCAGTGGTAGGCCTATAGTGCACTTTATTTTCTCTTTGGGCCTGCCGGAAAGGCCAAGTTCGTTCCTTCAGACAATGGTTCAAAATGGCAACAGTTCGCCTACCTGGTGCGCAGGGCAGCTGAATTGGGTGCACCCACTGCCAACAGCGCGAGACAAGGGCTGTTACGGTGACCGTATTACCGCCACACCGGCTGTCATGAGTCATGACTGGCAGTCAAATTCCATGTGAATTCCGCTTAGTCACGGTAATTAGGCTTCTCCAAGCTCTGATGCTGCGGATGGTCATTAGTAGCCTGCCAAACTTGCTACCAGGACTCAGCGTTCTATTGTCCCTCTAATCACTCTGACATCACTGCAAATATAATCAAAAATCGAATCAAACACTTCATGAGAGCCCATGAGCTCATGTTGCGCAACATATCTATAGGCTATGCAATTGCATGAGAAAACAGAGTTGAAGAGGAAGATCCCATCAGATTTCTATAGGCTAGGCCTACTATATTGATTTCTCAACTTCCCTAATATTAAGCACATTGCTTATCTTTACAACAGGAGTATAGCCTACCTGGCTGGCATGAAAATAAGCCACGGGAAAAACAGGCTCCATTCGCTATTTAAGTACATAGAGGACATGTTTTGTTTTTTTGCCTCTGTTCTGAGACAGGTGTATAACAATGGCCCATTCTAAAACTCTAACACATATTATTTACTATATGTAAAGACAAAATGTAAATTAAGAATATTCTGAAGGGTGACAATATTAGCCTATCACTTGTGAATAATGTATTATCACGTGTGAACAATGCCCAGCTTGTGCAGTAAGGCAAGAAACGGCACGTGTTTTTTTGCGACTTTTTCTAAATCATAGTCGCACACCTCATGAAGCCTAGCACATAGACCTATATGTTTTGATAAGGTATGTATCACAACTAACGTGGCCAAATAACGTCTTAAAATTAAGCTTTATAACCGGTGTAGAACCTAACTGGCATACATAGGCTGTGTGTGAGTTCCATGTTTGGGGAAGATCATTTTCACCATAAAAATGCATGGATTACTATAAACATATGCAGTATGCTATCGTATTCAATGATGACTTCCACTTCTGAGTTAAAGCTGAATTCTTTGGTCCAATCCAAGATCCACAAACTGTATTGCAGGTAGGGCATATGCAGTCTGTTGACAGAGGCAGGCATGGTTGTATGTCTCCTGAGCTGTTTTTGCTGTCTCTGTGCTCCTCTCCTCCTTCCACCCCTGTACACCACTCTGCCAGAGCTGGTGCCAGGTGGAATGGTTGGCAGCAGCATTCTCTAGGTCTGTGGGTTTGATGTTGCACTTCTTCAGCTGGTCCTTGTAGCGCTTCATCTGCCCTCATACAGACCGCCGGCCAAGATGTAGCTGGCCATACATGATCTTCCATGGCAAGCGCTGTGGAGACATTCTAATGACATGCCAAAAGCCAGCGCAGTTGGTGTTGGGTGACCATGGCCTCCATACTCTTGCAGTTGGATCTTAGCAAGTATTTCAGTATGGGACACATGGTGGCACAAGGTGAATCCCAGGATGCGCTGCAGGCATCTTATGTGGAATCGCTCGAGCTGCTTGTTGTGGCGACTGTAATTGACCCAGGCTTCACAGCTGTAAAGAAGTATGGTGATGCAGACGGCGACTAGTGTGGAGGTGGAGATCCCTGTTTTGGAAGACCCTGCATCTGAGTTTCCTGATGCTTGATCTTATTTTGAATTGAGGTCGATGATGCAGTCCTCCGAGAGTATGCTGCAGATATATGAAGGACGGAACAATTGCCAGTGATGTGTGTTCAATGGTGAAGACAGGCATGGTGGGTGGAGGGCTTGATCTCCATTGGCAGACCACCTGTTGTGGTGGTGTTGATAGACAGTCCCATCCTGCTAGACCCTCACAGCCCCTACAAGGACGGACTGAAGGGCTTTCAGAGTGTGGGCCACAAGAGCACAGTCATCAGCATACTGCAGCTCAAGAACCTGCTCCATCAAAATGTTGGTGTTTGCTTGGAGCCTCCTGAAGTTCACCGTAACACTGTTGCTGTCTTCAAGCTCTTTGTGGAAAAGCTGGGTGACATATAGGAGGAATATGTTAAATAGTACCGGTGCCAGCACACACCCCTGCCTCACACCGATGCTTACTCCAAAGGGCATTGACTCTTGCCCTCCTATGGCCACCCGAGCCATCAAACCATCATGGAACTGGCAAAGGACGTTGACAAATTTGTCTGGACAGCCACATTTGAGTAGAATGCCCCATAGTAGTTCCCTGCTCACAGTGTTGAAGGCCTTGGAAAGGTCGACGAAGGCCATGAAATTGTCCGGATGTTCAAGGCACTTCTCCTGGAATTGCCATACTGTGAATATCATGTTGACCGTACTCCTGTCGTTTCTGAAACCGCATCACCTTGGACAGGACCTTGCCGGCAACAGCCAGAAGGGGTATCCCCTGACTGTTGTCGCAGATGGAATTGTCACCAATTGTTCTTATAGATGGTGACAATGTTTGCATCCCGCCGCTGTTGGGGGACGATCTCCCCATCCCAAACCTCAGTGATGTGCTGGTGGAGTGTTCTGGTGCAGAAATAACCTCCATTTGTAAGTAGCTCTGCCAGGATGCTGTCAGCACCAGGAGTCTTGTTTTTCTTGGGTGAAGAGATAGCTGTTAACACCTCCTTGAAATTTGGAAAATGGTTGAGGTCTTGAATGGGTGGACAGACAGGCAGTTCTTTCAGGATGGAGTGGTCTGTAGGAGAGTGCTGATTGAGTAGTGCTTAAAAGTGGTCAGCCCACCTCATCAGGATCTGGTTTTGGTCCTTCAAGAGAGTCAGACCATCAGCTGTTTTCATGGTGGTGATTGAGCGACTTCTAGTGCCATAGATATCTTTAGTTGAGTTGTAGAAATTGTGCATGTTGTTTTTGTCTGCATAAAGGTAGATTTCCTGTGCCTTATTCTTCCACCATTCATTTTTTTCAGAGTGTGCACGATTGTTTGCGCAATGCATGCCATTGCTTGTGAAGGGTAGCAGATGTGGGACTGTTGAGAATAGCCCTGTATGCTTTATGCATATTATCCAGTAAGGCTGTGATGGTGTCAGAGGCTGGGTAGAAGGCTGTTCTTAATTGCCAGTCCCACACCGTGCTTATGTTGTCCACCCGGAGGGTAACCTTTCCAGAAGGTGTAACGTTCTCCCTCTTATTTCTGGGAACCTTCATCCGGGAACTTGGTCTCACTCAGGGCAGCAATGTCAATGTTGTAGCGCCACAGTTATGCAGCAATCAAAGCTGTTCTCCGATGGGGTCTATTGCTATTATCGTCAGTGTCCAAAAGAGTTCCGATGTTCTTTCTCGCTAGTTTCAGGGGAATTATTTTCTTTAGCATTTTTCGACTGCTGAGTGGAACTCCCGATAGGTGCGGCAGTCTATCCAGGATGGAGTGAGTGGGCAATTTTTAGGCCACCTTTTCTAGGCCTCTCCCCAGCTGGGGTGAGCAGTGTGGCTCCTAAACAGGGCTGCTCAGTCACACAGGGGTCTGCCGAGAGCAGCTGCCACTCAAGTCACAGCTGCTGGCGACCATAATAGCCCTGTGCGGCTGCCACTGATTAAGGGCTCCCGGTGCATTCACTCCTGCCCCCGTCACCAGACACCCCAACTTTGCCAGACTTTAGTCCGGTTTCCGGTTGATGGCTTCACCGAGGCCAGAAGTGGATACCTGCGCAAAGGAAGTTATTTAAAGTGCCGCTAAGGGTGCACAATCCCCAACAGCACTACTTCACTGTAGGAAGGTGAAATTCCAGTGGCAAGGGGGAAACCCAGGACGACCAGTATCTTCCATAGCTGCCCGAGCCCCAGTCTGTCAGCGTCCGCCTATCACGCACCGCCAGCACGCTGCTTTTCTCTCAGAGTGTTCTCCCCTAGCCTTTGTCGTACCAGATGCGGGACAGTGGTTGATAGCTGCAAGGACATGTCCGCAAAGAGGTGGGCCTGTACAGATGCATCTCTGGGGCCCACTGCTGCTCCGAGATCCCCTGCCAGTTAGCCTGGAGTTTCAAGACAACCAGTAAACGTGTGCCGCCGAGAGGAGGCCCGACAGGAGTCTTGGTCATGGAGAGGCTTTGTACCAACAAGGGGAGACTTGTGCATGAAGCTGCTCCCCAATTCACTACAAGGGCTAGCAGGCGACAGCGAGCTGTAAGCGAGAGTATGTAAGCACATGGTAAGGGGGCATGCAACTAACCTCTACCTAGGCACTACTGCACTAGATGCATCACATGCACGCTGCGGTTGCCTGCCCCAAAAAAAAACGGAATTAACATAGATTGTGCCATTATACAATACATAGGCTACTGCATATATGCATGGCAAAAAAACATAAATCAAAACTGATTTAAGATGTCTTTGATACATAATTAATTGGTCTGGCCTGAGTGTGTACTGTTCTTATGCATCCTGGATGGACTGGTTACCTTATGCTACGCTTCAAAATGTATATCCATGAGTCTGGGAGTGAACGTATAGCCCTAGGCGATGCTGTTGGTTCATTGATTGTGCAGGGCATATTACAGTTAGCCTACAATTAGTGAATTTGTATTTGATTTTGAATAGCCTGGTTATAGGGAATTTTTATATTTTCATAATTAATTGGGTGACACATTACCTTTAGCTATACAGCATATCTCACTACCATGCGTTTCCATCTCCTCCTCTCTCTCCTTTATTCCATTCTCAAGCGTGAAGACAGGCTGTCAACAGTTTAGTGAAATATGTTTAGTTGCGAAACGTTACTAATCGATGTACCCGAACAGATTTCACTTGGTTTCCCAAATTAAGCACTGGGTAGCTGCAAGAACAAAATTGGAGAGCCCATGGCATACAGAGTTTGGGTGGAATATCACCTGTCGGGCAGCCAAAGCATACTCATTAAACAGTGGTTGATGCAAGGAGTGAAAAAAAGTGTTCTTGTATTTGAGAATTGAGAATAGTCTGATGGGTGAAAATACAATCACTTGATGAGAAAACAGCTGTGCAGCCTGAGGAAAGAAGAAGCGCAAGCTTTTTTGCTGCTTTATCAAATCATCAATAGCCTAGTCACACCTTGCAGCCCATATACTGTATGTCTTGATTTCTAAGACATTCTATGGTTTGTATCATTCACAACTAAAGATTCCAAATAAATCCAAATCTAGGACCTGTCTCAAGTGTGATTGCTTTTACACAATATAGCCATGTCATACAGTGCATTCGGAAAGTATTCAGACCCCCTTTACTTTTTCCACATTTTGTTACATTGCAGCCTCATTCGAAAATGGATTAAATTACATTTTTTACTCAATCTACACACAATACCCCATAATGACAAAGCGAAAACATTATTTACATAAGTATTCAGAACCTTTGCTATGATAATCGAAATTGAGCTCAGGTGCAACCTGGTTTCCATTGATCCTACTTGAGATGTTTATACAACTTGATTGGAGTCCCAGTGTGGTAAATTCAATTGATTGGACATGATTTGGAAAGGCACACACCTGTCTATGTAAGGTCCCACAGTTGACAGTGCATCTCAGATCAAAAACCAAGGCTTGAGGTCGAAGGAATTGTCCATAGAGCTCCGAAACAGGATTGTGTCGAGGCACAGATCTGGGGAAGGGTACCAAAAAATGTCTGCAGCATTGAACATTCCCAAGAACACAGTGGCCTACATCATTCTTAAATGGAAGAAGTTTGAAACCACCAAGACTCTTCCTAGAGCTGGCCGCCCTTCCAAACTGAGCAATCAGGGGGAAAGGGCCTTTGTCAGGGGGTGACAAAGAACCCAATGGTCACTCTGACAGAGCTCCCGAGTACCACTGTTGAGATGGGAGAATCTTCCAGAAAGACAACCATCTCTGCAGCACTCCACCAATCAGGCCTTTATGGTAGTGTCCATACGGAGCCACTCCTCAGTAAAAAGGCACAGGACAGCCCGTTTGGAATTTGCCAAAAGGCCCCAAAGGACTCAGACCATGAGACAAGATTCTCTGGTCTGATGAAACCAAGATTGCCTGGTTTCCTCCAGTGTCGCGTCTGGAGGAAACCAGGCACCGCTCATCACCTATCCAATACCATCCCTATGGTGAAGCATGGTGGTGGCAGCATCATTCTGTGGGGATGTTTTTCAATGGTAGGGACTGGAGGGCTAGTCAAGATCGAGGGGAATGATGAACGGAGCAAAGTACCAAGAGATCCTTGATGAAAACCTGCTCCAGAGAGTTGAGGACCTCAGACTGGAGCGAAGATTCACCTTCCAACTGGAAAACGACCTTAAGCACACAGCCAAGACAACACAGATGTGGCTTCGGGACAAGTCTCAATGTCCTTGAGCGGCCCAGCCAGAACCTGGGCTTGAACCCGATTGAACATCTCTGGAGAAACCTGAAATAAGCTGTGAAGTGACACTCACCATCCAACCGGACAGAGCTTGAGAGGATCTGCAGAGAAGAATGGGAGAAACTCTCCAAATACAGATGTGCCAAGCTATTAGTGTCATACCAAAGAAGACTCAAGGGTATAATCGCTACCAAAGGTCCATCAAAAAAGTACTGAGTAAAGGGTCAGAATATTTACTATTTTCTACATTGTAGAATAATTTTGAAGACAACACAACTATGAAGTAACACATATAGAATCATGTAGTCATCAAAAAAAGTGTTAGACAAATATATTTTAGATTCTTCAAAGTAACCACCCTTTGCCTTAATGACAGCTTTGAACACTCTTGGCATCCTTTCAACCAGCTTCATGAGGTAGTCATCTGGAAAGCTTTTCCAACAGTCTTGAAGGAGTTCCCACATTTGCTGAGCACTTGTTGGCATCTTAATCTTCTCTCTGAGGTCCAACTCATCCCAAAACATCTCAATTGGGTTGATGTCAGGTGATTGTGGAGGCCAGGTCATCTGTTACAGCACCCCATCACTCAAATAACCCTTACACAGCCTGGAGGTGTTTTGGGTCATTGCCCTGTTGAAAAACAAATGATAATCCCACTAAACACAAACCAGATAGGATGGTTTATCACGGCAGATTATGTGATAGCCATGCTGGTTAAGTGTGCCTTGAATTCTAAATAAATCACTGACAGCGTCACCAGCAAAGCATCTGTAAGAATATTTTAAGACATAACGCAGAGGACTAAAAGGTCAAGAGGGAATTAATGATCAATGGAAACAGTTGTTTTTCTGCAATAGGGAATGAATGATTAATGGGTTAGAGACATGGGAGGAATTTCAGTCCGGGACTCATAGCTACATGTGGCAAGTTCTCATTGGTCCAAATTGTCTATACATTCAGCCTGAAACGGGATACATTGGCCAGATATTATTGCCAGGAATTCAAATTGGTCAACCACAGGCCAGGGTTGGGGGTTATAAATTACATTCTGCCCCTTTGTTCTGTGGAGAATCAGTGAGGACAGGGAAGAATGACCATCTACTTCCCAGCATAACAACTATGATTTGTTCTCTTTGAATAAAGCTATTTTTCTCCCCCTGATTTGCTTTGGGGTCTGTTATTGATGAATAACATCAACTGATAACACATCCCCACACCATCACACCTCCTTCTCCATGCTTCACTGTGGGAACCACACATACGGAGGTCATCAGTTCACCTACTCTGCATCTCACAAAGACAAGGTGGTTGGAAACTCTGAACAGCTGATACTTTTTCCAACCTACACTCGGAAGTTTTAAATGATGCATTCAATACAGACAAGAAAAATATAATGTTATTAGTTTAAGCACACCGTCTATAAAAATAAAATAATAGATTTATTGTGGTGTATATTTAATGATTTAGACTTTTTTTTAAATAGCGATGTTCCAAAGGCACGCATCAGCGGCTTGTATGTGTCGAGGCCTGGAGATGCGTGTTTGTTATTTAATGGTCAATTACCGGGAGACCGGCAGACTTTTGCATGACAAAATTTCATGACTGCTACAGCCACACCTGAGACAAAAAAAAAAATAGTAACACAAGTCTTTATCGTTGGGTTTTTTACAGGAATGTTTGGCGATCGACTAGGAATGCCTTGAAGATAAACTGGTTGGTGACCACTGCTCTAGAAAGTCGAGTGAAGTTCAGTGTAATGATTCTCCCAGGGGCTGATATATTTCTGCGAGGCAATCCCGGGGAGCTGCGCGGCAG
This sequence comes from Oncorhynchus tshawytscha, assembly GCF_018296145.1. Classification (NCBI taxonomy): domain Eukaryota; kingdom Metazoa; phylum Chordata; class Actinopteri; order Salmoniformes; family Salmonidae; genus Oncorhynchus; species Oncorhynchus tshawytscha. The sequence continues at coordinate 20,369,532 of NC_056456.1, read as the reverse complement.
TCGGGGCTACTGCGCACGCAGCTTAGAGGGAACATTGCTTGTATCATCGCACATACTACAAATCACCAACAGAGGGCAACAATTTTGAATCCATTTTCCCATTCACTCTATTGGTAATGCTTACCATTTGGATCACAACTGTAACATTTGCAGAGATCCCCCTCTGGAACTTTGATATGCCCGTAGAGTATATTATGTTCACCAAAAAAATATCCAAATAAATTGGATATCTTCAATAGTCATGCTTATTTTTAAATATGAATTTAAGAATTGTTATTGAAATAAAAAAATACTACTCATAGTATCAATATGGCACCTCCGGGGTTTGTGATATATGGCCAATATACCACGGCTAAGGGCTGTGTCCTGGCACTCCGCATTGGGTCGTGCATAAAAAACTCACCGCCCCATCATTACAAGTTGTGATGTGTGTGTGTGTGTGTGTGTGTGTGTGTGTGTGTGTGTGTGTGTGTGTGTGTGTGTGTGTGTGTGTGTAGCATACGTTTATATGTGGGGATGTGCTAAGGTGTGTTGAGTCAGTGTAGGTGGTCAGTCCAGTTCAAGTGTTCAGCAGTTTGATGGCTTGTAGATAGAAAGTTTCTCTGACCCTGTTGGTATCAGACCTCATGCTCTGATACCATCTGCCCGACGGTAAGGGAGAGAGAACAGCTCGTGGCTAGGGTTTCTAGGGTCCTTGATGGTACTGCGGGCTTTCCTCAGGTGTCCTGGATGGGTGGGAGCATGGTCCCAGTGATGTACTGGGCTGTCTTCACAACGCACTTGAGGGCCTTGCAGTTGTGGAAGGAGCAATTCCCATACCAGGTCGCGAAGCAACCGGTCAGGACCTTCTCGATGGTGCAGCAGTAGTATTTGGAGAAAACCTGGGATGGCATGCTGAATTTCTTCAGCCGCCTTAGGACGTAGAAATGCTGTTGCGGCCTCTTGACAAGAGTGGTTGTGTTATTGGTCCATGTCAAGTCCTCAGCGATATGTACACCGAGGAATTAAAAATTGCAGACTCTCTACCGCAATCCTGTTGATATGGATGGGGCCATGTTCCCTCCTCTGCTTCCTGAAGTCAATAATCAATTCATTTGTTTTGCTGATGTTGAGGGAGGTTGTCCTGGCACTACAATGCCAGTTCACTTACTTCCTCCCTATAGGCTGACCCGTCATTGATGGTTATCAGGCCTACAATCGCGGTGCCGTCAGCAAACTTGATGGACTAGGTGTCGTGCAAAGCCACGCAGGGGTGGGTGAACAGGGAGAACAGCAGAGGGCTGAGGACACACCCCTGGGAGTCGTTGTGGAGGAGGTGTTGTTGCCAATGATCAAATCCTGTGGTCTGCCTGTCTGAAACACCAGGATCCAGTTGCAGAGGGTGGTGTCCAGATCCAGATCTCTGAGCTTGGTGTCAAGCCTGTTGTCAACACCCTCTGCCTTTTTTTAAGGTATCTCCGATCAAGACGCATATCTGTATTCCCAGTCATGTGAAATCCATAGATTAGGGCCTAATGAATTTATTACAATTGATTGATTTTCTTATATGAACTGTAACTCAGTAAAATCTTGGAAATGGTTGTGTTTATATTTTTGTTCACTGTAGTAGAACTAAGTGTTCGTGAAGAGCTGGAACAAAAATCTGTAAACTCCTGTCTATTAAATTTGCTCTCATGTACTGAACAAGTTTATGAATGTTAGAGGTTCATCCCCGGGATATCCCTCACTTGGGAATTACTTCTTCGACAATGGACTGTGTTTTAAGGACTTACAGATAGAGGAAAACCAATAAAAATGTTAACATGTATTCAAAGTGTTGATGTCCACATGTTTCTAGTTTAGAGGCTTGGGCATCTGGTGACTGCAGTTAATCTGTCTATTCCCCTGCAAGGAGAGAGAAAGTCACCAATAATATTACAATTCATTCTATTGAACATTTATTCCTGTTTGATATGCATTTATATTGGATATGTTATCCTGTTATCACATGCCAGTATTTGTTTTGTATCCAATGCATTTAGCTTACATTAGGATGAAGTAACCTAGGCCTTCTAATCTAGTTAGATGGCATCATATTACCTTTCAATATTAGTTACCGACAAACGTAAGCATGTTATATTGAACATCTGTGTCATGTAATAATATGCAAGGGTGTGATAGTTGTATGAATTAAATCACAATTCAAGAATACTCATTAGAAAAAAACATCAGCTCTAATGCAATATCAGCTTCACAGTGAAACTCCACTATTCTGACTATTGATCATTCTTAAACAGTCAGTAAAATAGCTTATTTAGCTATCACAAAAAAATCAGTCTAAGATATCATGGAATCTTACCAGTCACATCCACAACGATGAAGCTGCAGACCAAGCAATATGCGAGAGGAGGACCCTATACTGTAGGATAATTATCTTGGTCAGTGTCAATTTCATTCATGAACAGGTACTGAGGATATCAATTATGTTACTTGTTATTCGTATCAGATATTTCCATTTTGGGCTAGGTCCCTGAATAGCTAGTTGCTCACACTGCTACAGTGGCTACAAACATCTCACAACATCTCACTCGTGGAATGTGAATGGTTTATCACGTGATGCTGCCTTTGAATCACTTCCCAAGTGGCAGTAACCTAATAGAAAAGTGATACCTACTAAGGTAGGTGCCTTTGGAGGTAGGTAGGCAGCTGCCTTTGGATTGGTTAAATAATAAGAGTAGGCTACGTCAACATTAGTTTCCATTCATACAAAGTTTCAAAACAATTGCCCAGCAATGGGCGCGAACTCCTGATGCTCTGAGCCGAAGTGTGCTGATCAGACCACTGCGTTACGGCAGTTCACAATGCTCTAGCAAGCCGTAAAAATACTTGATGGTGTGAGGTTTGTTGGTTTGCAGAGCCTTCCCCAAACCATAGCCCCTTAGGTATGGTACGACAGTGCATTGTATAGCCTACAAACACCACTTCCAGCTGCCCCCAGGCGGCGATTCGAAATATTCAAAAACATTTTTTAATTCTCCTGCTTCAGTATTATTTTTCTCCTGTGACGAAATGGGTCATATTAAGATCCGACATCTGTATGTATGCACTCACGCAGCCGAGTTGGGGAATAGCTTTCAAGATTCTTAGAATTGGTAATACAGTCAGGTGGGGGGGGGGGGAGAAAGAGCAGCACTGCTGAAAGAACACCAGTCCTTCTATAGATTTTAAAATGAGGAGCAGCAGAGACCGGTAGAAAGATGGGTCTTCTAGTCATCTCTCCAAATGTGTCCCTGATGTGCTCATGTTAATTTAGTGAATAAGCTTTGAGTGATTTAAAACCGCACCTTTTTTTGCTTCTTTTCTCCAACCGCAGACAGAGTGAAACAAATAGACTGATGGGCCATTTAATATTCACCAGCCTGGCCATCAATTCAGGGGTTTGCTTTACAGCTGGCCTGGGATGCCTAGGCTCTGGCAGGAGCCATTGTAACCTTGCAGGGGATGATGATCAGATTACGATGCTTTATGACTGCAAATTGGATGTAATCGAATTGTCTGTTTCCAAGCAATAAAAATTGCATCAATAAAGACAGAGAGAAAGTGGATCTGGTGATGAAGTGGGAAGGCTTCTGGCAGGAGACCAAATAGGGAGAGAGTAATAGAGAAAAAAAAAAAGAAAAAAAGAGGGCGAGAAAGCGAGAGAGAGGCGAGGCAGACAGTTAAGAGACCGACCAAGAACAAACAGATGATATTCCCAAGGGAAGTGAAGCAGGACAAGAAACACATAGTATGTCATACCTCGCAGCTCTGCCACCTGTTGGGGATGTTGGCCCGTAGTTTCTGGTCACACACCACCCTCCTCATCTCTTCCACCGAGGGGTCTGACTGGACCAGGTCATAGTAGGGCAGCTGGTAGTCCTCGTGGATACCTGGGGAGCAACAGACACGGGATGGGATTAGACACAAGGCCAATGGCAATCTAGGAACAAATTCTGACAAAGTGTTGAAAATATCAGAGAAAGGCAAATGATGACTCCAAGCCTTAGAGGGACAGACTAAACTAGAGTCAGAGTGAGTCCCACAATATATCCCAAACCTTGGGCCTTGTGTCAGTGGCAGGCTGCACTGTGTAACAGACATGAGGCTTTCAGAAATTAGCTGCGGTCCTTGGGGCCAAAACGACTCACTGTGTGATAAGTGCTAAAAGGAGCGCAGTGTTATCTCCAGTGGTGGGTAAAGTACTCATTGTCATACTTGAGTAAAAGTAAAGATACCTTAATAGGAAATGACTCAAGTAAAAGTCACCCAATAAAATACTACTTGAGTAAGTCTAAAAGTACATGGTTTTAAATGTACTTAAGTATTAAAAGTAAATATAATTGCTAAGTTATACTTATGTATCAAAAGTCAAAGTATAAACCATTTCAGATTCCTTATTTTAAGCAAACCAGATGGTACAATTGTTTTTTGGTTTTTACATTTACAGATAGCCAGGGTCACACACCAACAGTCAGACATAATTTACAAACGAAGCATTTGTGTTTAGTAAATTCGCCAGATCATAGGCAGTAGGGTTGAACAGGGATGTTCTCTTGATAAGTGTGTGAATTGGACCATTTTCCTGTGAAAATGTAACGAGTAGTTTTGGGTGTGAGGGAAAATGTATGGAGTAAAAAGTACATTATTTTCTTTAGGAATGTAGAGAAGTAAAAGTAGGCAAAAATAATAAAGTATACTACAGATACCTAAAAAAACGACTTAAGTAGTAATTTAAAGTATTTTTTACTTAGGTACACAACACCACTGGTTCTCACCTCCTATTGAGCATCTCCGTGCGATCTCCCAGAACACCAGGCCCATGGCGTAGATGTCTGCCCGCTTGAACGACTCAAAATGCTTCATATTGATTGAGTCATCCAGGACTTCGGGGGCCATGTACCTGAGGAGACATTCACCAGACAGTTCTCTTTAGCCTTTCAGACACAGGGTCGACAACATGAGCTCTTTACTCACTCTTCATTCTCAAAGAGTATCCTGAGTGATCAGGGTGAACAAGTGTCCTCTCAGTTAAGAGGTGCTGAATGTACTATGCTGGTTTAAACATGAACGTTCTAAAGATGAATATTCTACACTGACCTTTTCTGATCCAAAGCTCCAATGACGGTCTAAAATCTGGATTTAAACATCCCTGTACAGTCTCAGTCTATTGTCTAATCCTTTACTAGGAGATGACCTCCGCTGTACCCGCACCCCACCATACCCGTCTGCGCATTATGCCCTGAATATATTCTACCATGCCCAGAAATCTGCTCCTTTTATTCTCTGTCCCCAACGCTCTAGGCGACCAGTTTTGATAGCCTTTAGCCGCACCCTCATTCTACTCCTCCTCTGTTCCGCGGGTGATGTGGAGGTAAACCCAGGCCCTGCATGTCCCCAGGCACCCTCATTTGTTGACTTCTGTAATCGAAAAAGCCTTGGTTTCATGCATGTCAACATCAGAAGCCTCCTCCCTAAGTTTGTTTTACTCACTGCTTTAGCACACTCTGCTAACCCTGATGTCCTTGCCGTGTCTGAATCCTGGCTCAGGAAGGCCACCAAAAATTCTGAGATTCCCATACCCAACTATAACATTTTCCGTCAAGATAGAACTGCCAAAGGGGGAGGAGTTGCAGTCTACTGCAGAGATAGCCTGCAAAGTAATGTCATACTTTCCAGGTCCATACCCAAACAGTTCGAACTACTAATTTTGAAAATTACTCTCTCCAGAAATAAGTCTCTCACTGTTGCCGCCTGCTACCGACCCCCCTCAGCTCCCAGCTGTGCCCTGGACACCATTTGTGAATTGATCGCCCCCCCATCTAGCTTCAGAGTTTGTTCTGTTAGGTGACCTAAACTGGGATATGCTTAACACCCCGGCAGTCCTACAATCTAAGCTAGATGCCCTCAATCTCACACAAATCATCAAGGAACCCACCAGGTACAACCCTAAATCTGTAAACAAGGGCACCCTCATAGACGTCATCTTGACCAACTGGCCCTCCAAATACACCTCCGCTGTCTTCAACCAGGATGATCACTGCCTCATTGCCTGTATCCGCTACGGAGCCGCAGTCAAACGGCCACCCCTCATCACTGTCAAACGCTCCCTAAAACACTTCTGTGAGCAGGCCTTTCTAATCGACCTGGCCCGGGTATCCTGGAAGGACATTGACCTCATCCCGTCAGGTGAGGATGCCTGGTCAATCTTTAAAAGTAACTTCCTCACCATTTTAGATAAGCATGCTCTGTTCAAAAAATGCAGAACTAAGAACAGATATAGCCCTTGGTTCACTCCAGACCTGACTGCCCTCGACCAGCACAAAAACATCCTGTGGCGGACTGCAATAGCATCGAATATTCCCCGCAATATGCAACTGTTCAGGGAAGTCAGGAACCAATACACGCAGTCAGTCAGGAAAGCTAAGGCCAGCTTCTTCAGGCAGAAATTTGCATCCTGTAGCTCCAACTCCAAAAAGTTCTGGGACACTGTGAAGTCCATGGAGAACAAGAGCACGTCCTCCCAGCTGCCCACTGCACTGAGGCTAGGTAACACGGTCACCACCGATAAATCCATGATTATCGGAAACTTCAACAAGCATTTCTCAATGGCTGGCCATGCCTTCCGCCTGGCTACTCCAACCTCGGCCAACAGCTCCACCCCCCCGCAGCTACTCGCCCAAGCCTCTCCAGGTTCTCCTTTACCCAAATCCAGATAGCAGATGTTCTGAAAGAGCTGCAAAACCTGGACCCGTACAAATCAGCTGAGCTTGACAATCTGGACCCTCTATTTCTGAAACTATCCGCCGCCATTGTCGCAACCCCTATTACCAGCCTGTTCAACCTCTCTTTCATATCGTCTGAGATCCCCAAGGATTGGAAAGCTGCCGCAGTCATCCCCCTCTTCAAAGGGGAGACACCCTGGACCCAAACTGTTACAGACCTATATCCATCCTGCCCTGCCTATCTAAGGTCTTCGAAAGCCAAGTCAACAAACAGGTCACTGAACATCTCGAATCCCACCGTACCTTCTCCGCTGTGCAATCTGGTTTCCGAGCCGGTCACGGGTGCACCTCAGCCACGCTCAAGGTACTAAACGATATCATAACCGCCATCGATAAAAGACAGTACTGTGCAGCCGTCTTCATCAACCTTGCCAAGGCTTTCTACTCTGTCAATCACCATATTCTTATCGGCAGACTCAGTAGCCTCGGTTTTTCGGATGACTGCCTTGCCTGGTTCACCAATTACTTTGCAGACAGAGTTCAGTGTGTCAAATCGGAGGGCATGCTGTCCGGTCCTCTGGCAGTCTCTATGGGGGTGCCACAGGGTTCAATCCTTGGGCCGACTCTTTTCTCTGTATATATCAATGATGTTGCTCTTGCTGCGGGCGATTCCCTGATCCACCTCTACGCAGACGACACCATTCTATATACTTCCGGCCCGTCCTTGGACACTGTGCTATCTAACCTCCAAACAAGCTTCAATGCCATACAACACTCCTTCCGTGGCCTCCAACTGCTCTTAAACGCTAGTAAAACCAAATGCATGCTTTTCAACCGTTCGCTGCCTGCACCCGCATGCCTGACCAGCATCACCACCCTGGATGGTTCCGACCTTGAATATGTGGACATCTATAAGTACCTAGGTGTCTGGCTAGACTGTAAACTCTCCTTCCAGACTCATATCAAACATCTCCAATCAAAAATCTAGTCAAGAGTCGGCTTTCTATTCCGCAACAAAGCCTCCTTCACTCACACCGCCAAACTTACCCTAGTAAAACTGACTATCCTACCGATCCTCGACTTCGGCGATGTCATCTACAAAATTGCTTCCAACACTCTACTCAGCAAACTGGATGCAGTTTATCACAGTGCCATCCGTTTTGTCACTAAAGCACCTTATACCACCCACCACTGCGACTTGTATGCTCTAGTCGGCTGGCCCTCGCTACATATTCGTCGCCAGACCCACTGGCTCCAGGTCATCTACAAGTCCATGCTAGGTAAAGCTCCGCCTTATCTCAGTTCACTGGTCACGATGGCAACACCCATCCGTAGCACGCGCTCCAGCAGGTGTATCTCACTGATCATCCCTAAAGCCAACACCTCATTTGGCCACCTTTCGTTCCAGTTCTCTGCTGCCTGTGACTAGAACGAATTGCAAAAATCGCTGAAGTTTGAGACTTTTATCTCCCTCACCAACTTCAAACATCTGCTATCTGAGCAGCTAACCGATCGCTGCAGCTGTACATAGTCTATCGGTAAATAGCCCACCCATTTTTACCTACCTCATCCCCATACTGTTTTTATTTATTTACTTTTCTGCTCTTTTGCACACCAATATCTCTACCTGTACATGACCATCTGATCATTTATCACTCCAGTGTTAATCTGCAAAATTGTAATTATTCGCCTACCTCCTCATGCCTTTTGCACACAATGTATATAGACTCCCCTTTTTTTTCCTAATGTGTTATTGACTTGTTAATTGTTTACTCCATGTGTATCTCTGTGTTGTCTGTTCACACTGCTATGCTTTATCTTGGCCAGGTCGCAGTTGCAAATGAGAACTTGTTCTCAACTAGCCTACCTGGTTAAATAAAGGTGAAATAAAAAAATAAAAAAATCTGATTGAGGCGAGCCTTGCAGTGTCGTCAGGAGAGTGGGAGAGTAAAAGGGCAGGAGCGAGAGAAAAGGGCTATAGTAGGTTAGAGGTCACAAGAAAGGTCAAAACCAGACAACACTCAGAATTTTTATTAGCCCGTCACACTGTCACTGACTGCAGTGCAGCGGTGCGTGGTGGGAGGCCCGCGTGTGTGTTCCTGCGTTGAAGAGACGGTTGGCAGCAGATGCAGAAAGACATCAGTGAAGGGGAATGGCTGTGACATGCTCCTGCCCAATGCTTGCTAGTGTCTGCTGAGACCAGCCAAGCCTCCCAGCACTGCTCTACACGCCCCATGATGCAACACATCACGATCAACATGCCTCCCTCACACTCCCATCCATCCCTCTGTACAGCCTTAGCTTGACACAGGTAACCATTTTCACACCCGCATCTATCCTTTACACATCAAATCTCACATCCTTGCTAATTCCTTTTAGCACTGGAAACCACACTGGAGTGGACACATTGTCCTCTTAATTATAAGACAGAAATAATGTACATTTGTGAGAAATAGCATTAGTGTAGAAAATACAAGTAATGCAGGCAATACTTTAAAGACATGCTCCGGAACGACTAAGTATATTTTAAATGTGTAGTTCATACAAGCATAATCTATGAGCAGAATTACTGTCGTACCTTAAATTCCCTAGTTTGAAAGTACATTTTTCTGGAATCTGTGCTGCACAATTCCCCCCCCCACACGTGGGCCAGCCCACTAGCGATTCGAGTCCTAGCCAATGAGTTTTAGCGCCTTGTCATTTGAGTGACATCTAGCAAGATGCACACAGAAGAGCGAGAGAGAGAGAGAGAGCAATGATGTGGTGCACATACAGTACCAGTCAAAAGTGTGGACACACCTACTCATTCAAGGGTTTTTCCTTTATTTTGACTATTTTCTACACTGTAGAATAATAGTGAAGACATTAAAACTATGAAATAACACATATGGAATCATGTAAACAAGAAAGAAAGTGTTAAACAAATCAAAAATATATTTTACATTTGAGATTCTTCAAAGTAGCCACCCTTTGCCTTGATGCACACTTTTGGCATTCTCTCAACCAGCTTCACCTGGAATGATTTTCCAACAGTCTTGAAAGAACTCAACCATCTCAATTGGGTTGAGGTTGGGTGATTGTGGAGGCCAGGTCATCTGATGCAGCACTACATCACTCTCCATCTTGGTCAAATAGCCCTTACACAGCCTGGAGGTGTTGGGTCATTGTCCTGTTGAAAAACAAATGAAATCCCATCTGGTTTGCTAAATAAATTCTAAATAAATCACTGACAGTGTCACCAGCAAAGCACCCCCACACCACCTCCTACATGCTTCACGGTGGGAACCACACATGCGGAGATCATCGGTTCACCTACTCTGTGTCTCACAAAGACACGGCGGTTGGAAACAAAAATAAAAAATTTAGACCAAAGGACAGGTTTCCACAGGTCTAATGTCCATTGCTCGTGTTTCTTGGCCCAAGCAAGTCTCTTCTTCTTATTGGTGCCCTTTAGTAGTGGTTTCTATGCAGCAATTTGACATGACGGCCTGATTTACACAGTTTCCTCTAAACAGTTGATGTTGAGATGTGTCTGTTACTTGAACTCTGAAGAATTTATTTGGGCTTCAATTTCTGAGAAGGGTAACTCTAAGGAACTTCTCCTCTGCAGCAGATATAACTCTTGGTCTTCCTTTCCTGTGGTGGTCCTCATGAAAGAGACAGTTTCATCATAGCGTTTGATGGTTTTTGCAACTGCACTTGAAGAAACTTTCAAAGTTCTTGACTGACCTTCATGTCTTAAAGTAATGATTGACTGTCGTGTCTCTTTGCTAATTTGAGATGTTCTTGCCTTAATATGGACTTGGTCTTTAACAAATAGGGCTATCTTCTGTATACCACCCCTACCTTGTCACATCACAACTGATTGACTCAAAGCATTAAGAAGGAAAGAAATTCCACAAATTAACTTCTAACAAGGCACACCTGTTAATTTAAATGCATTCCAGGTGACTACCTCATGAAGCTGGTTGAGAGAATGCCAAGAGTGTGAAAGCTGTCATCAAGGCAAAGGGTGGCTACTTTGAATAATATATATTTTGATTAAACACTTTTTTGGTTACTACATGATTCCATATGTGTTATTTCATAGTTTTGATGTCTTCACTATTATTCTACAATGTAGAAAATAGTAAAACTTTTGAAAATCCCTTGGTTGAGTAGGTGTCCAAACCTTTGACTGGTACTGTATCTGCACATGTGACATAGTACACCATTTTCAGGAACTACTTTTAGCTCGTGAGCTCTACTTTCAGAACTACTGGCTAAAAAGTATAAAAAAGTACCGGAGAATCTTTAAACTTCTACCTGAGTAGAGTAATGGACCAAACAGATCAGACTTCAATCCTTTGCCAACACATGCTCCGTCTACTGAGCCGTTTAAGATTTCAGAGATAAAGCTGTATCTACTCCTCAGCACTCTCTTTCCCCCTTCACTCCTCAGCTCTCCCACTATCACCCACAGGCATCTAATATCAACAGGCTCTATGACTAAGATGTGATTTTCCCTGCGCACAAGCCACAGACAGACTCAATACTGACGGCACACTAGTAAGGGCATACACAGCCGTGTGGATTAAGGCATCAGAGAAAAACTATGTAACCTGCACTCAAGTAGAGTTATGGTTCATCCAAATAAGATTACAAATTACATTAAATATACATCTGTGCTTCTATATGTGTTCTTGTGTTTCAAGTTATATTACTCGTATTTACAGGATACACATGGTATACACTGTCCAATGAAATGCTTACTTGTAGGTTCCTTCGACAATGCAACAATACGAAATAAATTATAAGAATACAAAAGTAAATGGCTCAGTGGAATAGAATAAAACATTAGCATAAGAATAAACATTTAGAATAAACATTTTAGCATAAGTATAATACATGAAGGCATGTGTGTGTGTGGATGTATCCCCCCAGACAATGGTTTCCCTGTGCAGTAGGGCTGTCCCTGACAACAACAAAAAATCTTGGTCGACAAAGAGTTGTCTGTTCTTTCTTTCAAATTTTAAAATGTGTATTTTTCCATATACACACACCGTATGTGTTTGACTAAAATCAACTATGCTGAACAAAAATATAAAACGTAACGATTTCAAAGATTTTACTGAGTTAGTTCATAAGAAAATCAGTTAATTTAAATAAAGGAAGGCTACCAAAAACGTTCCACCCAAGTTAAACAATTTAAAGGCAAAGCTACCAAATACTAATTGAGTGTATGTAAACTTCTGACCCACTGGGAATGTGATGAAAGAAATAAAAATCTGAAATAAATCATTCTCTCTACTCTTATTCTGACATCTCACATTCTTAAAATAAAGTGGTGATCCTAACTGACCCAAGACAGGGAATTGTTTCAGTATTAAATATCAGGAATTGTAAAAAAACTGAGTTTAAATGTATTTGGCTAAGGTGTATGTAAATTTCCAACTTCAACTGTGTGTGTGTGTATGTATGTATGACACACACAAAAGTGTTAAACAGATCAAAATATATTTTATATGTGAGACTCAAAGTAACCACCCTTAAATTCTAAAAGAATTACAGACAGTGTCACCAGCAAAGCACCCCCACAACACCTCCTCCATAATTCCTGGTGGGAACCACACATGCAGAGCTCATCTGTTCACCCACTCCGCATCTCACAAAGACACGGCGGTTGGAACCAAAAATCTCAAAATTTGGACTCCATTGGTCTAATGTCCATTGCTCATGTTTCTTGGCCCAAGCAACTCTCTTCTCAACCCAATTGGGATGGTTTGGGATGAGTTGGACCGCAGAGTGAAGGAAAAGCAGCCAACAAGTGCTCAGCATATGTGGGAACTCCTACAAGATGGTTAGAAAAGCCTTCCAGGTGAAGCTGGTTGAAAGAATGCCAAGTGTGTGCAAAGCTGTCATCAAGGCAAAGGCTGGCTACTTTGAAGAGTCTCAAATAGATTTGTTTAACACTTTTTTGGGGGTTACATGATTCCATGTGCTATTTCATAGTTTGGATGTCTTCACTATTATTCTACTATGCAGAAAATAGTAAAAATAAAATAAGAGCACACAAGTAGGTGTGTCAACTTTTGACTGGTAACAGTCCATTACTTTAAGACATGAAACAAACTCCAAGCGGGCCGTCATGTGCCTTTTACTGTGGAATGGCTTCCATCTGGTCACTCTACCATAAAGGCCTGATTGGTAGAGTTCTGCTGAGATGGTTGTCCTTCTGGAAGGTTCTCCCATCTCCACCGAGGAACTCTAGAGCTCTGTCAAGAGTGACCATCAGGTTCTTGGTCATCTCCCTGACCAAGGCCCTTTTCCCCTGATTTCTCAGTTTGGCTGGGCGTCCAGATTTAGGGAGAGCCTTGGTGGTTCCAAACCTCTTTCATTCAAGAATGATGGAGGCCACTGTGTTCTTGGAGACCTTTAATGCTACAGAAATGTTTTGGTACCCTTCCCCAGATCTGTGCCGCAACACAATCCAGTCTCTGAGCTCTATGGACAATTCCTTCGACCTCATGGCTTGGTTTTCGCTCTGACATGCACTGTCAACTGTGGGACCTTATATAGACAGGTCTGTACCTTTCCAAATCTTTTCCAATCAATTGAATTTACCACAGGTTGACTCCAATCAAGTTGTAGGAACATCAAGGATGATTAATGGAAACAGGATGCACCTGAGCTCAATTTCATGTCTCATAGTAAAGGGTCTGAATACTTATGGAAGTAAGGTGTCTCTCTTGTTTTCTTATACAAATTTGCAAACATTTCTAAAAACCTGTTTTCACTTTGTCATTATGGGGTATTGTGTGTAGATTGAGGAGGAAAAACATGTATTTAATTAATTTAAGAATAAAGCTGTAACATAACAAAATGTGGAAAAAGTCAAGAGGCCTGAATACTTTCCGAATGCACTGTATATGGATGATGTATAAAGCCAGGAACATTTAACAGCTAGGCTATTGATTATAGACCCAATTAAGTTGGCGTTTCCTCTTTCCTACATTTTCTGAAGACAATTAAGGCAAGGGCTGTTTTCTCACTCCGCGGCTGCCTCTGCTGCATTGTTCTCAAGACCGATATGCTGGTTAACTTTAATATTATGCACATATGAACATAGGAAAACAATTCAAAAGGTACACTGAAGATGTTTCAGAACCGCGGACAGCGACCACTATCCAACGCAGGAGAAAGCACATTTGTTATAACATAATATATTTATTTGTGTTGTACAATTTTTACATAACATGTCTTATGCCCGATGTCCACCAGATGCATATACATTTTGTTTTGCCGGATGCCTAGCCCATATTTTCCGTACAATAAAGCAAGGCACGTGTTGAAAATATTGGACGCATGCGGTACGCAGGACCGCAGCCTAGTGTGTGTTGCGTGCTGCTCCATTGACAATGAAAAACTTCCGCCGGAGCACCATGAGTTTGATGCATCTGGTGGACATGAGGCCTTAGAGTGATGGATCGTGCCATCCCAGGGGGCTCCGCAATGGATTAGTCCACTGAGACAGGCGCGTATCAGACAGGTGTCTTGCGCACCAAACATGTAAAATTGCAACTGCTCGACTAAAGAAATTCCGGTCGACCAACAGCCTATCTACCAATCCTCTAAATGGAGTCAGCCCTACTGTGCAGCCAGTCACCTCTTGGTTCCCACTCTGTGATTGGGGGCGATGTCGATGGTGTCGGTGGCGGAGTCGTGGCGGACAGCCAATCCCAGGTCAGCGATGCAGCAGGTACCATTCTTCTTCACCAGGATGTTCTTAGACTTCAGGTCGCGGTGGGCGATGGCTGGTTTACCTGGGGGGAGAGGGTGGGAGAGAAGTGGAAAAGGAAAATAGCTATACAGAGAAAGGAAAAGCTGAGTGCAGAGTAAAACCACCACATTTCATAACTCTATATATATGTTATGTGGATACATGTGCCACATTTGATTGGTCCTCCTCACCTTGCGTGCCGACAATCTCCATGTGCAGGTGAGCCAGGCCACTGGAGGTGGACAAGGACAGCTTGATCATGCCCTCCACTGTCACCGTGTACCTGTTCAAGTAGTCAAACAGGGAGCCATGCTCATGGTAATCTGATACCAGCCACAGCTGGGTCCACGTGCCGTTATCTTTGAGGAGAGCAAGGACAGCGAGAGGGGCAGAGGGAGGAGAGTGTGAAAGAGAGTGAGCTACCGTATCCTATTCCACAGGGAAACACTTTACATAATGATTGCACTTACAACAGATTATCTCATCATTGAAAGGCTGCCTGCTAGCATCCTGACAATACTGTCTGGGTCCCAGCCAAACGATTTAGGCATGTGTGGCTTTCTAAGTACACTGACACAAATTTAAGAGCATTATAGAAGTCATAGAAAATAGACCCAGTACTGGGTCATGTTCAGTAAGGCACACTGTAGAAACATATTTTACAACAGAAAATAAAAACCTGGCCACTTATTGGACAAGTTCAGAAAGTACCTTCCTGTTTCTAAATGTTTTCTCCCTAATGAACACAACGCTGGCCCAATGTGCCCTCTGACCTTTGTTGTCAGCAGCGATGAAGCCCAGGATGTTCTCATGGCGCAGCATGACGGTTTGGTAGATCTCAGCCTCGCGGAACCACGAGCGCTCCTCCCGAGATGAGAAGATCTTAACGGCCACCTCCTCTCCTCGCCAGCGGCCCCGCCACACCTCCCCGAACCTCCCCTTCCCAATGCTCTCCTGCAGGATAATGGTCCTTGCTATGGTCCTCTGCACCAGCAGGGGCAGGCCTGCAGAAGGGGATGGAGAGAGAGCACAGTTATGAGGCAAGGGTTTTAGGATATTTTTGAAAGCAGTTCAAGCAGACCTTGAGTAAAAAGCAAGCCATTAGATCCTAAATGTGTCTTTGTTGATAAATCCAATGTGTGCTCAAAGCCAGATTTTTACAAACATTGAGGGAGACAGATGTACAGTCGTGGCCAAAGGTTTTGAGAATGACAAATATTAATTTTCACAAAGTCTGCAACCTCAGTTTGTATGATGTCAATTTGCATATACTCCAGAATGTTATGAAGAGTGATCAGATGAATTGCAAAATCCCTCTTTGCCATGCAAATGAACTGAATCCCCAAAAAACATTTCCACTGCATTTCAGCCCTGCCACAAAAGGACCAGCTGAAATCATGCCAGTGTTTCTCTCGTTAACACAGGTGTGAGTGTTGACGAGGACAAGGCTGAAGATCACTCTGTCATACTGATTGAGTTCGAATAACAGACTGGAAGCTTCAAAAGGAGGGTGGTGCTTGGAATCATTGTTCTTCCTTTGTCAATCATGGTTATCTGCAAATGAATCGCGTGCCGTCATCATTGCTTTGCACAAAAAGGGCTTCACAGGCAAGGAGATTGCTGCCAGTAAGAATGCACCTAAATTAACCATTTATCGGATCATCAAGAACTTCAAGGAGAGCGGTTCAATTGTTGTGAAGAAGGCTTCAGGGCGCCCAAGAAAGTCCGGCAAGCGCCAGGACCGTCTCCTAAAGTTGATTCAGCTGTGGGATCGGGGCACCACCAGTACAGAGCTTGCTCAGGAATGACACCAGGCAGGTGTGAGTGCATCTGCACGCACAGTGAGGCAAATACTGAGGATGGCCTGGTGTCAAGAAGAGCAGCAAAGAAGCCACTTCTCTCCAGGAAAAACATCAGGGACAGACTGATATTCTGCAAAAGGTACAGGGATCGGGCTGCTGAGGACTGGGGACTGAGTCATTTTCTCTGATGAATCCCCTTTCCGATTGCTTGGGTCATCAGGAAAAAAGCTTGTCTGGAGAAGACAAGGTGAGCGCTACCATCAGTCCTGTGTCATGCCAACAGTAAAGCATCCTGAGACCATTAATGTGTGGGGCTGCTTCTCATCCAAGGGAGTGGGCTCACTCACAATTTTGAACACAGCCATGAATAAAGAATGGTACCAACACATCCTCCGAGAGCAACTTCTCCTAACCATCCAGGAACAGTTTGGTGATGAACAATGCCTTTTCCAGCATGATGGAGCACCTTGCCATAAGGCAAAAGTGATAACTAAGCGGTTCGGGGAACAAAGCATCGATATTTTAGGTCCATGGCCAGGAAACTCCCCAGACCTTAATCCCATTGAGAACTTGTGGTCAATCCTCAAGAAGCGGGTGGACAAACAAAAACCCACAAATTCTGACAAACTCCAAGCATTGATTATGCAAGAATGGGCTGCTGTTAATTGACAGCAGACCAGGGTGGATTGCAGAGGTCTTGAAAAAGAAGGGCCAACACTGCAAATATAGACTCTTTGCATCAACTTCATGTAATTGTCAACAAAAGCCTTTGACATTTATGAAATGCTTGTAATTATACTTCAGTATTCCATAGTAACATCTGACAAAAAATATCTAAAGACACTGAAGCAGCAGACTTTATGGAAATGATTATTTGGGTCATTCTCAAAACTTTTGGCCACGACTGTACAGTAAGAAAACATCAACAGTCAGACCTGCAGCTATTCTTTTTCGAAGACGTAGAACAAAAAGTATCTGAGAATAGAACAAATTAACACTGTCTGAAGAGTTACAGTCTTCAATGTTCTCTCATTCTCTAATTTGGAGGTCCTCTGTCTGTCTGGTTTCATCTGGTGTATGTGTACATAAAACAATCTACAGCGTGCTTCTGCCATTCTCTTAAACCTGGCCATTAAAACTCAATGAGCGGAGAGAATAGCCTGCAAGTTCGTGCCAGTTCGAGGGCAGAGAAAAACAAATACTGTCCCGACCTCGCTTCAACAGAGGGTTAATTTTTGAGGCAAACTTGCCCTAACAAGAGTTACTAAATAACTTTTAATCTCAAGTTCTATGGACAGTTAATGTAAAAGCCCTCAGAGGATGATGGCCACACATGAGATGTTGACACATCAAAAGGGTTGGCTGTAAGAGTGTATGATGAGGCTATGATGATAGGTCAAAACTATGTGATTGGAAACATGAATTAGATTATATTTCTCTGATTGAATGATGGTCCTCGTCTGGTAGCAGTATGTCCCAGCCTAGCCGGCTGCTAAACTGATGTATTAATGAACACACGTCTCCTTATCATTCACTGAATCAGTCATAGCAAAGAACATTTCCAGCAGCATATTGGCTCTCATCTCGCAAACCAAATCTTTTCGAATTTAACAATTGAAGAGTATTGAACAACTTCTTCAATACAACCCACTGAGTATATGAGAAACTAAGAGCTCACAAGGTCAGGATTGCAGCTCTATGGAAACAGCTTCTAAGCCTTTTCAGAACAACTTACATAAGCGGTCAGTTAATGACATTTGTCTGTGCCTACAGACAGACTTGTCCATTGGGCTGATATAACTATGACACAAATTCTCAAAGTAGCCCCCCCCCCCACCTCTAGATGGAATACTTTAATCAATCCTAAGGGAGATTATAGCACTCCAAGGTGTGAAACCTGTATTGGTAAAGAGATGGGACGCTATTATGTTAGCTTCAGGAACATTTTAATGAAGATAAAACTGGACATATTGTACAGAGCATTATGGGTGCTACACCTCTAAGCTCAGCCATCTGTTGAAAATGTATCTCCCAAAGAGTGTGATAAATGTACAGTACATCAAACTGCAAAACCCACCTGATCCGGAGCCTGAGGTGGTCATGTCGTAGATGAGGTCTTTGAGGGTGTGGCCGTCAGCTAGGAAGGGG
Organism: Oncorhynchus tshawytscha; assembly: GCF_018296145.1. Lineage (NCBI taxonomy): Eukaryota > Metazoa > Chordata > Actinopteri > Salmoniformes > Salmonidae > Oncorhynchus > Oncorhynchus tshawytscha. The sequence continues at coordinate 20,351,083 of NC_056456.1, read as the reverse complement.
TGGTCCATGGTAGGGTCTTCCTCGTTGGGCACACGGCGGTGGACGACAGAGCGGCTGTGGCACACGTAGAACACCAGCAGCAGCACAAAGCACAGCACACACACCGGCCCTGCGATGACAGCCGCCAGGGCTACTGGGCTCAGGGGGGGCGTACGGGCTGTGGGGACTAAGAAGGGGTGGGGGCGGGGGATGATCCAATCGCTGATTACTTTTTTGTACAACACCCCTCATTTTGATGTCCCCACAAACGACTTCAACGACAGGCCATCTCAGTCTGAAGTATGTAACAAACATAGAGCAGGGGGAAAATTATGTTTGAGTAATCAGGCAACCGGCTATCACCAATCGCAGGAAATCAGTCAGTCCATAAGAGACAATCGCAGGCTGTTTAGTCTGTCCGTAAGAGACAGTTTCCATCAAAATAACTTCCTTACATAATACACACAGCTTTTTTGGGAGTGATAACAATGTAAGAACTGATAGGATTCCTTTGAAAACACTGCAACAGCCTTGTTGAAACAACAAAAGCATTTCCCAATACTGGCTAGACTTTCTCATATTGACTTGCTGAGAATCAGAAAAGTGTAATCTGCACACAGCGCTGAGACGTGAGAGTGATCAAATATTAAAATGGTACTTTAAGTCAGGCGCCTTCTTTTCTCAGAATAAGGGCCGTCGTGGGACTTCATTACGAAGAATCAAAACTTGCTTCTGGAGCTTTTAAACCGTTCAACTGCCTGGCCACTGCCTGTCAAATCTTTCCAATATTCACAGCTGCACACATAGAGAGGAAGGCTTACTAATGGCTCTGCTATTGCTGTGACACAGCTGAATGACACTACTGTATGGTGAGACAGAGGACATCTGCTGACTATCATACTGAAAAGCACAGCATGGAGGCAGTTTCAGACCCATGACCAAGAATGACAGCACTGAGGTACTTCTTTCTGACCACAAGAGCTAAACCTGACAGCGTGTCCAGGCAGGGACATTGCCTCAGACATAAACAATATTCAGTGACATATAGGACCAGTTTCCTTATCAAAGATTAACCCTCTAGAGTCTAAGCTGGTGGCTAATTTGATGAAACATTTGGCATTACTGCCATTAGCCCATAGAAATGCATTGAATAACAGATTCACTACATGGAACAACAAGACAGTCAAAAAGGAAGTTTGTTCTGAAGTGTCTGTCTATCTGAGAGAAATAAGAAAGATGGGGAAACACGGACATGAATTTAACCCCTCATTTTAGGTACTAAACTATCTCCATATATACTTCTATTAATTTTTTTAACTAGTACTGGGAACCATCAGACAAATTGTGTGAGCAAACCAACCGACAAGTATGTGTTTGTGAGAGTCATCTTTCCAGAGAGGTCATAATAGTTTTTAGAACAAACCATTCGGATGTAACAGTAGTTTTCATGAGTAGACACATTTTTGTGATGTCTCAATCTGACTAACACCGCTCTAGCTCTGCAACCTTTCACGGCAGATGCAGAAGGGCGATATCGGCGGATGCCGTGGATTCAAACGCATCCCATGCAAAAAAACGTCTCCAGCTTAAAACAGACAGATTTTGATGAGGATTTTTTTAGTCGACTGGTTGATTGTTTGGTCTGTTGTTTGGTCGAGATTTGTTTTAGTCGAGCAGTGGCAAATATATATTTAAAACATGTATGGCACACCAGTATCACATTTACCTCAAATTACAATCAATTCTAATCTAAAATGTTTGTTTGATTACGCTAATTTCTGTTGATGCATTCAATATATTATTTATACTACAGTCTTACTGTTGCCGTTGTAGGAGTGGACACGTTGTTTGCAGAGCGTACAACCTAGGCTACACTTGTGAGAGAAGTTTTGGTTTATTTTTATTCTATTTAGAAGTTGTCAATTTATTAATTGTCTTGTTTGGAGCACTCCTGTCAATCTTGAGTAAGCACACAAACCTGATTACGCATAGGAGTAGGCTAGGCTACCTGGCTTGCGTGAAAATGTAGACTTATAAATGCCCATTTTGGGGGTCTGATACTATTTCTGATTGTCTTAACTCAACATCACTGTGTAGCTTCTCAAAGTAATTTGTTTCCCTACTGTTTGAGGCAAAGCAAAGTCTGTTTTTACATCCATTGAGAATGAAAATAGTTCAACGTAGCCCATTTGAAAAATCTTTCCTGCTCTCTCCCTTTCAAAAACCACTCAGAGTGAAAAGGGGAAAAAATGTCATGCTCTGATTTGGTGGAAACGTCATAAAATAGGCCTACCTGATTACTTCTTATCCCTTACGCAACTAACCCACAGTTGTGTCTTTCCGGAGCTCAGTGGCCCAGGAAATTGAGTGCCCAGAATATTTTGTTAAATGTTGCAAGTTTGCTAGCACCAGCTTCAAGCCAGACAAAGTTAATAGTTAAAACAGGTAATGCGTAGCCAATGTGATTTATAGGATATTTTCTACAGGCTGCAATGTTTTTATTCGAGTGGCTTTATATATGCTATTGTTACATATTGTCAATGGAAGTTACTTTTAGATTTGTATAAATTTTCATCAACTGGCCCCTCCGTCGCGACGTTACCTGAACGCCCATCTGCGGCCCGCTAATCGTTAGCTGTCTTATCGGCTGCTATCTGAATAGGTCTATCCAACAATTTTCTTGGGCCACTATGACTATTTTGCCAATTGGATTGGTCCCTTCTACCACACGGAACCCCACTAATCTGCCGACGGAAACGCACAAGGTGGCTAAGAACAGATCTCCATCTTCTGCCAGCTTGCTACCCATGGCCCGGCTAGCTGTCTGAATCGCCGTGACCCCAACCAACCTCACTACTCACTGGACCCTTATGATCACTCGGCTAAGCATGCCTCTCCTTAATGTCAATATGCCTTGTCCATTGCTGTTCTGGTTAGTGTTTATTGGCTTATTTCACTGTAGAGCCTCTAGCCCTGCTCATTATACCTTATCCAAACAGACAATATCTCTTTCATAATCACTCAATGCCTAGGTTTACCTCCACTGTATTCACATCCTACCATACCTTTGTCGGTACATTATACCTTGAAGCGATTTTATCGCCCCCAGAAACCTTCTCCTTTTACTCTCTGTTCCGGACGTCCTCGACGACCAATTCTCATAGCTTTGAGCCGTACCCTTATCCTACTCCTCTGTTCCTCTGGTGATGTAGAGGTGAATCCGGGCCCTGCAGTGCCTAAGCTCCACTCCTATTCCCCAGGCGCTCTCTTTTGATGACTTCTGTAACTGTAATAGCCTTGGTTTCATGCATGTTAACATTAGAAGCCTCCTCCCTAAGTTTGTTTTATTCACTGCTTTAGCACACTGCCAACCCGGATGTCCTAGCCGTGTCTGAATCCTGGCTTAGGAAGACCACCAAAAACTCTGAAATCTCAATCCCTAACTACAACATTTTCAGACAAGATAGAATGGCCAAAGGGGGCGGTGTTGCAATCTACTGCAGCGATAGCCTGCAGAGTTCTGTCCTCCTGTCCAGGTCTGTACCCAAACAATTTGAACTTCTACTTTTAAAAATCCACCTCTAAAACAAGTCTCTCACCGTTGCCGCCTGCTATATATAGACCACCCTCTGCCCCCAGCTGTGCTCTGGACACCATATGTGAACTGATTGCCCCCCATCTATCTTCAGAGCTCGTGCTGCTAGGTGACCTAAACTGGGACATGCTTAATAACTACTTGGTGACAGGGGGCAGTATTTTCACATCTGGATGAAATGCCCAAATTCAACTGCCTGCTACTCATCCCCAGAAGATATGCATATTATTAGTAGATTTGGATAGAAAACACATTGAAGTTTCTAAAACTGTTTGAATCATGTCTGTGAGTATAACAGAACTTATTTAGCAGGTGAAAACCCGAGGACAAAGCATTCAGATTTTTTTTGAGGTCACTCTCTTTTCAATGAGTTTTCATTGGAATCCAGATTTCTAAGGGACTTTCTTGCAGTCCCTACCGCTTCCACTGGATGTCAACAGTCTTTAGAAATTGGTTGAGGTTTTTCCTTTGTGTAATGAAGAAGTAGCCCTGTTCAGAACGAGGGTCACTTCAAGTGTACTGTTAGATAGAGGCGCATGCCCAGAAAGCTAGCTCCTCATTGAAAACATCTGAAGTTCTTCAAAGGTAATGATTTTATTTGAATGATTTTCTGTTTTTTGTAAAAATGTTGTCTGCTGATGCTAACGCTAAATGCTACGCTAGCCGCGCTAGCTGTTACACAAATGCTTATTTTGCAATGGTTGAGAAGCATATTTTGAAAATCTGAGATGACAGTGTTGTTAACAAAAGGCTAAGCTTGAGAGCTAGCATATTAATTTCATTTCATTTGCGATTTTCATGAATAGTTAATGTTGTGTTATGCTAATGAGCTGCGGGGATAATTACACTCCTGGATACAGGTTTTTTTCATAGCTAAACATGACGCACCAAACGGAGTGATTTCTCCTAAACAAATAATCTTTCAGGAAAAACGGAGCATTTGCTATCTAACTGAGAGTCTCCTCATTGAAAACATCTGAAGTTCTTCAAAGGTAATGATTTTATTTGAATGATTTTCTGGTTTTTGTGAAAATGTTGCCTGCTAATGCTAAATGCTACGCTGGCTGCGCTAGCTGTTACACAAATGCTTGTTTTGCTATGGTTGAGAAGCATATTTTGAAAATCTGAGATGACAGTGTTGTTAACAAAAGGCTAAGCTTGAGAGCTAGCATATTAATTTCATTTCATTTGCGATTTTCATGAATAGTTAACGTTGCGTTATGGTAATTCCCGGATCCGGGATGGCTCGACGCAACAGGTTAAGCTTCTCTAGTGTCCGCGAGTTATTTACTCTGAAAAATAAGAACCTAACAGCATGTAAGATAACCCGCCTAGCTAATGTTAGCTAGCTAGCTAGAATTCGTAACATTTTGTATATTTTTCTAAGTAGTGAAATATTGTATATTTTGCTAATTATTATTATTACTGTATAACACAAATTGTAATTCATAAAATATCATATGAAATGGGCGATGTACATCCACAAATTAATACATACCACATGAAACGTAACATTTCATACTAAAATTGAGGGTCCCGAATTTACGTACTGAATAATACGAAATGCTCTGAGACCAAGTTGAAAACCAATTACTGCAAAGTTAAACAAACCATAAAACTCTATGCACAAGGACTACTTTCAACAATTTCCACTGAACATGAAAAAAAAAACAATTTACTTACAGTGCAGATGCAAAGTTTGGTAACAGAATGATGGTTTGTGCGGTCATTTTGTTACCAAACTTTGCATCTGCACTGTTCTTCAAGTAAAAGTGTTTTGTAAAAATGTATGTGGAAACTGTCAAACATTGTTCTTGTGCATTGAGTTGTATGGTTTAACTTTGCAGTCATTGGTTTTTGTTTGACATGTATTCTAAAGTGAAAAATCAGTCTCCATGCCATTGTTATCGTGTTGTTGCCCATTCCTAATCCCTACCCCAAAGCATTTTTGTATATCTGAAATGATTGGGAAAGTATAAGCAATATGGTAATATGATGAGAGGTATGGTAATATGTTGGGCAACATTTTCACCACACCACTTCCTTCTATTTACTCCCTTCAGATCTACTGTACACAGTTACACTGCAATTGCCTATGAACTAGTGGTGGATTTGTGGCAGGGCATGCGAGTGTGTGAGAGATGAGACTCGAGCCATATCAGACACTTACATGTCAACGAGTAGTCGCCCGGATCGGGGTCTTTGTTACACATGTCTGTGTTGCAGCAGACAGGGACCACCCCAGTGTTCTCTTTTTTCGATGGGGCGCAGACAAATGGCCTGTCCTTAGGGATGAGGTCTGCCTCAGGTAAACACATGCTCCCCTGTGCCACCATCTTACTGCCTGACTTCACGAAGGACACAAAGCACAGGCCGTCCGTGTAGCAGGTGCTGTTACTACACCACTGGCAGTGGCACTGCAATGCTAAAGGAGGAAAGAGAGAAAGGTAGTTATTGATTACACATAACACAGAAAAAGAAGGGACACGGGTCTTTCTATAAACTAAAGTATCCGTGAGCATGTCTTGTAGTGGACAGCTGTTTGGAGCTGATACAAAGTAATTAATGACCATTTGCCTTTTTTTTGTGTCAAAATATTAAGCTGTAAAAGGGGGGAACATCGATACTCTCAATATAAGTCATGAGTTGAATCAAACCCTGTTTAAACAGGGGTGTTAACATTTAAATGTTAAAAACAAAGTTGGGATCTTTAACGTTAAGAAAAAAAATCACTAACCAAAAAAACAAACAATGTTACCCATTTAATTACAATCACAGTGCAGTTATCACAAAACATTATTTTCTGTGTCATAGCGAATAGGTGAACTTGCAAGGCATGCAAGATGAAGATTACCAAAACACACAGTGCATTCTGAAAGTACTCAGACACTCAGCACATTTTCTTACATTACAGCCTTGTTCTAAAATATCAATCTACACACAAATCCCCCATAATGGACAAGCTAAAAACAGGTTTAGAAATCTTAGCAAATGTATTTAAAAAAAAACAGAAATATCTTATTTACATAAGTATTCAGACCCTTTGCTATGAGACTTAAAATTGAGTCCACTCAAAATCCACTCCGCAGTAAAAGGCAAATGATAGCCAACTTGGAGTTTGCCAAAAGGCACCTAAAAAGGACTCTTTGACCATGATAAACAATGTTATCTGGTCTGATCAAACCAAGATTTAATTATTTGGCCTAAATGCCAAGGGTCACATCTGGAGGAAACCAGGCACTGCTCACCATGGCAACACAATCCCTACGGTAAAGCATGGGGGTGTGGCAGAATCATGCTGTAGGGATGTTTTTCAGCGGAAGGGACTGGGAGACTAGTCAGGATCGAGGGAAAGATGAACGGAGCAAAGTACTGAGAGATCCTTGATGAAAACCTGCACCAGAGTGCTCAGGACCTCAGACTGGGATGAAGGTTTACCTTCCGACAAGACAAAGCCCTAAACACACAGCCAAGACAACGCAGTGGCTTCGGGACAAGTCTCTGACTGTTCAAGTGGCCCCGCCAGAGCCCGGACTTGAACCCAATCAAACATCTCCGGAGAGACCTGAAAATTGCTGTGCTGCTCCCCATCCAACCTGACAGAGCTTGAGAGGATCTGCAGAGAAGAATGGGATATACAGGTGTGCAAAGCTTGTAGAGCAAAACCCAAGAAGATTTGAGGCTGTAATCACTGCCTATGGTGCTTTAAAACCTGTTACAGCTCCCCCCATACTTTGTGCAATTTCTGCCTGAAGACATACCCAAATCTAACAGCCTGTAGCTCAGGCACAGAACCAAGGATATGCATATTCTTGGTACCATTTGAAAGAAAACACTCTGAAGTTTGTGTACATGTGAATGTGAATGTAGGAGAATATAACACAATAGATCTGGTTTAGATAAAACAATGAAAAAAACGTTTTTTATTTTTGTATCATCTTTACAATGAACAAGATAAAACAAACATTCAAATAGGATGATGGGGACAATTTCAGTGAAAAATATAAGAGGGCCACAGTACTTGTGCAAAGTTTCAGAATGATAACTTCCAAAAATGAGTATGCTACATGACATTTATCATGAAGTGACCCAGGTGTCCCACACAAGTAGCCCAAATGTACCCAAGTGGCCAAATTGGTGAAGGTATACATTTTGAAACAAATAACTATATACAAAATACCAAAATGGTATTCTAAAACAACCCCCCAAAAATTTGAAAAAAAGAAGGAAAAAAATAATAATTGATTAAAAAAAATACATGAAAAAAAAAAATATATACATTTACAAAATAACATGGGTAACTATTTACACACTTTCAATATTTGAAAGACCCTCTTGTCCTCTATCAAACCAAATCTATTTATATAGCCCCAGCCTAAAACCCCAAACAGCAAGCAATGCAGGTGTAGAAGCACAGTGGCTAGGAAAAACTCCCTAGAAAGGCAAAAACCTAGGAACCAGGCTATGAGGAGTGGCCAGTCCTCTTCTGGCTGTGCCGGGTGGAGATCACAGTGCTTGTAGAGGGTGCAACAGGACAGCACCTCAAGAGAAAAAATGAACAGTTTAGGGTCCATAGACGCAGGCAGAACAGTTGAAACTGGAACAGCGGCAAGGCCAGGTGGACTGGGGACAGCAAGGAGTCATCATGCCAGGTAGTCCTGACGCATGGTCCTAGGGCTCAAGTCCTCCGAGAGAGAAAGAGAGAATTAGAGAGAGCATACTTAAATTCACACAGGACACCGGATAAGACTTCCATTCGGAGTCAGTGTCACTGTGAAAGAAAATGTTCAGTTAGAATAGTTTCACATATGAGACCTGTATCAACAGGTATAATAAGCAGATGTATACAATGGGGCAAAAAAGTATTTAGTCAGCCACCAATTGTGCAAGTTCTCCCACTTAAAAAGGAGAGGCCTGTAAAGAGAAGAAGCCAGAAATCTTGCTTGTTTGTAGGTGACCGAATACTTATTTTCCACCATAATTTGCAAATAAATTCATTAAAAATCCTACAATGTGATTTTCTGGATTTTTTTTCTCATTTTGTCTGTCATAGTTGAAGTGTACCTATGATGAAAATTACAGGCCTCTCATATTTTTAAGTGGGAGAACTTGCACAATTGGTGGCTGACTAAACACTTTTTTGCCCCACTGTATATAGAGAGTACAGGGAACATAAGGTTGAATACATTATTATGACCTGCTAGATCTACTGTATCTTTTATATGACATTTGAGCTAGATCTACTGTCTTTATTATATTACAACAGACCAGCTGTATCTACTGTCTCCATTTCACTTTGGCCATTGTTGTGTGGGCCTGCCCTCCCCCCAACAGCCTGAAATAGGCTATTTCATGTGGGTTGGGGTGGGGCAGCAGACACACGCATCTTACATTTATGACATTACATGTTTATATATTGCTTCTAAAATTTAAAAAAAAATCACAAGTAATATTTTATATTATTAATTTCAAACAAAGGCATTAGCATGATAAGAACTTACCAGTCCAAAACGATGTCATCTCCTGTTCAAAAGAATATTCCTCCACAATCGCTAAATGAATCGTCCTACAACAATCTCTGTCTCACCTTCCCAATCAATTTATTCTAAAATTGTGTGTACATCTGTATATCTAGACTTAGATTTAGCTTTCCCTGACTTAGTCGCCATAATGATTGATATATAAACAGCTGAATGCATTGCGTAATATGTGTTTCTCCTTCCGGTATGAAACTTCAATAGCGAATGACTCACTTTACGCTGGAGCTTACTACATGGGTTGGTCTTGCAACACAAAAACATGGCCTATTGCCCTTTAGCTCAGCTCATTGGCTATCTACCCAGCTAGATTTCAAGACGATCAGTGGTCATTGGGTTAAAAGACAGTCAATCAACGAAACAGCGGGCAAATCATTGGTGCACAATGATGTCATGACTTGTCTTCAAATCGGTTTCTTTCAGTCAATATGTTCCGCAAAATGGCCCATCAGGTTTGATTGTGTTACAAACAAACCAGTTGATTGCAGTGAAACCAAACATGACTGGAAAAGTCACGTTCTGTGTGGGTTATTTACCTGGAATGTGTCGTCGAAAATGGAATTCACGACACAAGCGGTTCACAAAATGTTTCGTGTTAGGCTATAAAAATGGATTTTATCAAACAAAAGATCATTCATTGTGTAAGAATGAGCATTGGAATTGCAAACAGACAAAGATCGTCAAAGGTAAACAATTTATTTTAATGCAGTTTGTGATTATGTTACGCCTGTGCTGGTTAAAAAAATTTTTTTAATGGGGCTCTATGCTCAGATAATCGCATCGTATTCTTTCGCAGTAAATCCTTTTTAAAATCTGACAACGCAGTTGGATTAGCAAGATTCTAGGCTTTCGATACATGTTAGACACTTGTATTTTCATGAATGTTTAATATGACTATTTATGTAGGATCACGGTATTTTGTGGAATTTTTAGCGGGCTCCGTGCACTTAACAAAGTACTGAGTAAAGGGTCTGAATTCTTATGTAAATGTGATATTTCCGTTTTTAAAATTTTTATAAATGTGAAGAAATTTCTAAAAAACTGTTTTTGTTGTCATTATGGGGTAGTGTGTAGATTGATGATTATTTTTTAAATCCATTTTAGAATAAGGCTGTAACATAAAGAAATGTCCTTGTTTTTGAAAGAGAAGCAAACTTTTTTTTGTCCATTAAAATGGCATCAAATTTATGATAAATGCAGTGTAGACATTGTTAAGTGATATAAATGGCCGTACAGAAGTCGAAATGCTCTTTTTTTTGTGTAAAAGCTGTGTAAAAAAAAAAGAAGCTTGTTCAGGTGGGATGGAACTTTTGGCCCACATTATGACGTCAGAATGTGATCTGATTATCAAACCAAATGCTATTTGACACATGCGCGGAATACAACAGGTGTTCACCTTACAGTGAAATGCCACTAACCAACGATGCAGTTAAGAAAATACCTAAAAAAAAATGGTCTGGGTAGCCATTTCAATAGCTGTTCAGGAGTCTTATGGCTTGGAAAGTAGAAACAGTTTAGAAGCCTCTTGGATGTAGACTTGGTGCTCCGGTACCGCTTGCCACGCGGTAATAGAGAGAACAGTCTATGACTAGGGTAGATGGAGTATTTGACGATTTTTAGGGCCTTTCTCTGACACCGCCTGGTATAGGAGGTCCTGGATGGCAGGAAGCTTGGCCCCGTTGATGTACTGGTCCATACGCACGACCCTCTGTAGTGCCTTGCGTTCGGAGGCTGAGCAGTTGCCATACCAGGCAGTGATGCAACCCGTCAGGATGCTCTCGATGGTGCAGCTGTCAAATCTTGAGGATCCTAGGACCCATGCCCTCTTCACGGCTGTCACGGTGTGCTTGGACAATGTTAGTTTGTTGTTGATGTGGACGCCAAGGAACTTGAAGCTCTCAACCGTGCTCGGTCCTCTTTTTCCTGTAGTCCACAACCATCTCTTTTGTCTTGATCACGCTGACGGAGAGGTTGTTGTCCTTGCACCAGATGGTCAGGTCTCTGACCTCCTCCCTATAGGCCGTCTCATTGTTGTCAGTGATAAGGCCTAACATTTTTTGTCATCATTAAACTTAATGATGGTGTTGGAGTTGTGCCTGGCCGTGCAGTCATGAGTGAACAGGGAGTACAGGAGGGGACTTAACACGCACACCTGAGGCTGAGGGGACCCCGTGTTGATATCAGTGTGGCTTATGTGTTATCTACCCTACCCTTACCACCTGGGGGCAGCCCGTCAGGAAGTCTCGGAACCAGTTGCAGAGGGAGCTGTTTAGTCCCAGGGTCCTTAGCTTAACAGACCAATGACTGTTCATTTGGGTAAAGGGGTGGGCTCTAGAACAGCTTATCATCCAATCAGGGCGGTGTATGTAAATATCTTCACATTTGTTTCCTAAACACCCACATGATCAGACTGAACATTTAGGGCCAAAAGGAGGCTCAGGAAAATAAATGATTCAAAATCAAATGTATTGGTCACATACACGTGTTTAACGGATGTTATTGCAGGTGTAGCGAAATACTTATGCTTCTAGCTCCGACAGTACAGTAATACCTAACAGTTTCACAACATATACACATAAATCTAAGTAAGAAATTGATTAAGAATATATACACGTCAGAGCGGCATTGGACTAAAATAGTGGTATAGTATAGAATACAGTATACACATATGAGATGGGTGATGCAATATTTATTTAACTAGGCAAGTCAGTAAAGAACAAATTCTTATTTACAATGATGGCCTACCAGGGAACAGTGGGTTAACTGCCTTGTTCAGGGGCAGAACGACAGATTTTTACCTTGTCAGCTCGAGGAATCGATCCAGCAACCTTTCGGTTACTGGCCCAGCGCTCTAACCACTTTGCTACCTGAAGCCCCAGATACATATGAGATGAGTAATGCATGATACGAAGACATTAAGGAAATGAAACACTAGCCACTTTAATAAAGCGGCCAGTGATTCCTAAGCGATGTCTATAGGCAGAATCCTCTGATGTGCTGGAGATGGCTGTTTAACAGTAAGTGTTGTAATATATAATACAATACAGTATATACATATGAAATGGGTGATGCAATATGTAAAACACCATTTAAAAAGTGACTAAGATACCATAGAATAGTGTGGAGTGCAGGTTATACATACGAGATGAGTAATTCTTGATACAGAAACATTAAAGTAGCTAGTGATCCATTTCTAAAAGTGGCCAGTGAGTCCTAATCCATGTCTATAGGCAGCCGCCTCTGATGTGTTAGTGATGGCTGTTTAGCAGTCTGATGAGATTGAAAAACAGCTTCTGTCTCTTGGTCCCAGCTTTGATGCATTCAAAACATATTGGAGTTATTTTCATTAAATAAACTGTGATTTATTAGACATACAGTGATATGAACAAAATTAGAAAGACTGCATGGGGGCTTTAATACCTGTCAAATACTTGCTTCCTCTGTCCTAAGAAGAGTTCAATTGCATTTCCTTGATTTGTTTCATCCTCAAAACCCATTGGATGAGAAGGTCAGAGGTCCTTCCCTCTCACCTTATACAATGGGTTTTGAGAAGGTGAGAAGAGAGGACATGAGGAATCGAGATTCTCCCCTTGATTTCCCCTCCCCCCGATTCCTCACCTCCCTTTCAAAGCATATTGGGGGAGAGGAGTGAAGGTTCCTCCCCTCAGGCTAAAATGTACTTTCAAGCAGAGGCAAGGAGTAGAGGAAACGAGGACAGAGGAAGCAATAATTCGACAGCTAGTTCAGACGCAGACTCACAACATTTTTATTGATTATGATTTCATTATTATTACAATATTTCAATGATTTTGTTGACAGAACCCATTGTACTATATTACATATTAAAACAAAAGAACAAATAAGCATAGCAAGTCAACACCTTAACATTTCTCTGTTTGTCCGGAATATGAACCAGCCATTGAAAATTGGCATTCTTTGTGCACAACAGGTAAGGATGTTCTTTCAGAGCAGTAATTTCAGGATAAATGTGATCACAGCAGCTGTGGTTTGTAAGTAGCCTACACAATGTGGTTGATAGTGGGTTGCAACCGCAGATGCTACAGGACACACCGTAAGTAGCTGGAAAGTGTTGCTAATGCTTTTACTGCAACAGGAGAGTCCAGACTCTAGAGAGTTCTTATTCTTCAGCCTTTGGTCCCATAGCTCAGGTTACACAGGGAGGCTGGAAGGAGGTGTGTGTGTGTGTAACAGTGGCACCATGCAGAGCTGCAGCTAACACAGGCCAGATGTAGTGGGCCCTGCAATATACTCAACCTGCAGCGAGCTCCTGTGACCACACACACCACACACACAAACACCGGAGGAGCAACAGGCCAAACCTCAAAACAGCCTTGCATTAAACCACAGGGTACAATTAAAGCAGTTTGGGATAGCAGGCTGGCTAGACGGACTTCTAGAGCTCTGGCTTGAAACAAGATCGGAGAGGGAGATAGAGGGCGGCCATTAAAGGAATGCTAGGAGTAAATGGACATCTGCTGCATTCCTAGAGAGAATCTTGGGGTCGGGACTTGAGTGGGAGTTGTAATGGCAGCAGTACTGCAGAGAGAGTCAGGGGAGGGAGAGTAGTTATGTGAGAGAGAATGGGCCATGGTAGAGTGGCAGTCTGATCATGTATCCTGTAGCACTGACTGAGGGATCCATCAAACCTGAGATAACTATTGTTTTAACTATGCTTTGTGGGGAATAAAATATATGGTTTTCACGGGGGAAGAAAGTTACTTTGGAAGGGACAACAACTAATAGATATTCAAAAAAAAAGACTACTTTTTAAAAAGTATTTGAATAGATATCTGATAGATAGATATCTAGTTAGATTACTTGCTCATTATTACTGCATTGTCGGAATTAGAAGCACAAGCATTTCGCTACACTCGCATTAACATCTGCTAACCATGTGTATGTGACAAATAAAATTTGATTTGATTTGATTTGATAAAGAAACTACTTTAAAGACATTCAGTGCATAACCTACTTAAGTATTCAGACCCTTTTGTTATGAGACTCAAAATTGAGCTCAGGTACATCCTGTTTCCATTGATCATCCTTGAGATGTTTCTACAACTTGACTGGAGTCCACTTGTGGTAAATTCAATTGATTGGACATGATTTGGAAAGGCACACACCCATCTATATAAAAAAGGTCCCACAGTTGACAGTGCATGTCAGAGCAAAAACCAAACCATGAGGTCGAAGCAATTGTCCGTCGAGCTCAGAGACAGGATTGTGTCGAGGCAAAGATCTGGGTAAGGGTACCAAAAAATGTCTGCAGCATTGAAGGTCCCCAAGAACACAGTGGCCTCCATCATTCTTAAATGGAAGAAGTTTGGAACCACCAAGACTCTACCTAGAGCTGGCTGCCGGGCCAAATTGAGCAATCGGGGGGAAAGGGCCTTGCCCAGGGAGGTGACCAAGACCCCGATGGTCACTAACAGAGCTCTGGAGTTCCTCTGTGGAGAAGGTAGAACCTTCCAGAAGGACAACCATCTCTGAGGGACTCCACCAATCAGGCCTTTATGGTAGAGTGGTCAGACAGAAACCACTCCTCAGTAAAAGGCACATGACAGCCCACTCAGAGTTTGGCAAAAGGCACCTAAAGGACTCGCAGACCATGAGGAATTCTCTGGTCTAATGAAACCAAGATTTTACTCTTTGGCCTGCATGCCAAGCGTCACATCTGGAGGAAACCTTGCACCGTCCCTACTGTGAAGCAAAGTGGTGGCAGCATCATGCTGTGGCAATGCTTTTCAGCGGCAGGGACTGGGAGACTAGTAAGGATTTAGGGCAAGATGAACAGAGCAAAGTACAGAGAGGCCCTTGATGAAAACCTCCTCCAGAGAGCGCAGGAGCTCAGACTGGGGCGATGGTTCACCCAACAGGACAACAACCCTAAGCATATAGCCAAGACAACGCAAGAGTGGCTTCAGGATAAGTCTCGGAATGTCCTTGAGTGGCCCTGCCAGAACCCAGAATTGAACATCTCTGAAGAGACCTGAAAATAGAAGTGCAACACTCCCCATCTAACCGGAGAGCTTGAGATGATCTGCAGAGAAGAATGGGAGAAACTCTCCAAATACAAGTGTGCCAAGCTTGTAGAGTCATACACAAGAAGACTCAAGGCTGAAATCCCTGCCAAAAGTGCTTCAACAAAAGTACTGAGTAAAGGGGGTCTGATTACTTAAGTAAACGTGATATCAGTTTTTTACACATTTCAAAAAGTTTAACTGTTTTTGCCTTGTTATTATAGAGTATTTTCCAAATCATGTCCAAACCCCTCAAACACCATTGGGATGAATTGGAACGCAACAATGTTCCAACATCTAGTGGAAAGCCTTCCCAGAAGAGTGGAGGCTGTTATCCTCACTAGGGTAGGGGACAGCATTCGGAATTTTGGATGAAAAGCGTGCCCAAAGTAAACTGCCTGCTACTCAGGCCCTGCTACTCAGGCCAGAAGATAGGCTATGCATTTAATTAGTAGAGTTGGATAGATAACTCTAAAGTTTCCTTAACTGTTTACATAATGTCTGTGAGTATAACAGAACTGATATGGCAGGCGAAAACCCAAGGAAAATCCATCCAAGAAGTGCCTTGATTTTGAAATGCCTGTTTTTCCATTGAAAGCCTATCCACCATACAAAGACGTATGATGCAGTTCACGATCTCTATGGCTTCCACTACATGTGGCATTGTTTCAGGCTTTTACTCTAAAAAATGAGGGAGGAACACAACTTTCAATGAGAGGACAGTGGAAATTTCCAGACATGAATCCAGCATCCGGGAACGCGCATTATGAATACCAAGCATTCTTCCAAAGTTGTGGCAAAATGGTTCAAGGACATCAAAGTCAAGTTATTGGAATGGCCATCACAAAGCCCTGACCTCAATCCTATAGAAAATGTGTGGGCAGAACTGAAAAAGCATGTGCGAGCAAGGAGGCCAACAAACCTGACTCCGTTACAAACCTGACTCCTGCTCTATCAGGAGGAATGGGCCAAAATTCACCCAACTTATGTGAGAAGCTTGTGGAAGGCTACCCGAAATGTTTGACCCAAGTTAAACAATTTAAAGGCAATGCTACCAAATACCAATTGAGTGTATGTAAACTTCTGACACACTGGGAATGTGATGAAAGAAATAAAAATCTGAAATAAATCACTACTTTATTCTGACATTTCACATTCTTAAAATAAAGTGGTGATCCTAACTGACCTAAAACAGGAAATTTCTACTAGGATTAAATGTCAGGATTTGTGAAAAACTGAGTTTAAATATATTTGGCTAAGGTGAATGTAAACTTCCGACTTCAACTGTAAATTTTACCTCAAATAGCCCGACTAACCGGTACACCCGCACATTGACTCTGTACCGGTACCACCTGTAAGTTGCCTCGCTACTATTATTTAAAAAAAAATTTTTTTTTTAAGTATTTCTTTACTTATCTATTGTTTACCTATTTTTTACTTAAACACTGCACTGTTGATTAAGGGCTTGTATGTAAGCATTTCACTGTAAGGTTGTGTTGTATTCGGCACACATGACATAACTTTTATTTGATCAAAATGTGTTACACTTCAAAACACGCCGTTGAAAAACACCAAAAGATCAGACAAAGGTGCCTAGTGTCAAAGATTTTTAGGGAGCCGCTAGTTATAAACTAGCCCATCTTTCCTGTAGTGGCTTCCTTACCAATTGACCATAGCCACTGCAGAAGCGGGGTTGTTTAGGATGCATACAGTCCACATTCAAAGTTCCCAAATTCCAAAAACATTCAATGAGTTCCAGGGATATGTTGCAAAAAATAAAATACATAAAAATTAAAAATAAAGTTTGTTACTGGGCCCCTTCAACCGATGAACCTGCACAGGGCATTGATGCAGGAATCAGTATCCAGATCACTAGCAACTTCTAGATGGACAGCTCGATTCACACCATACCACTTCACATGAATGTGGCCTCTATGGGGCCGAAGTAATCTATGCCCACATGGGTGAAAGGCGGAAAATCAGGTGACACCACATCTTGTGGAAAGTCAGCAATCTTCTGTTCTCCAGCTTTAGCTTGCATCCACCTGTACATGACACAGCTTTTAAGGATCTTCCTTGCTAAGGAGTTGGCACAGGGTATCCAATACCGCTGGCGAAGTTTGGTAAGCATGTGATCTCTCCCAGTAGCCAACCCACTCATGGATGTAGAGTAAGATCATTCTGGGGATGTAGGAGTCTTTGGGAAGGATCATAGGATTCTTCAGCTCCTTAGGCATAGCAGCTTTGCTTAACCTTCCTCTCACTCTCAGAATGCCATAGTCAACAATTGGATCAAGCTTACAGATTGAGCCGCTTCCCTTGGCACATTGTCTTCCTTTCCCAACGAGTGAAATCTCTTGTTTAAAGTGCTGAATTTGCTCAAATCGAATGATGTCCTTTTCTCTGTGGATGACCTAGACGAAGCAGAGACTTTCTTTTCCAAACGTCAGTTTGATCCTCAATTTGTTCCTTCAGTGACTTTGTTAACTCTTTGGACAAACTCTTTTCTTCTACACTTGTACTGTTCACGATGACATCTTTTCTCACCTCTGGATCATCCGGAGGGATGGAGCCAAGCTCCTCTGGGACTTTCAACCATTGTTTCTGCTTTCTCCAGGAATTCTGGTCCTTTGAGCCATCTCAGAGTTCAGGAAAGTTTCAACATGTAACCCTCGAGGCATTGTCAGCTGGTTGTGTTTGGAGTTCAAATACCTCCACTGTACAGCTTTGATAGGTCACGGATTACAGCAACCCTATTAGCTACAAAGGTATGGAATCTCTTGGTATCGTTGCAGATGTATTTTAGCACAGACTGAGTCCAGAAAGTGTACTCCTCAAGTTCAATCTGGAGCACCAACCTTAACATCCTGCCAACTTGCACAATTAATGTTGCTACAGAAAGTTCCAGTCTGTGGATCGTCATCTGCTTGAGTGGAGTCACCCATAGGTTCACAAACGGTATGGGAAATCAAGGTAACTTGCCGTGCCATAGCCTTGTTCACTTGCGTCACCGAAGTGATACAGCTGTGTGGTCTTGACCAAAGTTATCAGGCATCATGCACCTGTCAATCTGGAATCTGGACAGCTTGTCCAGTTGAGGGCCATGTCTCCCATGAAATTAGAGTGTTTGTCGAGGATGACTTCGTCCCATCCACACTTTAGCTTGCAGCTCTTGAACAATTTGCTTTGCCTTTAATATGAATGGGGAGAGGAAACTTAATGGATCATAAACAGAGCTGACAGTTGAGAGAATACCTCTTCTTGTAAGGGGTCTGTTCTTGATAGTGACTCGAAAGATAACCGCATCACTTTCAATGTTCAATCGGATTCCAAGTGCCATTTCAACAGGCAGCTTCTCTCTGTCCATGTCCAGTTCTTTTATCTGCTTGGCTTTGCGTTCATCAGGGATAGAAGCTAGCACAGCACGGCTCTTGCTTACCCACTTGGTCAACTTGAACCCATCCCGAGAGCACACAGGAGTTTTTTTGTGAGAGCTATGGCTTGTTCTTCTGTGGCCACTGAATTGAGGCAGTCATCAACATAGAAGTTGGACTTGACTCTTTCAATCACCTCTTCATCGTACTTCTCAAAGTTGTCTTTCACAGTGCAATACAGTCTTTCACAGTGCAAAGTTTGCACAACTTGGAGAGAATATAGCACCCGAAAAGATGTACCGTCATTCTGTACTCCTCCAATCTCCACCATAGGAATCACAGGAAGTCTAAGTCATCTTCATGGACACGTACTTGATGGAACATTCCTTCGATGTCTGCCATCATGGCAATGTGCTCTTGCCGAATTCTTAGCAAGATTCCGATGAGCGTGTTTGCCAGGTCATAGCCTTGAAGGAGTTCACTGTTGAGAGATGTGCCTTTATATGATGATGAGCAGTCAAACACCACTCCTATTGTTCCTTTGAGCTTATGGTGAACGCCATGGTGTGGTATGTACCATACCTTACCTTTCTCTGAGGCGCTATTCTTGTGATACCTGCTCGTCATAACCTTTAGTTATTACCTCTTCCATGAAACCTTTGTATTTTGCAGCGTAAACTTCGTAGTTCTTAACTTCTTATGGATGGCGGGGGGCAGTATTGAGTAGCTTGGATGAATAAGGTGCCCAGAGTAACCTGCCTGCTACTCAGGCCCAGAAGCTAATATATGCATATTATTAGTAGATTTGGATAGAAAACACTCTGACGTTTCTAAAGCTGTTTGAATGATGTCTGTGAGTATAACAGAACTCCTATGGCAGGCAAAAACCAGAGAAAATCCAACCAGGAAGTGGGAAATCTGAGGTTTGTAGGTTTTCAAGTCTTTGCCTATCCAAGATTGTACATTTGGTCCGATTGCACTCTTCCTACGCCTTCCACTAGAAGTCAACAGCTTTCAGAACCGTGTTTCAGGCTTCTACTGTGAAGGGGGAGCGAATAAGAGCTGTTTGACTAAGAGGTCTGGGAGAATGCCATGAGCTAAATCATGCGTGTGACCGTGAGAACGAGCTGCGTTTCTTTTCCTTTCTAAAGACAAAGGAATTGTCCGGTTGAAACATTATTGAAGATTTATGTTAAAAAAATCCTAAAGATTGATTCTATACATCGTTTGACATGTTTCTACGAACTGTAATATAACTTTTTGACTTTGTCTGGACTAAGTGCCTGCGCCTCGTTAATTTGGATTTGTGAACTAAATGCGAACAAAAAGGAGGTATTTGGACATAAATTATGGAATTTATCGAACAAAACAAACATTTATTGTGTTACTGGGATTCCTGGGAGTGCATTCCGATGAAGATCATAAGGTAAGTGAATATGTATAATGCTATTTCTGACTTCTGTTGACTCCACAACATGGCGGGTGTCTGTTTGGCTTGTATTGTGCCTGAGCGCTATACTCAGATTATTGCATGGTGTGCTTTTTCCGTAAAGCTTTTTTGAAATCTGAAACAGAGGTTGCATTAAGGAGAAGTACATCTTTAATTCCATGTATAACACTTGTATTTTCATCAACATTTATGATGAGTATTTCTGTAAATTGATGTGGCTATCTGCAAAATCACCAGCTGTTTTGGAAGCAAAACATTACTGAACATAATGCGCCAATGTAAACTGAGAATTTTTTATATAAATATGAAGTTCATCGAACAAAACATACATGTATTGTGTAACATGAAGTCCTATAAGTGTCATCTGATGAACTTATATCTCCCTCACTAACTTTAAGCATCAGCTGTTAGCGCAGCTTACCGATCGCTGCAGCTGTCCATCTGGAAATAGCCCAACCAACCACCTAGCTCATCCCCATTTTTGTTTCTGCTCTTTTGCACACCAGTATTTCTACTTGCGCATCCTCATCTGCACATATATCACTCCAATGTAAATTGTAATTACTTCCGGTCGAATTCTCAGCCAAACGTGAAGAGCTAACAGAGTTATTTCGGCTACAAAAATAATATTTGCTATCTAACTGGGAGTCTCGTGAGTGAAAACATCCGAAGCTCAAAAGGTAAACGATTGAATTTGATTGCTTTGCTGATTTTCGTGACCATGTTGCCTGCTGCTAGCTAGGCATAATGCTATGCTAGGCTATCGATACATTTACACAAATGCTTGTCTTGCTTTGGCTGTAAAGCATAATTTCAAAATCGGAGATGATTAACAAAAGGCTAAGCTGTGTGTCACTATATTTCATGAAAATGAATATTTTCTAGAAAATATTTTGTCTGTTGCGTTATGCTAATTACTGTAGTTGATAACAACGCTCCCGGATCGGCAGTTACAAGTGATCTTGATCTCAGAAACTCAACCTTGGATTCATGTGGCTGTGCCTTCACCTGTTGGCAGTCTACCAATGAAAGCTCACCAGCACAAAATACACAAGATACTGGGAGCAGAGGGTAGGTGCCTGGTCTCTTTACTTTGAATGTTTGCAACTCTGAAAAACCTTTAAAAGAACAAGCTTCTTCCCCCGACTCTTGGACTTGAACTGCTGTTTAAAGGTTTGCTGCGGGATTGGTTTTTAAAAACCTTTTGTTGGACAGGGAATCTTGAACATCTCCATACAACGGATACTGCAATATTTTGGCCTGTTTTTCAATGAACGTCACTGAACTGGGCCCTCAGGTGGCTTCTTTCTAAAATATCACATGCTGTAGACCTACATTTATCCCTTTGTTTGTAGGGGAGTTTGACATGATCAACTTTATGTTGGAGGGAAGATTAAGCTCTTCCATGTTCTGTACGTCTTGTATAGCGTTTTAGCAACCTATAAGATAGTGCCTCGCCACCCAGTCCCTTTCCATCATCCGGTATGATGTTTGTCCAGTTCTAAACTTTTTCCATCTAAGCAGTGGTGACTGATTTAATTGCCAAATTATTCCTTTAACAACCTCAGCATAGCCTCTTCTGGCTTCCATATGCAGATCAGATCCTTGGGCTGACCAGAGGTGTACTGTTCCAGGTAGAGAGCCGATCCTGGTGGCTGCTTGTCTTATCTATGCCATGCTCAAATACACGCATAAATTGCCAAAAGTTTAGATGTTCACCGTCAAACATAGATATCTCCCTAACAGGGAGTGTGGCCTGTTTGAACTGTAGTACAAGGAGGTCGGCGGCAATTTAATTTGCCTTTGCATGACAGTAGAGGGGTTATCATGGCTGGTATTATGGCTGATACCCACAGTGTTTATTCTGTGCTGATTGTTAGACCTTGCTGTTGGTTGCTGAAGGGTGTGGTTTATGACTTTCCTGAATGGGTTTTGATGGCTTTGTTATCTGTTGTAAAACCCTTTGTAGTGGGGTCTTTGGAACTGCACCTAATCCTGCTAACTCAACAGGTGATGGTTCAGGTTCCTGGTTCTTAAAATAGGAGTTAATTCCATCTTCTTGGCTTCGTAAGTGTGCTGCCACAGAATGGGATTGAGAAATTGACTCACGGAAATTGCTGCTATTTCCGTGTCCAGTTCCATTTTTTTCCATCCTAACATCCAGTTGAGCTTTCTCTAGTTCCAATGCATGCTTGTCCTATAATGATGCTTGGCGAGAGAGTAGTGCTGCTCTCTGCCTCAGCTTTTAGGCATGCAGAGGACAATGCAGCCTTAGAATACTTGGTTTTACTTGATATTTTTGACACATTGGAAAAGCTGTCATGTGGTTCAATGAGCGTTTGTGGCTCCACTTTCCCACCTTTTTCAGAAAATGTTCATAAGTCCTAATTCTTGGTTGATAGTTAATGCTCTCCTGTCACTTTTCTTCTTCCGTGACAAGCTCTCACACAAATTCACGAGCATTCTTAAAGTCATTGAGAACAACAAATGCGTCATGACCCTCATTCACAGTTGCAACATTTCCTCCAACAAGGACTTTTATTTCATTCACTTTGCGTGTACATACTCCCAAGTTTGCCTCGCCGGGCTGCATAGAGTGAACTCTAATGCGCCTCTGCCCTCTCCAGTGCGGTCTCATTTGGGATTTAATCCACCATCATTCACTTTTAATTCACTCAATTTACAATGACACAGTTGTTGATTTGATTGTTAAAACGCAATGCCCCTTTAGACCTACTTCAAATGATTTAAAATACAGTCATTCGTTTCAGCACATTGACCAATTGGCATTTTAGGTGTGTTCAACCTTTCCTTCCATTATAGGTTTGGTTCCCTTTATTTAAAACGCCCAGGAGCTTTAGATCCTTTAGTTGCGTTCCATTGATGGATTGCATTTCCACGTTAGGCCTAATATTAGACATTTGATTAGGCTACATTGTGCATTGCACCTCAGTGTTTCCCAAACTTCATAATTGTTTTCACAGCGCTGTGTTTTGAATTCCATTGCCAAGATTATCAAACATTCTAATTCTAAGAACATTTGCGCTTCAATAATATGCTTGATCATATGATTGCATTGAACAGGGCGGCTCATTCAGTCGCAGTGGATACTCATGGCTGGCGAATTCCATCTCAAAATCAATGTCATGTGGTTAATCAAAGTTCCATCTAAATGAAAATGATACAAATCTAAAAGTAACATTATTGCCAATATGTAAATATAGCCTACATAAAGCCAACAAATAAAAACATTGCAGCCCGCAGGTAGAAAATATCCTCATAAAAATATCTAATAAATCACATTGGCTACACATGGCCTGTTTGCAAGTAACTTGAAACATTGTATTAACTATTAACTTGGTCCAGCCTAAAGCTTGTGCTACCAAACTTGAAACATTTGTATAAAATATTCTGGGCTGGACAGACAGATACAGCTGTAGGCTATTTGCGAAAGGGATAAGAAGTAATCAGGTAGGCCTTTTTTCCAACGTTTCCACTGGATCAGAGCATGCCGAGTGGTTATCGATAGGGAGGGAGCTGGAAAGATTTTTCAAGTGTGCTAGGTTGAGGAACTATTGTCATTCTCAATGGATGTAAAAAGACTGTTTACCTGCAGTTTGAGGCATAGAAAAAAATTCCTTTTGAAAAGCTACACAGTGATGGTGAGTTAAGAAAATCAGAAATAGAATCAGATCCTCAAATGGCCATTTATAAGTCTCTCATTTTCACGCAAGCCAGGTAGCCTAAGCCTACTTCTATGCGTAATCCGGTGTGTGTGCTTACTCAAGAGTGACAGGAGCACTCCAAACAAGACAATTAATAAATTGACAACTTGTAAATGGAATAAAAATAAACCAACATATTTCTCACAAGTGTAGCCTAGGTTGTAAGCTCTGCAAACAACAATGACAACAGTAAAACTGTAATAATAATAAATTGAATGCATTAACAGAAATTAGCATAGTCAAACAAACATTTTCGATGAGAAATTATGGTAATTTGAGGTAAATGCACTACTAGTGATTACATCCCTGCGGCCTCCGCAATGGATTAGTCCACTCTGTCAGGTGTCTCGTATGCCATAAAAAATATATAAATCAAATTTCATTTGTCAAATGTGCCGCATTTCACATGTAGACCGTACAGTGAAATGCTTACTTAACTGCATTGTTGGTTGAAGGCTTGTAACTTCCTTGGGATGGGGGGGGTAATTTTGACGTCCAGATGAAAAGCATGCCCAAAGTAAACTGCCTGCTACTCAGGCCCAGAAGCTAGCATATGCATATAATTGGTGGATTTGGATAGAAAACATTCTAAAGTTTCTAAAACTGTTACAACAATGTCTGAGTATAACAACTGAAATGGCAGGCGAAACCCAGAGGACAAACCATGAAAATAAAATAAAAATCAGCATACCACTGATTTCAATGGCTGGCACTTTTATAATACGGTGAAATTGTCCCCGATTACAGTTCCTAGGGCTTCCACTAGATGTCAACAGTCTTTAGAAAGTTTCAGGTTGGTTTTTGGAAACATGAGGGAGAACTTGTAGTTTTTCTAAGTGGCTCCCATTTTGGCTGTAGTGTTTCCAAGCGCATGGCCGAGAGAGCGTGTTCTTTTTGTTTGTTTATCTCCGGTAAAGACTATAACGATTCCCCGTCTTAAATTTGATAGTTTATTTGCGTATTAGGGTACCTAAGGATTGATTTTAAACGTTGATTGACGTCTTTAGATAAGTTTATTGGTAACGTTTGGGATTCATTTTGAAGGAGGGAAACCGAGTGGATAATTGACTGAAGCACGCCAGCTAAACTGTTTTTTATGGATATAAAGAAGGACTTTATCAAACAAAAAAGGTCAATTTGTAACATAACTGGGATCTTTTTAGAGAGCCAACAGAAGCAGATCTTTAAAGGTAAGGCATACATTATATCGCTTTTTCTGACTTTCATGTCGCAACTCCCTGGTTGAAAATGATTTGTTATGCATGTGTGTGCAGGACGCTGTCCACAGATAATCGCATGGTATGCTTTCGCCGTAAAGCCTTTTTGAAATCTGACATGGCGGCTGGATTAGCAACAAGTTAAGCTTTATTTTGATGTATTGCACTTGTGATTTCATGAAAGTTAAATATTTATAGTAATTGAATTTGAATTTCACGCTCTGCAATTTCACCGGATGTTGGCCTAAAACGACATACCCAAATCTAACTGCCTGTAGCTCAGAACCTGAAGCGAGGAGATGCATTTTCTTGGTGCCATTTGAAAAGAAACACTTTTAAGTTAGTGGAAATGTTAAAGGAATGTAGAACACATTAGATCTGGTAAAAGATAATAGAAAGACAGTTTTTCTTTTCACCATCATCTTTGAAATGCAAGAGAAAGGCCATAATGTATTATTCCAGCCCAGGTGCAATTTAGATTTTGGCCACTAGATGGCAGCAGTGCACGTGCCAAGTTTTAGACTGATACATTGACTTTCTGTAAAAATGAATTGTATCAAGACTGCCCAAATGTGCCTAATTGGTTTATTAAATAACTGTGTTCAAAACTGTGCACTCGCCACAAACAATAGCATGGTATTACTTCACTATAATAGCTACTGTAAATTGGACAGTGCAGTTAGCTTAAATGCTTGTTAATCTTTCTGCCAACATCAGATGTGTCTAACATCAGATGTGTCTAACATCAGATGTGTCTAACATCAGATGTGTCTAACATCAGATGTGTCTTGGAAATGTTCTTGTTACTTACAACCTCATGCTAATCGCATTAGCCTATGTTAGCACAACCATCCCGCAGGGAACCAACCAATCCTGAAGTTAAGAGGTTAAGGAAAAAAGTATACTAAAATAAATTGAAGTAAAAAAAGAAGAAGCTTTTAAGAAGCCTGAGGTCCCATGCCAACATCTATTGAGTCTCCTGAGGGGGAAATAGGCATTGTCGTTCCCTCTTCACGACTGTCTTGGTGTGTTTGAACACTGATGGTTTGTTGATGATGTGGACGCCAAGGAACTTGAAGCTCTCAACCTGCTCCACTACAGCCCCGTCGATGAGAATGCGGCGTGCTCGTTCCTCCTTTTCCTGTAGTCCACAATCATCTCCTTTGTCTTGATCACATTGAGGGAGAGGTTGTTGTCCTGGCACGACACTGCCAGGTCTCTGACCTCCTCCCTATAGGCTGTCTCATCGTTATCGGTGATCAGGCCTACCACTTGTGTCGTCGGGAAAACTTAATGATGGTGTTGGAGTCGTGCTTGGCCATGCAGTCATGGGAGTACAGGAGGGGACTGAGCACACACACCCGAGGGGCCCCAGTGTTGGGGATCAGCGTGGCAGATGTGTTGTTACCCACCCTTGAGCTACCCCCAGGTGTTGTCTGTAAGTCCAGGGTCCAGTTGCAGAGGGAAGTGTTTAGTTCCAGGGTCCTTAGCTTAGTGATGAGCTTTTAGGGCACTATGGTGTTGAACGCTGAGCTGTAGTCAATGAATAACAAAACCTTGAGACGTCCTTAATATTAGATTTCATGCACCAGCTGTTACTTACAAATAGACACAGACCACCACCCATTGTCTTACCGGAGGTAGCGGTTCTATTTTGCTGATGGACCAAAAACCCTGCCAGCTGTGTGTTATCCATGTCGTCGTTCAGCCATGACGCGGTGAAACATATTACAGTTATTAATGTCCCGTTACTAGGGGTCTTGATCCGAGCTCATCCATTTTGTTATCCAATGATTACTGTCAGTCCTATTAGCCAACGTGCCGAGGGGGATAACTCACTCGCAGTCGGATCCTTACAAGGCACCCCGACCTACGTCTCCAATATCTCTGTCTCTTCCTCATGCGAATGACGGGGATGTGGGCCTTGTCGAGTGTCTAAAGTAAATCCTTCGTGTCCGACTCGTTAAAGAAAAAAAATCTTTGTCCAGTAATCGCTTTCCTGATATCCAGAAGCTCTTTTCGGTCATGAGACAGTGGAAGAAACATTATGTACAAAATAAGTCACAAATAAGGCGAAAAAACGAACAATAGCACAATTGGTTAGGAGCCGGGTAACCAACAGGCTATCGGCCAAACAATTGACAAATGTTATCAGCAATTAATGGAATGAAAATAAACAAATCTAAGGCAGAACTATACTTTTACAATCTATAGAGAAAATATGTACTGGGCACTGTACGGAGGCTGTGTACAGGTTACACAACCTGGCCTTGAAGTCATGAGGAGAACACAGCAGAATAGAGACAACCAAATAAAGAACAGGACAAATAAACAAAAACAGTTCTTATAGAGGTGTATTCATAGCACTCGTTGGAAAAGCTCATCAGTATGGCCACTGTAATACTGTGCTCAGCAGAAGAGACCTTGGAGAGCTAAAGGGAATGAGAGGAGCGGATGATTGCCTGTTCCGTTCCCCTCAGACAGTAGCCTTGACTGTCTCAAATCTCTCTCCATCTCTCATTCGCTCCCTTCTCATATTCTGGATGCATACCTGAGGCTGTGGGGGGAGGATGGGCCTACTCAGTGCTCCTGGGGGGGTGCTGCATGGCTTGACTGACCAACAGCAGCACTAAGGACTAACAGTATCAGACCATCAGCACTGTTGGCTGCAACACTGGCATCGCCCGACACAGGTTTCTGTGTACCCACTACCCTGCCCCCTAGCCAGAGAGAGCAAGGCCTGCTGGGATGCAGGAACGGAACCTTCCAGAAGCTAGAGGATGATTGACAGCCCCACTGGAACATGATGACTTCTACGGCTACTAAAAATACTCCAATACACACAATGAACAAAACCTTGTAACTAGCATAAACCCAGCAGGATTCCTAAACAGCAGGATTCCTAAAAAAACAATCCCTTTTATACCAGTGTTAAAAGCCCATAAATCCAATCACAAACTGGCGGCGGAGTCCGCTAAGGCAGTTACATCTGCCGATGTGCCCTTGAGCAAGGCTCTTAATCCTAATTGTGCCAGCTTCGCTGTTGATAATGGCATACCCTGGCCATGATCCCACTCTCCAAAAGGGATCTCCGGGAGAGTTGGGATACGCAAAAAGGTAATAAAAAAAAAAGAACCTTTCCAATTTACACGTGTACATATGTGAAATAGGAAAATATAAAGCAGCCACAAACGTATCATTATTTAACAGCCCAGAACTTACGAAAAGGCTTTTAGAGAGGAAAAGTGAATGCCGACTGCAGCAACAGGTTAGAGCAGAAATGCCTGGGTTTAAGCACACAGCCAGAATAAATTATGGACTTGAAATAGGAGAGGTAGAGAGGGAGAGAAATTAGAGGTATGCAAGACATATCCATCAGCTGAGGGTAGAGGCAGGGCCTACAGAGCGAAGGACCCTGTTGCTGCAGCAGCTCTCAGTCAATGGCCTGGCTGGAAATGGCAACTATCAGGACCAAGTGTGCACTTCAGGGACATGGTCACACTAAGGACAGAGGACAAAAGCAAGGCAGAGAGTGACATTTTTCTTTATCCTCTAAGCAGTATTTACCCCTGGATTTTATCAGCAGTGGTGGCAAGGGTAGCAATGACATGCTAGCTGTTCACAGACTTCGTCATTGAGCCAGCGACTAGGCAGCAGAGGCTTTGAATATATAAATGTCTGACTTGTGTACTAACTTTCTGCATATAATATATTTGTATTTGTTTGCCGACGTCACATTTATTTCCATTTAAATGGAGTATAAAATATAATGTATCCATTTGAAAGCGCGTCTTGGCAGAAAAATATATTTAAACAATTACAGCATATTTTTTTGCAGCGGTGGCGACAATTTAGAGGCGATGGGCGATACAGCCTAAAAATCATCAATTTTTTTTCGAACTTAAGGGCGATTCACATCTCAATTTTTAAAAAGTAGTTCACAAAATAATCATTGTTGTACAATTAAAAGGACAAATTCACTGCATTTCAAACAGTCAGCAATAATCTAATGATTTCAGGGCTTGTGAAGTTATACCTAGGCTAAAGCTAAGCCTTCCACAACCATAAAACCCACAAATGATTTAATCAAAATAGTTTATCCTGCTTTTATTTGCAATAATCACTATCTGGCTTTCAAGTATTTCAATAAAAATGCCCTTTGTAGTGACAAATTTAACTAGAACCATGCATAATGCACATTCACTAATAATGAAACTTTTTGTAGCAGGCATTAGGCTATATAAAATAAACACAGGTCCCATCAACAATCTCTCAAGCCCACGTGCTAGTGACTAGCAAGCTAATCTTTATATTTCAAGTTCAACCAACTTGGATATACACGGAACAAAAATATAAAAACGCAACATGTAAAGTGTTGGTCCCATGTTTCATGAGCTGAAATTAAAGATCTCAGAAATGTTCCATATGCACAATAAGCTTATTTCTCTCCAATTTTGTGCACATCCCGATTAGGGAGCATATTTTCTTTGCCAAATTAATCCATCCACCTGACAGGTGTGGCATATCAAGAAGCTGGTTGAACAGCATGATCAATACACAGGTGCACCTTGTGCTGGGGATAATAAAAGGCCACTAAAATGTAGAGTTTTGTCACAACACAATACCACAGATGTCTCAAGTTGAGGGACGGGAATTTCCACCAGAGCTGTTGCCAGAGAATTGAATGTTAATTTATCTACTATAAGCCACCTCCAACATTGATTTAAAGAATATGGCAGTACTTCCAACCAGCCTCACAACCGCAGACCATGTGTATGGCGTGTAGATGAGTGGTTTGCCGATTTCAACATTGGGAACAGACTGCCCCATGGTGGCGATGGGGTTATGGTATTGGCAGGCATAAGCTTCAGCCACAACGAACACAATTTAAATTTTATTGATTGCAATTTGAATGCACAGAGATGCCATGAAGAGATCCTGAGGCCCATTGCCGTGCCATTCATCCGCCGCCATCACCTCATGTTTCAGCAAGATAATGCACGGCCCCATGTTGCAAGGATCTGTACACAATTCCTGGAAGCTGAAAATGTCCCAGTTCTTCCATGGCCTGCATTCTCACCAGACATGTCACCTAGGGCTAGGCGATATGGCAAATAGATTATCACGATATCTATATATTTTTTCACTCGATAATGATAATTATCACAATATTAATCAAATAATGTTTAAAAAGGTACATATCTGGCCAGTAACCAAAAGGTTGCTAGATCGAATCCCCGAGCTGACAAGTTAAAAATCTGTCGTTCTACCCCTGAACAAGGCATTTAAGGGAAAATTGTTCCATGTTTGTGGCTAGGGAGCACGTACCTGGGGTCAATTAAAATGATAAGCCTCTTGAAACCTTCTTTTGACTGTGCTAATTGGTAGCATGTCCTTAGCAATGCAATACATAATAGCATTTGTGATGTCTTTGTCTTTTCGATGTTTGTTTGTAGGGCATAAACGCTTTTAGTGTTGACTGAGTCAGGCAAACATCCCTAGTTTGTCTGGTGCTTGAGGGGCGTTTATCAATACCGTGGCGCAAACTCAAACTTCCTGCATGTTCCAAAGAGTGATTTCGCTTCAGATGTTGAAAAAGGTTTATCATATTACCAGACTTCGTAGTCACCTGCCTACGGCACAATTTGCACCGAACATTGCGCTGTTCTTTGTCGAACTTCAAAAAGCCAAACCACTTCCAAATTACTGAAACAGTTAACCCTTTTATCAATAATTTCGTTGTTGTTTTTAGTTCATAATTTCTGCTCCTTCTCCATGGCTATCACTGCCCCCGTTTTCGCCTACATCACTAATTTGTCGTGGTTAATAGTGGCGACTCCATCACTCGAGGTGCTAAGTGTTTAGTGGGCGTATACCTCTCCGTGTGCATATTGTCACTTCTACGCATGTTCCTGCTGCGTCAGAGGTGAAATGGACTGCTGTACCTAATGATTCTATATCGGCATTATCGAAAATGAATCTAAATGTTTTTTATATCATCATTGAGGGAAGTAATTACCTTGATAATTATTGATATTGATTTATTGCCCGGCCCTAATGTCACCCATCGAACATGTTTGGGGTGCTCTGGATTGATGTGTACAACAGAGTGTGTTCCAGTTACCGCCAATATCCAGCAACTTTACAAAGCCATTGAAGAGGAGTGGGACAACATTCCACAGGCCACAATTAACTCTATGCAAAGAAGACTGACTGGTTTATATTCTTGTTCAGTGTATTTGCTAGCTAACAAGGTTGAACAGTTGAATTGTTATGAACTCACACTTCTGTCTCCAACTTTTTGAAAAGCATGTTAGTCTGTCCACTTTGTTCAGATGTTGAAATCAAGTGGACAACTTTATTTCTCAGAGCCATTTTCCAGAATCAATGTTCATTGATACTCTCGTTTTTGTAGTGTCTGCTCTGCATGCAATTTAAGTAGTTGAAACATAAAAAGGATATTGTTAGAAAAGTGAACTTCTCTATTACAGTAAAATAATGTCTCAATGTGTTTGTGTTCATATGACCGATACTGTTGGACCAAACCTCAAATAGCAAGTTGAAACTGCTTGTCAGAGAGAAAGATGAGATCTCTCAATTTTGTTGGCGTGAAAGGCAGAGGCTTGGTGTGTGTGTAAACCATAGAGGATAACAAAGGCCAATGCATTTCTATGGGCCTATTTTTGACCTAAGCACGTTGCCTGCCTTCCCGCATTTGGGACAACGACTCCCTTTGTTAGGGCGGAGACGTGCATCTTGCCATTACATACAGATCTCTGGTGTAAATGGTAAAATACACAGAGTACAGAGGCGCGAAAGAGACGAGACCAAAAATACAACAGAGAGAACAAGCAGACATAAACACTCATAAGAACAGAAATAACAAAACTTTGATTCTTGCGATATTGGCATTTGTAATATCGCGCAAAAACATACATTGAAAACAATCTGATATAGCGCCCAGCCCTACGGTGGGCTAACGCTGCTGAATAAATATAGGGGAAACACAGCTCTGAGTAACCTACGTGTGTAATATATGTTAATTCCATTGCCTTACACTGCATCCTGAGTCCTCTTTCTCACACGCACACCATAATGCCACTGAACTACAAGCGGAGGGGTTTAAGACTCGCTGGAAGTATTCTGTCACCCCTCGTCCCCAGGGAGAGAGGAACTCTTTTCAACAGGGCCACGGGTCAGTCAGGGATCTAGAGGGGGAGGGGAATATAGACAGGATATGAGGGAGCATCTGACCTGCCTAGTATCACAAAATCCCATTTACTTTACTCATCAAAAAACAGCCCACATTAGATGGGTTGGCTGACAACGTCACGAAAACAAATGTGTACGCTTCAAATGGGACAGATGGCTGGGGATCTACCAACAATGACAAGTTGCCATGTAGGTGGCTCGTTTAATCTTGAAATGAACCACCTACGTCTTGTCTTATGTCTTGATTAGAGGTGTTTTGACTGATGTCATGTCTATTCTAATAAGGCAAAAAAATTAAAAGAGTTAGTTAGCTAACCAACAACTGTAGCGATGTATTTGAGAGACAACAAGTGCTCATTGTGCAAATGTATTTAATGTTTTCAATAAACATTGGAGACAAATGTTTACATGTTGTCAATCTAAGCCAACCGTCTGTTTTGCCACAGTTGCGCACGCGTCGGTTTTGTTGCTAAACAACCAACCAGTCTATTCCCGTCTTCTAACAAAGGACATACCAACCTATACCAACCTATACCCTCAAGTCCTAACCTCCAAACGCCATCATCTTTGATTCAGAGGTGACAATCGATATTACCACGATACTAAAGGTGCCGATGTGATATGTATGGTGAGTCTACAGGTATTGCGATTTGATGTTCCAAACATAATGCTCACTATACATCTGCTGCAGAGATACGAGAGAGAGCACAAGAAAATGAGTTATGATCAGTCATGGAAATACGTGTTAACATGTTGACTCATTATTTAAAAAGAAGATGGCGAACAAGTTACTGGATGAAAAATACTAGTTTTTCTCCAGGTACAGCCGACTAGCACTAACTAACGCTATAGCTGACCGCTCTACAGTCATCTCCGTAGTCAGGTCCCAGCTCGGCCCTGCTGCTCTGCTCCATCCCCCTGATTGCAGCTCTTTTGTCCTCAAAAGGTGTGTGTGTGTGTGTGTGTGTGAGAGAGGCGAGCCCCGACTAAAGCAGATGTCTCGGGTGACCGCTCTGGTCGTGACCTGTTCTCTGCCCATTCATGACTTTAGGGACCTCAGAGTAATTCAGTATGTGTGAGCTTACTCCGACTAGCTGATGCTAGTACACAGATTGCCTAATTTAAGACAAACCTAGATTGATTTTAGAGCTGGAACACAAAGTGTGCCTTCAGGGATGTATTGGCACACACTCATTTATTGCAAATCATATAAATTAAAGTGCTCTGAAAAACCACAAACAGCCAGTGGTGTAAAATAACTAAGTACAAATACTTTGAAGTACTACTTTGTGAAGTAATTATTTATTTACTATTTATTTAACAACTCCACTATATTCCTAAAGAAAATATGTAGATTTTACTAGGGATGTGACAAAATAAATTATAATCTTAACATTTAAAATGGCCATTTTGCGATCGGTTTTCCGTTAAACGATAAGAAAAATTCATAAAATTCCAAGTGAATTCACAATGCAGATGGTCTACATCGCACATATATTTTCTAATTTATGCTGCTGGCATTCTTGCTTTCACGAGAGAGGCGTGTTGTTTTTTTCAAATCATAAGTCATCAAACCAGCACTAGGCTAGTCATAGAGCTAGAGTCTCCATGTGGCAAGTTATTAGGAGACATCTAGGCTAATCAAATGGAAGATGGAATTAAAATGACAGAACTAAAAGTCAAATGAGGACAGGCTAGAGCCAACAGGTAGGCTGCAACTTAATCATCTGAATGGAGTTGTTATTTACTTTAGGATTCGGAATGGGGAATAAAAGCACACAGTTCAAGTTATGTAGTCTCAATAAGCCTGGCTAACATTTGCTAGTTACCTAGCTTCTCTCAGTTTGATGCAGTTAAGACAGGAACCATGTCATCAGATGAGATGATCAATAACTAGAAATAAGTTTGTCTACCAGCGCAAGTTGACTTGGTGACCATCTCTCACCCCCTCCCTGCTCCCCTTGTCACTCACTTTTGACCTGCTGCTCTGCTTTGAGCCTCTCACTCTCCCTTGTGTATTACAGCTCCGGTTAACCTCTCTGCGCACCAAACCCGTTAGCGGGATTAAATTCGACAACATACGGTGATCGCTACAAAAATAGTCATATTAGACATTCATGAAAATACAAGTGTCTCACATGTATCGAATACCTAGAATCTTGCTAATCCAACTGTGTTGTCAGATTTAAAGAAGGATTTACTGCGAAAGAATACAATGCGATTATCTGAGAACAAAGCCCCATTTAAAAAAAACGACTTCAACAAGCACAGGCGTAACATCACAAATTGCAATAAAATAAGTTCCATTTTTATAGCCTAACGCGAAACATTTTGTGAACCGCTTGTGTCGTGAATTCCGTCTCATTCCATTTGACGACACATTCGATGTAAATACACACACTAAACGTGACTTTTCCAGTCATGTTTGGTTTCATTGCAATCAAATGGTTGTGTTTGTAACACAACCAAACCTGATGGGTCATTTCGCAGGATGTATTAACTGAAAGAAACCGATTTGAAGACAACAAGTAATGACATCATTGTGAACCAATGATATGACCGCTATTTCGTTGATTGACTGTATTTTAACCCAATGACCACTGATCGTCTTGAAATCTAGCTGGGTAGATCGCCAATGAGCTGAGGTAAACGGCAACATATAATGTTAATGTGTTGGAAGACCAACCCATGTAGTAAACTCCGGCGTAAAGAGGGTCATTCGCCATTGAAGTTTCATACCGGAAGGAGCCACGCATGTTACGCACAGAATTGTTTTGGTAAAGCGCATCTTCAGCTGTTTATATATCAATCAGTATGGCGACTAAGTCAGGGAAAGCTAAATCTAAGTCTAGATATACAGATGTACACACAATTTTAGAATAAATTGATTGGGAAAGTGAGACAGATTGTTGTAGGACGATTCATTTAGCGATTCCCAAATGGAGTATTATTTTTTGAACGGAGAGGACATCGTTTTGGACTGGTAAGTTCTTCTCATGCTAATGCAGTTGTTTGAAATTAATAATATAAAATATTATTTGTGATGTTTTTTTTTTAGTAGCAACCTATACAAATGCAATGTAATGAAATGTGAGATGCGTGTGTCTGCCGCCCCACCCCACCCTCACATGAAATAGCCTATTTGAGGCTGTTGAGGGGAGGGCAGGCCCACAACAATGGCCAAAGTGAAATGGATACAGTAGATACAGCTGATCTGTTCAATTCACATTTACACAAATTTCAGAGTGTTTTCTTTCAAATGAAACCAAGAATATGCATATCCTTGGTCCTGGGCCTGAGCTACAGGCAGTTAGATTTGGGTATGTCTTCAGGTGGAAATTGAAAAAAGTAGAGGGGTAGCTGTAAGAGGTTATGAAAGTAGCTAAAATATTTGCCCTTTTCTCCTCCTAACATTACAGCATTGTTTCGTTAGGTATTGGTTTAATTTGTATTTCCCTTTATGATGATCATGACCTGTTAGTGGTAGCTTTGTGATAACTACACTGATTTTAAATTGTGTGAAAACAAAACAAAAAACACATTGTTCTCCAGTTGAAATCCTTTTGAAAGATTACTCAAATGTAGTCTATTGTTGTGTGACACCAAATAATGGGCTGTCGCCACCCACTGAAAAAAAAGTTTGTGGCACCAGTGCCAACACGGGAAAACGTGAGTCTGGAGCCCTGTCCTCGAGCCAAAAAGTTAGACCACCCTTGGACAATAGTTTCTGTAGAAAACAATGAAAACAAACATAAGTATTATTGTTTTGCTTCTAGCTCAGTCATTGCATTTGAGGAAGCCAATTGTGTTGTCGGAGTTTCGAAAGAACATTATTTGCTCCAGAATTCATTCATATAAATTCATCTGTATTCATATAAATTGCTTTGCTCAAGGGTAAAATTGTTATTTTAGTATGCGACTGTGGAATCCAAATGTCAACAATAGATTATGTAGGCCTACATGTTCCTCCTGTCCTTGTACACCATATTGTCAAGGAGGGGTAAGTTACTTGTACACTAGTGTGAACATGTAAAACTCAACATTTGTCAGTTTAACTTCTTATAGGTTTAAGGTATGCCAACCCCATTCCATACAAATGTGCACAACCACGAGGCTGCAAAGAAAACTAATTGACATCCAAATCTGGGGTGTGAACTAGGTTTCTATTCAAGAGTTGATTGACATGGTAATGGCTCTATAGTGAGAAAAGTTGGAGAAAGGTTTTTTTTAAACGCTGTACGTTGCATCGTGACATGTCATGGCGTAACGTACAGCACACATAAAGCAACTAATTCTGTCTTACAGCCTCTCTCCACCAGGCGTAGCACTTCTCTCACTGTTTAAAAACAAGAAACGGGGCAGGGTAAGGGGGGATACCTAGTAATGTTTTTGCGTCATCACTGCAAGCTATCATGACTTTCAAAAGCCGCTGTTTTCTTCTGAAGATCAGATTGTTAGGGCAGTGCTAAAGTGATTGAAATGTGACAAACCTTCAAATAGGTATGTAATGACACATTATATAAACTATTAATAGTGTTTTATTTACATTTTAGAGGCGATAAGGTGATAAGTTGGACAGATTGAGTGAAAAAAGACGTTTCCCCACACGACATTTCTCCTTCTCACGCAATAGGTTTAGCTTCCCCACCCGCCATTTTTTTTAAAGACCCGACGGAGCTCATTGCCTTCTTGAATTATGCAGAGATGTGCATCATGAAGGTCTCGTCATTGATTTTGTTGGAAAGGGGAGAAATTGCGCTTTACAATGGTATTGATATTACAGTTGATCTGGCAGTATTATGTTTTTTATGTAAAATAAGGTAAATTGTACGATGTAAAAAAGTGAGTTAGTTCACGATAGTTGATGGTAGCGCACAGACGGTCTCGATTCACAGGCAACACTGTTATGAATAATGATGAATAACATGATGAAATATGTATCCAGCTGACAAACTATGTTTGCGTCCCAAATGGAACCAACCTTATTGCGTATATGGTGAATACTTTCGATCAGGACCCATAAGTCGATGGTCAAAGTAGTGCACTATAGGGCAGGGGTTTTCAATACTTAACCAGGAGTAGTCCAGGCCTCTTAAGGTTTCTGTTCTACCTGATAATGAATTGCACCCACCTGGTGCAAAATCAGTCCCTAATTAGAGGTGAAAAATGTGGGGGTGGGGGCGAGGGGGGGAAGCAGTGGAACTGGCTTCAAGGTCCAGATTTAAAATTGGAGGGCTATAGGGAATAGGGTGTCATTTAAGAAGTACCAGTTAGTCTGCCTGCACACTCAAATCTTCAGCGCCCAGGGGGCAGTGGTTGTTGGGGGTTGGCTGCCTTGCTCATGGGCAGAAAGGCACATTTTTCCACCTTGTCGGCTCAGAGTCGAACCAGCGACCTTTAGTTACTGGCCCAATGCTCTTAACCACTATACGACCTGCCACCCTTATTACTATTAGCCTACTTATTACCCCATTACTGTGCTCAAGGTAGTTCTACACAGAGAATAAAACCTGAATATGCAATACTATGACATCATGTTTTTTTCCTCAAGAGACCAAAGCCATTGAACAGAGAGAAACTAGAGCACAGCGCCTGAAAAACAGTATCAGTGTCAAACTAACCTGTCCTTCACTCTTTTTGAATATTTATAGACAGTGAAATTTA
Source organism: Oncorhynchus tshawytscha (assembly GCF_018296145.1). Lineage (NCBI taxonomy): Eukaryota > Metazoa > Chordata > Actinopteri > Salmoniformes > Salmonidae > Oncorhynchus > Oncorhynchus tshawytscha. The sequence goes on along the minus strand of NC_056456.1, from coordinate 20,313,289 downwards.
AAATAAACTGCTCAAAAAAATAAAGGGAACACTAAAATAACATCCTAGATCTGAATGAATGAAATATTCTTATTAAATACTTTTTTCTTTACATAGTTGAATGTGCTGACAACAAAATCACACAAATTATCAATGGAAATCACATTTATCAACCCATGGAGGTCTGGATTTGGAGTCACACTCAAAATTAAAGTGGAAAACCACACTACAGGCTGATCCAACTTTGATGTAATGTCCTTAAAACAAGTAAAAATGAGGCTCAGTAGTGTGTGTGGCCTCCACGTGCCTGTATGACCTCCCTACAACGCCTGGGCATGCTCCTGATGAGGTGGCGGATGGTCTCCTGAGGGATCTTCTCCCAGACCTGGACTAAAGCATCCGCCAACTCCTGGACTGTGGTGCAACGTGACGTTGGTGGATGGAGCGAGACATGATGTCCCAGATGTGCTCAATTGGATTCAGGTCTGTGGCGGGCCAGTCCATAGAATCAATGCCTTTCTCTTGCAGGAACTGCTGACAGATTCCAGCCACATGAGGTCTAGCATTGTCTTGCATTAGGAGGAACCCAGGGCCAACCGCACCAGCATATGGTCTCACAAGGAGTCTGAGGATCTCATCTCGGTACCTAATGGCAGTCAGGCTACCTCTGGCGAGCACATGGAGGGCTGTGCGGCCCCCCAAAGAAATGCCACCCCACACCATGACTGACCCACCGCCAAACCGGTCATGCTGGAGGATGTTGCAGGCAGCAGAACGTTCTCCACGGCGTCTCCAGACTCTCTCACATGTGCTCAGTGTGAACCTGCTTTCATCTGTGAAGAGCACAGTGCGCCAGTGGCGAATTTGCCAATCTTGGTGTTCTCTGGCAAATGCCAAACGTCCTGCACGGTGTTGGGCTGTAAGCACAACCCCCACCTGTGGACGTCGGGCCCTCATACCACCCACATGGAGTCTGTTTCTGACCGTTTGAGCAGACATGCACATTTGTGGCCTGCTGGAGGTCATTTTACAAGGCTCCTCCTGCTCCTCCTTGCACAAAGGTGGAGGTAGCGGTCCTGCTGCTGGGTTTTTGCCCACCTACGGCCTCCTCCACGTCTCCTGATGTACTGGCCTGTCTCCTGGTAGCGCCTCCATGCTCTGGACACTATGCTGACAGACACAGCAAACCTTCTTGCCACAGCTCGCATTGATGTGCCATCCTGGATGAGCTGCACTACCTGAGCCACTTGTGTGGGTTGTAGACTCCGTCTCATGCTACCACTAGAGTGAAAGCACCGCCAGCATTCAAAAGTGACCAAAACATCAGCCAGGAAGCATAGGAACTGAGAAGTGGTTTGTGGTCACCACCTGCAGAACCAGGTGTCTTGCTAATTGCCTATAATTTCCACCTGTTGTCTATTCCATTTGCACAACAGCATGTGAAATTTATTGTCAATCAGTGTTGCTTCCTAAGTGGACAGTTTGATTTCACAGAAGTGTGATTGACTTGGAGTTACATTGTGTTGTTTAAGTGTTCCCTTTATTTTTTTGAGCAGTGTATATATTTATACAGTACCAGTCAAGTTGACACCTAGTCATTCCAGGGTTTTTCTTTAGAATAATAGTGAAGACCGCAAAACTAGGAAATAACCCATATGGAATCATGTAGTAACCCCATTTTTTTTTTAAACATTTCAATTAATAGGTGTGCCTTGATAAAAGTAACATTTCTGGAACTTCTTTCTGAATGCATTTGAGCCAATCAGTTGTGTTGTGACAAGGTAGCTCTATTTGGTAAAAGACCAAATCCATATTATTATATTACAAGAATAGCTTAAATAAGCAGAAATTACAGTCCATTACTTTAAAACTTGTTGAGTGTAGGGGGCAGTATTTTCGTTTTTGGCAACAACAAAAAAAACGTACCAATTTGCCTATTTCTCAGGCCCAGAAACTAAATATGCATATAATTGTCAGATTAGGATAGAAAGAAACTCTTAAGTTTCCAAAACTGTCAAAATATTGTCTGGGAGTATAACAGAAGTGATATTGCAGGCGAAAACCTAAGGAATATCCAACAAGGAAGTGCTGTTTTTCCTGAAAGCTCTCTGTTCCATTGGATGCCTTGCCTCCATTTAAAGGGATATCAACCAGATTCCTTTTCCTATGGCTTCCTCAAGTTGTGAACAGTCTTTAGACATATTTTTCAAAATAAAAGCCTGAAACTGAGTGAGAAAGAACCCATTGTGTCAGTGAATGGCAGGATGCCAGGAGAGTTTATCATGCGCAACAGCCATTTTCTCTCTCTCTACTATGGAAGAAGCTACATTCCGGTTGACATATTATCGATTATATATTGTAAAAACGTGAGGATTGATAATAAAAAACGCTTTACATGACCGCTCGAGCCTGTGGATTTCTGAACATGATGCGGCAAACAAATGGAGGTATTTTGGATATAAAATAATCTTTATGGAACAAAAGGAACATTTGTGTAACTGGGAGTCGTGAGTACAAACATCCGAAGATCAAAGGTAAGCGATTTAATTGATTTCTTTTCTGACTTTCGTGACCAATCTACTTGGCTGCTAGCTGTTTGTAATATTTTGTTTACTGAGAGAGATGTTCTTATGTAAAACGCTTGGTATGCTTTCGCCGAAAAGCTTTATTGAAATCTGACACGCCAGGTGGATTAACAACAAGCTAAGCTGTGTTTTGCTAAATTGCACTTGTGATTTCCGGAAAATTAAATATTTTTGGTAATTTAATTTGAATTTGGCGGATGTTGATGAAAATGATCCCGCTAATGGGATGGGTGAGTCAAGAAGTTAACTTCTTAAGGTATAGGGGGCAGCATTTTCACTTTTGGATAAATAGCATGCCCAATTTCAACTTCCTGCTACTCATGCTAAGAATATAAGATATGCATATTATTAGTAGATTTGGATAGAAAACACTGAAGTTTCTAAAACTGTTTGAATCATGTCTGTGAGTATAACAGAACTTATGTAGCAGGCAAAACCCAGAGGACTAACCGTTCAGAATTTTTGGATGTCACCAGTCTTTGGAATTTTGTTGAGGTTATTCCTTTGTGCAATGAAGAAGTACGGCCATCTAGGACTGGGTAACACTTTTGAGAGTTGCGCAAGACTTGAAAAGTAGCGTTGGTTTGTTGTCTTCCTGTATTGAACACAGATAAACCAGTCTTCAATTTGATCGATTAACGTTTAAAAAGTTGTATTACAACGGTAGTTTGAAATGTTTTGGCAAAATTTACAGGCAACTTTTGAGATATTTTGTAGTGACGTTGCGCAAATTGGAAGCTGTTTTTTTCTGGATCAAACACGCCAAATAAAATGGACATTTTGGACCAATTGTGATGTTTATGGGACATATTGGAGTGCCAACAAAAGAAGCTCGTCAAAGGTAAGGCATGTTTTATATTTTATTTCTGCGTTTTGTGTAGCACCTGCAGGGTTGAAATATGCTACTCTTTGTTTACTGTTGTGCTATCATCAGATAATAGCTTCTTATGCTTTCGCCGAAACGCCTTTTTTAAAATCTGACACGTTGGCTGGATTCACGAGTGTAGCTTTAATTTAGTATCATACATGTGTGATTTAATGAAAGTTTGATTTTTATATAATTTTATTTGAATTTGCCGCGCTGCATTTTCCCTGGCTTTTGGCCAAGTGAGACGCAAGCATACCTTATGAAGTTAAGACAAAGGTCCGTCAATACGGAAAATTTCAAGAACTTTGAAAGTTTCTTCAAATGCAGTCTCAAAAACCATCAAGCGCTATGATGAAACTGGTTCTCATGAGGACTGCCACAGGAAAGGAAGACCCAGGGTTACCGCTGCTGCAGAGGAGAAGTTCATTAGCGTTAACTGCACCTCAGATTGCAGCCCAAATAAATGCTTCAGAGCTCAAGAAAGACATCTCAACATCAACTGTTCAGAGGAGACTGCGTGAATCAGGCCTTCATGGCTAAATTGCTGAAAAGAAACGACTACTAAAGGACACCAATACGAAGAACATACTTGCTTAGGCCAAGAAATACGAACAATGGACATTAGACCGGTGGAAATGGTCTTACGACTAAATTTGATATTATTGGTTCCATCTGCCGTGTCTTTGAGATGCAGAGTAGTTGAACGCATGTGTGGGTCCCACCGTTAAGCATGGAAAAGGAGGAGGTGTGATGATGTGGTGGTGCTTTGCTCATGACACGGTCAGTGATTTATTTAGAATTCCAGGCACACTTAACCAGCATGGCTACCACAGTATTCTGCAGTGAAACGCCATCCCATCTGGTTTGCACTTAGTAGAACTATCATTTGTTTTTCAACAGAACAATGACCCAAAACACACCTTCAGGCTGTGTAAGGGCTATTTGACCAGGAAGGCGAGTAATGGAGTGCTGCATCAGATGACCTGGCCACCAAAATCACCTGACCTCAACCCAATTGAGATGGTTTGGGATGAGTTGGACCGCAGAGTGAAGGAAAAGAAACCAACAAGAGCTCAGCATGTGGGAACTCCAAGACTGTTGGAAAAGCATGCTAGGTGACTACCTCTTGAAGCTGGTTGAGAGAATGCCAAGAGTATGCAAAGCTGTCATCAAGGCAAAGGTTGGCTAATTTGAAGAATCTAAAATATAAACTATATTTTTATTTGTTTAACAGCTTTTTGGTTACTACATGATTCCATGTGTTATTTCATAGTTGTGATGTCTTCACTATTATTCTACAATGTAGAAAATAGTACAAATAAAGAAAAACCCTTGAACTCTTGACTGGTACCATCTATATATCTATACCTATACCTATACATATATACACACACACACACACACACACACACACACACACACACACACACAAATTTTACCAGCTAAATTGACAGAACACATTTTAATTTACAGCATCGACCTGGGGAATAGTTACAGGGGAGAGGGGGAATGAATGAGCCAAATGGTAATCTGTGGATGATTAGGTGGCCATGACTGTATGAGGGCCAGCTTGGGAATTCAGCCAGGACACCGAGGTTAACACCCCTACTCTTATGATAAGTGCCATGGGATCTTTATTAAGCACAGAATCAGGACACCCGTTTAACGTCCCATCCGAAAGACGGCACACTATACCAGGAAATGTCCCCAATCACTACTTTCAGACCAGAGGAAAGAGAGCCTCCTACTGGCCCTCCAACACCACTTCCAGCAGTATCTGGTCACCCATCTTGGGGCCAACCGTGCTCAGCTTCAGAGGCAAGCCAACTTGCAGACTTGTTTACGTGTTGCTGTGCGTTTTGTTGCCAACCTATTTTGCTACCTGACCACTTTACGTTTTTTACTTTTTAATTACCATTTATATTTTGTTTTTTTTCCCCCTCAACTTTTTCACTCCGGACGCTTTATGTGGACATGGTTCGTCAGGACATCAAACAGCCGAAGCTAAGTAGTAACATTAACATGATGCCTTCTAATCGCAGTCGCTGTACTCATAATATACAGGAGAACGATCGCCTTACGGCGAGGATAGCTGTGCTGCAAAGCCCAGCTTCAGACGCAATCATTAGGCAAGGGTAATTTCAGTGTATGAAAGGATGAAACAGCGTCTGTGCCACCAGTAAGTACAGATAGTAGTATAAATCCCCTGGCACAGTCCCCGCAGCCGGACAACTTTCTCACGGTTTCTGGAAGGAAATGCTGTAGGAATGCTCAACCGGTGTCGCTCATTCAGCCGACAGAAACTTTCAACCGGTTTTCCCCATTAAGCAGCGAGTCGGAGTCAGAGGTCGAGCCTTTTCTTGTCTCTACTCATCTCGTTACGGGGTCTGAGACGCCGAAGCTTCCCACCATTAGCTCTGACAAATTGAAAACTCTAGTCATTGGTGACTCCATTACCCGCAGTATTAGACTTAAAACGAATCATCCAGCGATCATACACTGTTTACCAGGGGGCCGGGCTAAAAACTGCCGAGTGTAGAGAGTATAGAGATATTGTTATCCACGTCGGCACCAACGATGTTAGGATGAAACAGTCAGAGATCACCAAGCGCAACATAGCTTCAGCATGTAAATCAGCTAGAAAGATGTGTCAACATCGAGTAATTGTCTCTGGCCCCCTCTCAGTTAGGGGGAGTGATGAGCTCTACAGCAGTCTCACAACTCAATCGCTGGTTGAAAACTGTTTTCTGCCCCTCCCAAAAGATAGAATTTGTAGATAATTGGCCCTCTTTCTGGGACTCACCCACAAACAGGACCAAGCCTGACCTGCTGAGGAGTGACGGACTCCATCCTAGCTGGAGGGGTGCTCTCATCTTATCTACCAACATAGACAGGGCTCTAACTCCTCTAGCTCCACAATGAAATAGGGTGCAGGCCAGGCAGCAGGCTGTTAGCCAGCCTGCCAGCATAGTGGAGTCTGCCACTAGCACAGTCAGTGTAGTCAGCTCAGCTATCCCCATTGAGACCGTGTCTGTGCCTCGACCTAGGTTGGGCAAAACTAAACATGGCAGTGTTCGCCTTAGCAATCTCACTAGGATAAAGACCTCCTCCATTACTGTCATTATTGAAAGAGATCATGATACCTCACATCTCAAAATAGGGCTACTTAATGTTAGATCCCTTACTTCAAAGGCAATTATAGTCAATGAACTAATCACTGATCATAATCTTGATGTGATTGGCCTGACTGAATCATGGCTTAAGCCTGATGAATTTACTGTGTTAAATGAGGCCTCAACTCCTGGCTACACTAGTGACCATGTCCCCCGTGCATCCCGCAAAGGCGGAAGTGTTGCTAACATTTACGGTAGCAAATTTCAATTTACAAAAAAAAAAAGACGTTTTCATCTTTTGAGCTTCTAGTCATGAAATCTATGCAGCCTACTCAATCACTTTTAATAGCTACTGTTTACAGGCCACCTGGGCCATATACAGCGTTCCTCATTGAGTCCCCTAAATTCCTATCGGACGTTGTAGTCATAGCAGATAATATTCTAATCTTTGGTGACTTTAATATTCACATGGAAAAGTCCACAGACCCACTCCAAAAGGCTTTCGGAGCCATCATCGACTCAATAGGTTTTGTCCAACATGTCTCTGGACCCACTAACTGTCACAGTCATACTCTGGACCTAGTTTTGTCCCATGGAATAAATGTTGTGGATCTTAATGTTTTCTCATAATCCTGGACTATCGGACCACCATTTTATTACGTTTGCAATCGCAACAAATAATCTGCTCAGACCCCAACCAAGGAACATCAAAAGTTGTGCTATAAATTCACAGACAACACAAAGATTCCTTGATGTCCTTCCAGATTCCCCCTGTCTACCCAAGGACGCCAGAGGACAAAAATCAGTTAACCACCTAACTGAGGAACTCAATTTAACCTTGCACAATACCCTAGATGCAGTTGCACCCCTAAAAACTAAAAACATTTCTCATAAGAAACTAGCTCCCTGGTACACAGAAAATACCCGAGCTCTGAAGCAAGCATCCAGAAAATTGGAACGGATATGGCGCCACACCAAACTGAAAGTCTTCCGACTAGCTTGGAAAGACAGTACCGTGCAGTACCAAAGAGCCCTTACTGCTGCTCGATCATCCTATTTTTCTAACTTAATTGAGGAAAATAAGAACAAATCGGAAATTCCTTTTTGATACTGTCGCAAAGCTAACTAAAAAGCAGCATTCCCCAAGAGAGGATGGCTTTCACTTCAGCAGTGATAAATTCATGAACTTCTTTGAGGAAAAGATTATGATTATTAGAAAGCAAATTACGGACTCCTCTTTAAATCTGCGTATTCCTTCGAAGCTCAGTTGTCCTGAGTCTGCACAACTCTGCCAGGACCTAGGATCAAGGGAGACACTCAAGTGTTTTAGTACTATATCTCTTGACACAATGATGAAAATAATCATGGCCTCTAAACCTTCAAGCTGCATACTGGACCCTATTCCTCCTATGTTGATCATAATAAACTGCTCTCTTGAAAAAGCCAAACCTTGACCCAGAAAATATTTATTTATTTTATTTTATTTAAAAAAATTAAAAAATTAAAAAATTTTTAAAAAAAATATTTAAAAAAAAAATCGGCATATATCGAATCTTCCATTCCTCTCAATTTTAGAAAAGGCTGTTGCGCAGCAACTCACTGCCTTCCTGAAGACAAACAATGTATACGAAATGCTTCAGTCTGGTTTTAGACCCCATCATAGCACTGAGACTGCACTTGTGAAGGTGGTAAATGACCTTTTAATGGCATCAGACCGAGGCTCTGCATCTGTCCTTGTGCTCCTAGACCTTAGTGCTGCTTTTGATACCGTCGATCACCACATTCTTTTGGAGAGATTGGAAACACAAATTGGTCTACACTGAGTTCTGGCCTGGTTTAGATCTTATCTGTCGGAAAGATATCAGTTTGTCTCTGAATGGTTTGTCCTCTGACAAATCAACTGTAAATTTCGGTGTTCCTCAAGGTTCCGTTTTAGGACCACTATTGTTTTCACTACATATTTTACCTCTTGGGGATGTCATTCTAAAACATAATGTTAACTTTCACTGCTATGCGGATGACACACAGCTGTACATTTCAATGAAACATGGTGAAGCCCCAAAATTGCCCTCGCTAGAAGCATGTGTTTCAGACATAAGGAAGTGGATGGCTGCAAACGTTATACTTTTAAACTCGGACAAAACAGAGATGCTTGTTCTAGGTCCCAAGAAACAAAGAGATCTTCTGTTGAATCTGACAATTAATCTTAATGGTTGTACAGTCGTCTCAAATAAAACTGAAGGACCTCGGCGTTACTCTGGACCCTGATCTCTCTTTTGAAGAACATATCAAGACCATTTCAAGGACAGCTTTTTTCCCCATCTACGTAACATTGCAAAAATCAGAAACTTTGTCCAAAAATGCAGAAAAATTAATCCATGCTTTTGTCACTTCTAGGTTAGACTACTGCAATGCTCTACTTTCCGGCTACCCGGATAAAGCACTAAATAAACTTCAGTTAGTGCTAAATACGGCTGCTAGAATCCTGACTAGAACAAAAAAATATATCATATTACTCCAGTGCTAGCCTCCCTACACTGGCTTCCTGTCAAGGCAAGGGCTGATTTCAAGGTATTACTGCTAACCTACAAAGCATTACATGGGCTTGCTCCTACCTATCTCTCTGATTTGGTCCTGCCGTACATACCTACACGTACGCTACGGTCACAACACGCAGGCCTCCTAATTGTCCCTAGAATTTCTAAGCAAACAGCTGGAGGCAGGGCTTTCTCCTATAGAGCTCCATTTTTATGGAATGGTCTGCCTACCCATGTAAGAGACGCAAACTCGGTCTCAACCTTTAAGTCTTTACTGAAGACTCATCCCTTCAGTGGGTCATATGATTGAGTGTAGTCTGGCCCAGGGGTGGGAAGGTGAACGGAAAGGCTCTGGAGCAACGAACCGCCCTTGTTGTCTCTGCCTGGCCGGTTCCCCTCTTTCCACTGGGATTCTCTGCCTCTAACCCTATTACAGGGGCTGAGTCACTGGCTTACTGGGGTCCTTCTTACCGTCCCTGGGAGGGGTGCGTCACTTGAGTGGTTGAGTCACTGATGTGATCTTCTTGTCTGGGTTGGCGCCCCCCCCCCCTTGGGTTGTGCCATGGCGGAGATCTTTGTGGGCTATACTCGGCCTTGTCTCAGGATGGTAAATTGGTGGTTGAAGATATCCCTCTAGTGGTGTGGGGGCTGTGCTTTGGCAAAGTGGGTGGGGTTATATCCTTCCTGTTTGGCCCTGTCCGGGGGTGTCCTCGGATGGGGCCACAGTGTCTCCTGATCCCTCCTGTCTCAGCCTCCAGTATTTATGCTGCAGTAGTCTGTCTGAGAAGAAACCCTGTGTCCCTTTCTACATTACATTTAATAATCTATCCTTTTTTTTGTTGAATTTTACCCCTTTTTCATGGTATCCAATTGTTTTTAGTAGCTACCATCTTGTCTCATCGCTACAACTCCCGTACGGGCTCGGGAGAGACGAAGGTTGAAAGTCATGCGTCCTCCGATACACAACACAACCAAGCCACACGGCTTCTTAACACAGCGCGCATCCAACCCGGAAGCCAGCCGCACCAATGTGTCGGAGGAAACACCGTGCACCTGGCAACCTTGGTTAGCGCGCACTGCGCCCGGCCCGCCACAAGAGTCACTGGTGCGCGATGAGACAAGGACATCCCTACCGGACCTCCCGGTCGCGGCCGGTTACGACAGAGCCTGGGCGCGAACCCAGAGTCTCTGATGGCACAGCTGGCGCTGCAGTACAGCACCCTTAACCACTGCGCCACCCGGGAGGCCAATTCGGCCCTCTTTACTAGAATCCAAACATCACTGCCATTGCTCTGCTAAAGAAGTGTCTGACCAGTGGGGACAGGGCACTGCTTTATGTCAGATAGTGGGATAGGCTTTTTATGTGGTCTGTATTTGCCTAGTGCCTGCATTGAATCAAAGCTTCACCCACTCATATAGGAAATAGAATCTCCATCTAGCCTATGGTTTGGCTTTACCAATTTCCTGTCACCGAGGACATTGAACACTTAATTTATGTAAAGCAGCACTCACACATATGATGGTGGTATTTTCTTAAGTTTATTTCGTTACCAAAGTGCCAAGGATACGGCAGCCTATACAATTCACAAGAGGATGGTAAATGCTGTGTGGCTGGCATATTCCATTTTTTGGATGTCTAACAAAGCCTTTGAGGCCAATATGTGTCCTTGAGGCTGATGTTATGATATATATTATATGTACACACACAACCTTTCAAAAGTTTGGGGTCACTTAACTGTCCTTGTTTCTGAAAGAAAAGCACATTTCTTTGTCCATTAAAATAACATCATATTGATAAGAAATACGGTGTAAACATTGTTAATGTTGTAAATGACTATTGTAGCTGGAAACGACTGATTCTTTTTAATGGAATATCTACATTGCGTACAGAGGCCCATTATCAACAACCATCACTCCGGTGTTACAATGGCACATTGTGTTAGCTAATCCATTTTAAAAAGGCTAATTGATCATTAGAAAACCCTTTTGCAATTATGTTAGCACAGATGAACAGTTTCTGAAAGAAGCAATACAACTGGCCTTCTTTAGATTAGTTGAGTACCTGGAGCATCAGCATGTTTTGGATCAATTACAGGCTCAAAATTTCTTCTGAAACTCAGTCCATTATTGTTCTGAGAAAAGAAGGCTATTCCATGTGAGAAATTGCTAAGAAACTGAAGATCTCATACAACGCTGTGGACTACTCCCTTCACAGAACAGCGCAAACTGTCTAGAAACAGAATAGGAGGAGGATTGGGAGGCCCCGGTGCACAACTGAGCAAGAGGACAAGTACATTAGTGTCTAGTACAGCATCCCAGAGTTGCCTCTTCACTGTTGACGTTGAGACTGGTGTTTTGCGGGTACTATTTAATGAAGCTGCCAGGTGAGGACTTGTGAGGCATCTGTTTCTCAAACTAGACACTAATGTACTTGTCCTCTTGCTCAGTTGTGCACCGGGGCCTTCCACTCTTTCTATTCTGGTTAGATCCAGTTTGCGCTGTTCTGTCAAGGGAATAGTACACAGCGTTGTACGAGATCTTCGGTTTCTTGGCAATTTCTTGCATGGAATAGTCTTAATTTCTCAGAACAAGAATAGACTGACAGTTCATTAGAAAAGTTCCTTGCTTCTGGCATTTTGAGCCTGTAATCAAACCCATACATGCTGATGCTCCAGATACTCAACTAGTCTGAAGGACAGCTTCATTGCTTCTTTAAAATTAGGACAGTCTTCAGTTGTGCTAACATAATTGCAAAAGGGTTTTCTAATGATCAATGAGCCTTTGAAAATTCTAAACTTGGATTAGCTAACAATGTGCCACTGGAACACAGGAGTGATGGTTGCTGATAATGGGCCTCGCCTATGTACAGTTGAGGTCGGAAGTTTACATACACCTTAGCCAAATACATTTAAACTCTGTTTTTCCACAATTCCTGACATTTAATCTCAGTAAAAATTCCCTGTTTTAGGTCAGTTCGGATCACCAATTTATTTTAAGAATGTGACATGTCAGAATAATAGAGAATGATTTATTTCAGATTTGTATTTCTTTCATAACATTCCCAGTGGGTCAGAAGTTTACATACACTCAATTAGTATTTGGCAGCATTGCCTTTAAATTGTTTAACTTGGGTCAAATGTTTTGGGTAGCCTTCCACAAGCTTCCCACAATAAGTTGGGTGAATTTTCGCTCATTCGTCTTGACATAGCTGATGTAACGGAGTCAGGTTTGTTGGCCTTCTTGCTCGCACACGCTTTTTCAGTTCTGCCCACAAATATCTATAGGATTGAGGTCAGGGCTTTGTGATGGCCACTCCAATATCTTGACTTTGTTGTTCTTAAGCCATTTTCCACAACAATGGAAGTATGCTTTGGGTCATGGTCCATTTGGAAGACCCATTTGCGACCAAGATTTAACTTCCTGACTGATGTCTTGAGATGTTGCTTCAATATATCCACATAATTTTCCTACCTCATGATGGTATCTATTTTGTGAAGTGCACCAGTCCCTCCTGCAGCAAAGCACCCCCACAACATGATGCTGCCACCCCCATGCTTCACGGTTGGGATGGTGTTCATCTCTAGGAGACAGAACGGGTCTCCTTCCTGAGCGGAATGACGGCTGCGTGGCCCCATGGTGTTTATTCTTGCGTACTATTGTTTGTACAGATGGACGTGGTGCCTTCAGGTGTTTGGAAATGGCTCCCAAGGATGAACCAGACTTGTGGAGGTCAACAATTTTTCTTCTGAGGTCTTGGCTGATTTCTTTTGATTTTCCCATGATGTCAAGCAAAGAGGCACTGAGTTTGAAGGTAGGCCTTGAAGTATATCCACAGGTAAACCTCCAATTGACTCAAATTATGTCAATTAGCCTATCAGAAGTTTCTAAAGACATGACATCATTTTTCTGGAATTTTCCAAGCCGTTTAAAGGCATAGTCAACTTAGTGCATGTAAACTTCTGACCCACTGGAATTGTGATACAGTGAATTATAAAAAAAATTCTGTAAACAACTGTTGAAAAAATTACTTGTCATGCAAAGTAGATATCCTAAACGACTTGCCAAAACTATAGTTTGTTTACAATTAACAAGAAATTTGTGGAGTGGTTGACAAAACGAGTTTTTTGACTCCAACCTAAGTATATGTAAACTTTCGACTTCAACTGTAGATATTCCATAAAGAAATCAGCCGTTTCCAGCTACAATAGTCATTTACAACATTAACAATGTATACACTGTATTTCTGATCAATTGGATGTTAAATGGACAACAACAAGGACATTTCTAAGTGACCAAACATTTAAACGTACAGTGGGGCAAAAAAGTATTTAGCCAGCCACCAATTGTGCAAGTTCTCCCACGTAAAAAGATGAGGCCTGTAATTTTCATCATAGGTACACTTCAACTATGACAGACAAAATGAGAAGAAAAAAAAAATCCAGAAAAACACAATGTAGGATTTTTAATGAATTTATTTGCAAATTATGGTGGAAAATAAGTATTTGGTCAATAACAAAAGTTTCTCAATAGTTTGTTATATAACCTTTGTTGGCAATGACAGAGGTCAAATGTTTTCTGTAAGTCTTCACAAGGTTTTTACACACTGTTGCTGGCATTTTGGCCCATTCCTCCATGCAGATCTCCTCTAGAGCAGTGATGCTTTGGGGCTGTTGCTGGGCAACACGGACTTTCAACTCCCTCCAAAGATTTTCTATGGGATTGAGATCTGGAGACTGGCTAGGCCACTCCAGGACCTTGAAATGCTTCTTACGAAGCCACTCCTTCATTGCCCGGGCGGTGTGTTTGGGATCATTGTCATGCTGAAAGACCCAGCCACGTTTCATCTTCAATGCCCTTGCTGATGGAAGGAGGTTTTCACTCAAAATCTCATGATACATGGCCCCATTCATTCTTTCCTTTACACGGATCAGTTGTCCTGGTCCCTTTGCAGAAAAACAGCCCCAAAGCATGATGTTTCCACCCCCATGCTTCACAGTAGGTATGGTGTTCTTTGGATGCAACTCAGCATTCTTTGTCCTCCAAACGACGAGTTGAGTTTTTAACCAAAAAGTTCTATTTTGGTTTCATCTGACATTCTCCCAATCTTCTTCTGGATCATCCAAATGCTCTCTAGCAAACTTCAGACGGGCCTGGATATTGTACTGGCTTAAGCAGGGGGACACGTCTGGCACTGCAGCATTTGAGTCCCTGGCAGCGTAGTGTGTTACTGATGGTAGGCTTTGTTACTTTGGTCCCAGCTCTCTGCAGGTCAGGTCGGCAGGGTAGCCTAGTGGTTAGAGCGTTGGACTAGTAACCGAAAGGTTGCAAGTTCAAATCCCCGAGCTGACAAATCTGCTGTTCTGCCCCTGAACAGGCAGTTAACCCACTGTTCCTAGGCCATCATTGAAAATAAGAATTTGTTCTTAACTGACTTGCCCAGTTAAATTTAAAAATTCACTAGGTCCCCCCATGTGGTTCTGGGATTTTTGCTCACCGTTCTTGTGATAATTTTGACCCCACGGGGTGAGATCTTGCGTGGAGCCCCAGATCGAGGGAGATTATCAGTGTTCTTGTATGTCTTCCATTTCATAATAATTGCTCCCACAGTTGATTTCTTCAAACCAAGCTGCTTACCTATTGCAGATTCAGTCTTCCCAGCCTGGTGCAGGTCTACAATTTTGTTTCTGGTGTCCTTTGACAGCTCTTTGGTCTTGGCCATAGTGGAGTTTGGAGTGTGACTGAGGTTGTGGACAGGTGTCTTTTATACTGATAACAAGTTCAAACAGGTGCCATTAATACAGGTAACGAGTGGAGGACAGAGGAGTCTCTTAAAGAAGAAGTTACAGGTCTGTGAGAGCCAGAAATCTTGCTTGTTTGTAGGTGACCAAATACTTATTTTCCACCATAATTTGCAAATAAATTCATTAAAAAAATCCTACAATGTGTTTTTCTGGATTTTTTTTCTCATTTTGTCTGTCATAGTTGAAGTGTACCTATGATGAAAATTACAGGCCTCTCATCTTTTTAAGTGGGAGAACTTGCACAATTGGTGGCTGACTAAATACTTTTTTGCCCCACTGTATATGTATTTAAGTGCTGGCCCGAGAGTTTTTATTCAATATGTGGAGAAAAATAATTCACTCAGACTTTGTTTACATGAATTATTGGTTGACAAATTACCTAAACATTGGCTGTATGATTTGATGTGGCATTTTCAATTGGTTCACAGAACCCCATCACTCTGAAGTGACAATGGTGTTTGTACACATTGTGGAATGGCTCCGAGGGTTTATTCCCCATGGTAGGCTATAGGTTTGTAAGTGACATTATAAAAATGACAGAGCCTATATGTCATTTCCAAAATATCACTCACAGACTTACCACATCTCTGCACAGTACACTGATATACATAGATGAAATGAGACATTATAGCAGAAAACTAGATCATGTTTCTGATCATATCTCTGCTTTCCTCTCCTCTAGTCATCTATACCAAGAGACCCTACACTGGGATGCTAGTGCTGGAGAATAAGCTGTGCTCTGTACATTGAAGGTATGAGGGTGTGGATGAGCATCTTTCAGCTCTGCCTATCAGAGTGGACTCATGGAGCGCATCACCGTTCCCGTACAGATGGGATGCTTTGTGTCAAGAAGCGTGCTCCCTGAATGGGATTTACCCTTTTATCTAAACTGCATCTCGAATTGGATTAAAAACGTTGTGGCTTCATTAACTATGACCTTGACTCATCTCTAGGCTACATCTATCCATCCTTTATAAACGCAAATCCGTCCCTCTACGTTTTTCGAATAAGACATGGCGATAATGATACAGAGAAGCTGTCGAAACTATAAACTATGTTGCCTAGGACAACTCGCGGGTTAATGTCAACGTCGGCTGCATGCGACTCCAGCATTCACGGATACATCAGCACGCGCGTTGAATGTTTAGTAGCCTAATAATTCATTGTTATCAGTTATCAGCAACACATTGTTTTAATTGATAGCCAACTACGGCTCCCATTGTCTGTATCAAACGGCCCATACGATGTTTATCTGGTAAATGTGTCGTTGGGTTGTCAGTAATTAACAATGTAACCGCGTATCTTCATTTACACTACACACGTGAGTACTAATCAATGCGCTTCAATCGGCAATTTAGCGACCTTTTAGATCATGATGTGGTCTTCGGACTAATGTCTTCTACTTTATCTATTCGACAATTGTAGTTATCGCTATTCCATAATAATAATAATTTATCTAGCACTTGTATCACATTGTAGCAAATATAAAACTGCCACGTTTACAGCTTTGCTTGTCCCTCGACTCAAAACACAAGAAAGCCACGATAAACAATTATTATGGACAAAATGAATTTACCGCGCGCCGTGCCAAAAAATTGACAAAGTAGGCTACCGAAAGATCAATTGTCGAGTTTCTCTCTTTTGCTCGACAACATAGGCTATGAACCACTTCAACACAACGGGACATAAATGTCTGACCATGGCACCGCCTAAGTCCTAAACTACAGGCAACTGAGGCCATTTTCGTGTGACTTTTTATTCTCGCTCCCCCTCTCGTCTGGCCATACGCTTAACAATAAACATTCCTGACAGCTCGCATACTCCTGACCTGCGCCATCTTTGAAAACACTATTCTTGAAAACAAAAAACAAGTGTGAAAATGTAACTTGAGAATCACAATTCTGTATCTAAAGCCATATAAGGCAGTCACCGAATCACTTACCGATGGATATCTGAACTCCCGCTCCAAGAAACAGGACCCAACATGTTAAATAAGAGCGCATTGTATCCATTGTCGCACGGAATTACTCTGGACTTGCTGTTGGTCAATCGGCAGTTTCTCGCACTCAACTTCTGTAGTCTTTGCTTGAAGAAAAAAAAAATGTGTGATTGGCCAACAACGCGAAAATACCCCGCCCACATGGGACACCCCTAACCCCACTCTCGTTACCCACCCTGATTTGATTCCATTTTGTAGCCACGTACAACGCATGCCTATCCATCCACTGCTATTTACATGTCAGGCATCGATGCGCAACCCCAACATATCCATTAGTCTAAATAATTTTAATAATGAGTAGCCTATTCCTATAGAAAGATTATGTATAATTATCCAGTCACATTGACATTAAAACCCCTAGCCCATTGGTAGCCTATGGATCAGATCAGCTTGAAAATGTATTATATAAATATATCTAAGCATGTAGCCTATGAATACGCAGCATACATATCATTTATGTCAATAACTTCAAGACTTTGAAATTGTATTAAGCTTTCTCCCATTCACTCCTACCACTGGTTGTATGGATCCACATACACAACTAGTATCTGACCAAGTCCCCTTCTGCCCCCCTCCACACCCTTCTCTGGGCCAGTGGCAGAAGAGATTGATGACAGGACATTCTCTCTAGTATCTGGTCTATTTGCCAACAGGCCTTGTCCTGGCGGTCCAGCATACACTGGACGCAATGCACCAAATTCCCCCCAGGCCCACCCGCCCCAAACACAGGGGGATCAATGTGGAATGCTGCCCTTTTTAGTTGACCAACACAGTTTTCTGTTTGTTTGACTGCTGAGTAAACAGCCTTTAGCGTGACAGAAAAACAGACCTTGCTGGGGAGGTGCAAACAAACAGCACGTCACTATTTGGAGTCACTAGGCTTTCTAAGTTTAAACCCATTCACGGTCTTCCATTCATTCAAGATTTAAATTAGCACCACTTCATCAATAACACTGAATTTGAGAACCATAACCTGTATTACTTTCATCCCACCAACAGAGTTACAGGATAAAAAGGTGAATGTTATGGTTAGGGGGGTGATAGAATAACTAGTTTCTCCGTCATGCATTTATGTAGGAGACTGAGCTGGGTTGTGCTCTGCTTTGATAATGAGAAGACTGGTGGTACGGTAGATAGTATACAGGGAGAGCACATTATCCCCTGTTGTTTGTTGTAGTTTGTCAGTGCCTTGGACAGGTGTCTTGGGTGGCGGGGTGCAAAGTAACACAAGGGCAGGTGACATGTGGGAGTATAAATTGTCTCCACACACACACACACACACAGGTTCTGTAATGACACAGAGCACAGTGAGGGCAGATGGTCATGAACACAGGACTCTGGATCTACCTGTAGGGACAAGACGTGAACATCCCATTAACAACCTGAGAGAGGCCTGTAATGATGAAGAAAACAACAAACACACTGCCGTGCTGCATGAAACTGTCCCCCTTTGTCACAGGTGAAATAACGTAAGCTCCCCCT
This sequence comes from Oncorhynchus tshawytscha, assembly GCF_018296145.1. NCBI lineage: Eukaryota > Metazoa > Chordata > Actinopteri > Salmoniformes > Salmonidae > Oncorhynchus > Oncorhynchus tshawytscha. Next base: position 20,294,925 of record NC_056456.1, on the reverse strand, counting down.
ATGACTACAAGCCAATGCACTTATTGAACCTGACATGAAAGATCCAATTTGAGGGGGATGTTACTGTACGTTTTATATTGCCCTTCACTCTTTCTGTATGAACATAAACCTTTATTTTCATTTAATAGATTTTATTTTCAGCTCAAAAGTGCATCATGTCCTTCATAAACGGTCTCACAGAACTGCTGCTTTGTCTGGAGGACAATGATGTATGTACAAAGCAAACATCTAGGTTTTAGATTCAGGGAAACAATGAAACATTCAGAGAATCTTGTTTACAAAAGATAATTAAATTCAATATGATTAAAATGACTTCGGTGATTAATAATTTCAAGGAGAAACACGGAAGAGTTGTAATCATTGCAGATACACTAAGAAACACCTAGTCAGAGTAATCCAGAGAGACAGATTTGATAACAAACCAGAAATATTTCTCAAATGTCCCCAACCATAATTAAGAAGCTGTATGAACACTCATATCAAATTATGCCGAGGTTTTTTATTGTTAATGATGTAGACGTCCTAGGCCCACTTTCAACAGAATAATCGGTAAAGTGACATGGTTTGCTACCACCTAGTGCCCATTTGGTGTAACTGCGTTTATTTACCCTTAAGATAAAATGTCATTGATTGTGTGTTGCAGAACTACACATGACATTAATAACAGAGTCTTAAAAAAAAAACATTTATTCACTGAGCAACAGTCAATGAGTACAAACATTGTATTTCTCTGAATGACAGTCAAACATTTTCTTTCCAATTTAAAAAAGACAATCTTCCTGACTGTAAAAATATAACCGATCACGTCTGTGAAATTAATCAACATATAAAAATACTTTGCGCTCTAGAGTTGTTACTGTTCCTATCATTTCCCCAGCCATTAAAATATCTAGCTCTTGATTATATATTTGTTGAAAGTACATCTACAGTTAGTCAATTAGTAGAATACCGTACAAAAATAACTTTCAATTTAGATAGCACGTGTAGTGTTTCAATTTCATTTCAATTGAAAGTGAAGCTATGTTTTGCTAGATTTAAGATGATGTGCTGTTACAGTATAAATAAAAAATGTAAAACATAGAATTAAACTTAAATATTAAGAAAAAGTTATCACTCGCAACAGAAAAACCCTTAATTTTCACAGACAAAAAGCCTTCATAGCTATGGAAACATCCCAAACTATTCAAATCAACTCACAGTGCATCGAAATGACTTCAAGGCCTAAAGAGGGAAAAAAGGTCCCTTGTCTGAAAACATCCAAGTATTTTATTATACATTTATATCACAGAAAAACAGAAAAGACCAGTTGTCCTAATTTCATCATATCATCAATTTGTTTTGGGGACTGATACAGTAATCCACAAAAGGTTAGAACTCTTGTTGCCTCTATGCAAACTACTCTACTGGGCACTTAAGAATGAGACTAAATTGAGCAAACCAACAACAAAAAAACGTGTTAATGATTACTTCAGTAGAAACAGTGTGTTAGTCGGTTGGTTGCTGATTACCATATCTTTGGCATTCCTTATTCAGTCAATTTAAAGACAAAGTGAATTGGAGTTATGCAGTGCTTTTGACAGGAAGCAATTTACATTATATTTACACTTTTCTTAAAGGGACAGGAAAACTTAGATTAGAGACAAGTGCAAAGCGGTGATGCTGTGTTGATGGAAGGTTAATAATGAGAGGTTAATGAAGTGGGGAGTTTCATCTGTGGTCAGTATGAAATAGTGTAAAAGTGCCTCTTGTGGTCCAGCACATAACTGCTCTTTGTTAATAGGAGACGTGTGTATGTGTGTGTGTGTGTGGAGGGAGGGAGTTAGTTTATTGTGTGGTCCACATGGATGTTTGCTGTCAATGAGAGGTGTGCGTGTGTTTGTTTGTGTGTACTGGATTTTCTTGAACATGTGTCAATAGCTTAGTTTTACATGCTCTTCATGAAAACATGAATGAGATCTAGTTTTGTGTGTGTGTATGAGAGAGAGTGTGTATACTAGACGTGTGTGTTGAGGTTAATTAGACCTTCTGTGGTCAGTGTAGCTGTTCTCGATACACAGCACTACGAAGCGGTTGGAGCAGCTGCGGGTGTGTTGGCCCAGCAGTCTGCCTGTTTGGAGGAGAGAGGCCTGGCCCGTCACTGCCATGTCACCTGCCCGCCACGCCTCGCAGTAGTTAGTGGTCATACGGATTCCCACCGTGCTGGAGCCATGCCACACCAGCTTCTGAGGCCTGCGTTCACAGACAACACACACAGAGAGTTAAACACAGACCTTTGACATTTTACATTTAGAGACACTCGTTTCCAGAGTGACTTAAACCAGGGTTCAACTATGTTGTATGTCTTTTAAGGGGTCAGCCAAAGCTGGTCACTAACCAAGTGGGGTCCGTCATGACGTTCCGTCCGTCAAAGGAGTAGATGGGGATTGATGGGTCCAACACATTCCCAGAGAAGATGTTCATCCAGCTGCCATAGAGCACCTCTCCCTGTGGAAAATATACGATTAAAGGCACATTTACAGTCACACACTTCCTGTAGTTTCAATGAAGGAAATATTTCATTTAGAAAAATATGACTAAACCTTAATGAGATTAGGACAACTGTCTTACCACATCATAACCAAAAAACGAAGGACCTATCAGTCCATTGTTTGTGTTTTAGTTGTCATAAGAGAGAACAACTGTACCTTGAGGTTGATGACGGGCATGCTGTAGCGATCTCCCTTCTTGACGATGGTTGCCAGGTCCTGGAGGTGTGAGGACATGAAGGCTCTGTAGGTAGCGGTGAGGCCGATGGTGCGGGCCTGCTGGTAGCACTGGAAATCTGCCCCCCGGATGCCACGCATGTCCCCAGAGAACGGAGCGTTTAGGGCCACCAAGTGCAGCTGACAAAGAAAAAAGTCAATGGACTTAGACAACACAGCTTAAAACCTTTTAGGGATAGGGGGCAGCATTTTCACTTTGGATGAATTGCATTCCCATAGTGAACTGCCTCCTACTCTGTCCAAGATGCTAATAAATGCATATTATTATTACTATTGAATAGAAAACACTCTGAAGTTTCTAAAACTGTCTATTATGTCTGTGAGTATAACATAACTCATAGGGCAGGCAAACTTCCAAACAGGAAGTGGAAATTCTGGGGTTGGTTGATTTTCAACTCATCGCCTATTCACATCCAAATAAGATATGGATCTGTTCGCACTTCCTACACCTTCCACAAGATGTCAAGTCAGTAGAACGTGGAATGAAGCCTCTAGTGTGATGTGTGGGACCGGATGGCAGCTATTTGAGTCACTGGTCTGGCAGAATGCCAGTTCATGGTTATGCGCAGTAGTCATTATATCGCCTTGCGTTCCATTACTCTGTAGACGAAACGAATGCTCCGGTTGGAACGTTATTGGATATATATGATAATAGCATCCTGAAGATTGATTCTCTACTTAGTTTGACCAGTTTATTCGACCTGGAATATAACTTTTTGAAGTTTTCGTCCGAGTTCGCCTGGACCAGCGGCAGCTTTTGGACATGTGAACTAAATGTGCTAGCAAAAGTAGCTAATTGGACACTAGTAATGGACATTATGGAACAAAACAACGATTTATTGTGGAACTAGGATTCCTTGCACTGCATTCTGATGATAGATCATCAAAGGTAAGGGAATATTTATGATGTAATTTCGTATTTCTGTTGACTCCAACATGGCTGAGCGCCGTCTCAGATTATTGCATGGTATGCTTTTTTCGTAACGTTTTTAAAAAATCTGACACAGCAGTTGCATTAAGAACGAGTGTATCTTTAATTATATGTAAAGCATGTATCTTTCGTCAAAGTTTATGATGAGTATTTCTGTTATCTGACGTAGCTCTCTGTAATTACTCCGGATATTTTGGAGGCATTTCTGAACATGGCGCCAATGTAAACCGAGATTTGTGGATATAAATATGCATATTATCAAACAAAACATAAATGTATTATGTAACATGATGTCATATGAGTGTCATCTGATGAAGATTATCAAAGGTTGCTGATTCATTTTATCTCTAATTCTGCTTTTGTGACTCTATCTATCTTTATCTCTAACTAGGAAAAATGGCTGTGTGTTTTTTGGGGATTTGGTGGTGATCTAACATAAAAATATGTTTAGTTTTCGCTGTAAAACATTTTAAAAATGGGACATGATGGGTAGATAAACATCTTGTTAATCTTTCATTTGCTGTATTGGACAAAAAATATATTTTTGAATTTCCCGCGCTGCCTTTTCAGCTGGATGTTGGGGGGGGGTTCCGTTAGCGGAACATGTGTCCTAGACAGGTTAATTAAGCAAGTCCATGGTAAACAATGTGCAACAGAGGTATAAACCCATAGCATATTGTATATGAAAACAAAGTCTTACCCCCAGGACTGAGTGAACTGTATGAGGTAGGACATTATAGTTGGGCATGTAGCTAGTTCCAACTAGTTCCTAAAAAAACAGAGACACAAGCAAAGATTGACACGCCGTGAGTAAAGAAATCCTAAATAAAACATTGATAATAGACTGAAGAGTGGCAGGTAGCACCTAGGTTAGAGCGCTGGGCCAGTAACCAAAAGTTCACTGGTTCGAATACCAGAGCCGAGAAGGTGACACGTCTGTTGTTGTGCCCTTGAGTAAGGCACTTAACCCTAATTGCTCCAGGGACGCTGTTTGGATATGCAAAAAAACTAACATTTCCATTACGCACTTGTGTGTAGCAGGACAAATATAAGCACGCCCCAGATGCAGTGTGCAGTGTAACAACAGTGGGTGCTGTGTTACTGTTGCCACAGTACCTGCCTGTGTGGTCTGCTGCGATCTGGTCTGCTCAGGGCCTGGGACAATGCGGAGGATGGGGTCTCTGCTGGGACAGGGATCAGCTCACCAAGCTGGAGAGACAGGACACTCATCACTGAATAAGCACAGGCAGCATCTCATTTTCTATGCCAAAGGCTTTTAAGTAACTGAAGACATAACTGTGGGATTGTGGGACTGTAACGGCATACAGTACCTGAACCTTGCGCCAGCCATCTCTGGCTCTAACGTAGAGTTCTCCCTTGTCTGAGACGTAGGCCATGGATCCCTCTGCAGCACGGTGGCTCTCCCTCATCAGAGTGATGGTGTTCCTGTATGTGGTCACCTGGGGTGAGAAGAGAGGAAGTTCACACTGAATCATAGACAACAGATAAATCCATGGTGGCAATGTGAGAACTGTATAGTGCGCACGCAAACTCACACACAAGTAGGTACACAAAAACACATACACACATTTCCCTGTATGTTTTCCTATGTTGACTTGGTGAGTATATAAGGAAGTAAGTACCCTACTGGTTGTCTTACCAGATTTTCATAGCCAGTAATCCCAGGAGGACCAGGAGGCCCAGGTGGGCCAGGAATACTCACAGCTGAAAAATAGAACAGTCATACAAAAGTATAGCAGTGTACTGTAGGTCTACTAAACATACATTTGTGTATTTTATTAAATACATGAACTTGGAACTCACCCTAAACTAAAGCATGACAGAAAGGCTTAGTTTAAGATGTTGTATTTTAGCGAGCACACAGTGCACAGCTACCTGAGGCATAGACAGGGGGTGGTCCAGGGGGTCCAGCAGGGCCAGGGGGCCCCCGAGTGCCTGGTCGTCCAGTGCCAGGAACTCCTGGTTCACCAGGAGCTCCAGGATGACCAGGGGCGCCAATAATGGATTCACCTTTTGGCCCCTACATATAAAGCATATACAAAATGGCCAGAGACAGTCATATTTCCAAATGTAACATACAAAAGTAAAAGCTTTATCAAGTATGGAAATGAGTGTCTTTTCTATTTAGCTTGACTACAGTTTGTAGTCAAGGTAAATGTTTACAAGGTAAATGTATAATGTATACTGTACTTTGTTGAGTATTTGGAGCCTGGAATTACTCACCACAAGGCCTGATCTCCCAGGAAGACCTGGTGGGCCAGGCAACCCAGCGTCACCCTTCTCTCCTTTCATTCCTTCATAGCCCACGTCCCCTTTTTCTCCCTGTGGAACACACAGTTTGGCTGAATCAGTCTATTACATGTACATTTGAGTCATTATCCACAGCGACTTGCAGAAGCAATCAAGGGAACATCGACAGATTTCTTGACCTAGTTGGCTCTGGGGTTTGCAATAGCAACCTTTCGGTTACTGCCCAACGTTCTTAACCATTAGCCTACCTGCCACCCTATGACATGCATAAGAGTTTTACATAACATACATTTCCACTACTGATGAGGTATTTGAGAGTTGAACCGGTAAATGTTCCTTAGAGAACTTAAGGAAAAAGACTCACCACAAAGCCTTCGGGAAGAACACCATCTGAGGAGGGAGAAGACATCTTAGTTAATTGTCGTCTGTTGCAAACATATGTCTGAAGACACTCATGCATACCGTTTCTGTTATAATTAAGTGCGCTAATTGCCAATAAACAAGTTAAATGGAGGAGAAACTGCACCCTTGGCTGCACATACATACCTGGTTCTCCAGGTGTTCCAGGCAGTCCAACCTCTCCCTTTTCTCCTTTAGAACCTCTGTTTCCTCTCCTGCTACCTTTACAGAAATACAGTACAGGTGTATGAGACAACTGAGATCATCTATAAAAATGTAAACCCTGCTCCATAGGCTGGATAGGTGATCCGATATTGTCAGTGTGATTCATTGATGACTTACCTTGTGATGATCCCCTGCTGCCATTCACCTAAAACACAAGATTGTATGCTTATTGTACTGTTATTGTGGATCAATCTTGTTGTGGAAAGATGTCACAAACAATATGGCTAATATAAAATTACACCCAAAACCAGTTCCACATAATTCCCCCAAAATAATCACTAACAAAACAGCTGTACATCCTATACAGACAACAAGTAAAGATGTTTCTGTTCAGTCAAAAACGTTGGGAAATTAAAATGGAGACATGAAGATTCATTTAGGTGTTAAAACATCCCTGCCAGCCTTGCACACACCAGTTAAACATAGAATGAGGACAAGGAGGGCGAGAGGTAGTAAGGAACTCAGTTGAATGTTCTTATTTTGGTTGGCCACCTTGAACTGCAGAGAAGTTAGAAGACGGAGAGCAACCATTACACTGGCTTTAAGGTCTCTGCACTGACTGCCTGTGAGTTTTTAAATTCATTTTACGATTCTTCTATTGTTTTATAAGTCAATCCACAATAGTGCACCCCAATGCATGTCAGACATGTGTTTAAGGTATGTACCTAGTAGGTCCCTTAGGTCCTCTGGCACCTAACTATCCCAAAGCCTAGGACCAAGAGGCATGGAGAGGCAGCATTTAGTTATTATGTCCCCAGCCTGGAATAGCCTGCCAGAGAATCTGAGGGGGGACGAAACTGTGGACAAATTTAAAATAGATCTTAAACACATATTTTTAGCTTTGCTTTTCCTTAGGACTTTTTAGTGGTTCAGTTTGTGTCATTCTTTCATTTTTTTATCTTATGTTTGTTGTTTTTGTCCTGTAACGCACATTGTGTTACATGAAATGTGCTGTATAAACAAAGCTTGATTTGATTAATAACCTCTTAGCGCTCTAAAGCTGAAAACCCAACAGATAAAAACACATGCAACAGCAACATGCCCAGGGTTAAAGGAACCGGATCACTCGAGGGAAAAAAGCTCTTCAAATTTCTACTGGATTTTTACACTGTCAGCATAAAGCAGGCTGAACATTCAAAAGAGTTTGAATTCATCAATTCAGAAATGTATGTATTGAAGTCAATGTGACTATTCAGTATGGTTGAGATGTTCCAGTCACATATAATGGGACTGTATGATGTCACATATGACCTTATGACCTGCGGAAGAGCAGGAGCCAGCTTTATGCTGTTGTGAGGACCACCACAAACCCAGGAAACGCGGAGGGAGACACAGCACAGCTGCAGACAGGAGGAGAGGAGATGGAGGGACTGCCTGTTAGAGGTAAGAGCCCACGGACTTACATGCGCCGCCCCACCCAAAGGGCCTTAAAGGTGCTCAAACACAAACTTACTGGTGTTTTGCAGAACGGTCGGGGACGGACCGGAAAAACTGTCTTTAAGATTCAGAGGGAAATTATGACATCAGACTAGTATTGATGGCGACATAATTGACAGCATCTGGATATCCAATGAAAGCGAGTACTTCATGTGTTGACATTACACCACCACTGAAGACAAATGACCGTTCATTTGTTGCTCTGTTTTGTTTGTCTCCAGTGGGTCTCGTTGCTACTGTATAACATTGCTACTAAAATCAAATGTCCATTCCCATCCACAATGCATTCTAATAATAGTAGAGAAGCAGCAATGACATCAACACATCAATTCTTACTTACAGTATACAGGCATACTGTACTTACTCCATTGAGTCCTATTACTGGTCCTGGGGGACCGGGAGGGCCAGGAGGACCAGGAAGTCCCTAAACACAATTACATCGATCAATAAATCACAGTCAATGACACCTCACTTTTCTATTAGTTAGTTAGTTGATTGTACTGTAATCCCATAAAATCACGTTCAAAGATAGCGATTCTTACTGGTTGACCAATGGCGTCACCCTTGTCTCCCTTCTTCCCTGCCATTCCAGTTCGTCCCTACAGAAGAAAAAGGTAAGCACTTCCACAGGGCAGATTACAGTGACGGATGAAACTATCATATAATAACCAAACAAATTAAAACAGTAGTGACAGTAGAGTAGTGACTAAAAACACTAACCGGTCGACCAGGGAACCCGTATTCTCCTTTTTGTCCGGTTGGTCCGATTGGTCCCTTAAAAAGAAAACATGGTATTTTTTCATAACATTTTCACTCAGTAGACAGTAGGGACCAGTTTCCCAGACACAGATTAAGCCTATTCCTGGACTAAAAAGCATGCTCAATGGAAATTCTCCATCAAAAGTACTTTTTAGTCCAGGACTAGGCTTAATCTCTGTCTGGGAAGCCGGCCTTATATGTTTACAGTTGTTTCCAACGTCTATAGCTAAGACCAATGTAACAGAGCATTGATTTAACAAGTCTTCATTCACTCACCATGATACCAGCAACTCCAGGGAACCCACGCTCACCCTGTAAACAGCACCCATACAAGGTCAGAATGCTTATCATCAGACAACCACTACCATACAATGTCTGTTGACCCTAGAGGTAGAAAGAGACGGCACCTTTATTCCTTTTGGTCCCTGAGGGCCCCTGACACCTGTCAACACAGTGCCGTCGGCAGCGATCGTGACACCAGAATCCCCCTTCGCACCCTATGATGAGGAAAGACATAGAAGACACAAAGACATGATCACCAGGTCTTGGTTAGGTTATAAAAATCCTACCTATCTGATATAAGGTCCAGAGAATATAAATGCCCTAGCATGCAAGGGCAGTTAACACTAAAGACAAGAGCTTCCTCTGAGCTTACCTTCATTCCTGGTGGACCATGAAGACCAGGAAGCCCAATGTCACCCTTTGGTCCTCTTGGGCCCTGGGCCAAGATCACAAGAATAATTATGGACAGAAAAGATAAGCGTATTTGAGCATAATGTACTTACAGTATAGTAGGTGAGTCAAGATATATGCTTTATTCATAACTACAGACTCTTTTCATTATGATAAGGAAACTACAAGTTTGTAGTGAATCCTATGTTGATGTAAAGAATATTTGTTGGTCCGTCATTTGAGAAGCAACCAGACGCCAAACTTGACACATTTATGAAATTGCTTATCCCAGTTAATAATAAGCATGCACCCATTAAGGAAATGACTGTATCGATTGATGAGGAGTTGAAAAATTGTATGGTTGAGAGGGACGAGGCAAAAGAAATGGCAAATAAGTTTGGCTGCACAACCGATTGACAAATTAAAAAATCATGTGACTAAACAGAATAAAAAGAAGAAGAAACTACACTATGAAACAAAGTAGAATGACATAAAGAATGATAGTAAAAAGCTTTTGAGCACCTTATGAAATTTTGGTCAAAAAGGCATACTCCCCTCCATCATTCATTGATTCAGATGACTCATTCATCATAAAACCCATTGACACTGCCAACTACTTTAATGATTTTTATTGGCAAGATTAGCAAACTTAGCCATGACATGCCATCAACAAACGCTCACACCACACATGCAAGTCTATCTTACCAAATATAAAAGACAAGAGTTGTAATTTTGAATTCCGGATACTGAGTGAGGAAGAGGTGAAAAAAGTATTGCTGTCTATCAACAATGACAAGCCACCGAGGTCTGATAACTTGGATAAAAAATTACTGAGGATAATAGCGGACGATATTGCCACTCCTATTTTCCATATATTCAATTTAAGCCTACTAGAAAGTGCGTGCCCTCAGGCCTGGAGGGAAGCAAAAGTCATTCTGCTACCTAAGAATAGTAAAGCACGATTTGCTGGCTCAAATAGCCGACCAATCAGCCTGTTACCAACCCTTAGTAAACTTTTGGAGAAAATTGTGTTTGACCAAATACAATGCTACTTTGCAGTAAAGAAATTGCCAACATATTTTTAGCATGCTTATAGGGAAGGACATTCAACAAGCACTTACACAAATTACTGATGATGATAAAAAGATTGTGGGGGCTGTTTTGTTAGATTTCAGTGTGGAGTTTGACATTATTGATCATAGTCTGCTGCTGGAAAAACGTATGGTGTTATGGCTTTACACCCCTTGCAATATTGTGGATAAAGAGTTTCCTGTCTAACAAAATATATAGGGTGTTCTTTAATGGAAGCCTATCCAACATAATCCAGGTAGAAATAGGAAGTCCCCAGGGTAGCTGTCTAGGCCTCTTACTTTTTTCAATCTTTACTAACGACATGCCACTGGCTTTGAGTAAAGCCAAGGAATAAGTTAGTCCTAAATATTTCAAAACAAAAAGCATTGTATTTGGCACAAATCATTCACTAAACCTTTTTTGTGATGAATAAGGTGGATATTGAGCAAGTTAAGGTAACTAAACTGCTTGGAGTAACCCTGGATTGTAAACTGTCATGGTCAAAACATATTCATACAACAGTACCTAAGATGGGGAGAAGTCTGTGCATAATAAAGCACTGCTCTGCCTTCTTAACAGCACTATCAAGAAGGCAGGTCCTACATGCCCTAGTTTTGTCACATCTGGACTACTGTTCAGTTGTGGTCAAGTGCCACAAAGAGGGACTTAGGAAAATGGCAATTGCCTCAGAACAGGGCAGCACAGCTGGCCCTTAGATGTACACAGAGAGCTAACATTAACATGTCAATCTCTCCTGGCTGAAAGTGGAGGGGAGATTGATTTCATCACTACTTGTAATTGGGAGAGATATTGCCATGTTGAATGCACCGAGCTGTCTGTTTGAACTACTGGCACACAGCTCAGACACGCATGCATACCGCACAAGACATGCCACCAGAGGTCTCTTCACAGTCCCCTAGTCCAGAACAGACTATGAGAGGCGCACAGTACTACATAGAGCCATGACTACATGGAACTCTATTCCACATCAAGTAACTCATGTAGGTAGTAATATTAGATAAAAAAAACAGATAGAAATATACCTTACGGAACAACGGGGACTGTGAAGCAACACAAACATAGGCACAGACAATTGCATGCAAACACATGATAACATACGCACAATGCACACACGTACCATGGCTTTTTTGTTGTATATATGTGGTAGGAGAGTAGTGGCCTGATGGCACACACTTAATGTGTTGTGAAATCTGTTGTGAACGTATTGTAATGTTTTTTAAATTGTATAACTGACTTAATTTTGCTGCACCCCAGAAAGAGTAGCTGCTGCCTTGGCAGAAACTAATGGGGATCCTTAATACATACAAATACCCAATTCCTTCCCATGGCAGCAAAGACTAAATTAAATCTGTAATACAGTAATTCATAAATGTACAATGGATCCTGCATGCTATATATGGGGTTATCACATTAAGAATGGAATTGCTCTTACAGGGAATCCTGCTCTGCCAGGCTCTCCTTCGGGGCCCTGTGACATGAAACAAAACACACATATTATTAACGCATGGAATAATACAGTAACATGAAGTGTCTATGGAGCATGTATTAGCAACCATCTCACAGAATACACACATTTCAAGGTTGTAATGTATCAACAATCTTTAGACCTGATATAATCATGATTGAGTGTAAGTGTATACATACATTATGTAAGTAAGCTAAGCATATGCATTGTATAACCTAACTATATGTATTCTGGATCAATTATGCATTATGGTTGTATTAGTGGTTGATTGGATGGTTAGGCTGAAATTTAGCTGAACCTACCTCTAGTAAATAGGAATTGAAAACAGTCCACTCTGGCTTTACAAATGATAGATGGGACCAGAATGTATGAATCATTATGTCATTGCTCATGCATGACAAAACAATAAATGCAAACTGCCCTGAGGCATATTGATATGTGCCATGCTTCAGCGTCCAGCCCATTTAATGTAGAGCAGAATGGTCATTTTGATTAAATTATAATCGACTAGTTTCAGAAATACATATCAACTGAACATTGTGTTTCTCACCATCGGGCCAGGGGGCCCACGGATCTGATTAAACATGCCCTCTGTGTCGTTCAGGAGGAGCTGAGGATAAATATATGACACACTGATTACAATAGTAAATATGCTGTATCTATACAAGCTATACACTTTACATACTCTATAAACTATGAATATTTGAAAACCAAGTGGATGGCGATGAATACAATTCCAACATACATCTCAAGTTACTTCATGTAATATACAGTGAGGGAAAAAGTATTTGATCCCCTGCTGATTTTGTACGTTTGCCCACTGACAAAGAAATGATCAGTCTATAATTTTAATGGTAGGTTTTTTTGAACAGTGAAAAAAATCCAGAAAAACGCATGTCAAAAATGTTATAAATTGATTTGCATTGACACCTCACAATCAGAAAGATTTCTGGCTCCCAGGTGTCTTTTATACAGGTAACGAGCTGAGATTAGGAGCACACTCTTAAAGGGACTGCTCCTAATCTCAGTTTGTTACCTGTAGAAAAGACACCTGACCACAGAAGCAATCAATCAATCAGATTCCAAACTCTCCACCATGGCCAAGACCAAAGAGCTCTCCAAGGATGTCAGGGACAAGATTGTAGACCAACACAAGGCTGGAATGGGCTACAAGACCATCGCCAAGCAGCTTGGTGAGAAGGTGACAACAGTTGGTGTGATTATTCGCAAATGGAAGAAACACAAAAGAACTGTCCATCTCCCTCGGCCTGGGGCTCCATGCAAGATCTCACCTCGTGGAGTTGCAATGATCATTAGTACGGTGAGGAATCAGCCCAGAACTACACGGGAGGATCTTGTCAATGATCTCAAGGCAGCTGGGACCATAGTCACCAAGAAAACAATTGGTAACACACTACGCCGTGAAGGACTGAAATCCTGCAGCGCCCACAAGGTCCCCTTGCTCAAGAAAGCACATATACATGCCCTTCTGATGTTTGCCAATGAACATCTGAATGATTCAGAGGACAACTGGGTGAAAGTGTTGTGGTCAGATGAGACCAAAATGGAGCTCTTTGGCATCAACTCGCCGTGTTTGGAGGAGGAGGAATGCTGCCTATGACCCCAAGAACACAATCCCCACCGTCAAACATGGAGGCGGAAACATTATGCTTTGGGGGTGTTTTTCTGCTAAGGGAACAGGACAACTTCACCGCATCAAAGGGACGATGGACGGGGCCATGTACCATCAAATCTTGGGTGAGAACCTCCTTCCCTCAGCCAGGGCATTGAAAATGGGTCGTGGATGGGTATTCCAGCATGACAATGACCCAAAACACACAGCCAAGGCAAAAAAGGTGTGGCTCAAGAAGAAGCACATTAAGGTCCTTGAGTGGCCTAGCCAGTCTCCAGACCTTAATCCCATAGAAAATCTGTGGAGGGAGCTGAAGGTTCGAGTTGCCAAACGTCAGTCTCGAAACCTTAATGACTTGGAGAAGATCTGCAAAGAGGAGTGGGACAAAATCCCTCCTGAGATGTGTGCCAACCTGGTGGCCAACTACAAGAAACATCTGACCTCTGGGATTGCAAACAAGGGTTTTGCCACCAAGTACTTAGTCATGTTTTGCAGAGGGGTCAAATACTTATTTCCCTCATTAAAATGCAAATCAACTTATAACATTTTTGACATGGGTTTTTCTGGATTTTTTTGTTGTTATTCTGTCTCTCACTGTTCAAATAAACCTACCATTAAAATTCTACACTGATCATTTCTTTGTCAGTGGGCAAACGTACAAAATCAGCAGGGGATCAAATACTTTTTTCCCTCACTGTATGTGTTCACACCAATTTGGTTATGAATACTCATGAAGGTAATAACCCCTTAATTAACCACAACAGCTCTATTCCTGGTCAATGTGTGTGTTTTATTTGCGAAACAGCACCCAGACAGAGGATGGGAGTTGTGAGGGTTGGACGTACATCCTGCAGATTGATGATGGGACCTGGAGAGCCGGGAGGACCAGGAGAACCAGGTACACTGTGTCCATCAGGACCACACTCTCCCTGGAAGACACAGCACACAGGACAGTTAGGATACTGTCGTCGTCCCCCCCCCCACTATTTTTATTTATGAGAGGTATTGACATGTTGAATGCACCAAGCTGTCTGTCTAAACTACTGGCACACAGCTCGGACACCCAAGCATACCCTACAAGACATGTCACAAGAGGTCTCTTCACAGTCCCCAAGTCCAGAACAGACTATGGGAGGTACACAGTACTACATAGAGCCATGACTACATGGAACTCTATTCCACATCAAGTAACTGACGCAAGCAGTAAAATTTGATTTAAAAAAAAAACAGATTAAAAAACACCTTATGGAAGAGCGGGGACTGGCACAGACACACACGATAACATACACACTATACATACACATGGATTTAGTGCAGTAGATATGAGGTAGTGGTGGAGTAGGAGCCTGAGGGCACACAGTGTGTTGTGAAATCTGTGAATGTATCGTAATGTTTTTAAAATAGTATAACTGCCTTAATTTTTCTGGACCCCAGGAAGAGTAGCTGCTGGTCTATAATGTTGTAACAGGCTTTGATGCAACCACACGTAATATATGATGAACAGTAGATGAGGGTAGAAGAACAGCCCACAACAGGGTTAGTTTGGAGTCGTTCTCCTGTCTAACACTAAACATACCTTTGGTCCTGGATCGCCTTTGTCTCCTTTCAATCCCTGGGGAGAGACAAGTAAAGAAAGCATAGCGTATCAAACACCTTCGTAGTAAGACAGTAAGTAGATGAAAGTAAGCCGGTATGGAAATAGTGGGGGTGCACTGTACCGGTAAAACATGAGACTTCAACAATTATAAAAATAAAGATGGCAAGAAAACTGTAGGTTATTAAACCAAAATGTATCATAACTGCCTGTCAGCCACATGAAAAATGTGCGAATGGACTTGAAAACAGGTGTTATATGCTACAAAATGCAGTGTGGTTGGACGTGAACACAAACATTTTGGCTCGGCAGAGATGACTGGCCGTGACCAACACACGCGCGGACAGCAGTGGACACATCAATTAAATCTACTTTAATCCCTGGGTTTAGCTAAGACTTAAGTTCATGGTTATTGCATGTGAGGCATGGTGTACTTTCTGGTTCAATACTGACCCTGGCGCCAGGAAGTCCAGCTAGCCCTTGGAGTCCCTCAGGGCCAGGAGCACCAGGCTCACCCTGAAAAGAGACCGAATAAAGCTGAAGACAGGATAAATTACACAGTATATGGAGACACAACCATCAATGTCCATCATTATTGTAGAAGGTGGTGTAAAATAGATGCAACCAACCTTCACTGACAACCCAGGAGCCCCATCCTTCCCATCTTCACCCTGTAGAAAACAAACAGGATATACAACTTATCAGATTTCCATGTGAACCAACACTGAACAAAAATATAAACACAACATGTAAAGTGTTGATCCCATGTTTCATGAGCTGAAATCTTAGAAATTGTCCATGTGCATAAAAAGCTTATTTCTCTCAAATCTGTTTACATCCCTGAGTGAGCATTTCTCCTTTGTCAAGATAATCCATCCACCTGACAGGTGTGGCATATCAAGAAGTTGATTAAACAGCATGATCATTACACAGGTGCACCTTGTGTTGGGACAATAAAAGGCACTCTAAAATGTGCAGTTTTGTCACGCAACACAATGCCACAGATGTCTCAAGTTTTGAGGGAGCGTGCAATTGGCATAATAACTGCAGGAATGTACACCAGAGCTGTTGCCAGAGAATTTAATGTTAATTTCTCTACAATAAGCCACCTCTAATGTAATTTTAGAGAATTTGGCCTCACAACCGCAGACCACATGTAACCACTTTAGCCCAGGACCTCCACATCCGGCTTCTTCACCTGCAGGTTGTCTGAGACCAGCCATCCGGAAGGCTGATGAAATTGTGGGTTTGCACAACTGAAGAATTTCTGCACAAACAGTCAGAAACCATCTCAGGGAAGTTCATCTGTGTGCTCACCAGATTCTTGACCAGTTCTGTGTCGTAACCAACTTCAGTGGGCAAATGCTCCCCTTCAATAGCCACTGGCACATTGGAGAAGTGTGGTTTTCACAGATGAATCCCAGTTTCAACTGTACCGGGTAGATGTCAGATGGCGTGTTTTGCGTCGTGTTGGCAAGCGGTTTGCTGATGTCAAGATTGTGAACAGAGTGCCCCATGGTGGCAATGGGGTTATGGTATGGGCAGGCATAACGCAATGGACATTTTGTTGATGGTAATGCACAGGGATACCCTGACAAGATCCTGAGGCACATTGTCGTGCCATTCATCCGCTGCTATCACCTCATGTTTCAGCATGGCCCCATGTCGCAAGGATTTGTACACAATTCCTGGAAGCTGAAAATGTCCCATTTTAAGTTAGGGCAAATCAAGTCAGAAATGTTCAAGTGGAAAATTTCATGCTTGTAATCTTACCTTTGGTCCTGCAGAGCCAGGAAGACCAGGAGGTCCCTATAGAAGAGAGTAGATAATAACAGTTATTCTCATGAAAACTTAAGGAGAAAGACCATTTACAAGTACTTCAAAACTACAGGAGACACACACATACACCACTCTCACTCACCTGAGGGCCTTTGAGTCCTACGCCAAGGAGCATGTCATTCTTCCCAGACCCCTCCATATCCTGCAAGCACAAACACACAACATTGTTGCATTCAGAATCAATAGAGACAAAACAAGTCAACCGTATGATAGGAAACTGACTCCACAGTAAAATCAACAAAACAGCACCTCGACAAACAATCCTGCTCCTGGGGGTCCGGGGGGCCCAGGCAGCCCCCGAGGGCCAGTGTCACCCCTCTTCCCCTCTGGTCCCCTCAGCCCTGTAGCTCCTGCCAACCCTTGGTCACCTGGTTCACCCTGCAGGGAGGAATAGGCCCATTAAACTGACTATGAAGAACATGGTATAGTTTTGACTTTACAATAAAGTCGATGTTACTGCGTGTCAGCAGCATGATTAGGAACTTAGGTCTCATTGTTTGATTAATGCATTTTATAACTGATAACTGAGTTATCAGATGGTTAGAAATACCTTCGGTCCAACTCGTCCTTGTTCCCCCTATGTGAGGAAGAGAGATCGGTTAATGTAAACATTTGCAATGGAATTGGTTATAGGGGATCAAATCAGCTTAGGGGATCAAATGCCGACAATAGCCTCCAGAGTAACTATCATCTTACCTTCAGACCTTTAGGCCCCGTCGGCCCAACATCCCCATCCAGACCAGGTTGACCCTGAAATCAACAGCAGAGAGATGTGATGTCACAACCGCCGCTCTCTGAATTTCATGCACAAACAGGTCCCACAAGTGACTAGTCAACCATGACCAAGACTGTGTTGCTTTCCTTCGAGTGATAGTAGCAACCATAGATACTGTTGCAAAGATAACGTTCAAAAATTCATTTAGAAGGTTTCTCGACATAGTAATTATTGATTATTTTGTAACTTTATTGAATCCCTCAGAATTAGTTACTTTCCAACATAAAATATAACATTCCTCTGTCTAAATAGTTGTACATTTAAAAAAATATAAATCATTGCCAGCCTGTGCCATCATTGTCCCTTTTGCCATTCCTGAAGGAACAACATGGCTCATTGACTGTAAAAAATAAAGGGCAAGCTCCATAAATGCAGTTAGTGAAAGCACGCAGGCAACAGACTTATATAAAAAGGCAGGTTCTCTCCAATGTACAGTAGCTTGACCATGTTTGATCTATGAAGCACATAGCTCAAGCTTAATGTCCATCAAGGCCGTTAAAGTCAAACCTGGGATGTTTCCCGCTAAATGAGAGGATTGGGAATGAGCATAGACCCCATGATGGTTTCATAGATGGGTAAACAATTCAAAGCAGAGGCACATGTGCGAACACACACACAGGAGTGGCGTACCGCAGTTTCGTGGGGCCTCCGCAAGGTCTGAGCAAGGCCCCCCCCTGTTAGAAGATTTTTTGGGGGGGAGGAGGTTCTACATATTTTGCCATGGGCAAAGAGAAACATTTTGCAGTTGTATAGCTAATCTCATGCTATTCTACACATTTTGTCATGGGGTTGAGAGAGATGATGCTGTTTTAAAGCTAATTCCTTGCAATTCTACACATATTATTGCCATGGGGCAGAGAGAAAACATTTTAGTTTTATAGCTCATTTCATGATATTCTACACATTTTGCAATGAGGGTGAGAGAATTTAGCATTTTTAAAGCTCATTTCTGTCTATTTTACACATTTTGCCATAAGGCTGAGAGAAAATGTTGCAGTTTTACAGCTAATTTCCTGTCATTCTAAACATTTTTGCCATAGCTTGTGACCTGTTCATATAGAGTACCAGTCAAACGTTTGGACACACCTACTCATTCAAGGGTTTTTCTTTATTTTTACATGAGGACCTGTGGCGGTCCTCATGAGAGCCAGTTTCATCATAGCGCTGGATGGTTTTAGCGAACTGCACTTGAAGAAACTTTCAAAGTTTCCGGTTTAACTGACCTTCATGTCTTAAAGTTTTGATGGACTGTTGTTTCTCTTTGCTAATTTGAGCTGTTCTTGCCATAATAAGGACTTGGTCTTTTACCAAATAGTGCTATCTTCTGTATACCACCCCTACCATGTGACAACACAACTGATTGGCTCAAACGCATTAAGGAGGAAAGAAATTCCACAAATTAACTTTCAACAAGGCACACCTGTTAATTGAAATACATTCCAGGTGACTACCTCATGAAGCTGGTTGAGAGAATGCCAAGAGTGTGCAAGGTTTTCATCAAGGCAAAGGGTGGCTATTTTAAGAATCTCAAATATAAAAACACTTTTTTGGTTACTGCATGGTTCCATATGTGGTTTTTCATAGTTTTGATGTCTACACTGTCTACACCCCCCCCTGCGCACAAGAGGCCCACAGAGCTAGTGGGGCCCCCAACCTTGTGTGGTATGCCAGTGAAACACACACAAAGACACACACACACTCATCCAATGTACAGTAAGTTAAATGGCGCAGGCTATTAGAAAACATGGTTGGAGAGAACAGTCTGCCTTTTCAAGCCTACTGGTTCAGTGAAGAAACCAGGGAAATACCTCGCCAGAACCAAGCCCAGAGCCGAACAACCCTGAGCCAAACTCAGTGTCAAACCCAGAGCCCAAGCCAGAACCACTAAACCAATCCTCATTCACCTGAAACAATAAAGGCCAGGGACAACCAGGTCAATAACAACAGAGAGTGGAGAGGAAACCACTGTCAACTACAATGCATACACATACAGAAGAATATAAAATAACATTTACAGTACAAAATAAGGGTGGGAACATCAATAACAGTTGAAAATGAGTGGTAACAGGTGGAAACATCAATAATGGATATTAGGGAGAACATGAGATAGACAACTCACCGGAGGTCCAGGTTTCCCAACAAGGCCATATCTGCCAGGAGGACCTGGTTGTCCAGTGAACAGGCCTTCCGAGGCATTGAACGGGCTGGTGGGTCCTGGGGGGCCAGGTTGACCTGGAGGGCCAGGAGGACCCTAGGAGAAAATCATAAAATTATCACATCACTATAGTGGATTGGTCTCAACTATACAGTAGGTGATCAGATGAAACAACACCACCTGTTGGATATGGGATGCCATAGCACATGTTTAACATTGAGAGAAGAACACTTGTGGCCTCTTACTTCAAGCCTGAAGTGTAGCGAAACCTATAGTGATGTGATGATTTTTTTAAATGAAATCTTGCGAGATCAGGCTGGCAGTATGTGGCTAAAATACTCCTCCTAGAGACATTTTATTAGAGAAAAACATAACAGATAGGCTGACAGCATAATGAACGTTCTTACTCTGATCAATTCTGTATTGTCAAGGTCTCCAAAACCAGAGCCGAGTGCATCCTCTCCATACTGCAATGCAACAGAAAACAGGCAGTTAAAGACGAATCCCCACTTGATCCCCAGTTCAACCCAATGTTTTTAGGATGTTACACTGCTACCCACTGGCACACTGTGTGATCTGAGGGGTCCGGGAGGTCCAGGGGGGCCTGGAGGCCCTGGTAGTCCTGCTCCTGGGTCCCCCTGCACAGAAGAGAACAAAGGGTACGACTAACTGCCTATGTCACACACATTGAATATACATTTTTCCTTCTAACACCTTTTATTACTGTACCTTGTCTCCTTTGACTCCAACCTCCCCTGCCAAACCTGGGAAACCTTGAGGTCCTCTCTGTCCCTGTGGGTATTGCCATAGATTCTGACATACAGTATTTATGTATGACCATGACAGAACAGTACAAATTTGACACAAGACCAGATTTACTCACTGGATCTCCATCTTCACCCTTGCTTCCCTAAAAAAAATTGAACACTCCTTTGATTTATCTTTTCAGTCTTGTCAAGTGAAGGTAATAGAAAACATAATAAAACATGTACTACGATCACAGAGTAATGGAAGATTATAATGACATAAAGCTCACCTGCTGTCCGTCCTTCCCTGGCACCCCAGGGGCCCCTGTTGGCCCTGAAGGCCCCAGAGGGCCCCTGGGTCCTGGCTGGCGGTGCCCAGACCTTCTACCCTCAGAGAGAGTGGGGGGGCCAGGGGGGCCACGGGGACCAGCAGGACCTATAGGCCCAGGCTCTCCTCGCTCTCCTTTCAGTCTGTGGCTAAGAGGTCCACCCTGATGATCAGCACAAAGAGGAGAATGTTGTATAAGAAGATGTATTAAATACGGAATCATTAATTAAGCATTTAAGGGACATCAGGTTGAGGCACGTAACATCTGAGCTATTACTTACATCCCCTGACATCTCTGGCTCCTCTGTCTGGTGGGGTCCTGAGAGAGGAACAAGAGACACCAATAGGATTAACCAATGAGGCTTCAATAATGTTAACCAGGTAGGGATATATGATGTATTCAACCAACAATATCAACCAGTGAACGACAGATAAGATTGATCAATGCAAAGAGAAAATCCAATAACAGTTGACATAGTCACCGGATGAGTTAAATCAAGAGCTCATCAGTTATTTCCCTGGACTGCCATAAGATGATAGGATAAGTGCATGGTGAACCTGCCTTCCCCACCTCTGAGATGCATCTCCTGATGGGCCTCCTCTGTGGGGGTCAGGTGTCCTGAGTACTCATCTAGCTCCACCTCCGGAGACTCTGTGGGCGGGGCTCGCACAGGCCCGCTGAGCATGTCCTCTGGCTGGAGGGAGAAAAACATTTACGAGGAAGAGAGAGAGATAAAGAGAATGCGAGAAAGAGAGTGCACGAGAGAGAGAGAGGTAAGTAAATTTGTAAAACAATGTGCAACATTTTAAATATACAGGAAACATCTAGCGATCTAAAACATTTGGACGAGAATCAAATAAGAATAATAAGAACAGACAGCTTACATCATATATTTATTTGTAGTAATTGGGGTCAGATTGTGGGATGTTTAAGGGTAGAGTGACATGACATTCTGGGACAAGTACAGTGTGTTACAAGGCTAGTGGTGGGAGGATGAAAGCGAATGTAGCATACACATGGCCAGAATCTGGAGCACCCCCGGAATGGAAGAGAAACAGACACTGTATCTGTGTTTGCTTCCTATTGACAAGGATGTGGAGGTTGGCCACATTTTCTTTATAAACAACCACTGCTCCCAGTAGACATAACAGACACATCAAAGGCCAGTGCAAATACTTAATATGGGGAGAACATTAGTGTTAGGCCATAGACAAACACACTATCCAGGTTATACTTCCACACTCCCTTCCCACAGGGGGCAGCAGCAACCTTGGCCAAATGCTGAGCCTGTTGATAAGCACACCAAGTGCTGCCAATTAAGGTGATCGTCAGTCAGTCTCCCACAGGGAAAGCCGTGAGGTTGCTGGGTTTGTTTGGTGGCCATGAGGTCTTTAGTTTGGGCTTGCCTTTGGTATTTTTCCTTTTTGTACATATTTCTGTTTCGTCACCATCTGAACAAATTATAATCCACTTGGACTGGCCAACACGGAGCTGGCCCTGAACTCGGTAGGTTGCGGTCTCCTTGGCACATGCACTGCATGAAAAGCAGAGATTCTGGGTGAAATCAGATCTGCTATATTCCTGTGAAATTTGAGGTGCACGGTCGTGGGTGGGAATTTCCTATGCATTCTTGCACACTCCCATGCATCCCTAAACATTTGTGTGATACGGGAATTTCTGGGATAGTATATTCCTGGACATTTTCAGACTGCATGTCAGGAAAATGTTCAACAGCTGTAGGTGTGTGACTCCCTATTTTGTCATGTGGTGGAAGAGAAGCCAACTCTGTCTGCATATTTATCCTGTTTTCAGGTTTGTAACATTTATAAACATGGTTTATTTTTCAAAATCTAGAGCTTGTTATAAATTGTGAGTTGTCTGTTCATTGATGTATAATTTAAGTGTTTTTGACTGAGTGAAAAATGAGTGTGCTACAGTAGCTACTTTTCTGAGTCTACATCCGTATGCTTCATTCTATACCTAGAGGACTCTTCTGTCCAGGAGTGATACGTATATATTTAGTCTATATTTGTTGTGGTCTAGTACTGTCTTTTTGCTAGCTACGGCCATCTATTTTAAGTGCTGCCTGTCTTCCCAGTAGCCTATTTGGTGTGTGAACTCCTGACTGCTCATAATTTGCAAATAGTTGTTGACACATCAATCAGGATCAATGGGCAGGGCGATTTGTTTTGGTAATCAATGGCTGTATTGGAGGGGGGAGTGGTTTCACCTCTTCTAGGCAATTAGTAAAGGGAGGTGTGCTCCCCACCTGTGCTAGGCAATTAGTGTTGAGGATGGCTCCACAACACTCATTTGAGTATCTTACCTAGTTATTTACAGATCTAATTGTTTTTTTGATAGCTTTGTCAACGTGTTTTCTATACCTGTTCACACCTCTCCCTGTAGACTTTGCAGATGCTACCCACCCCTTGTCTGCAACCCTTCTAAAGTACTGTACCCTGCGCACAACCCATGTGGAATTCTGGGTCTTTGGCGGTGTTTGGATCTGCGGTCAAAATGGCGAGTTCATCTCAGCTTATGCTGCCCTTCAGTCCCTTGACTTTTTGGCCCTGAAGGAGACATGGATCACTCCAGAGAGAGCAGCTGGAGTGGCAGTGTTTTCTTCATCTGACTGTTTTCTCTCATAGTCCGAGAGCATCTGGTCTTCTACCCTCAACACTATAGTCCTACAGTAACCACAATGTATGCTCGCCCTGGGCGACGCTGGATGACCCTCAGTACTGTATCTGATTTATTTTGTTTACCCTTGAATTTTGAATAGGCTCGTTCATATTTCCTTAATCTGGTGCTTACCTGTTTACACAAATGTAAGCACCACAATTGTAATGCAAAGATGAATGAAAGTAAAATAAATACAAAAATCAAGCAGAGTACTGGCAAGATTCCTCCATGGTGGTTGCTTTAGTTTCAGGCCCTGCTTAGCCTAAATGCGGAGACTATTCTTCTCTCTGCTGAAATAAATGATCGTCCTTCAAGATGTGATTTAAGTGGATTTGTGTTTTATTCAAGGAACGTAGGGAACACCTTGATAGTGGAAAAAAAGTGTAGGAACCCTGAGGTGTGGTGATAATACATTCAATAATTGTGTTTCTAATATTCCAGTGACATACAGCCACTACTGATTAGCATTCATTGCGGCGAATAAGCACAGCCTTAAACAAGTACACGGTTATTTACTGATACTTATGGGTGAGACTTGGGCGGAGATGTATTGCATTAAGATGTGTGTGGCCGTTTTTAGGGGATTTACTGAACCGTTTCCAGATATATGCACGCCCTCACACAAGGGGTCCGTTATCGGCGATATACTGGATGTGTGCAGGGCTGTAAATGTGTCTTTCCATGCAGTGATGTGCATTCAACAGTCCTCAAATGCTGATTTCTCAAATAAATGCACACATTCATACAGGCTACAGACATGTAACAAGGCTTAGGACTCCTAGACTTAGCGAGTGCAACAATGTTAGCAGGCTAGTAACTGGGGAGAGAGGAACTGAATCCCTCTACTGGAATATGTGCCCCAAGTGTTCACTATTAGGTACTTGTGTTTTGTACCAGTACAAATTGAAACTGATAAAACAGACAGATGCTCCACTGCACGTCAAAGTGTTGCTCAGTCAGCGACGTTCCTTGTCCAAGCCAATCTTAGTTGAGCGGGTGGATGTTCTTTCTCTCACCTCTGCTCAACCAGTGTCCGTTGACAGCCTCTCACTGAACACAATCTCTCACCCCATGCTCACCCTTGCTGTTTCCTTTCTTCGTTTCATGTCATTCATCGTTTCGGCCCCACTCCCATCCCCAGAAGCCTGGAATACAGAAGACATCACCACCCATCTAAACACGATATTGACACCAGTGACCTAGAAGTAGAATTTCCCTAACTAACCACTAGAGAACTCTTAATTCACGTAATTTAGGCGAAGAAAGGCAAGAGTAGTGGCAGCTATGGATGTGCGTGAGAGCCAGTTAAAGTGAAAATCAACCAGTATTCCCTATTTTGAACACTATGGGGAGCCATCTTTATGCAAAGTCAAGCCATGGATAAAAGTCCTGCCAGCCAAACGCTCAACACGTTAGTCAATCATTTGTACTGGTGAGGCCTCTAGAATGTCAGGAGCTCAAGGTTATGGATGCATACATATCAATAGAACTGAATGTGTATTGTCAGGCTGTGGTGTGTAAACACTCACATAGGGATCATCTTCCTCACACTGCTCCTCTGCAGCCCTGGGGTCTGATTTGATCACCAGCTGCTGGATAGAGCCCTGTACAGAAGGAGAGAAAGAGATATGTGATGTATGATAAGCTGGTTTTGATGGGCCAGAGCTATCTCTTCACACAGAGTTTTGCCCAGCATGACAGACCTCAGTGTTCTTTTGGCTCTGTGGGACCCCCTTATTCTACTGCCTTCTCTACCCCCTCCTCTCCCTGTCTCTCACCCCTCCCTGGCCCTTCTGCACTGACTGACTGTGGTTTACCCCTCTTGGTCCTCTCACGCCCCTCGCCAGTCCAGCACCAAATTGTCTCACAACAACAAAAGGTAAAGCTGCCCACTTTGCTGCTGTCACCATGGAAACCACTTTCCAAAACACACACCAGAACTCTCAAGGCACAGCAGCATACTAATGAAACACGTTGCTGGATGGTTCATTTAGGGGCATGGAGAAAGTCCCATTCACTCCATCATCAAGTTATTAGTCATATCATGTACAGGGTACAAACGGTATACACCGCCCAAAAAGAAATGCAGGTTCCTTTTCAACAATGCAACAACAAGAAATAATAAAAGAGAAGAATACGAACATAAAGTAAATAGCTCAGTGTTTGACCTAATAGAAGCGGGCTTTGGGGGAAGTTTTGCTCTTGCTCTGACACCCAACAACATTATTAATAGGAATATTTTCATTGGTTATATTGAACCAGCTGAATAGTTCTCTCTTCCTAGATACTATAACATATTTCAATGGTCTCACTCTAACTACACTAGATGACAGTCAATGTTTGATAGCTGGGAGATGTTGTTTTGACTAGACCAGACACGACTATCACCCCCTTAATTCCTCCGTTTCTCTTCTCAGAGAAGCAAAAAACTGGAACAGACATCACAGGACACATCAATGTGAGGAGCAGAGCTGACCACGGGTCTGTTTATTAAACAAAGTTGATCTCTCCCTTCCTCTCTGAGAAACTGCCAGGACCTCCCATCAGGACACAGACTATCAATGGCTGTCAAATTGCAGGATGTTTGGACCGGAGTTATACAACCTTATATGAGCTGATTCTGAGAAACTGTGATCAAGTGACTATAATCCATGACCGAGCACATTCATACATGAATCACTGTATATGATACAGCTAAACATTCTTGTTTAAAATCTGATATTGTATGCTAGACAAGTGGTGCACAGCGAATGGGAAGATGTCCCAGCTGTGGAGCTTTTAGTGCAGCAGTTAAGACTAATTCAACACAGATGACCATTGAGTCTTTTATCATGTTAATTGAGTAATGTTCACGCTAACACAGACTGGGCAAACAGAGTAGGACTCACATTCCACACAGTGCAAGTCATTTGTGCAAAGAATTAAACACAGACAGAGAGAGAGAGCAAGAGAGCCCAACCCACCCAAACCCAGCACACAAACTCAGTGACATGGTACTGTAAAATGATCAGAAGCAACCACCGACTTACCACAAACCTCTCCAGGCCAGTCCCTCCAGCGTTGCCCACAAAGATGCCTGAGCTGGGCTCAAAGCTGAGCTGGCGGCTGCTCCTGTGGAAGGTCTCTGCTTGGAAGTCATCACAGTTCATATAGAGGCACACTTCCTGGTCCTGCACTGACAGAGTGAATATTGTCCACTTTTTGGTCATATCAGGCACCTTGAAAGACACCACCTGCTGGCTCTGTGAGGACTCCTGGCCCCCCTCGGTGTAGTACAGCTGAATCCTCTGAGTCTGATCTTCCACAGCTGTCAGCGCCAGCCCCAGCTGCACCACCCTCTGCTGGGCATCAGTGATGGCGAACAGCACCCCTCCCTGGTTGCTGCTGGGCCTGATGGTGACGATGATGGCAAAGTCCCTGAAGAAAGGGTCGGGCATGAAGGTCTTGGTGAGGCGTCCGATGTTGGCGCCGGGACCGAAGTTGTAGGCCGTCCGGAAGCCCTCATAGCCGGTGATATACGAGACAGAGGGAGGGAGCGGCACTCCGATCAACTCAGTCAGGTCTAGGTGGCCTGTAGAGCCAAGCTCTGTAAGCAGGAGGAAACGCAACAGAATCTTGAAATCAAAACACAATGAACAGAATCACGTGTATGAGCCTAAAACTGTATAGAAAACTCTGTGGCAGTTAGCCTAGCAGTTAAGAGCATTGGGACAGTAACCGAATGGTCGCTGGTTCGCGTTGTGCCAGTGACCGAAAGGTCTCTGGTTCAAGGCCCCGAGCCGACTGAAAAATCTGTTGATGGGTTGTTGAGCAAGGCACTAATTTCTCCTGTAAGTCACTCAGAATAAGAGCGTCTGCTAAATGACTAACATGTAAGTATAATAGATGGCTCAGTATTACTATAGTTATCAGTACCATTTCCATTATCAGCATAACTCAAAATCACAATAACATCCAATGCTCTCATCAAGATGTCTCACCATACTCTACGTCATCAGGTTATGTAACTTCACCACTGCAGTCAGAACCTCAGTCACTGGAACCTTTATGGAACTCCTCCAGTGTCAATTAGCAGACAATATCATACATGTATGTATGTGCTGTCACCTGACCATGATCAGTCCCTGGGCATCATCACAATCACTATTGCATGGTTGTATGCACTGAACACAAAAGGTAGGCTTTTCCAGACACAGATTAAGCCTAGTCCTGGGCTAAAAAGCACTTCCAATGGAAATTCTAAATTGAACATGTTTTTTACACCTCGATCATGTGTAGTACAGACTATAGAATGTTGTAGAATGCCATAGTAAATACTACAGTATTAGCCACAAAAATAACTCTAGTAAATACTACAGTAATGTCTGCAAAAACACTACAGTCCACAAAAACACAACTTTTTAAACTATAGTAAATACTACAGTATTTAATTTGCATTCCCCTCCACCATATCACAATTTGTGCCACCCATAAGTGAGAAACCTACATGCCAAGTATATACCATATATTGTGTTCCCTACCTACTTACAGGTTATGGAAAATGTGCTCTTTTAGTATTTCTCCTGTAGGTTTCGTGAAGGAGAAAGCCTCCACTTCAAACTTTAGTCTGCAAAAACACCAAATTCTGCAAAAACCCTACAGTGACTACTATACTAATTTGTAATGTGGGTAGTACAGGTCTAGGCTTAACCTGTGTCCAGGAAACCATACCAAAGAGTGCAAGCACAGTATAGGAATAATATCTCATTCTACCATAACCGATGTGGCCAGGGTCTCCCAAATCCATCTATCCTCATCACTGAGCCTAACGACCCCTTAAAGAGTCAAAAGTTCACCTATGGCTCATTGCACTCATTCCCCCCCCCCTGTCCAGACCATAATGCTCCCCAACATAACCTACAGACACTTGCCGTAAAGCCTTCAATTGGGGTTGAGGGGCCTATCATCGTGGCGTATAGAGAGAGGGCTTAGCAAAGAAAGATACCGGTAGATCACATTCTCTCCATTCTCCCCCACATGCTGTTCATCTCCCTTGGCGAACACTATGACCCCAACATTCCACCGTGGTAACCTCTTGGCCATTGGTTTCACCTCAGTCTGGTCAAGTATTAACCCTCATCTACACATCAGTGGGCCTCTCTGCCCACAGACTAGACATGGTCTCTGATTGGGTCTGTAATTCCTCATATTAGCAAAGTGCGAAAAGACACGCCAATTAGGGAGGAGGGTGATAGTGTTTGAACATCCTCCGCTCGGAACAAATGCCTCCCACAACATGCAGCCTCACACAAACACTGACTGAGTCAGACAACCCAGACTGCCACAACCAAGCCAATCTATTAGTGGGATCAGAGAAAGTTCACGTAAAATAGTTTGGTAGGAATATATCCAAACATACATCTGACGTCCTCAAAGAGGACCCTGCCTGTTTTAGCATATCGACACAGTAATGCAAATAACGTACGCGTGAATGGTGTGAACTGTCTAAAGTTCTGTAAATAGGTTGTCATACTGAGTGGATGTCTGGGAGAGTGAGTTACTGTTTATGGCCGGCTATAATCAAAGCTGGATCGACAGACCGACATCCTCCTTGGACAGGCACATTGTGGAGAGAAGCTGTCAGAGTGTAACACCTACAGTACAGCTCAGACAGAGGAATAGACAGGAGAGCCCTCATGAAACTTATGGTTTACTACAAAAGTTACCAACACATTTTATTCTGAGAGAGCTTGCAGAATGTGGACACAACTTTGTTCTCTTTGTCCAGTGATTTTCTTGGAGTCTATGTACTGAATTATTCTAGTCAGGCAACACTATAACCGGTGCACCATCCATTTCAATTCTGAAAAAGTTGTATTGCTCCTCTCATCTCCAGCCTCTTGATATCAGTCCTCCCTCCCATACCTCAGCCATCCGTCCGTCCGTCCCCCATTCCCCACTCTCTCTCACCCCACAATCCAGCCCAGCCAGGCTCTGAAACAATTCTCACACTCCACAGACCCTAATTTCCTCAGGTTCCAGGAAGGCTCCTGGCCCTAATCCTATTATTTTAATATCATGTGATAGGGATTTAATTTGGAAACCAAGGAGCTAGCAGGAAACCTGCTCCCCTCAACAATGCACAGCCTCAATTAGACAAGTTAAAAATGCTTAGCCACGCTCAGTAATCTTGAGCAGGCTGTGAGGGAACACACTTCCGAATCCCTGTCATGATCCCACTACAAGTATCAGCTTGAGACTACAAAAATAATGGACCACCATGAGTCTACAGCTCCACAGCTGCCACATTGTCAGGGTCTTTAGATTCTTTCAGGGGAGGTTTTTAGAGCATTATGCTAAGTCGATGACTGAGAACTCACAGAGCATTGGTTCTATTTCATTGAACGTGCGAGCCAAGTCTAGAAACCAGTAGCAGAAGTGTTTGTTATTTAAACACAACATAAAAGACTACTTTTTTGGACAGAATCCCAAACGGAAATGAAACTGAAAAAACTACTTCACCCAGCACACTCCAGGTGTTCCTCGACTCCTGCACAGCACAGAATAACTCACCACGACTCTTCCACATTTTCAGAGGTATTTTCTTAGCCTTGGGCTTGATCTCTGTTGTTCCAGCACCTGCGGGCTCATGTGTGCTCTGTAGAGGTGTACTCTGAACAGGTGCAGTAGTGTACACCTCTGTCTGGGTCCCCTCCTGGCCCACCTCTGTCCCTTCCATTGTCCAAAATACCTTGGTGGTGGGGGGCTGTGTGGTCATCTCCTGTGCATTCCCCCAGAGCACACTCCACCATTGGCCATGAACAGGAGCCATGAGCAGCAGCAGCAGCAGACTGCACAGACGCAGGACAGCCATCCTGTCTTGATGCTCCAACTACCAACTAAAAACTTAAGATGTATGTTCTCCAGTATGTTCACAGATCAGCTCTCATGCTCCACTCTTCCCTGCTTCTATCTGCTCTCTCTCTTCCCTGCTTCTCTCTCTCTCTTCTCTGCTTCTATCTGCTCTCTCTCTTCTCCTGCTTCTATCTGCTCTCTCTCTCTTCCCTGCTTCTCTCTCTCTCTTCCCTGCTTCTCTCTCTCTCTTCCCTGCTTCTATCTGCTCTCTCTCTTCTCCTGCTTCTATCTGCTCTCTCTCTCTCTCACCTGCTTCTAACTGCGGGCTCTCTCTCGCTCTCTCTGTTCTGCTCTGCTCTGTGATTAGCAGTGACCCCTGCTCCAGACCTCCTCAGCACCTCGCAGACATAGGTATTTCACAGGCAGCACAGCAAGAGCAGCAGCTCTACACCACGTCTGGCTCACTTCACTCTGGCTCCCATCACAGTGGGTGGGTGTGTTAAGAGGATGTAAGTGCCAGCTGTAAGCCACAGCCCCCTTCAGTAATGCCATCCCCGTCTGTATCCCGTTATCATCAACCCTAGTACAGCTTAAATGTAGGAGCTGGCCATCAACAGTCGTTGTTTACTAAACAAATAGTTGTCAGTAAAAAAAATATATAAAAAACATAGGGGCACCGTGACATTAACTCTGGTGTTTTTGATCCTGTAGTATTTTCTTTTTAAAAAGTAAACCAACATGTTTTCAGCACCTTTATTTCCATGACTGATCAAAATGATTTTTTATTATGGCTCGCTTATGTGTTTCTGCAGCAGACCTAAAGTGAGCAACATGTTTGGAGCATCAAATAGCAATATCATCGCAGTATCGAATCACAATACAAATAGAATCGTGAGAATCGCAATATATATCGTATCGGGACCTAAGTATTGTGATAATATCGTAATATTGTATCGTGAGGTCCCTGGCAATTCCCAGCCCTGAAGGACATGGTGAGCATTGCACACATGTTCCATTCCCCCGGGACAAGAGACTACAAGACCTCAGAAGAATGCTGTAAAAAAGGGCACCACAAAGGGACACAATTAAATGTAACACTAATGACTTGTACATTTGACATCTTACCTATCCGTAGTCAGTTGCATTCATGTCCATGAAAAAGCTGAATAGAACTATAGGTGTAACAATACAGGAAGTTGGGGTGTTGAGGGTGCTGCAGCAACCCCTTGAAAAATGGAATGCGTTGAATCGCGTGGCCTTATCGTCGCTTTCTTTTGCAAAATTACTAAGAATTAACAAACGTGTTTTCTAAAATTGTCAATTGCAAACATCATATTAAGGTGTGGGATGTTGATTGTATGATAAGAAAAAATGTGCAGATCCATTTCACTCCAGCAGATGGCTTAATCTGTCTGTCCGCAATTCACCATGGCAACATGGCGGTTCTCAACACCACACAACACAAAGAGCTGGCTGCTACTTTCAGAGAGATCGTTCATGAGGAGATTACCTCTGCCCTCGACTTGAAATTAAAACCGGTAAATGAATCACTCACTTCTAAGTTGAATGCCTATTCAACTAAAGTGGAAAGTCTGGAGAAGGCGGCCAATGTGACAGAGGTGTGAATCCATGACCTGGAAACAGAGCGAGCTAAGCTAGAAGGGGAAAACCATCTCCTAAAGAGAAAACGGAATCACTTGAAAATGATTCCGGTAAAGTCAATGTACGCGTTATAGGACTTGAAACTGGAGTGGATGCGGGCAACCCAACTTCCTTCAGAGAAAAAAATTATAAAAAATAACACAAGAAAATAACAATAATGAGACTATATACAGGGGTACCGGTACGGAGTAAATGTGCGGGGGTACAGGTTAGTCAAGGTAATATGTACATGTAGGTGGGGGGGGGTGTCAATGTAAATATTCCGGTGGCCATTTGATTAATTGTTCAGCAGTCTTATGGCTTGGGGGTAGAAGCTGTTAAGGAGTATTTTGGTCCTATACTTAGTGCTCAGGTACTGCTTGCCATGTGATAGTAGAGAGAGCAGTCTATGACTTGGGTGACTGGAGTCTCTGACAATTCTTTGGGCTTTCCTCTGACACAGCCTAGTATATAGGTCCTGGATGGCAGGAAGCTTGTCCCCATGTACTGGGCCGTACGCACTCCCCTCTGTAGCGCATTACGGTCAGATGCAGAGCAGTTGCCATACCAGGCAGTAATGCAACCAGTCAGGATGCTCTCGATGGTGCAGCTGTAGAACTTTTTGAGGATCTGGGGACCCATGCCAAATCTTTGCAGTCTCTTGAGGGGGAAAAGGTATTGTTGTGTCATTTTTACGACTGTCTTTGTGTGGTTGGAGCATGATAGTTCATTGTTGATGTGGACACCAAGGAACTTGAAACTCTCGACCTGCTACACTACAGCCCTGTCGATGTCAATGGGGGCCTGTTCGGCCAGCCTTTTCCTGTAGTTCTCGA
Organism: Oncorhynchus tshawytscha; assembly: GCF_018296145.1. Classification (NCBI taxonomy): domain Eukaryota; kingdom Metazoa; phylum Chordata; class Actinopteri; order Salmoniformes; family Salmonidae; genus Oncorhynchus; species Oncorhynchus tshawytscha. Next base: position 20,261,848 of record NC_056456.1, on the reverse strand, counting down.
TCAGCTCCTTTGTCTTGCTCACATTGAGGGAGAGGTTGTTGTCCTGGCCTCCTTCCTATAGGCCGTCTCATCGTTGTTGGTAATCAGGCATACCACCACTTTTGAGTCATCGGCAAACTTAATGATGGTGTTGAAGTCGTGCCTGGCCGTGCAGTCTTGGTATTGAATTATCACATAGGTGTTCCTTTTGTCCAGTTGGAAAAGGGCAGTGTGGAGTGCAATAGAGATTGCACCATCTGTGGATCTGTTAGGGCGGTATACAAATTGGAGTGAGTCTAAGGTTTCTGGGATAATGGTGCACTTCATGGCTGCAGATGTGAGTGCTATGGGTCAGTAGTCATTTAGGCAGGTTACCTTAGTGTTCTTTGGCACAGGGACTATGGTGGTCTGCTTAAAACATGTGGGTATTACAGACTCGGCCAGGGAGAGGTTGAAAATGTCAGTGAAGACACTTGCCAGTTGGTCAGCGCATGCTCGCAGTACACGTTCTGGTAATCCATCTGGCCTTGTAAATGTTGACCTGTTTAAAGGTCTTACTCACATCGGCTGCGGAGAGTGTTATCATACAGTCGTCTGGAACAGCTGGTGCTCTCATGCATGTTTCAGTGTTATTTCCATCGAAGCAAGCATAGAAGTAGTTTAACTTGTCTGGTAGGCTCATGTCACTGGGCAGCTCTTGGCTGTGCTTCCCTTTGTAGTGTATAATGGTTTGTAAGCCCTGCCACATCCGACGAGCATCAGAGCCGGTGTAGTACGATTTGATCTTAGTCCTGTATTGATGCTTTGCCTGTTTGATGGTTCATCGGAGGGCATAGCGGGATTTCATATAAGCTTACGGTTAGAGTCCTTCTCCTTGAAAGTGGCAGCTCTAGCCTTTAGCTCAGTGCAGATGTTGCCTGTAATCCATGGCTTCTGGTTGGGGTATGCACGTACAGTCACCATGGGGATGATGTCATCGATGCACTTATTGATGAAGCCAATGACTGATGAGGTGTACTCCTCAATGCCATCGGAAGAATCCGGGAACGTATTCCAGTCTGTGCTAGCAAAACAGACCACTTTTTTTATTGAGTCACTGGTGCTTCCTGCTTTAAGTTTTGCTTGTAAGTAGGAATCAGGAGTATAGAATCATGGTCAGATTTGCCAAATGGAGGGCGAGGGAGAGCTTTGTACGTGTTTCTGTGTATGGAATAAAGGAGGTCTAGAGTTTTTTTCCTCTGGTTGCACATTTAACATGCTGATAGAAATTTGGTAAAATGGATTTAAGTTTCCCTGCATTAAGGTCCCCAGCCACTAGGAGTGCCGCCTCTGGATGAGCATTTTCCTGTTTGCTTGTGGCGGAATACAGCTCATTGAGTGTAGTCTTAGTTCCAGCATAGGTCTGTGGTGGTATGTAAATAGATACTAAAAATACAGATCAAAACTCGCTAGGTAGATAGTGTGGTCAACAGTTTATCATGAGATACTCTACCTCAGGCGAGCAAAACCTCAAGACTTCCTTAGACATCGTACACCAGCGGTTGTTTACAAATACACATAGTCTGACCCCCCTTGTCTTACCAGATGCCGCTGTTCTATCCTGCTGATACAGCATATAACCAGCCACCTGTATGTTGATAACGTCGGCGTTCAGCCACGACTCCGTGAAGCATAAGATATTACAGTTTTTATTGTCCCGTTGGTACTTTAATCTTCCTTGTAGGTTGTCAATTTTATTTTCCTATGATTGCACTTTATCTAGTAGTACAGAAGGCAGTGGAGGTTTATTCGATCACCTACAAATTCTCAGAAGCCAGTCTGACCGCCCTCTTTTTCTCCAGCATCTCTTCATGCAAATGACAGGGATTTGGGCCTGTTCCAGGGAAAGCAGTATGTCCTTCACGTCAGGTTCGTCAGACTCGTTAAATGAAATAAAAGCTTCTGCCAGTTCGTGGTGAGTTAACTGTTCTGATGTCCGGAAGTTATTTTCGGTCATAAGAGACGGTAGCAGCAACATTATGTACAAAATACGTAAAAAAGAATAAGTTGCAATAACGCAAAAAAAATTAACAACAGAACAGTTGGTTAGGAGCACGTAAAACATCAGGCATCTTCTCCGGCACCATGATACACATAGCCCCACATTCCCTGTGGGGCTACAGCGCATTGAATTCCTAAATAGGCTAAATATGTACAATAAAAAAAACAATACAATATAAGTTGGAAACTACTTTTTGCTACTGGTACTGAGATATGGCCAGTCCCATATGGACAACTACACAATGTTTTTGTTTTTTTATTACATTTTTTTTTTAGGACAGGCTATTGAATTTATCTCCCAGGGAGGCCATAGTGAAATATTGTGAAGATTTTGATTATAGACTTCATTTCTTGCACATACCATCTTCTTAATTATTATTATTTTTTTACATAGCATGGATCACTTAAATGCTTAATAAAAATGTAGGGGGGTGACTTTCTAAAATAATTAAGAACTCCTCTTCTCTCAGCAGGAGAAGCCACCTCACTGGAAGCTCAAATCTCTCTCAGTGAACTCAAAAGGGCATTGGATAGCATGAATAAAGGGACGATATTCCTCCTGAGGTCTATTTAAAATGTTGTAATCAATTAGGTCCACTATTGCTCGAAATTATTAACACAGCCGTTCACAAAGGTTCATTTGGGAGAGATGTGAATACAGTACGATTGTAACTTTCATTTAAAAAAAGGATGACAACCAGTGTTCTGACTATCGCCCCCATCTTTGATAAACACAGATATGAAACTGTTTTCCTAAATGTTGTTGTCCCGTCTCGAGACTTACCCAAATTGGTCCACACAGACCAAAGCGGGTTTGTTTTAAAAAAATGTATCCTCGGATAAACTCTGTTGACTATTACATATCTTAGATGCTTCATCAGAAACAACAGCTCCTTGGGCTGTATTATTTCTCGATGCAAAAAAATATTTGGGTCTGTCTTGGAAAATATGGGAATTGGCTCCAATACTATGATTAAAATACTCTATGTCAATCCCTCAGCCATCGTTATAACAGACAATATCTGCTCCGTTTAGAATCACTAGAAGCAGCAGACAAGGCAATCCAATTTCGCCTTTGCTATTTTTATTATCCATGGAACCCCTGGCACAACAGGACAACTACCCTAAGCACACAGCCAAACAATGCAGGAGTGGCTTCGGGATTCGGGTTCTTGAGTGGCCCAGCCAGAGCCTGGACATGAACCCGATCTAACATCTCTGGAGGGACCTGAAAATAGCTGTGTAGCGACGCTCCCTATTCAGCGTGACAGTGCTTGGGAGGATCTGCAGAGAAGTATGGGAGTATTCCCAAAATACAGGTGTGCTAAGCGTGTAGCTTCATACCCAAGAAGACTCAAGGCTGTAGTTGCTGCCAAAGGTGCTTCAACAAAGTACTGAAAACTTATGTAAATGTAATATTTTAGTTTTTTGTTGTACATTTTCAAAAATGTCTAAAAAACTATTTTTGCCTTGCAATTGTGGGGTATTGTGTGTAGATTGAAGAACAAACAACAATTTAATCAATTTTAGAATAAGTCTGTGACGTAGTCAAGGGGTCTGAATATTTTCCAAATGCACTGTACTGCTGCGGCTGAATTTTTGTACTTCAATGATTCCCATGGCTCCCCCTTCTGGCAATTGGGATAAAATTCATACTGCGGTTTCAAAATGTATATGGCAAGGTAAACGATCCGGGATAAAATGAACAAACTTACAAAGAGGGAAAGACATAGGAGGACGATCCGTACAAAAATTTAAATCGTATTTCCAGGCACTAGCATTTCGCCCCATCCTAAATTGATTAAGACATGATTTTTTCGCACTCTGGCTGAGTATAGAGAGACATATGGTGTCGCCTATTGCCCTAAAAGAGGTGGTCTTCACTGATATATCCCTTAAACAATGTAAGCTATACTTTGGTCCTATTATTGCTCACACAATTTGTATTTGGCACCAAATGTAAAAACAAGGTAACTGGGATTCAAAATGTCATGCCCATACTCCAGCATTTCACAATAATGCCTTGTGATCTGGAGGGCGACCTTTTGCATTCCCCCAATAGTCAATATGTGGAATTCTTACGCTTATCGATATCATGGACAGATGATATCATGGATATAATGGTTTGAGAACATTTCAAGATTTGAAAGATACATACACATTACCAGGCAACTCCTTTTTCTACTGCCCTGTAATTAAATGCTTCAGGGGCATAGTTACAAAATTAATTTTGAAGTGCATGAATGTAAATATTCAACACTTTGTATCTATTATCTTTACTTGACAATGATAGCTCCTTGAATCTGTCAATCAATCAGAGATGACTACTGCTGGCAGGCAGCAATAAGCGGTTGGGGTGGATGGGGTGGGAGGTTGGGGGTGGAGTCCCACTTATTTTTTTGTTTTCTTTTCCTGTATATAATGATTGTATTATTATTATTACAAAACATCTCAGCAATCAGTACATTAGGTCCCCATTGGACAGGAAGCTGCCAATCAGTGGCTGTCTGACTCTGAGGGCCCCTTGGCACTGATTAAACATGGGAGAGTGAAAAGCTGGACTGTGACAGAGGAGAGGGGAATGCAGGGCATGGAGGAGAAGAGGAGAGGGGCTTCTGCCAAGCCTTCACAGCTCAGTGATCAGAGGGGCTGGGCAGAAAGACATGCAGGCAGGCAGACAGGCAGGCAAAAATACAGGCAGGCAGGCATAGTGACAAAGGAGAAGCCTGTTTCGCTACTCAGTACTCAGGACCCTGGTGTCGTGTGTTGAGGGGATGGGAATGGAGCCTAGGACCAGCACACACACACAGACATGGAAGATGAGGATGAGCCCAATCTGGACCAATCAAGTACCAGAGGAATACACTGTTCAGATACTGCTTCAATTACAGTAACAATACCTATTCAAATGCACATTAAGATTACCAATACACAATCATGCATTGAACACCAACTGTAATTGTGATGTGCATGTTTGGATATTACAACCAGCACTTGGAATTGCATGTGCCTTGTCTTAGATGTGCAACATTTCACAGCAATCCACAGTGGAGGTATGGATGGACTCCATACCAAAGAGACTGGAAACTAGTGTTTCAGTGGTCCCGGCAGAGAGGAAGGAAGCCCAGGTTAGCCTGCCCTGGGGTGGTAGTGTTTCATGTGAGGGGGCCTCTATAAGAATCCCATTCGTATAGGGTCCTGATGGGCTACAGAGGGCTAGGGGCTAGGAGGCAAGCCATCAGTTGCTGTTTTAATGTTGCGAATCACACAGAGATACAGTAATTTTTAATCTATATGGAATCAGAACATAAGACCTTTGACTGTAATACACTATATCCAAAATCCAGTAAAACCTAGCACTTCATCACATGTACTATGTATAAAATAGATTCAGCACAAAGTGATTAATATGCCCACAATATATGCAATGAATAATGATAATATAAATTCTGTGCTCATATAAAGTCTAACCATGAATGGGTTTGAATCCCCCATTCAAATCTGTAATGAATTCCTTCAAATGTCCCTACTATAAAAGTGACTGTGTTTAATATAACAACTAAGCTTCTTGGTAACTTCATGTGTAGATTGTTACAGGTGTAAAAGCATTCACCTTCCCTGATACAATAAAATTACATCACAGACCAATCACTCATAGACACAGTGGTCCTCCAGCTCCTCCATGTGGTCATAAACAGAACTGCAGATGAAACTTAATTCCCTCACCAGAACACACTGCCCTGCGTACACACACTGTGCCCTAAATGCACCCCATTCCCTATGTAGTGCACAACATTTGACCAGGATCCATAGGACTCTGGTCAAAAGTAGTGATCTATATGGGGAATAGGGTGCCACAGCAATCCCTGCCCCTTTAAGATTGACCATAGTGATGTCACCAGAGGTTAGGTTCCTTGGAGGATTACCGTCAGTGTGGAGGAGAAGAGCCAACCTGACAGAGGCCAGGCCTCACTAATCAATTAGCAAAGTGAAGGAGACTTTGCGGGTGCACAAAAACAGAACTTTGCCACATTAAATCACAATCACTGGGAAGCTCTCTTATCAAGAGTCTGACCCTTGAATGGTGTATTATTATTATGGGCAGCAGATCAAGAGCAATCTGGTTTTATCGGGATGATTTAGTTAGACACATGGGCCCACTGGCCTATAGCTAAGTTTGTAGCCAAATAAATCTCCCTCTCAAAAAAGATTTGTCCCAACATGTTGAAAGACAGACATTCCAATATTTTGCTTGCAAAATAATCCATTATTTATATGCCACTATATGTTAGGATATTCAAATCCTTATTCCTTTAACTATCCTCATCAGTTGATTATACATTTAGCTAAGCCTACATTTCATCTGAGGGCTGCCAATTTCTTTAAAAAAGTGACAAAATCCATAAGCCATAAAACTCCTAAATTGACACATAACTTTCAAATAAGAGGGCATTACTACTAATAAAATGCTAACTTTACATAAAACCATAAAAACATCACTTTAAATGTACAGTTGGACCAATCTAGCCTTGAAGACAAAGTATGTAGGAAGGCTGTCCATATAGCAGCCAAAGTATTTATTGTGTCAGAGGAACAAACTGATTGGCAGTTCTCCCAGCCAATCCCTGTCTAGATATAAGAGCTATGGGTGGAGACCAGTGGAGAGGTAGACAGTGTGTGACTGTTCTCCACTCTGGAAGAGGTAATTATAAAGCATTTCACTTTTCAACTCTCTCTCCGCACACACACATACATAAGTTCCCTCTCCCTCTCAGCGATCCAACTCAATGAAGCCTCTGTTGCAGATCTGTTTTCCTATGGCTAAGTTGGCCAACTCCCCCAAGTGTCATTTATGACGCATTTTCAGGTCAGGCTATCTATGGCATGTTCAGAGTAGGACATTTATTTATATGTACTTATAGGTTAAGGGTACTGGTCCTCTCTGACTTGTAATAATCTGCAATAACATTAGAGTTGATGATGTTTTACTGGGCGAAATACTTTGGCAAATGTGACACCAGATTACAGACACACTGTGATGATACACCACTGACTATACCCCCCTCCCCTCAAGGTGTCGAAAGCGTTCCACAGGGATGCTGTCCCATGTTGACTCCAATGCTTTCCACAGTTGTGTCAAGTTGGCTGGATGTCCTTTGGGTGGTGGACCATTCTTGATACACACATGAAAAACCCAGCACCATTGCCGTTCTTGACACAAATCGGTGCGCCTGGCACCTACTACCCTACCCATTTCAAAGGCACTTCAATCTTTTGTGATTGCCCATTCACCCTCTGAATGGCACACAGACACAATCCATGTCTCAATTGTCTCTAGGCTTAAAAATCCTTATTTAACACATCTCCTCTTTCATCTACCCTGATTGAAGTGGATTTAACAAATTACATCAATAAGGGATCAGAGGGGGAAGAAATGGCGGAAGGAGAAGTATTTTTTGATTCTCTTGGCACAAGTACAATTGGTAAGAATGAGTGGACGATGGTGAACAAGAGTGGAGAAAAAGGGCTAAAGTTGGAGATGAAAAGCAATTTATGGTCGGTGTGCAATTCACAAGCAAGGATGTTTTTTGGGGGTAACCTGTTTGCGGTCTCGAATGATGAATTGGGTAAAGTGGAATCGGTCAGAGTGACCAGGAGAGGTATGATGTTGATTTCATGTGTGTCAAAAGCGCAAAGAGAGAAAGCTCTGTGGCTCTACAAGATGTCAACGTCTGATGTGGAACGCTACACTTTTCAGAGTAGGGCACCGGTTAAAGGTGTCATCATTCCAGGAATGGTAGACGCACTTAGCTTGAATCAAATTATAGACGGAAAGAAGGATCAAAGCCTATCGGTTATACTGTCGTTTGATGAAGGGGTTCTCCCGACTTATGTAAAGATAATTTGGTGAGACAGTGCTATATGTACAGAAGCCGTTTCAGTGTTACAATTGTAAAAAGTTTGGACACGTGGCAAGTGTTTGTCGAAGGAATAAATATGAAGTAGTGGAAGAAAAGTATAGCCAGTTATAATTAGTTATGGTAATGGTTTAGCAGATTCTAAAAAAGAAGACCAGTCTTTACGTGGCTAAAAGAAATATAACATTATTAAAACGGTTATATCAGGTATTGTTCATCCTGATCAGACAGGTTTTTTCATGGATGATACATTGGAGATATGATACGACAACTACTAGAAATAATAGAACATCATGAAACATCTAAGAAGCCAGGCCTGGTATTTGTAGCGGATTTTGAAAAGGCCTTTGACAAAGTAAGACTGGATTTTATTTATAAATGCCTGGATTTTTTCCCATTTCTGTGATTCTCTTATAAAATGGGTAAAAGTAATGTATAACAACCCCAGGTGTAAAATAGTAAATAGCGGCTACTTAGACAGTTTTTAATTGTCAAGAGGAATTAATCAAGGGGGCCGCTGTCACCATATATATTCTTTATGGCCATCAAAATGCTAGCTATTAAAATCAAATAACAACATTAGAGTATTAGAATTCCAAGGCTTAAAAACAAAGTGTCCATGTATGCCGATGACTCAAGTTTTATGTTAAGTCTGCAAGCTAGATCCCTGCAATGTCTCATTGAAGATCTAGATAACTTTTCTGGACTTTTCTGGACTAAAACCTAATTATGATAAGTGTACCATATTACGTTTTGGATCTTTAAAAAATACAACTTTTACATTACACTGCAGTTTACCTATATAATAGGCTGATGGTGGGGTAGACATACATGGTATTCATATCACAAAATATATAAATTAGCTCTCCACAATGATTTTCAATAGAAAACAAGTAAAAATAGACAAGATCCTTCCACCATGGAGAGGTAAATACCTGTCTATTTATTTTAAAATTGCCCTGATTAACTCCTTAGTCATATCTCAGTTTACTGATTTACTTATGGCGCTGCCTACTCCAGGTGATTTGTTTTCAAATCATATGAGAAAAAAGAATATTTTGCTTTATCTGGGACGCTAAACCAGACAAAATAAAGTGTGCCTATCTATATAATGAATATGAATTGGGTGAGTTGAGATTATTAAATATAAAAGCACTAAACCTCTCTCTAAAAGCTTCACTTATTCAAAAGTTTTACTTGAACCCTAAATGGTTCTCAAGTTCTCAAGTAGATTACTAAGAAAAGCTTATCCATTGTTTAAAAATGGCCTTTTTGCCTTTGTGCAGATTGCCATGTCTCATTTTTGTTGAATTGAAAATTGTACTTTTTAAAAGCATCTCTCTTTTTCAAACAAGCATTGTAGAGCTGGCTACAATTTCAATTTCATCCCCCTGAAAAGATAGAACAAATATTACAACAAATACCTTGGCTGAACTCAAATGTGCTGGTTGATAAAATACCTGTATTTATGGGTATTTTGTTTTTAAAGGATATTGTAAATTGGAATGGTAGAGTTGTGTTTTACATGGAGTTGTCAGAATGGTATGGGGAGGTCTGCTCAATCCAAGATTACAACCAATTAATTACAAGCATTACCCCAAAAATGGAGGAGGCAGGTGGCAGCGGGAGGAGGTAGGTGGCAGCGGGAGGAGGTAGGGAACAGGTCTGTCTGACCAATATAAAGGATCAAAACGGGCAGAGGAATACAAATAGCATAAAGAGGAAAGTATACCAGTTTCATTTGAGGACCAGGATGTTGGCACAACTGTGCCAAGAGACTTTTGATATACCGATTCCATGGTACAGGGTGTATGAGTTGATATATAAAGATTCAAGACTGTGTTTTTCAGCTAAAATTATTATATGGAATTCTTGCTACCAACAAAATGTTGAATATTTGGGGTATTCAATCATCTAAGTTCTCCCGATTTTGTTGTGAGGATACAGAATCAATAGACCATTTATTTTGGTATTGCCCTCAGGTAGCCTGTTTCTGGTCTCAGGTTCAGGAATGGCTGAAAATGCAGAACATTGATCTAAAATTGACCCTAGAAATAGCACTGTTGGGCGATCTGGAGAGACCGGGTCAGTCAATTAATAATATACTAATAATCTTAGTAAAAGTATTTATTTTCAACTCGCAATCTGGGGATTCTATTTGATTAGATAGATTGAAATTGTATGTTAAACATCACAGCATGGTTGATATATATATGGAGCGTAGAAATACAAAGAGGGTGACCATCAATGTAGATGTGATGTTCAGGGCAGGGCAGGTCACCCAGCCAATTCTATTAGCCTTAAAGGAAGTCATAAGAGGAGAATTATAGAACCTCAGATGCTCCCCTCTCCTCACATACAGACAGGGGTTCAAAGCGTGTTGCCGTGTGCTGTGACATCCCTGTAGGGATAGACTAACGCAGGACAGCATTTGAGTAGAACCACAGGTTATTGGGTAATGTATCTGTATTATCCAGTGTGTGGCACTGGCTGATTGAGTGGAATGACTTGTATTAAATGCATTACAGTCAGGGTTGGGGAGTAACAGATTACATGTAATCCTGTATATGTAAGGGGTTACAAAAAACAGTAACTGTAATCCTTATTGTAATAAGATTAACGTTTAAATTCAGAAAGGATGTTTCCGGAAAAAAATCTTTGACACTTCTCTGTTTTCTCAATAAGTTTGTTCCTTCTGAGTGAGGCTGACCACAAGTCAGAGACCACTGTGATGACACACCAAATGGGTTTGATGGATCGCGGGAAAAGAGCAGGAGTCGTTTTAAGCTACAGTGTCTTCCAACTGTGCCACTGATGTAGGCATCCAAAGATTATCCAATTTGAATAAACGCTTGGAGGTATGACAGCAGTGGTGTAGTCTACGGCGATACGGATATCACTTATTATTGATATCTACATACGGCATTGATGTGAGTCACACTGCTGCTCTCTCATTTAGCTATTTGCACGTTATGGATTGTGGTTGTTGTGGATGGCTGTTCACAAATCTAAATGTGTATTTGAACCCAATAATGGTTGAACTCAAGAAGTTTAAGCTGCCTATCAATCATTGTTCTTAAACCAGTGGACAGCCAGTGAAAAATGCGTTCCTGCAACAGCTGCATAGTGCCGATCCAAGCCTATGAAATAAAAGTGGGCCTTTTATTTCTCAATCGAATGAATGCTGATGAAAAAAAAATCCATAGGTCTAAATGGTCACATGCACAAACTCGCACACTTTCGATAGATTTAAAAGGGGCAATCTGTAGTTGCAAGTATCCATTTTTGGATTTAAAACAATAAAACAATTGTGATATCATGGTCAGTCCTTGCATTCATAGCTCTGTCTATTAATCTGAGAGTGGTTACATTTCTCCAGGCCCATCCCTCAGATTTTTACCAAAACAGAGGCGGGGCGCCCGTTTTGTTGTTGTTTAATTTGTGGATTTTCCCTCTAAACAGCTGCATATTATCAAGATATCAAAGTGTCACCAAAAAAAATGTAAACAATAGGCCTATAGTAAATGCAGCACATGGCATTCATTTCTCACATGTAAATAGCACTTTTCAGAACCCTATAGGTTCACTCCCCTTGTCAATTATAATTGTTTAACCTAGCTCAAAACCTCCCAAAAAATGTGGGATTGTACATGAGTTTGAATGAGAGAATTGTATTGAATCGCCAATCAACACATTATTATATGAAATCAAGCAGCCTCTTTTCTATGGACATTTGTAAAACTTGGCTAAGAGTCAGCCAGTTGTTAGCCCAGCTGTAAGCTACTATCTAAACAAGTTATTAGCCTGAAAAATATCTACACTTTTAATCTCTTTATAACAAGTGTGAATCTTCACATCCCATTGTCATTGGAGGTTGGGAGGTTAGTTGCTGACTTTTTTGGAGTTTCAGGATGTTTGCAGAGTACTCTTAGTTCTGAGTACGAGTTCACAGTAGTGAAATAATGTTTATTTTTCAACTGTAAATACTGTCACTTTTTGGTCCACCAAACATCGTCTCTCCTTTCCTGTTTACAATCAAAGCGATTGTATTTCAATGCCCCCTACTCATACTCACCTCTTAAACATGACCCATTTCACCTTAACATGGTATAAAATACATCCTGCTTCAGTGGGATATGTTTATAGCTTATTAATGGCCATGTCTTTCTGTGCTTGGGGCTTGTGTCACTTTTAGATGCTGTGTAGAGGCTGAGCTGACCTGAACACAGGTCTACAGTACAGTAGTACTGATATTTTATTTATTTATTTATTTTACCTTTATTTAACCAGGTAGGCAAGTTGAGAACAAGTTCTCATTTACAATTGCGACCTGGCCAAGATAAAGCAAAGCAGTTCGACAGATACAACGACACAGAGTTACACATGGAGTAAAACAAACATACAGTCAATAATACAGTATAAACAAGTCTATATACAATGTGAGCAAATGAGGTGAGAAGGGAGGTAAAGGCAAAAAAGGCCATGATGGCAAAGTAAATACAATATAGCAAGTAAAACACTGGAATGGTAGTTTTGCAATGGAAGAATGTGCAATGTAGAAATAAAAATAATGGGGTGCAAAGGAGCAAAATAAATAAATAAATAAAAATTAAATACAGTTGGGAAAGAGGTAGTTGTTTGGGCTAAATTATAGGTGGGCTATGTACAGGTGCAGTAATCTGTGAGCTGCTCTGACAGTTGGTGCTTAAAGCTAGTGAGGGAGATAAGTGTTTCCAGTTTCAGAGATTTTTGTAGTTCGTTCCAGTCATTGGCAGCAGAGAACTGGAAGGAGAGGCGGCCAAAGGAAGAATTGGTTTTGGGGGTGACTAGAGAGATATACCTGCTGGAGCGTGTGCTACAGGTGGGAGATGCTATGGTGACCAGCGAGCTGAGATAAGGGGGGACTTTACCTAGCAGGGTCTTGTAGATGACATGGAGCCAGTGGGTTTGGCGACGAGTATGAAGCGAGGGCCAGCCAACGAGAGCGTACAGGTCGCAATGGTGGGTAGTATATGGGGCTTTGGTGATAAAACGGATTGCACTGTGATAGACTGCATCCAATTTGTTGAGTAGGGTATTGGAGGCTATTTTGTAAATGACATCGCCAAAGTCGAGGACTGGTAGCATGGCCAGATTTGATTTAGTGTTCTCATTGGAAGCAATAACAGAGTTTAAGGTAAACACTTGTGCCATAAGGGCATATATTTAAAGAGTAGCGGAATTAACAGGAAGCCTTTCTGCCAGCTGATGACCATCAGATTAGTTTATTTACTTCATTCGAGACATTTTAACCTGGAGTTAAAAAAAAGAGTGGGAGGTCAGGTTAGTTAAAGAACTACTGTAACATAATACAATACAGAAAAAATCATATTAATTGATGGCATGCCAAAATAACACTGTCCTTGATCCTCAAGTGCTTAAAGTAGGAAAGGAAAGGTTGCTGATAGTGTCTGATGCAGAGTCATAATACACATCTGGGTGTATTGTTTATAAGGACAGATAACTTTCCCGCAACACTGTTCCCACAATTAGTAGTAATGGCTATGCAAACAGACCTGTGGAGATGCATTGTGTGGTCTGCCATTCGTGCTTATTTGGGTCAGACAGAGGAGAGCCCGGGCCATCTTTCTGAGTCTGCCAAGGGTCCCTTCAGCACGCAATCACGCACGCACACACACATACGTACACACACGTACACACACACACACACACACTGGCAGGTAAGCAGTCTGGTTCAGTCTGCTTTATAAAGACCATCGAGCCATTTCACTGGCTCACTCAACCAATCAGAAATCATACAGCACTGGTGACATCACGTCACAAGAGCGTGTTTTATGTGTCTGGACAGAATAGAGAGGAAATGGTTTGACAACATTTCGGCCACAAAGGAAAACCAAACAGCCCAGTGAAAACCTCTATTGAGTATTGTTCAGACTGAGACAGATTTGTTACAGTAGACTGGACAGTTATTCAGCAGAGTTCATTCATAAATCTCCCTGGGTAGGGAGTGAAAGAGGTCACATTTACAGGTGAGATAACTAATGTAATGTGCCCTCAAACCATGAACTGTCACTGTGGTCATCGTCACTGTCTCTACTTTGATATCTAGATGATCTGTAGCCTCAGTTAGATTCACCTGGTCTCACAGGAGAAGCAACTGGAGTCACCATATACCAACAGCCACTTTGATCTCAGAATAACTCTTTCTATTGGATCATCTTTTAGCCTCTAACAATGAGAACTTAGATTTCGTTTAGATTTAAGTGCTGCCTTCAATACTATTGATCATGCTATTCTCACTAAGAGGCTAGACGACTTGGTTGGTCTACGAGGACAGGTTCTCAATTGGTCCAAATCATACACCACACCAGTATCTCGACCTGCACATGTTCATCTGATCATTTATCACTCCAGTGTTAATCTGCTCACTCCTATGGCCTATTTATTGCCTACCTCCTCATGCCTTTTGCACACAATGTATATAGATTCTTTATTTTCTACTATGTTATTGACTTGTTTATTGTTTATTGTTTACTCCATGTGTAACTCTGTGTTGTTGTCTGTTCACACTGCTATGCTTTATCTTGGCCAGGTCGCAGTTGCAAATGAGAACTTGTTCTCAACTAGCATACCTGGTTAAATAAAGGTGAAATAAAAAATAAATAAAAATACCTCTGAGCGGTATTCAATTTGTTCATCTGGCCAATAATTCATCTGAACGTTCCAAGCTTGAATGTGCCTTCTCCCAAGGTTCTGTGCTTGGACCCCTTTAATTTCCCTTGTACGTGTTACCCCTTGGTTATGTTATCTGTAAGCACAACATGCACTTTTACTGCTAACACTGATAATACTCAATTGTATTTATCTTTTAAACCAGACAATGCTTTCCCGTCAGCCCACCATGAGACTTGCATCACAAGTCTCAACACAGGATGACAACCAACCTCTTGCTTTTAAACTCTGATAAGACATAAATGATGCTACTTGGACACTAAAAACATATATAAAGTGTCAGACCTCACTCTCAACGTTGAAGGTTGCCTTTGACAACCACATAAAAAGCATCCAAAAACAGCATCCTTCCATCTCAGGAACATTTCCAGAATTACACTTCATCTCTCAGCCAGATGCCAAAAAATTGGCCGATGCATTTGTTTAATCTAGGCTAGACTACTGTAATGCCCTCATCTCCAGCTGCTCAGACTCTATTAAAAGTCTACAATTT
Organism: Oncorhynchus tshawytscha; assembly: GCF_018296145.1. Classification (NCBI taxonomy): domain Eukaryota; kingdom Metazoa; phylum Chordata; class Actinopteri; order Salmoniformes; family Salmonidae; genus Oncorhynchus; species Oncorhynchus tshawytscha. The sequence goes on along the minus strand of NC_056456.1, from coordinate 20,246,686 downwards.
GTACAGAACACTGCTGCTCGGATTCGAACAAACAATGGAAGGTATGAGCACATCACTCCAGTTTTATATGCACTACACTGGCTGACTGTAAAGTATCGGTCTGATTTTAAGACCTTACTCTTAACTTTTAAAGGCACTGCATGGCCTTGCCCCCCTCATACAGTGCCTTGCAAAAGTATTCATCCCTGTTCCCGTTTTTCCTATTTTGTTGCATTACAACCTGTCAGTTAAATAGATTTTTATTTGGATTTCATGTCATGGACATACACAAAATAGTCCAAATTGGTGAAGTGAAATGAAAAAAAAGAAGAGAGAGAGAAAGAAAAGTGGTGAGTGCATATGTATTCACCCCCTTTGCTATGAAGACCCGAAATAGGATCTGGTGCAACCAATAACCTTCAGAAGTCACATAATTAGTTCAATAAAGTCCACCTGTGTGCAATCTTAGTGTCACATGATCTCTGTATATATACGCCTGTTCTGAAAGGCTCCCGAGTCTGCAACACCTCTAAGCAAGGTGCACCATGAAGACCCAAATCAAATCAAAATTATTTGTCACATACACATGGTTAGCAGGTGTTAATGCAAGTGTAGCGAAATGCTTGTGCTTCTAGTTCCGACCAGGTAGTAATATCTAACAAGTAATATAACCTAACAATTTCACAAAAACTACCTTATACACACAAGAGTAAAGGAATGAATACGAATATGTACATAAAAATATATAAATGAGTGATGGCCGAACAGCATAGGCAAGATGCAGTAGATGGTAAAGAGTACAGTATATACATATGAGATGAGTAATGTAGGTATGAAAACATATAAAGCGGCATTGTTTAAAGTGGCTAGTGATACATTACATCAAGATGGCAAGATGAAGTAGATGGTATAGCGTTCAGTATATACATATGAGATGGGTAATGTAGGGTAAGTAAACATTATATAATATAAAGTGGCTAGTGATAAATTGATTACATACATTTTCCCATTATTAAAGTTGAGTCAGTATGTGGGCAGCAGCCACTCAATGTTAGTGATGGCTGTTTAACAGTCTGATTGCCTTGAGATAGAAGCTGTTTTTCAGTCTCTCGGTCCCCGCTTTGATGCACCTGTACTGACCTTGCCTTCTGGATGATAGCGGGGTGAACAGGCAGTGGCTCGGGTGGTTGTTGTCCTTGATGATCTTTTTGGCCTTTCTGTGACATCGGGTGGTGTAGGTGTCCTGGAGGGCAGGTAGTTTGCACCCGGTGATGCGTTGTGCAGACCTCACTACCCTCTGGAGAGACTTCCGGTTATGGGCGGAGCAGCTGCCGTACCAGACGGTGATACAGCCCGACAGGATGCTCTCGATTGTGCATGTTTTTGGTGACAAGCAAAATTTCTTCGGCCTCCTGAGGTTGAAGAGGTGCTGCTGTTGGTAATCAAGCCTACCACTGTAGTGTCGTCTGCAAACTTGATGATTGAGTTGGAGGCGTGCATGGCCAGGCAGTCGTGGGTGAACAGGGACTACAGAAGAGGGCTGAGAACGCACCCTTGAGGGACCCAGTGTTGAGGATCAGCGGGGTGGAGATTTACCTACCCTCACCACCTGGGGGCGGCCCGTCAGGAAGTCCAGGACTCAGTTGCACAGGGCGGGGTCGAGACCCAGGGTACTATGGTGAAGGGTGCTATGGTGTTAAATGCTGAGCTGTAATCAATGAACAGCATTCTTACATAGGTATTCCTCTTGTCCAGATGAGTTAGATGAGTTAGGGCAGTGTGCAGTGTGATGGCGATTGCGTCGTCTGTGGACCTATTGGAGCGGTAAGCAAATTGGAGTGGGTCTAGGTTGGTAGATAGGGTGGAGGTGAGATGGTCCTTGACTAGTCTCTCAAAGCACTTCATGATGACGTAAGTGAGTGCTACAGGGCGGTAGTCAATTAGCTCAGTTACCTTAGCTTTCTTGGGAACAGGAACAATGGTGGCCCTCTTGAAGCATGTGGGGACAGCAGACTGGGATAAGGATTGATTGAATATATCTGTAAATATATCTGCGCATGCTCTGAGGACGCGGCCGGGGATGCTGTCTGGGCCTGCAGCCTTGCGAGGGTTAACACGTTTAAATGTTTTACTCACGTTGGCTACAGGGAAGGAGAGCACACAGGTTTTGGAAGTAGGCAGTGTCAGTGGCACTGTATTGTTCTCAAAACGAGCAAAAAAAGTTGTTTAGTCTGTCTGGGAGTAAGGCATCGTGATCCACGACGGGGCTGGTTTTTCTTTTGTAGTCTGTGATTGACTGTAGACCCTGCCACATACCTCTCGTGTCTGAGCCGTTGAATTGCGACTCCACTTTGTCTCTGTACTGACGCTTAGTTTGTTTGATTGCCTTGCGGAGGGAATAGCTTCACTGTTTGTATTCGGTCATGTTTCCGGTCACCTTGCCCTGATTAAAAGCAGTGGTTCGCGCGTTCAGTTTTGCGTGGATGCTGCCATCAATCCACGGTTTCTGGTTGGGGAATGCTTTAATAGAAGCTGTGGGTACAACATCACCGATGCACTTGTTAATAAACTTGCACACCGAATCAGGGTATTCGTCAATGTTGTTGTTCGCCGCAATGCGGAACATATCCCAGTCCACGTGATCGAAGCAATCTTAAAGCGTGGAATCCAATTGGTCGGACCAGCGTTGAACAGACCTGAGCACGGGTGCTTCCTGTTTTAGTTTCTGTCTATAGGCTGGTAGCAACAAAATGGAGTCGTGGTCAGCTTTTCCAAAGGGAGGTAGGGGAGGGCCTTATGTGCGTTGAGGAAGTTAGAATAACAGTGGTCTAGGGTTTTGCCAGCCCTGGTAGCACACTCGATATGCTGATAGAATTTGGAGAGCCTTGTTTTCAGATTAGCCTTGTTAAAATCCCCGGCTATGTGGTTTCCAGTTTACATAGAGTCCAATGAAGTTCTTTCAGGGCGGTCGATGTGTCTGCTTGGGGGGGGGAATATACACGACTGTGATTATGATCGAAGAGAATTCTCTTGGTAGATAATGCGGTCTGCATTTGATGGTTAGGAATTCAAAATCAGGTGAACAAAAGGACTTGAGTTCCTGTATGTTGTTATGATCACACCACGTCTCGTTAATCATAAGGCATACACCCCTGCCCTTCTTCTTACCAGAGAGATGCTAGTTTCTTTCGGCGCGATGCATGAAGAGACCAGGTGGCTGTACCGACTCAGATAGCATGTCTCGAGTGAGCCATGTTTCCGTGAAACAAAGAATGTTACAATCTCGGATGTCTCTCTGGAATGCTACCCTTGCTCGGATTTTGTCAACATTGTTGTCAAGAGACTGGACATTGGTGAGTAGTATGCTCGGGAGCAGTGCGCGATGTGCCCGTCTACGGAGCCTGACCATAAGACTGCTCCATCTGCCCCTTCTATGGCGTCGTTGTTTTGGGTCGCCGGCTGGGATTGACGTTGCTCTTATATCCAATAGTTCCTCCTGACTGTATGTAATAAAACCTAAGATTACCTGGGGTAACAATGTAAGAAATAACACATAAAAAAAATAAAAAATACTGCATAGTTTCCTAGGACCGCGAAGCGAGGCGGTCACCTCTGTCGGCGCCAGAAATTCCCAAACAGGTCAGGGAAAAAGTTGTAGGGAGTACAGATCAGGGTTGGGTTGTAAAAAAAATATCAGAAACTTTGAACATCCCACAGAGCACCATTAAATCCATTATTAAAAATGGAATGAAAATGGCACCACAACAAACCTTCCAAGAGAGTGCCACCCACCAAATCTCACAGACCAGGCAAGGAGGGCATTAATCAGAGGCAACAAAGAGACCAAAGATAACCCTGAAGGAGCTGCAAAGCTCCACAGCGGAGATTGGAGTATCTGTCCATAGGACCACTTTAAGGCTTACAGTCCAGCTGGGCTTTATGGAAGAGTGGCCAGAAAAAAGCCATTGCTTAAAGAAAAAAATAAGCAAACACGTTTGGTGTTCGCCAAAAGGCATGAGGGAGACTCCCCAAACATATTGAATAAGGTATTCTGGTCAGATGAGACTAAAATTGAGCTTTTTGGCCATCAAGGAAAATGCTGTCTGGTACAAACCCAACCCTTCTTTTGGGGGAGGGGGGGGGTTGTGTTACTTCTTGTATGTTTCAAAGTGGTAGGCATGTTGTGTAAATCAAATTATACAACCCCCCCAAAATCTATTTTAATTCCAGGTTGTAAGGCAACAAAATAGGAAAGATGCCAAGGGGGTGAATACTTTCGCATGCCACTGTATCTGGCAGACATGCTCGTTCCATACAACCCAGCGGGGGCGCTCTGCACCCAAGGAGCCGGTCTGCTTACAGTTTCTAGATGCAGAACCAAGGCAGAGGGTGGAGCGTTCTCTATTAAAGCACCTTAGTTGTGGAAGGGTTTGCCCTGTCAGGTATGAGGGGCAGACACCATTTGAGGTTTTTAAATCACATTTTAGCTGGGCTTTTAATAAGTGATTGTTTTCCACATCCTCTGCTCATGTTATTACTTTAAAAAATATATGTATGTAAAGTGTGGGGCGATTTTAAATGCACTTTATATAACTTTTAATTTGATTCAGTCATCATTGGACCGCACTCTGGCACTTTCATGGTGAGATGCTGCTAGACTCTAAGAGATGATCTGTGCAGCAAAAACACATCAAACAGAACCAAGAGTTCCCAGATGAGACAGACGACACAACACAGCAGGCATGTCTCTCTCCTAGATGTCTCACTGGGTGGTGTTATGACAACAGGAAGTAGTCCTAATTCTCCACAACCAGTTTGTGCCCACTGAGTAATCTCTATAAATCTGTATAAGATCCTTCCCATCACAGCTGTAAAATGGCCACGGCTTTCCTTTCACTGGGTGTGTTTCCACAACTTTCACGGTCCAGAACAGCGGCATACAGAGAGTGCTGAGTGCTCCCCATGGAGCCTCCAGGAATACTGTACTGTACATTCCCCTTCATTTTGACCTCAAAGTGAACAGCTTGTGAACAACTTATCAGGACAATTTCATCAAGAAACCTATCATTTTCCTCATCGTACTCAGACAAGGTTATCATAACACTCTTACAGATGTCACTTACACAAGACAGTCTTCACATCCAAAAGTGGGTAACCGTTAGATGAGGGAGTCACTAGCCTTTTCAAATGAAGTAACCAAGGAAACCTCACGCCTACAAAACAACATCGGCATATATTTGACGCCACCAACTGTCAAATATAAAAACGGTTGAGAAGTTATGACATTCCTATGTTTGTATGAGCACATGGTAAAATATTGTATATTCATGTCAAAGTCTCAAAAAGTACTAACACATGAATAGGTAGGTATTATTTTGTAATAAACTTTCCATTGAGTGGTTTTTCCCTTAAAAACCACAACGGAACATTACATTATAGCTTAGTGACACCTTTTACAGTTGGTCTTATAACCTTCACCATTCTGCTCTATATGACACTATACTGTAAGTGGAACATACTGGAACCTTTTCCAACAAGTGGAGGGAATTTCTTAGCCCATAAAACTGAAATAGGTTTATAATGTGAATTGTTCATTTTTAAATGTATTTATAAAGCCCTTCGTACATCAGCTGATATCTCAAAGTGCTGTACAGAAAACCAGCCTAAAACCCCAAACAGCAAGCAGTGCACAGATGTAGTAGGAACCTAGGAAGAAACCTAGAGAGGAACCAGGCTATGAGGGGAGGCCAGTCCTCTTCTGGCTGTGCCGGGTGGAGATTATAACAGAACATGGCCAAGATGTTCAAATGTTCATAGATAACCAGCAGGGTCAAATAATAATAATCACAGTGGTTCGATGTATTAACACGCTTCAAAAGAAATCTCCCACTGGGGACCGATCAACAGGACTGTATTAACCAAACATGAATTCATTTGTGAGGAACTGAACCAGACTAAAATCAAATGTGAAAGGCAGTAATATTCAGCCCCACTAAAAAAATGTGGGTTAGGGTTAGTAAAGTAGTCAACGTAAAAGTCCTCATTAACCAGTCATAAAGAATAATAAAACCTCAGATAGCGGTGGATTTTGTGATAAGAATATACAATCTCTGTTGTCTTTCATATCAAAACAGACGTTTTGGCTAGGGTGATCATCATATTTCAAATGATGACATTCCTACACACATTCCCATATTTTAACTCAAAACGACACACTGAGAAACAGATATTATACACGCTTTATGCATTTTTTGTTGTTGTTGTGATTCGATTTGAAGCGTAGTTAACACGATATTCTCCAGAGCCACTCCATTAGACAGCAGATTGAAGAGGAACTTAGCCCTTCAGAATGTGTGTTAACCAGAGTCAGTGTAATGACAATGTAACAACCCTAGATAATAGTACAGTTCTCTCTCTCTATGGTAGTAACAAGAGGGAATGCATGTCCACATCCTTACAGTGGGGCAAAAAAGTATTTAGTCAGCCACCAATTGTGCAAGTTCTCCCACTTAAAAAGATGAGAGAGGCCTGTAATTTTCATCATAGGTACACTTCAACTATGACAGACAAAATGAGAAAAAAAAATAAAGAAAATCACATTGTAGGATTTTTTATGAATTTATTTGCAAATGATGGTGGAAAATAAGTATGTATATGCTCATCAAGTGAGCATATAACTCAGACTTGCCCGGAGTCTGTTTACTACATGCTATGTATGTCACAGGATAATCTGTGAGATGGAGAAAAAAAATCATTCAGCTATTCACCCAATAAACCAGTTGCATTCAACTTTCAGTAGGGAGGTAAAAGATGCAGCAAACACTTCATTTCAAAAGCATCTGTAGCATAGGGGGATCAATAATGTACTGTACACTAAAACGACATAAGCCTACATCTCACACCTTAAATCAACTTGTCCTCAGAAAAGTTATCAAGTATATCCACTTAAGATACTGTATCTAACTATTTTTGACATAAAGAAGGCTATTTGATAAAGAAGCTACTTTGTCTTACAATTTCTTCCAAGAGAGTCAAGACATTTTAAAACCAAATGCAGCAGGTCGATAGCCTTGGCAATGTTTAGGCACGTTTGAGTGCATCACATCAGCACTACCAAGAAATACATCAAATAGGGCTACATTAATTATGAATACTTACATTTCAAAATGTCTTACCTTCAATGACCTGAACTGCAGGTTCAAAGTGGTACAACAGGCTGAGAAGAAGAACCGAAGACCACCTGGGGAGGCTGAAGGTAAGAAAATTATGTTGCATGAGTTAGTCTGAATATTTTTTTGGCTTTTAAAATCAAGCACAGAACATTAAAAAAATAAACACCCTTACCGAATAATCATTTTGGCATAGAGATGTCAAATCCAAGCATCCAAAATTGTCCTCAACGTGCTTAGAGTTGGAATCTGCTCTCGGTCTACTTCAGACCTTTGCCTCTCCTGCCACTGAGTGCACTCTCCCTCCCTCCCTCTCTCTCCACTCTGTCTCTCTCTCTCCCTGACAGGCTGGAGTACCAATCGAACAAAGAAGGCCTCAGTTCTTCAGTGAGTCACTGGCCCACGGACACGGAAATCTGACTCCTTAAAATCCCTCACTAAACCGCTGCCTTAAAATTCTTAACTTTGCCATTTGTATGGTGACTATCTGAATTTTTCCATCTCCATTATTTTATTGCATTATTACCAGTATTTGAAGTTGATGGAATGGAAGATATTTTGCAATCCATCTATCAGGCTGGCTCTTTTTAACCCTCCCGTTGTCCTCCTATTATGCCTACCACACAGTGTCCCCCCGGGTCACCCTGTCCCGTCTTGGCTAAAGGCCCAGTGGCACAAGTGTGACAGTATGCGTGTGAACAGCCTTTGCAGATGTATTTCTTACACCTGCAGCACGCGGTGTGTGTCTTGGCGTCCTTCTTGGGTGGGCAGAGCTGACACCTCTTCCTCTTACTCGCCACCGGCGGGGCGGCTGGGGCGGCGGCGGCGGCGGCCGGGCCAGCGGCTTGCTCCCGGGCTGGCGGACGAGCCTCGGTGGTGGCACTCTGTAGGACTTTGACAAGTGCGGACGCGGCTTGGGTGCGGGGGAGACGCTGCCTTCTTTGGATCAAGGGCTTCACGAGTGCCTTTCCGAGCTGCTCCAGGAACACCCTCCTCTTGTTCCGCTTCCCAGGCATCCAGTCGGTCTTGATCTCTCGCCATATGACAAAGGCGTTGTAGGAGGACACGTCGAGGATGTTGTGGAAGATGACCAGGGGCCAGCGGGCGGTCATCCGTCTGCAGCTGTAGGTCCCGACCACCTTGTCTAGGTTGTCCACGCCGCCCTTGTTGCAGTTGTAGTCTAGGATGAGGGCTGGCTTCCGGTCGAGGCGATCGCTAACGTCGGGCTCCGCGTGCAGCGTGCTCAGAAGTAGCACGTTCTTATTTCTCTTTGCCAGGTAGGACACTAGAGTGGCGGTGGGCGTGAAGGCGAACCTGGAGGACAGGACCTGTCTGCCCTTTGACTCGTGCAGCGTGGGCGGGAGCTCGGCCTTGTTCTTTCTCACCGTGCCCACCATGGTGAGGTTCCTCTCGAGGAGCCGCTGGCCAAGTTCGTAGGAGGTGAAGAAATTGTCACACGTGACGTTGTGACCGCCCGGCAGTCCCTCGGTCAGATCGAGGACGACGCGGGCGCCCTGGTTCTTCTCGGGGCCACCGCGGGCCGCCTTGCCGGTGTTGACTTGCATCTTCCAAGCGTAGCTGGACTTGGCGTCGCAGGCCACCCACGACTTGATGGCGTATTTGGCTGGCTTGCTGGGAATGTACTGTCGGAAAGGACAGCGTCCTTTCGGTGGGGAGAAGGGAGGGGAGAGGAGATTAGCAGAGTCATCGTTACTGGCTCACCATGGGGGGGGGGGCACTGTGTTTATGTTACACTGCCGATTTCTACTACTGCCGATTGCTACTACTGCCCACGCTACTACTGCTACCTCTCTATGCTACATGTACATACACAAATACATAGACGGTACCTCTGAACGGGACCAGCTGTTCGTCCACCGTCACGTCGGCCCCAGGTTGTAGAGGGCCGGCAGCCGCTCCTCCCACAGGTCCCATACCTCTCTTATGGCCGCCAGTCTGTCGGTGGCGAGTCTCGCGGGTCTCGACTGGCAGTCGTCGAATCGCAGCAGCCTCGATTACTTGTGAAACACCTTGAGCGGCATGGTGGCGCGGAACACGGTCCTGCCGCTCTCGGCGTCCCACAGGCTGGCCGCGGCCTCGCCTCGGGACCTGTAGACGCCGGCTAGGATCAGCAGCCCTACGTAGGCGCGCAGGTCGGTGGAGTCCATGGGTCGCCAGCCGTCGGCGTATTTTCTCACCCCCTGCAGATTTGTCATGTCCACAATTATCCTTTCTATCGCCGGTGTGACAAACAGCCGGAAGGTGGACTCAATGTCGAGCGCTCGCGACGCGGCGTAGGCCGTGGGCGGATGGCGCGGGGCCGGTCCGTGCCGCGATAGGCCATGGAGGACCATTTGATTTTGCCGTTCTTTGACAGCAACGTCTCCCTTTGGGCTCGGGCGGCTGCCGCCGTGTCCTCTCTGTCTCGCTCTGGCTCTCTGGCTCTGTCTCGATCTGGCTCTCTGTCTCGCTCTCGCTCTCTGTCTGGCTCTCTGTCTCGCTCTCGGGCAGCGGCCGTGTCTCCCTCTCCCTCTCGCTCTTCCTCCGAAGAGGAGCACGACCGCGAGGCCGAGTCGTCGTCGTCCGCATCACGCTCGGGGTTGTATTCCTCACCGTCTTCATCTTCCGAAACGTCCTCCTCTTCGGATTCACAGTAGTCTTCTTCGTCTTCTTGGTTGACACTGGAGGATATCTGTTCCAGGACCTGAGCCGCGCTGAAACAAGGACTGCGAGGCGTCGTAGGCGGAGGGCTCACGCTCGGCGGGGTCGTATTCCTCCTCGTCGTCGTCCTCGTCATCGTCCTCATCATCGTCCTCATCTTCTTCTCCTTCTAGAAGCTACTATCTTGTCTCATCGCTACAACTCCCGTAAGGGCTCGGGAGAGACGCACTGCTTCTTAACACAGCGCGCGTCCAACCCGGAAGCCAGCCGCACCAATGTGTCAGAGGAAACACTGTGTACCTGGCAACCTTGGTTAGCGCGCACTGCACCCAGCCCGCCACAGGAGTCGCTGGTGCGCGATGAGGCAAGGATATCCCTACTGGCCAAACCCTCCCTAACCCGGACGACGCTAGGCCAATTGCGCGTCGCCCCACGGACCTCCCGGTCGTGGCCGGTTACGACAGAGCCTGGGTGCGAACCCAGAGTCTCTGGTGGCACAGCTGTCGCTGCAGTACAGCACCCTTAACCAGTGTGCCACCCGGGAGGCCTGGCTGGGGAACCTCAATAAGATTAAGCAGCTCCAAAATATTTGAGTGAAAATTTCATTTTAAGAGGGGCCGAAATTTGTTCTGACTCAATGAGAGTTGGGGAAAAGTTAAATCAACTTAAAATGACGTGTTACTGAAATTGTTCTGATTCATGAGACAAGTTACTATGGAAATAATTTCATCACAAATGTGTAAATTATGTCAAATATTGGAAAATTTTATCATAAACGATGGTTCATAGCCAATACCCAACTACAGGTAGAGGCACCCTGACAGTGAAATTTAGTAATAAGGTGAAGGACATTCCAAGTCTTTGAAGTTTGGTTGTCATCAACCACTGAGGACTGCTAAAGCTTTTCCATAGACCCTGTATCATGTGACTCTCGGCACCCTGTTTAGATGCTTATCGGCCTCAGACTCCATGAACTGAACCTACTGAAGATGGCATGTTGACCACAAGGCATCTCCACAAATTCCTGATTTCAATTCAGTTGATATGCAACTACACTAGATACATCCAAAACTCTACGGGTATACATCCAGAACTGTACGGGTATACATTTTAAAAAGGATGTGATCTCTGAAAATTATAGTCTTTTAGCTTAGATCATTTGACATCATTATTGGATGGTCAGCGGTCATCGATCTAACATAATGTAATCATTTTGGATCAACTGGTTTTTATTACATTACATAGTTGTTTATGACATGTTTCCAAGAGAGCTGGGGGAAGAACACTCTTATGGAAGCATTCCTGATGGAGATTTTATGTTGTGAAGTTACAATCCAATTTGACAATTTGCCTGATTGTTATTCTAGCTGGACTCCTAACCAGTCAGCCACTCGTTCCTCTGCCCTACAAAACGCATCCTGACAAATCCACTGCACGACATACCCACACCAAAGCCAATTACATTATGTCATAACAGAACTAGTGGTATAGCCACACTGACAATAGTGAAGAGGGTGAGCAAGTTTTATAGCAAACCATTGCACTGTAACACAATAAAAGCAAATAGGTTTCAATTAACAGAGTTGGTTGGCCCAGTTCAACAGTTTAAAGAGATCCAAGTGTTATTATCTCAAGCAGGGAATGGACAATTAGAGAAAACATGGTCAGGATCCTTCTGGCCCAAAGCTACATTCAGATCTATCTGCCTATAATAACCTTTATCTCAGCAAGCACAGAGAAGAGGTTGTGAGGCCATGCTGTTTTCAGTGAAAATGGTTGGGATGTTAACAAACTACAATTAGTAGATCTTGGAATGAAAGGGTCCATAATCTACCTTTAAACTGAGGAGAATGCAGACAACCTGGATATTTTTTTGCCTTACTATTAGAATTGATATGCTCTTCTATCACCTAAGGACAACACCAGCCAGATACCGTCTGAACTGTTGTTGTGTCTGTGAAAAATGTATCCTGAAAAAAACGATAGAATCTACTGTTTTCATTTTGAGAATCAATTCTTACAATATGTTTTTAAAGAGCATGCTAGGACATCTGATTTGAAGTATTTCATTCAAGGCCAAGATACATCGACAGATATTACTCCAAGTTTAGCAGGGACCTGGGTTTATTCACATTAAAGTAGTCTCTCGCTCATATGAGATTTGGTTCTGGGTTGCCAGATTAGCATGAAAGTTACACTTACTATACTTTTTTGGGGACCACAACAAACACTACCCTCTGCATTTCTGTGGGTTTTCCTCTCATAAGGCTTTAAAACTTGTCATGATACCTGCATGAGGTTTTGAGCAGCACCGGTCTCCTCAACCTCTGTCTTCTACAACCCCATGTGTTGGGAGAGAGAGCTAGGAAATCTGAGAAATGAGACTTGATTTCTTTTACATGATGGCAAGCCAGGTCAAATGCTGCAAGTCCCTGCGCTTGTTTATAGGTTGTCGATTGATTGCTTTGGTAACTACGGTAACAGCTTACGTAATGAAAAGGGAATTTTATCAGAGAACAGCCTTTTTATTCACAGTGCTTGAAACTCATGTAAAATGTGACTTGTATGGTATGCCATATGTGGGATGTGACTGGGTTAGCTAGCGGTAAGAAGGAGGGCTACAGTGCCTTGCGAAAGTATTCGGCCCCCTTGAACTTTGCGACCTTTTGCCACATTTCAGGCTTCAAACATAAAGATATAAAACTGTATTTTTTTGTGAAGAATCAACAACAAGTGGGACACAATCATGAAGTGGAACGACATTTATTGGATATTTCAAACTTTTTTAACAAATCAAAAACTGAAAAATTGGGCGCGCAAAATTTTTGGATGGTTGTTCTTTTGGAAGGTTATGCCATCTCCACAGAGGAACTCTGGGGCTCTGTCAGAGTGGCCAAGTTCTTGGTCACCTCCCTGATCAAGGCCCTTCTCCCCTGATTGCTCAGTTTTGGCCGTCTGAATACTAATGTAAATAAGGTATGTTTTTTATATTAAAGAAATTTGCAAATATTTCTAAAAATCTGTTTTCGCTTTGTCATTATAAGGCATTGTGTGTAGATTGATGACTTTTTAAAATCCATTTTAAAAACAAGGCTGTAACATAAAATGTGGGAAAAGTGATGGTGATAACTAGGTCGCATTTGGTTGAGACGTTGATCAATGAGATTACAACCGATCTTCACCCACTCAAAACGACAGCCAAGAGTGAGTTGAATTTCCAATGTGTTATCATTTTGATCCCATGTGTGATCAAAAGGTGTGATCATAGAAGTACTTTTTCACAATATAATCAAATTGAAGAAATGAAAGAAACAATGTTTAGCCCGTGTTGAGCATTTGTCCGTAATGTCTCATCTTCATGGCAGTAAATATCTTTATGCACCTGGGGAAAAACCTTTTGGTACAGAGAATCTAAGTCTGACATACAGTAGGTCTGGACTGAAATCATTGCAGTCCTCATCCATGGCTTAAAGGAGGGTTCTACGCTCATTGGGATGGCAATCATACATCGTCCACCTGTACTGTAATCATGTATTGTATTTTACAGCATTGTACGTACAGTTGAAGTCGAACGTTTACATATACCTTAGCAAAATACATTTAAACTCCGTTTTTCACAATTCCTGACATTCCGAGTCTTACGTCGGTTCGGATCCCCACTTTATTTTAAGAATGTGAAATGTCAGAATAATAGTAGAGAGAATGCTTTATATCAGCTTTCATTTCTTTCATCACATCCCAGTGGGTCAGAAGTTTACATACACTCAATTAGTATTTGGTAGCATTGCCTTAAAATTGTTTAACTTGGGTCAATTGTTTCGGGTAGCCTTCCACAAGCTTCCCACAATAAGTTGGGGGAATTTTGGTCCTTTCCTCCTGACAGAGCTGGTGTAACTGAGTCAGGTTTGTAGGCCTCCTTGCTCGCTCACGCTTTTTCAGTTCTGCCCACAAATGTTCTATATGATTGAGGTCAGGGCTTTGTGATGGCCACTCCAATACCTTGACTTTGTTGTCCTTAAGCCATTTTGCAACAACGTTGGAAGTATGCTTGGGAGCATTGTCCATTTGGAAGACCCATTTGTGACCAAGCTTTAATTTCCTGACTGATGTCTTGAGATGTTGCTTCAATATATCCACATAATTTCCCTACCTCATGATGCCATCTATTTTGTGAAGTTCACCAGTTCCTCCTGCAGCAAAGCACCCCCACAGCATGATGCTGCCACCCCCGTGCTTCACGGTTGGGCTGGTGTTCTTCGGCTTGCAAGCCTTCCCCTTTTCCTCCAAACATAACGATGGTCATTATGGCCAAACAGTTCTATTTCATCAGACCAGAGGATATTTCTCCAAAAGGTACGATCTTTGTCCCCATGTGCAGTTGCAAACCGTAGTCTGGATTTTTTATGGCGGTTTTGGAGCAGTGGCTTCTTCTTCTAAGACTCTTTTTACTGTGGTTTATAGATACTGGTTTCCTCCAGCATCTTCAAGGTCCTTTGCTGTTGTTCTGGGATTGATTTGCACTTTCTCACTAAAGTACGTTAATCTCTAGGAGACAGAACGAGTCTCCTTCCTGAGCGGTATGACGTCTGCGTGGTCCCATGGTGTTTATACTTGCATACTATTGTTTGTACAGATGAACATGGTACCTTCAGGCACCCAGACTTGTGGAGGTCTACAATTTATTTTCTGAGGTCTTGGCTGATTTCTGTTGATTTTCCCATGATGTCAAGCAAAGAGGCACTGAGTTTGAAGGTAGGCCTTGAAATACATCCACTGGTACACCTCAAATTGACTCAAATTATGTATATTAGCCTATCAGAAGCTTCCAAAGCCATGACATCATTTTCTGGAATTTTCCAAGCTGTTTAAAGGCACAGTCAACTTAGTGTATGTAAAACTTCTGACCTACTGGAATTGTGATACAGTGAATTATAAATTAAATAATCTGTCTGTAAACAATTGTTGGAAAAATTACGTGTCATGCACAAAGTAGATGTCCTAACCGACTTGCCAAAACTATAGTCTGTTAACAAGAAATTTGTGGAGTGGTTGAAAAGTTAGTTTTAATGACTACAACCTAAGTGTATGTAAACTTCCAACTTCAACTGTTGAAAATCTGAGGTTGTTTTAAAAAGGTACAAATTCAACATCCTTTTTTGTTCTGTTGGTTTGTCTGTTGAAATTTTGTTACCATGATGACATAATCCTGCATTTGAAATGGAACTTTTTTTCAAATCCAATTTGCGTTGACAAATTACTTTGAAGCAACATTGATTTAACTGATCTGTGCCCAGTGGAAAAACTCTTTAATGTGACTATGATCTCAAACCCATTCTGTATCCCAAATGCTAAATCAGTCTGTTCAGTTTAGTTCTCACAGCATCACTTCTCTAAGGACGCTAAAAGCAGCCATTGAGCAAAAAGAGGATTCCCCTTCCCCAGTCAGACTAAAAACAAAATAGCACAAAACAAAGTGCAAGGCAATTTAGGTCCCAAAGTAATGTGGCATAATGTTAGCAGAGGGCTACAATGGTATTATAACACCCCCATCATGCCATTTATAAGTGGGTCAAGTGTAAAATAATTGCATAAAATCTTGTGATAATAATAATCAACCCATAAAGGGAATCAAAACACCATGGAGATCTTAGTCGTTCTGGAAGTTCCTGCCAAATCCTAATTTGTCTGGTTTGTTCACGCTTCACAGTACACCCATATTTGAGAACGGTCTGTGAGGGAGGAGAGTCTTAGCGAAGGCTTCTCTGACAAGTAATGGGTGGCTGTACTGTCCTAATTGGGAAAACACAAAAAAACATCAAACATGGCTTGCTTGATTTAAATGCTCATGTGCCTTTGGGCAGAAATGCATGTTGTTAGATGCAATATACTTCCTTCTAGAACATTTGTTAGCATTTTCTCTGTGACCATTTAGTCTGGAAGGACTTACATAATAATAGTTGGTTTAACACAGTAGCCGTTTGTGCTGGGCTGTTGGGACAGTTTCAGAGGTTGTTAGGCATTGATTCCCAGCCACATGATAATAAGCCTTGCCAGTGGAAAGCACCCAAGCAGAAAAAGGACAACATCATGGGAAATGTAATAGGATGTGCTTCAACAGCTACATGTTCAAATCAAATTTTATTGCTCACATACACTGTACACATGGTAAGCAGATGTTATTGCAAGTGTAGCGAAATGCTTGTGCTTCTAGTTCCAACAGTGCAGTAATATCTAACAAGTAATCTAACAATTCAAGAACAACTACCCAAAGGGATGGAATAGGAATATATACACTACCATTCAAAAGTTTGGGGTCACCTAGAAGTTTCCTTGTTTTTGAAAGAAAAGCCATTTTTTGCCCATTTAAAATAACATCAAATTGATCAGATGGGTGGGGTTATATCCTTCCTGTTTGGCCCTGTCTGGGGGTGTCCTCGAATGGGGCCACAGTGTCTCCTGACCCCTCCTGTCTCAGCCTCCAGTATTTATGTTGCAGTAGTTTGTGTGTCGGGGAGCTAGGGTCAGTTTGTTATATCTGGAGTACTTCTCCTGTCCTATTCGGTGTCCTGTGTGAATTTAAGTGTGCTCTCTCTAATTCTCTCTTTCTTTCTCTCTCTCGGAGGACCTGAGCCCTAGGACCATGCCTCAGGACTACCTGACATGATGACTCCTTGCTGTCCCCAGTCCACCTGGCCGTGCTGCTGCTCCAGTTTCAACTGTTCTACCTTATTATTATTTGACCATGCTGGTCATTTATGAACATTTGAACATCTTGGCCATGTTCTGTTATAATCTCCACCCGGCACAGCCAGAAGAGGACTGGCCACCCCACATAGCCTGGTTCCTCTCTAGGTTTCTTCCTAGGTTTTGGCCTTTCCCTGGAGTTTTTCCTAGCCACCGTGCTTCTACACCTGCATTGCTTGCTGTTTGGGGTTTTAGGTTGGGTTTCTGTACAGCACTTTGAGATATCAGCTGATGTACGAAGGGCTATATAAATACATTTGATTTGATTTGATCAGAAATACAGTGTAGACATTGTTAATGTTGTAAATTAATATTGTAGCTGGAAACGGCTGATTATTTTATGCAATATCAACATAGGCATAAGGAGGCCCATTATCAGCAACCATCACTCCTGTGTTCCAATGACACGTTGTGTTAGCTAATCCAAGTTTATAATTTTAAAAGGTTAACTGATCATTAGAAAACCTCTTCGCAATTATGTTAGCACAGCTGAAAACTCTTATTCTGATTAAAGAAGCAATAAAACTGGCCTTCTTTAGACTAGTTGAGTATCTGGAGCATCAGCATTTGTAGGTTCGATTAGGCTCCAAATGGCCAGCAACAAAGAACTTTCTTCTGAAACTCTTCAGTCTATTCTTGTTCTGAGAAATTAAGGCCATTCCATGCGAGAAACTGCCAAGAAACTGAAGGTCCTGTACAACGCTGTGTACTACTCCCTTCACAGAAGATCAATTAGCCTTTTAAAATTATAAATTTGAATTAGCTAACACAATGTGCCATTGGAAGACACGAGTGATGGTTGCTGATAATGGATCTCTATACGCCTACGTAGATATTCCATTAAAAATCAGCCGTTTCCAGCTACAATAGTCATTTACAATATTAACAATGTCTACACAGTATTTCTGATCAATTTGATGTTATTTTAATGGACATTTTATTTTATTTCTAAATGACCAAACTTTTGAACGGTAGTGTACATCTAAATATATGGATGAGTGATGACTGAGCGGCATAGGCAAAATGCAATAGATATATACATATGAGATAAGTAATGCAAGATATGTAAACATTATTAAAGTGGCATTATTAGCAACTAGTGATCCATTTTTTAAAGTGGCCAATGATTTCAAGTCTGTATGTAGGCAGCAGCCTCTCTGTGTTAAGTAATGGCTGTTTAACAGTCTGATTGCCTTGAGATAGAAGATGTTTTTCAGTCTCTCGGTCCCAACTTTGATGGTCCTGTACTAACCTTGCCTTCTGGATGGCAGCGTGGTGAACAGGCAGTGGCTCGGGTGGTTGTTGTCCTTGATGATCTTTTTGGCCTTTCTGTGACAACGGGAGCTGTAGATGTCCTGGAGGGCAGGTAGTTTGAACACGCACCACCCTCTGGAGAGCCTTGCGGTTTTGGGCGGTGCAGTTGCCGTACCAGGCGGTCATACAGCCCGAAAGGATGCTCTCAATTGTGCATCTGTAAAAGTTCGTGAGGGTTTTAGGTGACAAGCCTAATTTCTTCAGCCTCCTGAGATTGAAGAGGCACTGTTGCGCCGCCTTCACCACACTGTGTGTGGGTGGACCATTTCAATTTTCCGTCATGTGTATTTCCGTCATGTGTACGCTGAGGAACTTAAAACATTCCACCTTCTCCATTGCTGTCCCGTCAATGTGGATGGGGGGGGTGCTCCTTCTGCTGTTTCCTGAAGTCTACGATCATCTCTTTTATTTTCCTGACACCACACTCCAAGGGCCCTCACCTCCACCCTGTAGGGAGCCTCGTCGTTGTTGGTAATCAAGCCTATCACTGTAGTGTCGTCTGCAAACTTGATGATTGAGTAAGAGGCGTGCATGGCCACGCAGACGTGGGTGAACAGGGAGTACAGAGCACACACCCTTGTCAGGCCCCAGTGTTGAAGATCAGTGAAGTGGAGATGTTGTTTCCTACCCTCACCACCTGGGGGCGGCATGTCAGGAAGTCCAGGGCCCAATTGCACAGGGCTGGGTTGAGAGCCAGGGGCACAAGCTTAATGATGAGCTTGGAGGGTACTATGGTGTTGAATGCTGAGCTGTAGTCAATGAACAGCATTCTTACATAGGTATTCCTCTTGTCCAGATGGGACAGGGCAGTGTGCAGTGTGATGGCGATTGCATCATCGGTGGACCTATTGGGGCGGTATGCAAATTCAAGTGAATGTTGGAAAGTCTTGTCAAATTAACGTTATGATGGTATGATACAGGGGATGTTGGCTAAAAGTACAAACTTTGAGTGCAATACAGTTTTCCAGTCCCAAAGTGAGTCTACTTTAACTTTTAACTGCATAACATGAAAGGAAACCGTAAATACTATGCTAACGATGGTTGATGTATAGAACTAAAATGAGTCATAAGAGATATGTACTCCAGCTATACTATCAAATTAATTATGCTACTGATAACTTTACATTTAAATACATGAACTCAGTCATTCTGATATTCATTCATTCATATCATCTTTGGCACGTTATAGACCATCTGAATCTATAGGGCTCATATTAGTACACATGCGAGCAAAATAGGCTGACATGTTTTCATCTCCCACTATATTTCTATGGGGTGGATTACAGTATATAATAGGCCAGCAACATGCAATACTGTAACAAACAAATGTATAGTATAATTTTTTTTTAAGTGCCAAACAATCTTTGCATTCATCTACCATCCATCTTAAAATGATGGATTTAGACACCATGTCATATTCTTATAGTTCTTCCATATTCAGCTAACTCTTATTGTAAAAAAGACATACAATATGTCTTGCAAAATTGCATATGGTGCAGATCGCAGACACATTCAGGCTCCCTCAAAACACACTAACCTCACACGTTCCATCTTTCGGATGGAACGTTAAACGGGTGTCCGGACTCATTATAGATCCCATGGCACTTATCGTAAGAGTAGGGGTGTTAACCCTGGTGTCCTGGCTAAATTCCCAATCTGGCCCTCAAACCATCACGGTCACCAAATAATCCCCAGTTTACAATTGGCTCCTCCTGCCCTGTAACTATTCTCCAGGTCATTGCTGCAAATGAGAATGGTCTCAGTCAACTTACCTGGTAAAATAACGGATAAATTAAAAAATTTAAAAAGCTATACTTAAAACTGGTTCAAAAGCAGATTTGTAAGAATGTCTCACCACATGTTCAAGAATGGCTTTATTCAGATTACAACCTCAAGTTTTCAGTTATTTGAAAAGTCACTATTTTTAAAACGAGCCATAGAAAGTTTGATGCAATTTCAGTTTAATCCACCAGAAAAGACAGAACAAATATAACAAATATTATGGTTAAACTCAAATATACTGACTGATAAAAAAAACAACAATTATATCATAAATAGGACTGGTGGAGTCACACATGCAGCTAACAAAAATATATGGAAATGTCTGCTGTACAACCAACTAATTGCAGCATTACTGCAAAAATGGAAGAGGCATGTGGAAAGGGGAGAATGTAAGGAACTTCTGTCAGCCCTTCATTAAAGACCAAAATTGGTTAAAGAAAATTGTGATAAATAAAAAAGTATACCAGCTTAATTTAAGATCGCAAAAATGGACAGCTGTGCCATACAGATTGCAAAGTAGTCGGGAAGATATTTTTGATATACCAATTTCATGGCACATGGTTTATGAACTGATACACAAAATGATTCCGGATTCAAAACTTTTTTCAATTAATATTATTATACAAAAATCTTGCAACCAATAGAACGTTATATATATGGGGGACACAACCGTCCCAGCTCTGCACATTTTGCTGCAAAGAGAATCATTAGATCATTTGTTTTGGTACTGTCAATATGTATCTTGTTTTTGGTTGCAGGTTCAGGGATGGCTCTTGAATTGAAACATTTACCTGGAGCTAACTACAAATAGCACTGCTAGCTAATTTGAAAAGTCATAGTCAATTGATCAATAATATAATAATACTCTTAGCAAAAATGTTTATCTTTAATTTACAATTTGTAGAAACTATGATAATAGAACATTTCAGAACTTTTGTGAAACATCACAGTTGAAAAATAAATGGCAAATCATTTTGAAGGGTGGGACTAAAAGTAACAAGATAACTCATGTAAAATATACTGTTTCCAAAAAATGTACATAGGTTCATAACTTTTGTGAAACCGCACAGTTAAAAATATATGGCCAATAGAAATCAAACTGGATGGTCTTCAGATATAGATGCGAGGGATTGAGGGTAGCTGAAGGATAAAAAAAACAATGACATACATACGGTTGAAGTCGGAAGTTTACATACACTTAAGTTGAACTCATTAAAACGTGTTTTTCAACCACTCCACAAATGTCTTGTTAACAAACTATAGTGTTGGCAAGTCGGTTAGGAAACTCTACTTGGTGCATGACACAAGTAATTTTTCCAACAATTGTTTACAGACAGATAAGCACTTATAATTCACTGTATCACAATTCCAGTGGGTCAGAAGTTTACATACACTAAGTTGACCGTGCCTTTAAACAGCTTGGAAAATTCCAGAAAATGTCATAGCTTTAGAAGCTTCTGATAGGCTAATTGACATAATTTGAGTCAATTGGAGGTGTACCTATATCAACATAACCTAAAAGGCCGCTCAGCAAGAAGCCACTGCTCCAAAACCGCCATAAAAAAAAGCCAGACTACAGTTTGCAACTGCACATGGGGACAAAGATAGTACTTTTTGGAGAAATGTCCTCTGGGCTGATGAAACAGAAATAAAACAGTTTGGCCATAATGACCATCATTATGTTTGGAGGAAATAGGGGGAGGCTTGCAAGTCAAAGAACACCATCCCAACTGTGAAGCACAGGAATGTTAAAAGTGTGTGCGAGCAAGGAGGCCTACAAACCTGGCAGCATCATGTTGTGGGGTGCTTTGCTGCAGGAGGGACGGGTGCAATTCACAAAATAGATGGCATTATGAGGGAGGGAAATTATGTGGATATATTGAAGCAACATCTCAAGACATCAGTCAGGAAGTTGAAGCTTGGTCGCAAATGGGTCTTCCAAATGGACAATGACCCCAAGCATACTTCCAAAGTTGTGGCAAAATGGCTTAAGGACAATAAAAGGTATTGGAATGGCCATCACAAAGCCCTGACCTCAATCCTATAGAACAACAAGCTTGTGGAAGGTTACCTGAAACGTTTGACCCAAGTTAAACAATTTAAAGGCAATGCTACCAAATACTAATTGAGTGAAGGGAAACTTCTGACCCACTGGGAATGTGATGAAAGAAATAAAAGCTGAAATAAATAACTCTACTATTATTCTGACATTTCACATTCTTTAAATAAAGTGGGGATCCTAACTGACCTAAGACAGGGAATTTTTTTCTAGGATTGAATGTCAGGAATTGTGAAAAACTGAGTTTAAATGTATTTGGCTAAGGTGTATGTAAACTTACGACTTCTCTCTCTCACACACACACACACACACACAAATGTTTGGGACACTGCTACTCATTCAAGGGTTTTTATTTATTTTGTTACTATTTTCTACATTGTAGAACAATAGTGAAGACATCAAAACTATTAGGAAGGCTTTTTCAACAGCTCTCTCTTGAAGGAGATCACACATATGCTGAGTACTGCTTTTCCTTCACGCAGCGGTCCAACATCCCAATTGGGCTGAGGTTGGGTGATTGTGGGGGCCAGGTCATCTGATGCTGCACTCCAATACTCTTATTCGTCAAATAGTGCAAACACAGCCTGGAGGTGTGTTTTGGGTCATTGCCCTGTTGAAAAACAAATGATAGTCCCACTAAGCGCAAACCAGATGGGATGGAGTATCGCTGCAGAATGCAGTGTCACCAGCAAAGCACCCCCACACCTCCTCCTCCATGCTTCACGGTGGGAACCACACATGCAGAGATAATCCGTTCACCTACTCCGTGTCTCACAAAAGACACGACAGTTGGAAACAAAATAAAATTTGGACTCAGTACTTTAGTTCAGACCAAAGTACAGACTTTTACCTGTCTAACGTCCATTACTCGTGTTTCTTGGCCAAATCAAGTCTCTTCTTCTTGTTGGTCTCCTTTAGTAGTAGTTTCTATGCAGCAATTCGACCATGAAGGCCTGATTTACGCAGTCTCCTCTAAACTTTGAATGTTGAGATGTCTGTGTGTTACTTGAACTTTGTGAAACATTTATTTGGACTGCAATCTGAGGTGCAGTTAACTCGAATGACTTATCCTCTGCAGCAGAGGTTACTCTGGGTCTTCCTTTCCTGTGGCGGTCCTCTTGAGAGCCAGTTCCATCATAGCGCTTGTTGATTTTTCCGGATTGACTGACCTTCATGTCTTACAAAGTAATGGTGGACTGTCGTTTCTCTTTTCTTATTTAAGCTGCTTTTGCCATAATATGGACTTGGTCTTTTACCAAATAGGGCTATCTTCTGTATAAAACCCCTTCCTTGTCACAACATAACTGATGGTCTCAAACGCACTAATGAAAGAAATTCCGCAAAATACCTTAACAAGGCACACCTGTTAATTGAAATTCATTCCAGGGTACTACCTCATTGGTTAAGAGAATGCCAAGAGTGTGCAAAGCTATCATTAAGGCAAAGGGTGGCTACTTTGAAGAATCTCAAATATAAAATATATTTTGTTTTGTTTAATACAGTGTTGGTTACAACATGATTCCATGTGTGTTATTTCATAGTTCTGATATCTTCACCATTATTCTACAATGTAGAAAACAGTAAAACATAAAGAAAAACCCTGGAATGAGTAGGCGTGTCCAAACTTTTGACTGGTACTGTGTAATATATATAAAAATATATGGAGGTTTGGAAGCCACAATCTATTTGCGATATTAAAGCTGATCTACCACCTAAAATAAAATATATATTGACAAAAATAACTATCAATCAACATTTTTTTTGGCTGACATTGTTTACCGATTGACGGTCTATGACTGAAATAATGACGCACAACCAAATTTCACCTTGTGTATAACAGAAAGTTGAGACCCCGACTAAGTTCCTTTTTTGTTCACAAGAGGCTGCGGGGCCCAACGCGACCGCTTATGCCTAAGGCCAGTTCTGCCAAATGGCACCCTATTCCCGATATAGTGCATTACATTTGACCAGGGCCCATAAGAGCTCTTGTCAAAAGTAGTGCACTACAGGGCAAGTGGCTCACTCCAGAGCACAACCACAGTAGGCTGCCTAACTTGGGTGTTTAAATCCCGTCTACTATCTGGACTTACAAGCTACATCCTATGTTAGCTAGGCTAGACCATACTACATTAGAGTCCTGAGCCATGTAATCCGAGGTCATCTCTATCCATCCTAATATCATTACTTATGCACTTTGTTCAACTGAAAGAATTCCTATTCCTAACGACTGACAATAAGAAATGGAAAGATTATCCAGAGTGCCCTCTGTTGTCCTCCAGTCAGCAGCAGTGTGTGCTTAGTCTGCTCCGCGTGTGGAGGCAGCCCCCTCCTGTCCTCCCATACTACAGTATAGGGGCGACCCACTCCTCTCCTGGCACTGTGGTGGAGGCTGAGGCCCAGCCATTTGTCCGGATGACCTCGCCGGATTCTCTGAGGCTGCACCATACCCGCCCGTGTCTGTTGGCGCTAGGAATAGATTGTTATCACCTCCCTGCCTCCGCCACGTACCAGCAGCACACGGTCCAGTCCATCCATAAGAACCTCCAGAAACTCCATGTCTACAGGCCATGGGGTCAAGGAGAAACAACCGCATAGACACTGACGTGGAAGAGTACTAATGGTACAGTGATTTGAAATATCAAAAGTAAAAGTAATGGGGGCAATAACCTAAAAGTCTGGAATTTTAATTTAGATGCAGACACCTCAAAGCAGTTCCTCATCAACAGTTCATGCCTATGTACAATGCCGTCCGTGAAAATGTATTTTGGATTCTCTTATTTGCATATTCTTTACACTAAATGTTATCAGATCTTCAACCAAAACCATATATTAAATAAAGGGAACCTGAGCTAACTAATAACATTTGTATACTTATTTAATTGATTTAATTTGAAAAGTTACGCAACATTGGTGCTGAGAGATTCCTAGAAATTGAGTAAAAAAAAAAACTATATACACTATACAAAAGTATGTGGACACCCCTTTGCTGACAGGTGTATAAAATCGAGCACACAGCCATGCAATCTCCATAGACAAACATTGGTCATAGAATGGCCTTACTGAAGAGCTCAGTGACTTTCGAAGTGACACTGTCATAAGATGCCACCTTTCCAACAAGTCAGTATGTCAAATTTCTGCCCTGCTAGAGCTGCCACGGTCTACTGTAAGTGCTGTTTCTATGAAGTGGAAATGTGTAGGAACAACAACAGCTCAGCCGCAAAGTGGTAGGCCACACAAGCTCACAGAACGGGACCGCCGAGTGCTGTATGCGCATAAAAATCACCTGTCCTCGGTTGCAACACTCACTACCAAGTTCCAAACTGCCTCTGGAAGCAATGTCAGCACAAGAACTGTTCGCCAGGAGCTTCATGAAATGGAAATCTTAACAATACAGCACACAATGACATTCTAGATGATTCTGTGCTTCCAACTTTGTTTCAGCATGAATATGCCCCTGTGCACAAATCTAGGTCCATACAGAAATGGTTTGACGAGATCAGTGTGGAAGAACTTGGCTGGCCTGCACAGAGCCCTGACCTCAACCTCATTAAACACCTTTGGGATGAATAGGAATGCCGACAGCGAGCCAGGCCTAATCGCCTAACATCAGTGCCCAACCTCACTAATGCTCGTGGCTGAATGGAAGCAAGTACCGACAGCAATGTTCCAACATCTAGAGGAAAGTCTTCCCAGAAGAGTGGAGGCTGTTATAGCAGGTGTCCACATACTTTTTGTCATGAAGTGTAGTTTAGCACAGAAAACGTGGTAATTAACTACAATGATCATAATCCATTGCGTTTCTACTTGTCCGGTGTGTGTGTTTCTTTTACACATGCTGTGGTAGGTTAGTGTGGGACATAGAGAGAATAGAAAAGAATGTGAGCTCGAGAGGGATAGCGAGCAGTTGCTTCGCCAGGTCTCTCTACTTGAAAATACAGTGCCTTGCGAAAGTATTCGGCCCCCTTGAACTTTGCGACCTTTTGCCACATTTCAGGCTTCAAACATAAAGATATAAAACTGTATTTTTTTGTGAAGAATCAACAACAAGTGGGACACAATCATGAAGTGGAACGACATTTATTGGATATTTCAAACTTTTTTAACAAATCAAAAACTGAAAAATTGGGCGTGTAAAATTATTCAGCCCCTTTACTTTCAATAATTTTGCACGCCCAATTTTTCAGTTTTTGATTTGTTAAAAAAGTTTGAAATATCCAATAAATGTCGTTCCACTTCATGATTGTGTCCCACTTGTTGTTGATTCTTCACAAAAAAATACAGTTTTATATCTTTATGTTTGAAGCCTGAAATGTGGCAAAAGGTCGCAAAGTTCAAGGGGGCCGAATACTTTCGCAAGGCACTGTATATGATCTGTGATTGTTAGTTGGTAGTCAGCAGTCATAAAAGTATGCCTTATTTATGTCTGGCGAAAACCCTGCATTCCACAATAAGCTCCTCATACCAACGCTCAAGCATGGTGGTGGTGGTAGTGTGATGATTTGGGAATGTTTTGCTGACTCGGGACCTGGACAACTTGCCATCATTGAAGGAACCATGAATTCTGCTTTATATCAGAGAATTCTACAGGAGAATGTCAGTCCATCTGTCTGAGCTGAAGCCCAGCTGAGTTATGCAATAAGACAATGAACCAAAACACACAAATTCTACATCAGATTGACTTAAAAGCAACAAATATAACATTGTGGAATGGCCTAGTCAAAGTCCAGACCAAAATCCAATTTAGATGTTGTAGCAGGACCGGAAACAAGCAGTTCATGCTTGAAAAGCGGCAGGTAGCCGAGTGGTTAGAGCGTTGGACTAGTAACCGAAAGGTTCAAGATCGAATCCCCGAGCTGACAAGGTAAAAATCTGTCGTTCTGCCCCTGAACAAGGCAGTTAACCTACTGTTCCTAACACCATCATTGAAAATAAGAATTAGTTCTTAACTGACTTGCCTAGTTAAATAAAGGTAACAAAAATGAAAGGCCACAATTGTCGCTGAGTTAAAGCAGTTCTGCGTGGACCAAAATTCCTCCACAGAAATTTGAGAGACTGATCAACATCTACAGGAAGTGTTTGATTGCAGCTGAAAGTGGTACAACCAGTTAATGAGTGTAAGGGGGTAAATACTTTTTCACACAGGGGAACCGAGTGTTGCTTAATTTTGTTAAATAAATAGGTATCCAATTTTTGTGTTATTTGTTCAGTCAGGTTCCCTGTATCTAATATTATGTTTTGGTTGAAGATCTGTTAACATTCAGCGTGAAAAATGTGCAAAAATAGAGAAAATCATAAAGGTAGAAAATATGTTTTCACAGCTCTATACATCATTATAGCTTCAGTCCCTGTCAGTCTATTTATTACTGTAAGATGATACTGACTCAGAGAGTGGACACTCCGTTATCCAGTTCAGAGTATACTAGTGGTTTAAAAAAAAGGATACAATTCTCATCACCACCCTTGTTTTTGGGCGGTCCAGGCATGTTCAGCAGCACCAGCTGAGCTCCCTGGGATTTGTTGACCACAACCTCATTCAACTTGACCGCGGTGTGCATCCTCCTCACGTTAGACTGGTTCCTACAAAATAGGAAAAATTACAGGTTAAACTCAAGAATAACAACTTACATGTCTTCTACTTGGATTGAGCCCCAAAAGGCACCCTTTTTTTAAATTGCCAGCAGCATACCACCCTGCATACCACTGCTGGCTTGCTTCTGAAGCTAAGCAGGGTTGGTCCTGGTCAGTTCCTGGATGGGAGACCAGGTGCTGCTAGAAGTGGTGTTGGAGGGCCAGTAGGAGGCACTCTTTCCTCTGGTCTTAAAAAAATATCCCAATGCCCCAGGGCAGTGATTGGGGACACTGCCCTGTGTAGGGTGCTGTCTTTCGGATGGGACGTTAAATGGGTGTCCTGACTCTTGAGGTCATTAAAGATCCCATGGCACTTATTGTAAGAGTAGGGGTGTTAACCCCGGTGTCCTGGCTAAATTCCCAATCTGACCATCATGGTTACCTAATAATCATCCCCCCCCTCTCCCCTGTAACTATTCCCCAGGTTGTTGCTGCAAATGAGAACGTGTTCTCAGTCAACTTACCTGGTAAAATAACGGATAAATAAATACATTTTCACTATATAAGGAATAGGGATGCATTGTATTCTACTATAAGCATTCATGATACGTGACGGTATCATGGCAAAAATGTACAGTAAGCCAATTAGCTACCCTAAGTAATGTATAACAAATGCCTCCATAGCCATACTATAGATTATACTGATAAAACATGGTTCAGGAGTAATGTCATGTTGATACTGCATGTAACAGTAGGCTTAACTAAATCTAGTTAAGGAATAGTGCAGGCAGAAGTAATTGTTGATTTGACACGAATAATATCACGCCACACTTACCTAAGCTTCAAGGCATATTTGTTAGATACAGTTGAATTCGGAAGTTTACATACACCTTAGCCAAATCCATTTAAACTCAGTTTTTCCCAATTCCTGACATTGAATCCTAGAAAAATTCCCAGCTAGGATCACCACATTATTTTAAGAATATGAAATGTCAGAATAATAGTAGAGAGAATAATTTATATCAGCTTTTATTTCTTTCATCACATTCCCAGTGGGTCAGAAGTTTGCATAAACAATTTAAATACTAATTGAGTGTAACTTGGGTAACTTGGGTCAACATTTCGGGTAGCCTTCCACAAGATTCCCACAATAAGTTGGGGGAATTTTGGTTTATTCCTCCTGACAGAGCTGGTGTAACTGAGTCAGGTTTGTAGGCCTCCTTGCTCGCACACGCTTTTGCACACGCACATCTATTTTGTGAAGTGCACCAGTCCCTCATGGAGCAAAGCACCCCCACAACATGATGCTGCCAACCCCGTGCTTCACGGTTGGGATGGTGTTCTTCGGCTTGCAAGCCTCCCCCTTTTCCCTCCAAACATAACAATGGTCATTATGGCCAAACAGTTTTATTTTTGTTTCATCAGATCTGAGGACAAAGTACAATCTTTGTCCGCATGTGCAGTTGCAAACCGTAATCTGGATTTATGGTGGTTTTGGAGCAGTGGCTTCTTCCATGCAGAGTGGCCTTATGACGATATAGGTCTCGTTTTACTGTGGATATAGATACTTTTGTACCGGTTTCCTCTAGCATCTTCACTAGGTCCATTGCTGTTGTTCTGGAATTGATTTGCACTTTTCGCACCAAAGTATGTTCATCTCTAGGAGACAGAACGCGTCTCCTTCCTGAGCGGTATGACGCATGCGTGTTCCCATGGTGTTTATACTTGCAAATTATTGTTTGTACAGATGAACGTGGTAGCTTCAGGCGTTTGGAAACTGCTCCCAAGGATGAACCAGACTTGTGGAGGTCTACAATTTATTTTCTGAGGTCTTGGCTGATTTCTTTTGATTTTCATGCAGAGGCACTGAGTTTGAAGGTAGGCCTTGAAATACATCCGCATGTACACCTCCAATTGACTCAAAGGATGTCAATTAGCCTATCAGAAGCTTCTAAAGCCATTACATTCCAAGCTGTTTAAAGGCACAGTCAACTTAGTGTATGTAAACTTCTGACCCACTGGAATTGTGATACAGTGAATTATATATGTATTATTATCTGTCTGTAAACAATTGTTGGAAAAATGACTTGTGCCATGCACCAAGGAGATGTCCTAACCGACTTGCCAAAACTAGTTAGTTAACAAGAAATTTGTGGAGTGGTTGAAAAATGAGTTTTAATGACTCTAACCTAAGTGTATGTAAACTTCTGACTTCAACTGTATTTTTAGTACCAGTCAAAAGTTGACACACCTACTCATTCAAGGGTTTTACTTTATTTGTACTATTTTCTACATTGTATAATAATAGTGAAGATATCAAAACTATGAAATAATACAGAATCATGTACTGGGGTAAACAAAAAAAGTGTTAAACAAATCCAAAAAAAGTAGCCACCCCTTTGTCTTGATGACAGCTTTTCACACTCTTGGCATTCTCTCAACCAGCTTCATGAGGTAGTCACCTGGAATGCATTTCAATTATCAGGTGTGCCTTGTTAAAAGTTCATTTGTGGAATTTCTTTCCTTCTTAATGTGTTTGAGCCAATCAGTTGTGTTGTGACATGGTAGGTGTGGGTATACAGAGGATAGCCCTATTTTTGTAAAAGACCAAGTCCATATTATGGCAAGAACAGCTCAAATAAGCAAAGAGAATCATTACATTAGGACATGGATGTCAGTCAATCCAGAAAATGTCAATAACTTTTAAAGTTTCTTCAAGCGCAGTTGCAAAAACCATCAAACACTATTATGAAACTGGCTCTCATAAGGACCGCCACAGGAAAGGGAGACCCAGAGTTACCTCTGCAGGGGATAAGTTCATTAGAGTTACATGCACCTCAGATTGCAGCCCAAATAAATGCTTCACAGAGTTCAAGTAACAGACACATCTCCACATCAACTGTTTAGGGGAGACTGCATAAATCAGGCCTTCATGGTCAAATTGCTGCAAAGAAACCACTACTAAAGGACACCAATAAAAAGAAGAGACTTGTTTGGGCAGAGAAACACGAGCAATGGACATTAGACTGGTGGAAATCTGTCCTTTGGTTTGATGAGTCAGAATGTGATATTTTTGGTTCCAACTGCCGTGTCTTTGTGAGACGCTGAGTAGGTGAATGGATAATCTCTGCATATGTGGTTCCCACCATGAAGCATGGAGGGGGAGGTGTGATGATGTGGGGGGGTGCTTTGCTGGTGACACAGTCAGTGATTCATTTAGAATTCAAGGCACACTAAACCAGCATGGCTACCACAGCATTCTGCAGCGATACGCAATCCCATCTGGTTTGCGCTCAGTGGGACTATCATTTGTTTTTCAACAGGAGAATGACCCAAAACACACCTCCAGGCTGTGTAAGGGCTATTTGACCAAAAAGGAGAGGGATGGAGTTCTGCATCAGATGACCTGGCCTCCACAATCACCCGACCTGATCCCAATTGAGATGATTTGGGATGAGTTGGACAGCAGAGTGAAGGAAAAGCAGCCAACAAGCGCTCTGCATATGTGGGAACTCCTTCAAGACGGCTAGAAAAGCATTCCTCATGAATCTGGTTGACAGAATGCCAAGCTGTCATCAAGGCAAGGGGTGGCTACTTTGAAGAATCTCAAGTAAAAAATATATTTAGATTTGTTTGGTTACTACATGATTCCATATGTGTTATTTCATAGTTTTGATGTCTTCACTATTATTCTACAATGTAGAATGTAGTAAAAATAAAGAAACCTTGGAATGAGTAGGTGTCCAAACTTTTGACTGGTACTGTATATATGCTTACCATTATAAGCATATATAAAATAGTCTAGGCAAGGTCACACATGCTGAGTGAATGTTATCTTTCCCACGTAAATCAACTGAGATAGAACTATACATGCTGTTAGAAGAGGAGGAGGAGAGAAGTGAAGAAAGACACCACACACCCCTCGTCGCTCTAAGAAAAACTATAAGGTCACGACATGAGGGGGGAAAAAGGATCACACACATACTTAAGACTAAGGGAAACTTGACTTACAGACTCTCCCACTCTCTAGAAGAGAGGAAACAAAACATAGGTATCTTTATAATATATACATCTCACCATGGTTAATCACACATTTCAGACACAAATAGGGAGAACAGGGCATCAATGATGGAGTACAGACTAGTCTGAACATCCTGAGAACCGAGTATAGTTCAAGTAAAGGTACATCATACTCAGTCTAGATATTTCAAGTATGTAACAGTACTGTAGCTATTGTAACCATTATTCTATATGTGCACTAGACAGGTGCATCTATGGATTGAGTAGTTTCTGTTGGCAGTGCTAATACCATTTTCACACTACCATAACCAGGCCAGTACAGAACAGCAAGACTCAGTTCAGTAGTGTGAAAGGGGTATGTCTGACAGTGTACTGCCGTGTGATCCTCTAGTGGAGATACTTACGGTTTCATATTGAAGAGGTCCTTCACGCCCACGTTCGGCTCGCCGCGTTTACGGTTCCTCTCAGCAATCAGCTTGTCTTTGGTCCAGGTCATGTGGACATGGTGGTCGGGAGTGGTGGTAGCTGTGTCACTGAGGTTGGCATGGGACTTAGTGCCCAGTTTAGTGATCAGCTGAGCCTGGGGGATAACACTGGTGTCACTACAGACCCAGGCAGGATACTAAACAAAGCGGTGCCTCCTGTCAGATAGGATCAGGAGGCTGGCACAACTGTAGAATGGAGAATATCCTTATGTTTTGCATTATCGGCAAGAATGATAATGTTAATCCAAGCAATAGATCCAAAATGGATTATGGATGACATTCTCATGGTTGCATTCGTTCATCTGTCTCCTCCATGGAAAAGGCATGAAATATTACTGTACATTTCAATGCTTCAACGTTAAAATAACAAAGCTCCATAAAAACAATGCATGACATAGAAACAAAATAAAGTGTACTATAGCAAACAATAATAATAAAACATACTACAAATAAATCAAAGTGAAGTTGAAAAATGGAAATGATGGAAACAAGTAGGAAAAATGGGATTACATTTCTAATCCAAGTTGAAGTTGGAGGTTTGGGGTTGGCGGTTTTGCCAGCGTACCAAGAACGTTCTAAGTTTTTGGTTCTAAGAAGATTGATGTAAAAAGATCTAAGTGTAATACTTGCTACAAAGTTACTGAGCCGATAACTCTCACGTAAGTGGATGCAGGAGTAAGGTGACAAGGACACAAGAGGACCACAGCCATAGAAATCCTATAATTCAGTTCTCTTTCATTCTTTTGCCACAGCCATATTCATTGAGTAACGCTTCGGGGCGCTGCTTCCAGAAACGCATACAGTATTGGGGTACGCTTTTACTGGAACACCTTAGTCATTCCTTAAGATTTCCTCAAGAATTGACAAATCACAGCTTTTTTAGAAAAAGACTTAATAGCTGTGGCTCTGTCCATGTCAGATACAGGCATGAGGATGGGCTAAAGGGTGGAGAGGGAAGGGAGATTGCTTATGGGATGTTTATGGGATGGTTCTGAGGCAGACACATCACATGGCTGCTGGGCTACCTCCTCATCTTCCCGTATGTCCATGGATATGGACAGGCTTGGGACCTGTAGTGTGTTTGAGGCCTGTAGTGTCTCCACCACGGAGGACTTCTTCTCGATGGAGTTACGTGACTCGTCTGTGATGCTCTGAATCTGAAGCCCAACCCGATGCGAGCCCAGAACATCCAACAGATCAGCAGGAAATCAGGACAGGCCAAAATGTCACAACAGTCAGTCCATATTACGAGCCAAACAACAGGGAATAACTACTGTAACAGGAATGAACAAAAATATAATCTATCCCGCGTGTGAAGTGCAACCTTTGTCCCCGTCCTTGATTTAAACACTGTGCATAGGCCTACAGTCAACATTCAAAGCAGTGACCAAGTGTTCACTTGTCAATATAATGATGTTTTATCCACTATTGTACAAAAGCTGAAGAAAACACGCACATCCAGGTACTTTCTGCAGGTGCTGGAGATGTAGGAAAACAGAAAGGAAAACACAGTATACTGCTGCTGATGCTCCCAGGTGATTTTATTTACAACAATGTTTTGACTTAAACCCTTCAGTTTCAAAATGTACATATTGTGTCTTATCCTAACTGAATATATATATATATATATACATACAGTGCCTATATATATATATATACAGTGCCTTGCGAAAGTATTCGGCCCCCTTGAACTTTGCGACCATTTGCCACATTTCAGGCTTCAAACATAAAGATATAAAACTGTATTTTTTTGTGAAGAATCAACAAGTGGGACACAATCATGAAGTGGAACGACATTTATTGGATATTTCAAACTTTTTTAACAAATCAAAAACTGAAAAATTGGGCTTGCAAAATTATTCAGCCCCCTTAAGTTAATACTTTGTAGCGCCACCTTTTGCTGCGATTACAGCTGTAAGTCGCTTGGGGTATGTCTATCAGTTTTGCACATCGAGAGACTGAAATTTTTTCCCATTCCTCCTTGCAAAACAGCTCAGTGAGGTTGGATGGAGAGCATTTGTGAACAGCAGTTTTCAGTTCTTTCCACAGATTTTCGATTGGATTCAGGTCTGGACTTTGACTTGGCCATTCTAACACCTGGATATGTTTATTTTTGAACCATTCCATTGTAGATTTTGCTTTATGTTTTGGATCATTGTCTTGTTGGAAGACAAATCTCCGTCCCAGTCTCAGGTCTTTTGCAGACTCCATCAGGTTTTCTTCCAGGTCCTGTATTTGGCTCCATCCATCTTCCCATCGATTTTAACCATCTTCCCTGTCCCTGCTGAAGAAAAGCAGGCCCAAACCATGATGCTGCCACCACCATGTTTGACAGTGGGGATGGTGTGTTCAGGGTGATGAGCTGTGTTGCTTTTACGCCAAACATAACGTTTTGCATTGTTGCCAAAAAGTTCAATTTTGGTTTCATCTGACCAGAGCACCTTCTTCCACATGTTTGGTGTGTCTCCCATGTGGCTTGTGGCAAACTTTAAACACTTTTTATGGATATCTTTAAGAAATGGCTTTGTTCTTGCCACTCTTCCATAAAGGCCAGATTTGTGCAATATACGACTGATTGTTGTCCTATGGACAGAGTCTCCCACCTCAGCTGTAGATCTCTGCAGTTCATCCAGAGTGATCATGGGCCTCTTGACTGCATCTCTGATCAGTCTTCTCCTTGTATGAGCTGAAAGTTTAGAGGGATGGCCAGGTCTTGGTAGATCTGCAGTGGTCTGATACTCCTTCCATTTCAATATTATCGCTTGCACAGTGCTCCTTGGGATGTTTAAAGCTTGGGAAATCTTTTTGTATCCAAATCCGGCTTTAAACTTCTTCACAACAGTATATCGGACCTGCCTGGTGTGTTCCTTGTTCTTCATGATGCTCTCTGCGCTTTTAACGGACCTCTGAGACTATCACAGTGCAGGTGCATTTATACGGAGACTTGATTACACACAGGTGGATTGTATTTATCATCATTAGTCATTTAGGTCAACATTGGATCATTCAGAGATGCTCACTGAACTTCTGGAGAGAGTTTGCTGCACTGAAAGTAAAGGGGCTGAATAATTTTGCACGCCCAATTTTTCAGTTTTTGATTTGTTAAAAAAGTTTGAAATATCCAATAAATGTCGTTCCACTTCATGATTGTGTCCCACTTGTTGTTGATTCTTCACAAAATATACAATCTTATATATATATATATATATATATATATATATATATATATATATATATATATATATATATATATATATATATATATATATATATATATATATATATATATATATATATGAAAATACTGATCACCTTCCTTGTGTATGATCATATATTTTGATACATTGAATGTTAATATTGTGAACCTATGTTATATAATTTTACCTCCTGTTTCATGAACCTTCCGCCCCCACCTGGATATGGATGCCTGATGAAGGGTCGAACTGTTCCATATAGAATCACCTGGGATCGTGAGCAGCAGTGTGCGGCGTTTCCTTTTTGTTGTCCACTATTGAATCACCTGGTTACACCACAGGAGGCTGCTAAGGGGAGGACGGCTCATAATAATGGATGGAATGGAGTAAATGGAATGGTATCAAACACGTGGAAACACGATGAGTATGATACCATTCCATTGATTCCATTCCAGCCATTACTATGAACTTGTCCTCCCCAAATAAGGTACCACCAACCTCCTGTAGGTTAAACAGAACCTGACAAGAGTTGAGCATCACATTACCTCTCTCTCCCGCTCGGTTCTGGACAGCTGCATCTGTTTCAGCATCTGAGAGCGCTGCTCCATCACCAGGGTCTTCTCATAGGTGAAGGCTGCAATGTCACTATCGTGCTGAGGACAGAAATACAAAGAAACTGGCAAAAAAAGGGGGCAAAACCCTTGACAAATGGTTTCTTATTAATACTATAGCAGGTATGATTAAGTGTGAGTGCAGCTGCTTACCATCTCCACCACCTCCACTACAGCGTTGAGACGGAGGTGATACAGGAACATCTGCAGGTCCTTCTTCATCTGAATACTGTTGTCATTCATCTGAGCCACTGTGAAGATACGCATCTTACACTTCCTCCACACCTGGGACGGACAAGGGACAGAGAGATAGAAAAAAAGGAAAGAAACTATGAGCGTCTATGAAACTGTTCTAAATGATATAGTGCTTCAGTCCAATATCAGTTGTGGAAATTGTTTAATGGCCCCTTGCAATTAACAAAACACATTTCTGGCCATTATTAGAATGTAGTGTGTACATACTTTTTCTTCTTCTTTTTTTTACAAAGCAACAGTATACAGTACCCAAAGGCATATGGTGCCAATGCCACAATACCTTGTGTTGGCGCAGTAAGAAAGGCAGCAGCATGAGAAGACCTCCATCATGAACAATCCACCACACGTCTATGGTGCCCTCCCCCAGACGGTCCTGGTTGCAGGGGAACTTGTCAATGTTCTTTGCAACCAACAGGGCCTGATGGGCTGACGTAGTCTCTCTCACTGTCTCTGTGGGATAAGGAGGATATTTACTGTACTGCTTGTATTGTTATCAGTGCAAGAAACCCACATAATTAGGCCCCAGTTTTGACTGACTCTGGTCAGGTCATTTGGTCAGGAAAAACTCATAACCCGGCCCATAAACATACAAAAATGTTCTCAGAACCTAAAACCAAATCTCAATAGATAGCTACGCTAGCTTAATTTATCAAATGTATGTGGATGTCGTCACAAGAGGCTACTTATTATGACATACTTGATGCTACTTAAATCTACTGTAGACTAGTATAGCAAACGATGGTGTGTAGTGTGGAGGATACTAGAGTATGGTGTGTGTACCAATGAAGTTCTTCCAGGGGTAGGAGTCCTCAGCCTGTTTCCAGCCCCCAGGCCAGGCCATGAGAACGGCGTTGTGTTTCATGCCCCCCAGCCCTGCCGACTGGATCAGGTGGGAGAAACCATCCCGCAGGTTAGAGGACACCACCACGTGGCAGAAACCTTTGGTACGCTCCAGGTGCATGGCCGACTTAACGTTCTGCACCAAGAAAAGACAAAAAAACATCAGGAGAAAATATAATGAAAGAGTGAAGAGGAGGATGAATCGATGGGAAAGTGAAAATAAATACAGTTTCCATAAATACACTTGCAAAATACCAATAGTGGATGAAACATTTGATGCAAGAATACAGTGGCAAGAAAAAGTAAGTGAACCCTTTGGAAATACCTGGATTTCTGCATAAATTGGTCATAAAATGATCTGATCTTCATCTAGATCACAACAACAGACACAGTCTGCTTAAACTAACAACACACAAACAATTATACGTTTTCATGTCTTTATTGAACACACTGTGTAAACATTCACAGTGCAGGGTGAAAAAAGTATGTGAACCCTTGGATTTAATAACTGGTTGACCCTCCTTTGGCAGCAATAACCTCAACCAAATGTTTTGTTGTTGCGGATCAGACCTGCACAAAGGGCAGGAGGCATTTTGGACCATTTCTCTTTACAAAACTGTTTCAGTTCAGCAATATTCTCGGGATGTCTGGTGTGAACTGCTCTATGAGGTCATGCCACAGCATCTCAATCGGGTTGAGGTCAGGACTCTCCAGTAGTCATATTTTTTTCTGTTGAAGCCATTCTGTTGTTGATTTACTTCTGTGTTTTGGGTCGTTGACCTGTTGCATCACCCAACTTCTGTTGAGCTTCAATTGGCGGACAGATAGCCTAACATTCTCCTGTTAAACTTGGGATTTCATTTTTCCATCGATGATAGCAAGCTGTCCAGGCCCTGAGGTAGCCCCAAACCATGATGCTCCCTGCACCATACAGTTGGGTTGAGGTTTTGATGTTGGTGTGCTGTGCCTTTTTTTCTCCACACAGTGTTGTGTGTTCCTTCCAAACAACTCAACTGTAGTCTCATCTGTCCACAGAATTTTTTGCCAGTAGCGCTGTGGAACATCCAGGTGCACTTTTGCAAACTTCAGACGCACAGCAATGTTGTTTTTGGACAGCAGTGGCTTCTTCCGTGGTGTCCTCCCATGAACACCATTCTTGTTTAGTGTTTTACGTATCGTTGACTCGTCAACAGAGATGCTAGCATGTTCCAGAGATTTCTTTAAGTCTTTAGCTGACACTCTAGGATTCTTCTTAACCTCATTGAGCATTCTGCGCTGTGCTCTTGCAGCCATCTTTGCAGGACGGCCACTCCTAGGGAGACTAGCAAGAGTGCTGAACTTTTCCTCCATTTATAGACAATTTGTCTTACCATGGACTGATGAACAACAAGGTTTTTAGAGAAACTTTTGTAACCCTTTCCAGCTTTATGCAAGTCAACAATTCTTAATCTTAGGTCTTCTGAGATCTCTTTTGTCCGAGGCATGGTTCACATCAGGCAATGCTTCTTGTGAGTGTTTTTTATAAGGCAAGGCAGCTCTAACCAACATCTCCAATCTTGTCTCATTGATTGGACTCCAGATTAGCTGACTCCTGACTCCAATTAGCTTTCGGAGAAGTCATTAGCCTAGGGGTTCACATACTTTCCCCAACCTACACAGTAATGTTTAAATTATATATTCAATATAGACAAGAGAAATACAATAATATGTGTGTTATTAGTTTAAGCACACTATGTGTGTATTGTTGTGATTTAGATGATCAGATTACATTTGATCAAATCCAGGTAATTCCAAAGGGTTCTTGCTTTCTCTTGCCATTGTACCATGCAGAAAGTATGAAGAAAAAAAATCACCCATGGGATGTAAGTCTTTATAAATGCTTTCTAAACTTGGACCTTAAGTCAAGAGTGAGTGACCAAAATAATGTTTCAACATGTATGGCTAATAATTGGAAACATCTATACAGCTGACTGCAGGAATCTTTACAGAGCCAGTGGAGTTCGATGTCAATAAAACGCTTTGTGACCTCTTCGTACTTGAAATAGACTAGTCAGAACATATCATTGAACTTGGCCGGAGGGTAGCATGACAGAACAAGACTGAAATGCAGCTTTCATCAGACTGTAATCTGGGACGAGGAAGAGGACAGAGTGAGGTGCACAGATAATTATGTAATTATGTATAAAGTTGTAACATTTTGTCCCAGAGGGCAATTGGCTTTGCAGCAGGTAAAAAACATATAAAATCTACATGGATCACAATGATAATTCACCAGTACTCATCTCTAACAGCTTGCCTCTATGATGTTTCAGTGCATCCCTCTGACCTGCCAGCAGGTGGCAGAGCTTTCTGTTTTGAGATCATGAATTGAGAACTCAATACACCTCAATGAGGTGAAAGCATAGGAGTAAGCAAGCCTGTTAGAGTCAGGGATAATAATGCATATACTAGCACTTGTAGTGTGCTTGCCAAAAGCGTGCTTGACAAAGACTCCAGCCCCCCGAGAGATGGACTGTTCTCCATGCTCACATCCAGCAGGCGGTACCGGTGCATCAAGGCTCAGACCAACAGACTCCTAAACAGCTTCTATTCCCTGGCCAGCCATAAGACTGTTAAATGGCTAACAACTACTGCTCTCTCTCTCCCACAGACTATCCACACAGACCATCCACAGGTCTCCACCGATGTATTACTGCAGTACACTGCTGTCCATTGATTATTGATTTACCATTAGTATTTATCTATTTATCCTGCTACTGGTCACTATTACTACTGTTTACATGTTTATACATACACATTAATATATACCAGTAGTATATTACCATAAGTATTTATATATTGCTGCTACCAGTTATTTTTCAGCAGTGTTTACATGTACACTGAGTATATAAAACATTAACACCTGCTCTTTCCATGACATAGACTGACCAGGTGAAAGCCATGATCCCTTATTGATGTCACCTGTTAAATCCACTTCAATCAGTATAGATGAAGGAGGAGAGGTTAAAGAAGGATTTTTAAGTCTTGAATTTTTTTTGACATGGATTGTGTGTGTGCCATTCAGAGGGTGAATGGGTAAGCCAAATAATGAATTGCCTTTGAACGGGGTATGGTAGTAGTTTGAGTGTTTGAAGAACTGCAACACTGCTGTGCTATTCACGCGGAACTTTTTTGGTTACTACATGATTCCATATGTATTATTTCATAGTTTTGATGTCTTCTCTATGTAGAAAATAGTAAAAAATTAATAAAAACCCCTGAATGAGTAGGAGTCCAAACTTTTGACTGGTACAGATCAAATCACATTTATTTATAAAGCCTTTCTTACATCAGCTGATATCTCAAAGTGTTGTACAGAAACCCAGCCTAAAACCCCAAACAGCAAGCAATGCAGGTGTAGAAGCACGGTGGCTAGGAAAAACTCCCTACAAAGGCGAGAACCTACCAAGAAACCTAGAGAGGAACCAGGCTATGAGGGGTGGAGCCTCTTCTGGCTGTGCCGGGTGGAGATTATAACAAAACATAGCCAAGATGTTCAAATGTTCATAAATCAGGAGTAAAATGTCAGTTGGCTTTTTATAGCCGACCATTCAGAGTATCTCTACCGCTCCTGCTGTCTCTAGAGAGTTGAACAGCATGTATGTATGTATGTATGTATTTATGTATGTATGTATGCATGCATGTATGCATGTATGTATGAGTGATGCACCGATATTACAGTTTTGGCCGATATCCGATATTTTCTTTGCCAAAAAACCTGATACCTGATATTAAACATTTTAGCGGCCTTTTAAGCATTCTAGTACAGTTAAATAGTTAACACACACCCATGGACGCTGTGGTCTAAGTACAAGAGGTCATTGTTTGCAGGCTGGTGGTATTGATGCTAGCTAGGTACCAAGGTAAAAGCTAGCTACTCCAGAAGCTGCGGTCGAACAAATTATGCTTTATTACCAACGCGGTATTGTAAACACATTGTTTGTGGCCGGTGTTTGCAGACTTTTTTGTACAGCTTTGACAGTGCTACACCCAAACGGTGTTCCATAGTATGCATGTCGTGAAGCTAATAGCAGTGACGCTATTACTGTGTAACTCCGGTAGGGCAACATCGAAAAAATAGCGCACTTGTTAGTGTTAACCGGTGCTCGACCAGTCGCGAAAGCCAAAATCTCCCATGACAGAGAACGGTTGATTATCAAGGACAATGAAATCCATTATCAAGGAATTCGCCTTTGAGTTGTCTCGCTGAAATATTGTTACTCTTTCAAATGACTGCTTGACTTGTTCACTGCTCGATCCACACAGCTGACATTGTGGGCAAGTTTAGGAATGCTGTGTTGCACGTATCGTCATTTACGTCATGTACCTTTGATATATAGGTATGCACGTCAGCTTTGACATTGGTTTTGCACATCTGGCGTTAAACTAGACATCGGGCCGATATCAATGTTGGCATTTTTAGCTAATATCGGGCCGATTCCGATATGTTCACCGATATATAGTGCATCCCTAGTATGTATGTATGTATGAATGAAAATATCAGTGATGTTATCCTCGCAAGGGGAGGGTGCTAGAGAATGGAAAACAGAGGTGACAATAATTTTGACCGTTATCTTTCGAGATTATTTTAATTATTTCTTTAAATAAAATCTATTTTTCTGAGCAATTGTATTAGTATAAAATAATATACCAATAATTTTGAGCATAGAATATCACTCAGTCTTTTTTGCTCATATTTATCAAGGTTGTCAATAATTATGGACCTAACTGTGTGACTGACTGCAATAAGGGGAATTTAAAAAGAGTGTATTGTCTTTTACATAAACAAATTAACTATGCTATTGTTGATTTTATTTCACGCTGCATAGCCTAGGCTACTAAGCACAGTAACATAATTCAACAAAAAATATGCTATTCTCTTATTTTGAAATACATTTTATTTGTTGCATAATGTTTTTTAAGGCCTGCATAAATGGAAATAATAATAGATTTCTTTGTGATGGTGTATATTAAATGGACTTAGACTGGTAAAATAAACGCCTGCAGCATTGGTCAATCGAATTTGTCGAGGCCCGGCTATTCTAGTTTTAAAGAGAAAAATATATATATTTTGTGTCTGTCATATCATTAGTATTGTATCCTCTTCTACATTATTAAATTGAAGGATGACCAACATGTCTCATTGTCAAGATTCACATGAGGGTGTTTGTGAAAGAAAGTAACTCAAAAGTAATATAACGCGTTACTCTGCACAAAGTCATTTTCATAAAGTAATGTGTTACTTTGAAAGTAAGGAGTAAAATATTACTTTCCCAAGTAACAAATCCCAACAATGGATACGAATTCCCTGCTGCCATGATCATGTGATGTGTCTCAGTCTCACCTGCTCTGCGCTCTTGGCCTCAGCTCCCAGGGTCATGTAGGTGCCCTCAAGCACAGAGCTGACGATGGTCAGGCCTTTCCCTGCCTTCAGCTGGGTGGTGAAGGACAGCAGACGAGGGTGTTTCACCCCCAGGTCTGAATCCAACTTCAGTAGCACCAGTAGCTGAGGCCTGAGGGGAGAGATAAGGTAAAGTACAGTCAGTATATGTCAATAGATAGGCAGGAAAAGCCCAAAAACTAGGTCACCAGACAGAACATCAAGACAACTGTGTGTATTGTGCATCAGATCTACACTAGATTCTACAGTCTTCAAACAGACAATGCACCCCTGTTTTGATTTCTAAGACATTCTTGTATCTTTCACAACTAAAGCTGCCAAATAACTCTAAATCTAGTATATATAACCTGTTTCAAATTGTCCCTTTTACGCTCAACATAGCCACTTCAAATGCCCACTCGCTCTGTCATGGGAAAAATATCCTTTCTATTTTATTCAGCTAAGTTCAATTATATTTTTCTTACTATAAAATCATATAAAATAATGGCACAGGACTTAAGCATAACTTTTCAGCTAAACTAACAAGCCTACAAATCAAATCAAAGTCTATTTGTCAAGTGCGCCGAATACAACAGGGAATACAACCTTACAGTGAAATGCTTACTTACAGGCTCTAACCAATAGTGCAAAAAAGTTATTAGGTGAACAATAGGTAAGTAAAGAAATAAAAAGTAAAAAGACTGAAAAATAACAGTAGCGAGGCTATATACATGTACAGTGCCTTGCGAAAGTATTCGGCCCCCTTGAACTTTGCGACCTTTTGCCACATTTCAGGCTTCAAACATAAAGATATAAAACTGTATTTTTTTGTGAAGAATCAACAACAAGTGGGACACAATCATGAAGTGGAACGACATTTATTGGATATTTCAAACCTTTTTAACAAATCAAAACTGAAAAATTGGTCGTGCAAAATTATTCAGCCCCTTTACTTTCAGTGCAGCAAACTCTCTCCAGAAGTTCAGTGAGGATCTCTGAATGATCCAATGTTGACCTAAATGACTAATGATGATAAATACAATCCACCTGTGTGTAATCAAGTCTCCGTATAAATGCACCTGCACTGTGATAGTCTCAGAGGTCCGTTAAAAGCGCAGAGAGCATCATGAAGAACAAGGAACACACCAGGCAGGTCCGATATACTGTTGTGAAGAAGTTTAAAGCCGGATTTGGATACAAAAAGATTTCCCAAGCTTTAAACATCCCAAGGAGCACTGTGCAAGCGATAATATTGAAATGGAAGGAGTATCAGACCACTGCAGATCTACCAAGACCTGGCCATCCCTCTAAACTTTCAGCTCATACAAGGAGAAGACTGATCAGAGATGCAGTCAAGAGGCCCATGATCACTCTGGATGAACTGCAGAGATCTACAGCTGAGGTGGGAGACTCTGTCCATAGGACAACAATCAGTCGTATATTGCACAAATCTGGCCTTTATGGAAGAGTGGCATGAACAAAGCCATTTCTTAAAGATATCCATAAAAAGTGTTGTTTAAAGTTTGCCACAAGCCACCTGGGAGACACACCAAACATGTGGAAGAAGGTGCTCTGG
This sequence comes from Oncorhynchus tshawytscha, assembly GCF_018296145.1. Taxonomy (NCBI): domain Eukaryota; kingdom Metazoa; phylum Chordata; class Actinopteri; order Salmoniformes; family Salmonidae; genus Oncorhynchus; species Oncorhynchus tshawytscha. The sequence goes on along the minus strand of NC_056456.1, from coordinate 20,203,010 downwards.
TCAGATGAAACCAAAATTGAACTTTTTGGCAACAATGCAAAACGTTATGTTTGGCGTAAAAGCAACACAACTCATCACCCTGAACACACCATCCCCACTATCAAACATGGTGGTGGCAGCATCATGGTTTGGGCCTGCTTTTCTTCAGCAGGGACAGGGAAGACGGTAAAAATTGATGGGAAGATGGATGGAGCCAAATACAGGACCATTCTGGAAGAAAACCTGATGGAGTCTGCAAAAGACCTGAGACTGGGACGGACATTTGTCTTCCAACAAGACAATGATCCAAAACATAAAGCAAAATCTACAATGGAATGGTTCAAAAATAAACATATCCAGGTGTTAGAATGGCCAAGTCAAAGTCCAGATCTGAATCCAATCGAGAATCTGTGGAAAGAACTGAAAACTGCTGTTCACAAATGCTCTCCATCCAACCTCACTGAGCTCGAGCTGTTTTGCAAGGAGGAATGGGAAAAAATTTCAGTCTCTCGATGTGCAAAACTGATAGAGACATACCCCAAGCGAATTACAGCTGTAATCGCAGCAAAAGGTGGCGCTACAAAGTATTAACTTAAGGGGGCTGAATAATTTTGCACGCCCAATTTTTCAGTTTTTGATTTGTTAAAAAAGTTTGAAATATCCAATAAATGTTGTTCCACTTCATGATTGTGTCCCACTTGTTGTTGATTCTTCACAAAATAATACAGTTTTATATCTTTATGTTTGAAGCCTGAAATGTGGCAAAAGGTCGCAAAGTTCAAGGGGGCCGAATACTTTCGCAAGGCACTGTACATGTAGATATGGTTAAAGTGACTATGCATATATGATGAACAGAGAGTAGCAGTAGCGTAAAAGAGGGGTTGGCAGGTGGTGGGACACAATGCAGATAGACCGGTTAGCCAATGTGCGGAAGCACTGGTTGGTCGGCCCAATTGAGGTAACATGTACATGAATGTATAGTTAAAGTGACTATGCATATATGATAAACAGAGAGTAGCAGCAGTGTAAAAGAGAGGTTGGGGGTGGAACACAATGCAAATAGTCCAGGTAGACATTTGATTACCTGTTCAGGAGTCTTATGGCTTGGGGGTAAAAACTGTTGAGAAGCAATTTTGTCCTAGACTTTGCACTCCAGTACCATTTGCCATGCGGGAGTAGAGAGAACTGTCTATGACTGGGGTGGCTGGGGTCTTTGACAATTTTTAGGGCCTTCCTCTGACACCGCCTGGTGTAGAGGTCCTGGATGGCAGGCAGCTTAGCCCCAGTGATGTACTGGGCCGTACACACTACCCTCTGTAGTGCCTTGAGGTCGGAGGCCGAGCAATTGCCGTACCAAGCAGTGATACAGCAGTGATGTTGCAGCTGTAGAACCTTTTGAGGATCTGATGACCCATGCCAAATCTTTTAGTTTCCTGAGGGGGAATAGGCTTTGTCGTGTCCTCTTCACGACTGTCTTGGTGTGTTTGGACCATTCTAGTTTGTTGGTGATGTGGACACCAAGGAACTTGAAGCTCTCAACCTGCTCCACTACAGCCCCGTCGATGAGAATGGAGGTGTGCTCTCACAGCATTCTCACATAGGTGTTCATTTTGTCAAGGTGGGAAAGGGCAGTGTGGAGTGCAATAGAGATTGCATCATCTGTGGATCTGTTTGGGCAGTATGCAAATTGGAGTGGGTCTAGGACTTCTAGGATAATGGTGTTGATGTGAGCCATTACCGGCCTTTCAAAGCACTTCTTGGCTACGGACATGAGTGCTACGGGTCTGTAGTTATTTAGGCAGGTTGCCTTTGTGTTCTTGGGCACAGGGAATATGGTGGTCTACTTGAAACATGTTGGTATTACAGACTAAATCAGGGACATGTTGAAAAGGTCAGTGAACACCTGCCAGTTGGTCAGCACATGCCTGGAGCACACATCCTGATAATCCGTCTGGCCCAGCAGCCTTGTGAATGTTGACCTGTTTAAAGGTCTTACTCACGTCGGCTACGAAGAGCGTGATCACACAGTCGTCCAGAACAGCTGATGGTCTCATGCATGCCACAGTGTTGCTTGCCTCGAAGCGAGCATAGAAGTGATTTAGCTCATCTGGTAGGCTTGTGTCACTGGGCAGCTCGCAGCTGTGCTTCCCTTTGTAGTCTGTAAAAGTTTGCAAGCCCTGCCACATAAGACGAGCGTCGGAGCCGGTGTAGTATGATTCAATCTTAGCCCTGTATTGACGCTTTGCCTGTTTGATGGTTCGTCGCAGGGCATAGCAGGATTTCTTATAAGCTTCCGGGTTAGAGTCCCGCACCTTGAAAGCGGCAGCTCTACCCTTTAGCTCAGTGTGAATGTTGCCTGTAATCAATGGCTTCTGGTTGGGGTATGTACGTACAGTCACTGTGGGGACGACGTCCTCAATGCACTTATTGATAAAGCCGGTGACTGATGTGGTGTACTCCTCAATGCCATTGGAAGAATCCCGGAACATGTTCCAGTCTGTGATAACAAAACAGTCCTGTAGTTTAGCATCTGCTTCATCTGACCACTTTTTTATAGACCGAGTCACTGGTGCTTCCTGCTTTCATTTTTGCTTGTAAGCAGGAATCAGGAGGATAGAGTTGTGGTCGGATTTACCAAATGGAGGGTGAGGGAGAGCTTTGTACGCCTCTCTCTGTGTGGAGTACAGATGTACTAGAAGTTTTCCCCCTCTGGTTGCACATTTAACATGTTGATAGAAATGAGGTAGAACTGATTTAAATTTCCCTGCTTTAAAGTCTCTGGCCACTAGGAGCACCGCCTCTGGGTGAGTGGTTGCCTGTTTGGTTATTTCCTTATACAGCTGACTGAGTGCAGTCTTAGTGCCAGCATCTGTCTGTGGTGGTAAATAAACAGCCAAGAAAAGTATAGCAGAAACCTCTATAGGCAAGTAGTGTGGCCTGCAATTTATCACAATATACTCTACTTCAGGCAAGCAAAATCTTCCTTAGACTTCCTTAGATTTCCTCCACCACCTGTTTACAAATATGCACAGACTGCCCCCCCCTCGTCTTACCGGACTGTGCTGTTCTATCTTGCCTGTGCAGTGTATATCCCGCTAGCTGAATATCCATGTCGTCATTCAGCCACGATTCCGTGAAACATAGGATATTACAGTTTTTAATGTCCCTTTGGTAGGATATTCGTGATCGTACCTTGTCTAATTTATTGTCCAATGATTGCACGTTCGTGAGTAATTTTGACGGTAACGGCAGCTTTCCCACTCGCCTTCTGCCGATCCTCACGAGGCATCCCGCTCTGTGTCCTCTGTAACTGCGTCTCTTCCTCTTGCAAATAACTGGGATGTTGGCCTTGTTGGGTGTTAGAAGAATGTCCTGTGCGTCCTGCTTGTTGAATATTTTTTTTTGTCTAATCCGAGGTGAGTGATCGCTGTCCTGATATCCAGAAGCTCTTTTTTTGCCGTAAGATACGGTTGCAGAAACATTATGTACAAAATAAATGACAAATAACGCAAAAAAAACACATAATAGCACAATTGCTTGGGCGCTAGTAAACCTGCAGCCATTTCTTCCGGCGCCATTTTCTGTCAATGCCTATGGCATGGAGCATAGCAAGATAACATAGGCCTACAGTAGGCCAACTCATACTCTGTTCTTCTGAAACACATTTTCTTCATATCATAATGTTTGTTTGGACCCAACTAAAATAAATAATGGATTTATTGTGATGGTGTAAATTAAATTAAATTAATTTTACTTTCTTTTTTAAATGTTCCAAAGGTGTAGGTCAGCAGCTTGTGTGCATGGAGGCCAGGAGATGTTAATGTACATTTTCGGTCAATTACAGTGAGACCGGCGGTCTTTGCATGACAATGACCGTCTGACAAAATTCCATGACTCTTTGAAGAGGAAGGGTTTTATCATCACTATACATTGGCCCTTAGTTCATCAGGAGTCATCGCCACCCTACGCTCTACACAGTTCTCAGCCTCTCACCTCCAGTTCTTAGTGTGTGTTGGCACCTCCTCCAGGCGGATCAGAGCGTAGCGAGCAGCGTTCAGGGACAGCCCTCTGATCCCGTCTCCCCACTCCTTCTCTGCCCTGAGAGGAAAGAGAGTTCAATTATAGATTTGGTTTAACCTTTATATAACTAGGCAAGTCAGTTAAGAACAAATTCTTATTTACAATGACGGCCTACCCCAGCCAAACCCTCCCCTAACCCAGACGACGCTGGGCCAATTGTGCGCCGCCCGATGGGACTCCCGATCACGGCCGGTTGTGATACAGCCCGGGTTGTGATACAGCCCGGGATCGAACCAGGGTCTGTAGTGACGCCTCTAGCACTGAGATGCAGTGCCTTAGAATGCTTCGCCACTCGGGAGCCCCTGAGATCAGAGAGTGGGTTAAAAAAGGCAGGAACACTATAGGATTACAGAGATCTCACACATTAGGTAACAAAAACAATGCACCAAACTGTAACTTAAGCAAATTATAACACACAGTCCAATACACGGGTTAAAGAAAGGGTGGGACACGTGTAGGGATGTATGATAGTGTTATATTGTATTGTGTGGGGAATGGCCTCTACATAAGTGCTGTTAGTCACACATTTAAGTACCACAAGCAATGTAATTACAATACAGTACAATGTTATTGAGCTGTAATTGGGAAACCAACCCCTTACCCTCTGTACTCAATGTACTTATAGATGCATCCTGCAATGGACATGGCTACCAGGGCATAGTACCAGGAGGAGATGAACATGAGGGAGAGACAGAGACTCATCCCCAGGAATGACAGAGTCCTGCAGGGACCAGAGAACAGGGGCTTATTTTTTGGATAGGCATTAGGTCAGTGTTCCTTAGTCCTGATATTTCTTGGACACCTACTTTTATTCCACACCAACACTAACAAACCTGATTTAATTAATCAAGGGCTTGATGATTAGTTGATTGGTTGAATCAGGTGGGTTAGTGCTTGGTTGAAATAAAAAAACCAAACTTTGTTTGTCACAAACGCCGTATACAACAAGAGAAGACCTTGAAATGCATACTTAGAAGCCCTTAACAAACAATGCAGTTCCAGAAAGAGTTAAGAAAATATTTACGAAATAAACTAAAGTAAAAACTAATAAAAAGTAACAAAATAAAAATAACGAGGCTTTATACAGGGGGTACCGAGTCAATGTGCGGGGGTACAGGTTAGTCAAGGTAATTTGTACATGTATTTGATTAATTGTTCAGCAGTCTAATGGCTTGGGGGTAGAAGCTGTTAAGGAGCCTATTGGTCGTAGATGTGGCACTCTGGTACCGCTTGACATGCGGTAACATAGAGAACAGTCTATGACTTGGGTGGTTGGAGTCTCTGACAATTTTTAGGGCCTTCCTCTGACACCACCTGTATTAGAGGTCCTGGATGACAGGAAGCATGGTCTCAGTGATGTAATGGGCCGTACGCACTACCCTCTGTAGCGCCTTATGGTGAGACGCCTGAGCAGTTGCCATACCAGGCAGTAATGCAACCGGTCGGGATGCTCTCGATGGTGCAGCTATAGCACTTTTTGAGGATCTGGGGACCCATACCAAACCTTTTCAGTCTCCTGAGGGGGAAAAGGTGTTGTCGTGCCCTCTTTACGACCGTCTTTGGACCATGATAGTTCGCTGGTGATGTGGACACCAAGGAACTCTAAACTCTCGACCCGCTCCACTACAGCCCCGTCGATGAGAATGGGAGCCTGTTCGGCCCGCCTTTTCTGGTAGTCCATAATCAGCTCCTTTGTCTTGCTCAAATTGGAGGGAGAGGTTGTTGTGCTGGCACCGCACTATAGGCTGTCCCATCGTTGTTGGTAATCAGGCCTACCACTTGTGTGGTCAGCAAACGTAATGATGGTGTTGGAGTCATGTTTGGCCACGAAGTCGTGGGCTAACAGGGAGTACAGGATTGGAGTAAGCACAAACCCTTGAGGGGCCCCCATGTTGAGGATCAGCATGGCAGACGTGTTGTTGCCTACCCTTACCACCTGGGGGGCGGCCCATCAGGAAGTCCGGGATCCAGTTGCAGAGGGAGTTGTTTAGTCCCAAGGTCCTTAGCTTAGAGATGAGCTTTGTGGGCACTATGGTGTTAAACGCTGAGCTGTAGTCAATGAACAGCAATCTCACATTAGATGTTCCTTTTGTCCAGGTGGGAAAGGGCAGTGTTGTGTGCGATTGCAACACCTGTGGATCTGTTGGGGCAGTCTGCGAATTGGAGTTGGTCTAGGGTATCCGGGATTATGCTGTTGATGTGAGCCATGACCAGCCTTTCAAAGCACTTCATGGCTACTGATGTGAGTGCCACGGGGCGGTAATCATTTAGGCAGGTTACTTTCGCTTCCTTGGGCACAGGGACTATGGTGGTCTGCTTGAAACATGTAGGTATTACAAACTTGGTCAGGGAGAGGTTGAAAATGTCAGTGCAGACACTCTCCAGTTGGTCCGCGCATGCTTTGAGTACACGTCCTGGTAATTCCTCTGGCCCCGCGGCTTTGTGAATGTTGACCTGTTTAAATGACTTGCTCACATCAACTACTGAGAGCGTTATTACAGTCATCTGCGACAGCTGGTGCTCTCATGCATGCTTCAGTGTTGCTTGCCTTGAAGTGAGCATAAAAAGGCATTTCTCTCGCTGATAGGCTCGGGTCACTGGGTAGCTTGCGGCTGGGTTTCCCTTTGCAGTCCGTAATAGTTTGCAAGCCCTGCCACATCCGACGAGCGTCAGAGCTGGTGTAGTAGGATTCAATCTTCATCCTGTATTGACGCTTTGCCTGTTTGATGCTTTGTCTGAGGGCGTAGCGGGATTTCTTATAAGCGTCCAGATTAGTGTCCCGCTCCTTGAAAGTGTCAGCTCTAGTCTTTAGCTCGATGCGGATGTTGCCTGTAATCCATGAATTCTGGTTGGGATATGTACGTACAGTCAATGTGGGGATGACGTCATCGATGCAATTATTGATGAAACCGATGACTGAGGCGGTATACTCCTCAATGCCATTGGAAGAATCCCGGAACATATTCCAGTCTGTGCTAGTAAAACAGTCCTGCGGCGTAGCATCCGCGCCATCTGACCACTTCCATATTGATGGAGTCACTGGTACTCCCTGCTTTAGTTTTTGCTTGTAAGCAGGAATCAGGAGGATAGAATTATGGTCAGATTTGCCAAATGGAGGGTGAGGGAGAGCTTTGTATGCATCTCTGTGTGTGGAGTAAAGGTGGTCTAGAGTTGTTTTTCCTCTGGTTGCACATGTTACATGCTAGTAGAAATGAGGTAAAACTGATTTAAGTTTCCCTGCATTAAAGTCCCCGGCCACTAGGAGTGCCGCTTCTGGATGAGCATTTTCTTGTTTGCTTATGGCTTTATACAGCTTGTTGAGTGTGGTCTTAGAGCCAGCATCGGTTTGTGGTGGTAAATAGACGGCTACAAAAAATATAGATGAACACTCTTGGTACATAGTGTGGTCTACAGTGTATCATAAGGTACTCCACACCTCAGGCATGCAATACCTTGAGATTTCTTTAATATTAGACATCGCGCACCAGCTGTTATTGACAAATAGATACACACCCCCACCCCTCGTCTTATCAGACATAGCTTCTCGATCCTGCCGATGCATGGAAAATTCGGCCAGATCTATATTATCCGTGTCATTGTTCAGCCATGACTCGGTGAAACATAAGATATTCAAGTTTTTAATGTCCCGTTGGTAGGATCGTCTATCATCTACATTGTTTTCCAATGATTACACATTGGCCAATAGAACGGATGGTAGTGGAGGTTCTCACGAGCCTACGAATTCTCAAACGGCAGACTGATCTCCGCCCCCTTTTTCTCTGTCTTTTCTTCACGCAAATTATGGGAATTTGGAACAATTCCCAAGAAAGCAGTATATCCTTCGTGTCAGACTCGTTAAAGAAGAAATCCAGTTTCATTCAGTTCGAGGTGTGTAATTGCTGTTCTGATGTCCAGAAGTTATTTTCTGTCATAAGAGATGGTAGCAGCAACACTATGTAATACGTTTAAAAAAAAAAAAGTTACAAACAACGCAAAAAAAATAACAAAAAAGCACAGTTGGATAGGAGCTTGTAAAACGCCAGCCATCCCCTCCAGCGCCATTCTCAACAAAACCTGCACTCCTTGTGGGTCCAAAGGTCCAGAATGGAATATAATTGCATGTGGCGCTTTTGGTATGAGAAATAAACTCACCAGTGGTAAAACTTAAACCTGGGCCTCCAGTTGGGAGTGCGTAGCAGTGTCTGGACGGCACAGGCTAGGTTGACAAACAGGTAACACATCAGGAAAAACCTGCAACCCAGCCCCACGGAAAGGACAAATAAAAGTGACTTATTTTTGACCAACAGGCTTTTGAGGCAAGATTATTCACACAGAGCTAAACACTCACATTGAGAGAATGGGGGCAACAGCATCCAGTGATGCAATGAGGATTCCAATCTCACAGATACCAACAGTCATCAAGAGGGCCCAGGTAGGTTCCCCATTGGCTTTACCATGACCAAACACCTAGAGAGACAGACAGAACTATCTGAAGTGTTTCTGTTTTCGAGATGCAAAACCAAGGGCAGAGTCTCTAGGACCTTCCTACCTGCAGAAAGGGGACGATCCCATCGCGTGCTATGGCCTGCAGCAGGCGAGGGGCGCCGGTGAGGCTCTGCAGCCCTGCACCGCAGCAGGAGAAGAAAGAGCCAATCACGATTACCCACGGAGAAGGCCATGCCAGAGTTCCAATCACCAAGTTCTTCTTAACCGAGTCCCCAAATCTGTAGTAGAAATACACCCAGTTGAATGTTATACAAACACAGGAGAGAACTAGACCGAAAGAAAGACAGGCAAATTGAGAGACAAATCTGAGCATATACTGTACACATAATGAAAAACTCAGTAATAATCTTAGGCTGATTGGGACAGAACTACTAAACACCCTATCACATGACATTGAACTTGTTGGCACACAATGTTCTCTTTACAATGCTGTCTGTTAACGTGTGGTCTTTCCTTCTAAATGCGCAACAAGGGGGTATCTGTATGATAGGTATTTGATATAGAAATTATACAGAGCAGTAAAGGCTTCCGCCTCAAAGTTACATAATGACATAACAGCTATTTCCAAGTTGTAAATAATAATAGTTCTTACTTGGAAGTACTAACTGTGGAAAAATAATAATAGATGTATTTTATATAGCGCTTTTCACTATAAAGATAATCACAACAACACTTAAATAGTACTTACTTGTCTCTCAAAACGACACCCTCGATACAGGCACCAAATAGGACCACACAGGTCATGTCTGGGAGTTGTGTTTAAGATAGAAATAGTGCGCACTCCCACACACACACACACACACACACACACACACAGGTTTCCCCAAGGATACAAATAAAAGACGTGGTTGCTATGGCCAGGATGGTGCCGATGGGAATCGATCTCTGGGCATCTCTCAGGTCTCCAGATCTGTTGGAGCCCGCCATGATTCCTGTGATGGAAACACACATACCGTACCAGTTAAATGTTTGGACACACCTACTCATTCCAGGGTTTTCCTTGATTTTTACTAATTTCTACATTGTAAAATAATAGTGTAGACATCAAAAAAGAATAGTTCTTCCAAACCTCAAGTTACAGTAGCACCCCAACAATCTGCATGAGGGTGACAATCAATCAATAATGTCATATTATGGTAGTTCCATTATGTCTATGGTGCCAATATTGTCGCTATACCAACCTGTGACCGAGGGGAAGTAGATTCCCACCAGCAGAGTGAAGAAAGTGGAGATGTCGTTGAAGATGTAAGGCTTGTAGATATCTCTGGAGTTATCCTGGACTGGGACAGAAGACTGATTCTTCTTCTCTACCAACATCCCACTGGGCCCGTACTCACCCCACATGTTGTCTACGGGGGACACAGAGGAGTCACATTATAGTAGACTATAAACTGTTGATATCCAAATGTTTTGTCATTAGCCATTTAACCATTTGTATTATGCAATAACACATGTATTCCAATTAAGAAATAACACAAAAAAATACTAATATACTTTGCTTTCCTAATTCAAACAGGTTGAGAAGACAAACCAAGAATTTGTATAAGGATCCCCATTAGCCTTTGCCAAGGCAGCAGCTATGGTTCCTGGGGTCCAAACAAGATTAAAAGTTTTGATAAAACAGTACATCATATAAAAACATTATTAACCCACTACTCTACAATACAACATGTATAATATAATACCACAATAATATTACAACATTGCAATGTAAGTGTGTGTTAGCATGTGTATGTGCCTGTGTGTGTGTCTTCCCAGTTTGCTTTGTTCATGATAATACTATGATAAATGATGATATGACCATGGTAAGTGAGTAACTAGTAGTAAGAATGTAGAAGGCCTGGTAACATTTGTACTGTGTAGGTCTCCACCAGGCCTAGCCAGTGTAGTAATGTTCGCCAGGCAGTGGGTTGTGGCTGACCTTTGATGACCCCGCTGAGCAGGCCTGGGATGCCCTGGATCTCAGTCAAGTTGTTCAGGGTAAAATATTCATCACAGGTAGCGTTGAGGTGGGGGCTGTCACAGAACAGCTTCCACAGCTCGGTGGTGTACGTCACGTTCTTGATCACCTCAGTCTTCATACACTTCTCAAAGTTGTGGTTCTGCAAGGAACGGTTCCCCAGGAGACAGATTCTGTAGGAAACATACATCTATGAGGAGATCTTCTAGTGTAAAGAATTAAGAATATTTTCCTTTTAGCCACTGTAACGGCTGTAAAATAGTCTAATCATATGCGTCACACTAATTTTGGGCCTATAAGACCAGATGACTGATGATGGTCCTATAAAGTGTGCCTATTACTCTGACGAGACAAACACAGGCACAAGCATTTCCTATGCCAATAGACTAACTAGAACTCATAAATCGAACTCACGGATAGTTGGGTGGTTCTATGACGGTCTTGATGACTCCAGCGTAGATGGCCATGATGGAGAGCACCACACAGGCCAGGAAGACCAGGGCCAGCTTGTTGACATATTTGACCCCCACAAACACCACTAGAGCCATAAGTGCCAGACAGCAGGTCCCATACACACGCATGTTATTCAGCATGGCATCCGTCTCATCCTCCTTCTTCTCCGCCACAAACACTGCAGTGTTCGGCACGATGTACGTCTGGAACAAGAATAGGAGTCAACTAGGACACTAGCTTTATGAAACATTGGTTGGGCCTGACCATGTGACATGTCCAGGAAAAACTCTGGGCCACTGTTATAGGCTATAACAAGGTAACAACTCCTGTGGTCATTAAAAACTCCTGTCTCAAAACATTGGGCATGTCCTACAGTATATCATGACCAGGCATTCTGTTTCATCCTTACCAGTAGGATTTCAATGGTACCCAGAATGTACATGGACCCAGCGAATGTGGTGCCCAGGTAGAAGCACAAGCCCACAGCCCCACCAAACTCTGGACCCAAAGACCTGGAGATCATGTAGTAGGAGCCTCCAGCTGCATGGGGCAAGAGAACAGATTCATGTAAAACGACTAGAAAATAACAAAAAGGTATCCACAGAATCTATAGAGCATATGTAATACATTTAATAGTAAATAAACCACCAAGGTAAAACATTACTATAGTGTTAAATAACCATGTCTCCATAAAAACACAGTTTGAGGTTTCTTATTCAAGGTGAAAATAAGTTGAAGTTGAACTGGCATTACCTGGCACTACACCATTTGTTGCAATAGCGCTCATTGATATCGCTGTCAGCATGGTCTGTAAGGGAGGAAACAATACAAAATACTAGCATTGTTGAGTGTATGGATACAATTTCCTCAGGGAGTAAAACATGAGATGACTAAGACCGACAGAGAATACTACAGTATAGTACCTGAAACTCCCTAAAAGAAAGAAAAGTAAATAGTCATACTAGATGTATGTAGACCTATATTTTTCACACCTTAGTACTCTTACATAGTTCTATAGAAAAGTACTCACACAGGTGCAGCACATGACGACAATAGCGAAGGACTCCATGATTCCAGCGGTGCCAACGATCCAGGTGAGACGCAGGAAGAGGATGACTCCGAGGATGTTCTGCATGCAGGGCAGGTACACACCGATGAAGGTGCCCATCTGAGAACTCTAGAGGTGCCAATGCAGAGGGCCAGGGAAGAGGAGAAGTAGGATTACAATGAGTCAGGTTATGGTACAGTAGGGCCTTGTAAGGTATACTGTAACGCCGCAATACAACATTGTACAATCCTGTCCAATTTTTTAAATGTATTTTTTTATTTATTGAATATTAAAACATACAATCTACCTGCAGTGAAGCGGCTCAACATTTACATTACATTCAGTCATCTAATCAGAGCAGTCCACAGAAGCAACCAGGGTCAACGCACTGCCCTGCCCATGGGCACATCGACAGATCTCCCACCAAGTCAAAAAGGTGACCCGAACCAGCAACCTATCGGCCACCGACCCAAGCTCCCAACCGCCAGGCCACCAACCCTCCAAGATCTCCATGACAGCTGCCTCTCAACCATCTGAGACCCCAGCCACTTTCCGGATGCTGTTTGTATTCCTCTGCCAGTTTTTATCCTTTATATTGGGCAGACACACCAGTTTTTATCCTTTATATATTGGGCAGACACACCAGTTCCTTACCTCCTCCCGCTATCTTTTCAGGGGGATGAAATTGGAATTTATCCAGCTCTGCAATCCTCGTTTGAAAAAGAGAAATGCTTTGAAAAAAGGTTTCATTTTAAATTAAATCAAAAATTTGACATCAATCTGCAGAAAGGCAAAAATGCCATTTTGGGTAAAAGTAATAGTTTTGTATAAGTGAAGCTTTTAGAGAGAGGATTAGTGCTTTTATATTTAATAATCTCAACTAACCCAGTTCATATTCTTTATATAGATAGGCACGCTTTAGCTTGTCTGGTTTAGAAACACAGATAAAGCAAAATATTTTTTTCTCATATGATTTGAAAAAAGAATCTTCAGGTGTAGCAGCGCCATAAGTAAGTGAGTAAACTGAGATATGACTAAGGAGTTAATCAGGGCAATTTTTCCATAAATAGACAGTTATTTACCTCTCCATGGTTGAAGGAGGTTGTCTATTTTTACTCGTTTTCTATTGAAAATCATTGTGGAGAGCTCATTTATATCTTTTGTGATATGAATACCATGTATGTCTACTTCACCATCAGCCAATTGTATCGGTAAACTGCAGCGTAATGTAAAAGTTGTATTTTTTTAAAGATCCAAAACGTAATATGGTACACTTATCATAATTAGGTTTTAGTCCAGAGTCCAGAAAAGTTGAGACATTACAGGGATCTATCTTGCGGACTCATCGGCATACATGGACATCTTTGTTTTTAAGCCTTGGAATTCTAATACTCTAATGTTGTTATTTGATTTTAATAGCTAGCATTTTGATGGCCATAAAGAATATATATGGTGACAGCGGACCCCCTTGATTAAATCCTCTTGACAATTCAAAACTCTCAGAAGTAGCCGTTATTTACAGTTTTACACCTGGGGTTGCAATACATTACTATTACCCATTTTATAAGAGACTCACCGATATTGAAGAAATCCATGCATTTATACACTGCATTCAGAAAGGATTCAGACACCTTCAATTTTCCATATTTTGTTACGTTACAGCCTTATTCTAAAATGGATTTTTTTTTTTTTAAAGGGTCCTCTATCTACACACAATACCCCATAATGACAAAGCTTAAACAGGTTCAGACATTTTGGCAAAATCATTACAAATCAAAAACTGTAATATCTGATTTACATACAGTGCCAGTCAAAAGCTTGGACACATCTACACATACAAAGGATTTTCTTTATGTTGACATTGTAGAACAATAGTGAAGACATCAAAACTATGAAATAACACATATGGAATCATGTAGTAAGTGAAAAGGTAATAGGTAAAATATTTTGATTTGTTTATTTGAGATTCTTCAAAGTAGACACAATTTGCCTTGATGACAGCTTTGCACACTCTTGGCATTCTCTCATCAGCATCATGAGGTAGTCGCCTGGAATACATTTCAATTAACAGGTGTGCCTTGTTAAAAGTTAATTTGTGGAATTTCTTTCCTTCTTACGCGTTTGAGCCAATCAGTTAAATTGTGACAAGTTAGGGGTAGTATACAGAGGATAGCTTTATTTGGTAAAAGACCATGTCCATATTATGGCAAAAGCAGCTCAAATAAGCAAAGAAAGTCCATCATTACTTTAAGACATGAAGGTCAGTCAATGCGGAAAATTTCAAGAACTTTGAAAGTTTATTCAAGTGCAGTCACAAAAACCATTAAGCTCTATGATGAAACTGGCTCTCATGAGGACCACCACAGGAAAGGAAGATCCAGAGTTACCTCATCTACAAAGGCAAAGTTCATTAGAGCTAGAAATTGTAGCTTAACCAGCATGGCTACCACAACATTCTGCAGCGATATGCCATCCCAATTGGTATGCGCGACTATCATTTGTTTATCCACAGGACAATGACCCAACACACCTCCAGGCTGTGTAAGGGCTATTTGACCAAGAAGGAAAGTGATGGAGTGCTGCATGAGATGACCTGACCTCCACAATCACCCAATCGTAACCCAATTGAGATGGTTTGGACAGCTGAGTGAAGGAAAAGCAGTCAACAAGTGCTCAGCATGTGGGAACTTCTTCAAGACTGTTGGAAAAACATTCCAGGTGAAGCTGGTTGAGAGAATGCCACGAGGGTGCAAAGCTGTCATCAAGGCAAAGGGTGGATACTTTGAAGAATCTAAAGTATATTTCGATGTATTTAACACTTTTTTGGTTACCACATGATTCCATGTGTTATCACATGGTTTGGATGTCTTCACTATTATACGATGTAGAAAATAGTACAAATAAAGAAAAACCCTTGAATGAGTAGGTGTGTCTAAGGTTTTGACAGGTACTGTAAGTATTCAGACCCTTTGCTATGAGACTTGAAATTGAGCTCAGGTGCATCCTGTTTCCATTGATCATCCTTGAGGTGTTTCTACAACTTGGAGTGCACCTGTGGTAAATTGAATTGATTGGACATGATTTGGAAAGGCACACACCTGTCTAAATAAGGTCCCACAGTTGACAGTGCATGTCAGAGAGAAAAAAACCAAGCCACGAGGTCGAAGGAATTGTCCGTAGAGCTCCGAGAAAAAAGTAAAGGGGTCTGAAAAATTCCCAAATGCACTGTATATAAAATCCAGTCCTACTTTATCAATGGCCTTTTCAAAATATGTTGTAAATACCAGGCCAGGTTTCTTAGATGTTTCATGTTGTTCTATTATTTCTAGTAGTGTTTGTACATTATCTCCAATGTATCGTCCATGTAAAAAAAACTCTGATAAGGATGAACAATACCTGGTAAAACCTTTTTAATTCGGAGTGCTATACATTTCACTAGTATTTTTTTGTATTATCATCACAAAATTGAAGAGGCCTCCAGATCTTTATATTCGCAATCTGGGTCTTGGTTTAATAATATTGAAACCAGACCTTCCTGCTGAGTACGTGACAGAGTACCATTTCTATAGGACTAGTTAAAACATGCTAATAATGGAGCTTTGAGCATATCTAAAAAGGCTTGATACTTACAGTTGAAGTCAGAAGTTTACATACACCTTAGCCAAATACATTTAAACTCAGTTTCTTAATTCCTGACATTTAATCCTAGTAAAAATTCTTAGGTCAGTTAGGATCACCACTTTATTTCAAGAATGTGAAATGCCAGAATAATAGTAGAGAGAATTATTTATTTTAGCTTTTATTTCTTTCATCACATTCCCAGTGGGTCAGAAGTTTACATACACTCAATTAGTATTTGGTAGCATTGCCTTTAAATGACTTAACTTGGATCAAGCATTTTAGGGAGCCTTCCACAAGCTTCCCACAATAAGTTGGATGAATTTTGGCCCATTCCTCCTGACAGAGCTGGTGAAACAGTCAGGTTTGTAGGCCTCCTTGCTTGCACAAACCTTTTCAGTTCTACCCACAAATTCTCTATAGGATTGAGGTCAGGGCTTTGTGATGGACACTCCAATACCTTGACTTTGTTGTCTTTAAGCCATTTTGCCACAACTATGGAAGTATGCTTGGGGTCATTGTCCATTTGGAAACCCATTTGCGACGAAGCTTCAACTTCCTGACTGATGTCTTAAGATGTTGCTTCAATATATCCAAGTAATTTTCTTACCTCGTGATGCCATCTATTTTGTGAAGTGCACCAGTCCCTCCTGCAGCAAAGCACCCCCACAACATGATGTTGCCACCGCCATGCTTCACGGTTGAGATGGTGTTCTTCGGCTTGCAAGTGATTTGCACTTTTCGCGCCAAAGTACATTCATCTCTAGGAGACAGAATGCGTCTCCTTCCTGAGCGGTATGATGGTTGCGTGGTCCCATGGTGTTAATACTTGCGTATGATTGTTTGTACAGATGAACGTGGTACCTTCAGGCATTTGGAAATTGCTCCCAAGGATGAACCAGACTTGTGGAGGTCTACAATTTATTTTCTGAGGTCCTGGCCGATTTCTTTTGATTTTCCCATGATGTCAAGCAAAGAGGCACTGAGTTTGAAGGTAGGCCTCGAAATGCATCCAAAAGGTACACCTCCAATTGACTCAAATTATGTCAATTAGCCTATCAGAAGGTTCTAAAGCCATTACATTATATTCTGGAATTTTTCAAGCTGTTTAAAGGCACAGTCAACTTAGTTTATATATGGGGCGGCAGCGTAGCACAGTGGTTAGAGCGTTGGACTAGTAACCGAAAGGGTGCAAGATCGAATCCCTGAGCTGACAAGGTAAAAATCTGTCGTTCTGCCCCTGAACAAGGCAGTTAACCCATTGTTCCTAGGCAGTCATTGAAAATAAGAACTTGTTCTTAACTGACTTGCCTAGTAAAATAAAAGTAAACTAAATGTAACTTTCTGACACACTGGAATTGTGATGCAGTGAATTATAAATTAAATAATCTGTCTGTAAACAATTGTTGGAAAAATTACTTGTGTCATGTACAAAGTAGATGTCCTAACCGACTTGTCAAAACTATAGTTTGTTAACAAGAAATTTGTGGAGTGGTTGAAAAACGAGTTTTAATGACTACAACCTAAGTGTATGTAAACTTCCGACTTCAACTGTACCTCTACTGGTACGAAATCAAGCCCTGAGGTTTTTCCAGACTGATCGGATTCATAGCCTCAAAGTTATTCCTCTGTAATTTGGCCTTCACACTGTTCTTTTTGTGCATTTTACATTTTTTTATTATTTGGAAAGAGTTCCTAACAGTAATCGTCATTCAGAGGGTGAGGATGAGACTTAAAAGTAACAAATATTAATCTTCCTCTTAAAATATCATTCAGAGAATGATAGTCTTTAGTAACGAGTTTCTGTCAAAAACATTTGCAGCGTTCCTGTGTGTGCGATTCATGAAGAATTTGTTGCATTTTTCTCCATATTCTATCCAGTTTGCTTTATTTTTGTAATAGATTAGATTATTCTTAAATAAATTCCTCCAGTTCATCTGGTTTTTTCTCTAACTTGTTTTGTATCTCTGTAGTACAGTTTTTATTGCCATCTACCTGTACTATTAGTTTGTATATTTCCCTTGTCTGTCTTGTTTCTTTAGACAGAAACATGTTAGTTTTTTAAACTTACGAATATTGAATTGAATGACCTCTGACAGTACATTTAAAAAGGTATCCCAAACAATAAAGGGATTTTGCTGAACCTATTTTGCACTGAATAAATTCAGTAATAAATTATTAGTTAAGAAATAATTATCCTCCAGTAGACTTAGATAAAATTTCTGATATGCCCGTCCACGTGGAAATTCTGTAAGAGTTACGTGAAGGCCAATTAGATGATGGTCCGATCGCATTCTGTCTCCTATCAATACCTGATGCAGAGAGAAAGAAACAAAGTAGTCAAGACGACTAGCTTGATTAAGTATCCTGCACAATACATTTTACAGCTGAGATTACAATTGGTGTTATTCCCCAGATCATTTTTGGTCTACAAATGTAATGTGGGCAAAAAGAGTTGGCAAAATATTAACAGAGCTGTACACTATTTGGTAAATGTTAATTTTAAAATTGGCTCATTAGCAACAATCAAACCATCTAATTTGGAATGTGGTCACTGGCAGCATAAAAAAACAACAATGGTGAAGTCAGTGGTGTGAGGTCAGCTGCTTAACTGTGCCCTGTAGTGATATGATTCAAACCCCGTATCAGGAAACCCCATCTTTTAGCTGAGTTACTCACTACACTAAACATATACAAAACCGTCACATGCAAACCATAACACGCCAATCCTCCTACAACAGTTCTCACCACACAAGTTGTTTTGTTTTAAGCCTGTTCCGTACCCCATCCATCTTCCTGTGTTTGCAAGTGAATTTTTTACAAATATTGCCTAATAACATTATGCAAACACAACTGACAAATTTATTGCAGAATAAATGTGTGTCACAGTTTGGAATTTAGAACTTTAATAATTATATTTCTGGAGTCTATGAAGAGAGTGAACATAGGATTATTGGCATGCATTTCAGACAGTGAGTGGAGAGATTTATTGCTCAAATACATTGCAATGTGCTTTCTGCATTTAAGAAAACATCAGAAGTGGATCCTTAATCTCTCGTGAACAGACTACGTAAACATGACTGGTACTAATTACGCAAGATTATAGTTCTGGGTGAACTAAGATTAATCCTTCCTCGGTATTCAGCATTTACCCATTCATGCTCACATATAATAACAGAAAAGTATTTTAAGTTGAAAACATCATGTTGAGACCCTTGCAGTTCTTCAGAAAAATCAACAGAACGATTCAAATAATACTATATCTGTTCTGTGTGTATGTAATAGAGTTCGGAAAGCAGAACGATCCAAATATAACACCCAAACACAGCGTACTGTTATTGGCTACCTTTACAATGATCTGTTTGACCTCATCACAGCCATACAATCCATACCTTGATCACCACAGGATAAATTAACAATTTCAGCGTGTCATCTACTGGTTGATGACACAACCGGTAGATGACACGCTGAAATTGTATGCCCCACAATGCAATTCAACATTCCAAAGTTACAACGCCACCCCACTCTTTTTAGATCAGGGAACCCTGCAAAAACACACCTACAATCACATAAACAGCCCCCCAAAAAAAAAAAAGAAGCCGCTGCGTAAATACAGTACAGTACATACCATATATCCCATTAGACAACTCAGCCCTCTCTCAATACTGCTGTTGGTTCTCCTGTACGCCTTTTTACCAGGGTCAATGTGGCCCTTGTTCATAGACCATTCACAACCTGGAGTGGCATCTTTACGATCCACTCTTTGTCTCCAAAACCTCCCTCCCAAAGCCAATCAGATCTCCAGCAGGGAGATGTGCTGGAGTAATTGTCAGGGGACAGAGGCATGGTTTCTGTGGCCTTGCGGTGGTGCTCTGACGCTGAAGAGCAACAGTAGGGGTATTTCTTTGGATGGGATTTGTAGCAACGACTAGAAGGATGTGAAGGCAGCTATTAAAGAAGTTTGCTCAAGGCCTGGCATCAGTTATAACAAAAATAAGCCTGAGAGAACCCAGCCTGTGGTCACAAGAATGCTGCTTTATATTCTCAAATTCTCACTCTGTTCTCAGAGGAGCTGCTGAATAGCCATCACGCTCACCAACCAAGGTTGGCTTGCACGATAATAGACGATTTTTAAGAGTTAATTGATTGAGAGTTAATACAATGTCTGTCTTCTCCTGTACCTCTTTAGCAAGGTCTCCCACAAAGTACCCACTGGGATGACAACGGTCATACCTTGACTGCAATCTTTGTGACCCCATCCTCATTCTCATATTCCTCGTGCTCAGTGACGCCCTGGGTGAGGTTGGTGTAGTTGGCCAACTTGTTGAGGAGAGAGGACACCATGGGGTTGCTCTCAATCTCTTCCTGTCAATAAGGACACGCCGACATTGAAATCAGGACACCATGGCATTGAAGACATCCAAGTATACAACAAACAAGCACAACACATGTTTGGATGATATGTAGTCTACAACAAGATAATAAGTAAGGCATTTAGCTCCCACTTTAGATTAAGTGGCATAAAATGTATGTGGTAATTAATTACATTATAATATCAAAAGCATTGACATGTGGTATACCTCAAAGAGAGCCATGTTCTTGCCATCGTAGTAGTTTCCTCGGTCATGGTCAGTGTTGTTGATGAAAGGGCTGCTCTCTCTGGGAGTATTATCTCCTGGGAGACAACAGAAACCGTGATAGCGTAAGATAAAACAAACCTCTACAGTACAATGGGAAAAACGGGATACCCAAACACGCTTCAGCCCAGCTTAAACAAAAAAGGGGAATCAAGTGCTCGACTAAGGGACTTGAAAAAACAAAAAAAACATTCCTTACCCCAGGATACTTCAACTGGTGATTAAGAAGGAGAATAAAGAAAAAGGAGCATTCTGTTTCTGCATAAATCTTATAGGTTTATTGATGAGACAAACAAACAATAGGCTTACGTTTCGGCATGAATCACCATCAGAGCCTTGAGTAGGAAAAGGGTTGGAGTCACCAATATACCCTTGCATTGGAGTGTCCCACTGGTCATGTCAATCAAACATGTCAATAAATGTCAACACTGTCAGGAGTAGCAACTAAACAGGTTATTCATACAAGAGTATGAACATCATTCAAGAATCCTACATATAGATTCCACTTAAATAACAAAAGAAAGTTTGTCTCTAAGAAAAACGCATTTACAAAAAAGATGAGAAAGAGAGCTGTTCATTCAGACCCTTTTGCTTGGCGCAATCTAAGCAGACGAGCCAAAATGCCTCTAACAATTTAATTACAATATTGCCCCCGCTGGAGGTAAGGGAAACTTTCTCAATTCCCCAGAATTTTAAGGTTGAGGCTGAGCCCTGATTGGCACTCGCGTACAGTGGTGGAAAAAGTACTAAATTGTCATACTTCAGTAAAAGTAAAGATACTTGAGTAATTATCTATTTAGGTAAAAGTGAAAGTCACCCAGGAAAACACGACTTGAGTAAAAGTCTAAAAGTATTTGGTTTTAAATATACTTACAGTTGAAGTCGGAAGTTTACATACACTAAGGTTGGAGTCATTACAAACTTCTTAGGGCTGCAATCCTGTTGACGGGATTGATATGACCCAAGCCAGTGAAAGTGCAGAGCGCCCTTTATCTCATAATTAAAATTCCTCAAACATACATGTATTTTACACCATTTTAAAAGGTAATCTTGTTGTTAATCCCACCAAAGTGTCCGATTTCAAATAAGCTTTACAGCGAAAGCACCACAAACGATTATGTTAGGTCAGAGCTAAGCCACAGAAAAACACAGCCATTTTTCCAGCCAAAGAGAGGAGTCACAAAAAGCACAAAGAGATAAAATGAATCACTAACCTTTGATTATCTGCATCAAATGACACTCATAGGACTTTATGTTACACAATACATATATGTTTTGTTCGATAAAGTTCATATTTCTATAAAAAAATATCAGTATACATTGGCGCGTTGTCCACTAGTTCCAAAAACATCCAGTGATATTTCAGGAGAGCCACATCATTTTACAGAAATACTCATTATAAATGTAGATGAAAATACAATTGTTAGACATGGAAATATAGATACACTTCTCCTTAATGCAACTGCTGTGTCAGATTTCAAAAAAGCTTTACGGAAAAAGCAAACCATGCAAT
The DNA here is from genome assembly GCF_018296145.1 of Oncorhynchus tshawytscha. Lineage (NCBI taxonomy): Eukaryota > Metazoa > Chordata > Actinopteri > Salmoniformes > Salmonidae > Oncorhynchus > Oncorhynchus tshawytscha. Next base: position 20,181,216 of record NC_056456.1, on the reverse strand, counting down.
AATCTGAGTACAGCTTTCAGACAACAAAGCAGCCAAAAAGATATCCGCCATTTTGGGTAGTCAACATTAGTCATAAATAGCATTATAAATAGTCACTTACCTTTGATGATCTTCATCAGAATGCACTCCCAGGAATCCCAGTTCCACATTAAATGTTTGTTTTGTCCAAAGAGCTACTTTTGTTAGCACGTTTGGTAAACAAATCCAAAGTCATGAAGCGTGTTCCCTAGTTGCAGACGAAATGTCAAAAAGTTCCGTTACTGTCCGTAGAAACATGTCAAACGATGTATGGAATCAGTCTTTAGGATGTTTTTAACATAAAACTTCAATAATATTCCAACCGGAGAATTCCTGTGTCTTCAGAAAAGTAAAGGAACGCAGCTACCTCTCATGTGAAATACGCGTGACCAGTGCGTGCCTGCTGGCAGACCAAGAATGAGACTAATTCCTCTCTCATTCGGTTCCACTTCACAGTAGAATCCTCAAACAAGTTTCTAAAGACGGTTGACATCTAGTGGAAGCCTTAGGAAGTGCAACATAACCAATATCGCACTGTGTATTCAGTAGGGGCTGGGTTGAAAAATCGACCAACCTCAGATTTCCCACTTCCTGTTTGGATTTCTTCTCGGGTTTTTGCCTGCCATCTGAGTTCTGTTATACTCACAGACATCATTCAAACAGTTTTAGAAACAGCAGAGTGTTTTCTATCCAATACTAATAATAATATGCACATTCTAGCTTTCATGGCTGAGTAGCAGGCAGCTTAATTTGGGCACACTTTTCATCCAAAATTCCCAACTGCCCCCTACCCCAAAGTAGTAAAAAAGAAAAAAAAAAAAAAACTGGCCTCACAAATGGGCCTCAGGATCTCATCACGGTATTTCAAATTGCCGTCAATAAAATGCAATTGTGTTCGCTTGCCCACAAAACTACATACAACTGCAGAGCATTTGTGAGGTCATTTGGATGTACTGCCAAATTCTCTAAAACGACATTGGAGGCAGCTTATGGTAGAGCAATAAACATTCAATTCTCAGGCAACATCTCTGGTGGACATTCCTGCAGTCAGCATGCCAATTGCACACTCTGAGACATCTGTGGCATTGTGCTGTGTGACAAAACTACATTTTACAGTCGTCTTTTATTGTCCCCAGCACAAGGTGCACTGGTGCAATAATTAGGGCTGACCCCAATTAGTCGCCTGGTCGATTGTTAGGCTGTTAGTCGACCGAGATTGTTTTAGTCGAGCAGCAACAAATATATATTTGCGCCCATCTCAGTGAACTAATCCCTTGTGGAAGACCAGACTAAAAGCCCATTTAAGCTTGATCCGAAAATGTGTTTGGAGCCTCCATATGGAGAGTGTGACACAATTGCGGAGGCTCCAGAGGCACGCAGAGGCCAAATCGAGCTCCATACCGCATCAATATGCGCTTTCCAAATTTTGAAACAACGCACAGGCCTCTGTATAGCTCCGCGTTGACATGATTGGTTGACTGTAGGTGGAGGCGGTACATCCTGTAGAAAACACAAACTCACTTCCTTGACAAAAGCTCTGCACTGCTCCGCGAAGCGCACGATGTATGAATGCCCTGACTTCTGCTGAGGCCGTATCACCGTAAATGCTGCATGGCCCATGCAGACGTCGGATTGACCATGCGCCCAGATGCACCGCCAATTTGTGCACATTCATTGTTTCATAACTTTGTGTGAATTGTTCACGTTTGATTGTTAGTGTTATTTCAATTCTCCATTACATATCACTAGTAGTATATTTACCGTTCATTCCTAATCTGCAATGTTGGTTACTTTGGTTATAGTCATTTCTGTTAATGCATTCAATATTATTATTCTAGGACTCCAGTTATCATTTTCGGAGTGGATAAATTGTAGCATAGGTTGTGCACTCTGGAAAATGTTGCGAGAAACAAGTTGGTTCATTTCACTCCATTTATGAGTTGTCAATTTAGCGAATTGTCTTTTGTTTGAGTGCTCCTGTTAATGTTGAATAAGGACGCACACGCACAGAAGTAGGCCAAAAGGCTACATGGCCTGAGCACAAATGTGAGTAAGTACAGTGAGTAAGTATTCAGACCCCTTGACTTTTTCCACATTTTGTTACATTACAGCCTCTCTAAAACTGATTTCAATCTTAACACAATACCCCATAAAACAGGTTATTAAATTGTTGATTATTTATTTTTAAAAATAACTGAAATTAGATGCACGATATAAAAAAATTTTTTTTTTAAATCGGTGAACATATTGGAATAGGATGATATTAGCTAAAAATGCCAACATCGGCCCGATGTCTAGTTTAACAGCGATGTGCAAAACCGATGTCAAAGCTGACGTGTATACCTATATAACATACGTAGATGTAATGACACCACGAAAAATACAGTGCTACACGTGCAACACAGCATTCCTAACCTAGCCTACGTCTGCTATGTGGATTTCAAAGGAAGATAGCAAAAAGGCCATATGCAACAGTTGTCTCTTTCAATACCACAAAACCCGTAGGGTTAAAACTTGCAAAAGTACTCTACTACCCACACAGACAGTGTGGTGAAGAAGGCGCAACAGCGCCTCTTCAACCTCAGGAGGCTAAAGAAATGTGGCTTGTCACCTAAACACTGACAAACTTTTACAGATGCACAATTTAAAGCATCCTGTAGAGCTGCATCTCCACCTGGTATGGCAACTGTACCACCCACAAACGCAAGGCTCTCTAGTGGGTGGTGCGGTCTGGCCAACATGTCACCGGGGGCACACTGCCTAACCTCCAGGACATCTACAGTACCCGATTTCACAGGAAGGCCAAAAAGATCATCAAGAACATCAACACCTGAGCCACTGCCTGTTCACCCCGCTATCATCCAGAAGGTGAGGTCAGTACAGGTACATCAAAGCTGGGACCGAGAGACTGAAAAGCAGCTTCTATCTCAAGGCCATCCGACTGTTAAATTCTGTTAAATAGCCATCACAAGCACATTAAAGGCTGTTGCCTATAGGCATAGACCAGATATCACTGGCCATTTTAAGGAACGGAACACTAGTCACTTTAATAATGTTCACATATTTTGCATTACTCATCTCATTAGGTATATACTGTATTCTATACATCTTAGTCCGTTCCGCTGACATCACTCGTCCATTGTATATAGTCTTAATTCATTCATACTTAGATGTGTGTATTGGGTATATGTTGTGTTATTTGTTAGATATTTCTACACTGTCGGAGCTAGAAGCACAAGCATTTTGCTACACCCGCAATAACATGTTAATCACTTGTATGTGACCAATAAAATTGGATTTGATTTACTAGAGTCTGTGAACAAGCGATTCGGTGGCATTCACTCTGAGCCGCTTTACTGTGTCGCCACCACGCTCGATGCTAGGTACAAGGACCGCTACTTCGATGCAGATAAGAAACAGGGTTTAAGTGAAATGTTAGACACAGCTGGACAAGATGAAAACGGACAGTGACAGTGCGTACTGAGGAAGAGGACCCACGACAGAAGAGGCCACTGACAGGCAGAGCTGAAACTTCACTGCTAGACATGTATAATGAAATCCTGGTTGAGAATGAAACGACTGAACAAATGCACAAATAAACAGCACAGAAAGTAAGTGAAATAAATAGGTTTTGATTGTTTTACTGGTAATGGGGATATATGTAAATGCCAAACAAAATCATTTTGGGTCAGTGTGTGTGATTTTTAACTATTTAACTGTACTAGAATGTTTTTAAAAAAAAGGTAGCTAGAATTTTAAATATTGGTTATCAGTATCAGGTTTTTTTTGACAAGGAAAATATTGGATATCGGTATTGGCCCAGAATTTCATATCGGTGCATCCCTAACAGGAATACCTCATTTACATAAATTAATCAGACCCTTTGCGATGAGACTCGAAATTGAGCTCAGGTGCATCCTGTTTCCATTGATCATCCTTGAGATCTTTCTACAACTTGGGAGTCCACTTGTGGTAAATTCAATTGATTGTACAGGATTTGGAAAGGCACACACCTGTCTATTTAAGGTCCCACCATTGACAGTACATGCCAGAACAAAAACCAAGGCATGAGGTCAAAGGAATTGTCCGTAGAGCACCAAGACAGGATTGTGTCGAGGCACAGATCTGGGGGAAGGGTACCAAAACATTTCTGCAGCATTGCAGGTTCCCAAGAACACAGCGGCCTCCATCATTCTTAAATGGAAGAAGTTTGGAACCACCAAGACTCTACACAGAGCTGGGCGCCCAGCCAAACTGAGCAATCAGGGGGAAGGGCCTTGGTCAGGGAGGTGACCAAGAACCCGATGGTCACTCTGACAGAGCTCTAGAGTTCCTCTGTGGAGATGGGAGAACAATCATCTCTGCAGCACTCCACCAATCAGGCCTTTGTGGTTGAGTGGCCAGACAGAAACCACTCCTCAGTAAAAGGCACATGACAGCCTGCTTGGAGTTTGCCAAAAGGCACCTAAAGACTCTCAGACCATGAGAAACAAGATTCTCTGGTTTGATGAAACCAAGATTTAACTCGGGCATAATGCCAAGTGTCACATCTGGAGGAAACCTGGCTCCATCCCTACAATGAAGCATGGTGGTGGCAGCATCATGCTGTGGGGATGTCTTTCAGCGGCAGGGACTGGGAGAGCGCTCAGGAACTGGGTTGAAGGTTCCCCTTCCAACAGGACAACTACCTTAAGCACACAGCCAAGACAATATAGTAATGGCTTTGGGACAAGTCTCTGAATGTCTTTGAGTGGCCCAGCCAGAGCCATCTCTGAAGAGAACTGAAAACAGCTGTGCAGCAACGCACAGGATCTGCAGAGAAGAATGGGAGAAACTCCCCAAATACAGGTGTGACTTGCTTGCAGCAGCATACGCAAGAAGACTCGAGGCTGTAATCGCTGCCAATGGTGCTTCAACAAAGTACTGAGTAAAGGGTCTGAATAATTATGTAAATGTAATATTTCCATTTTGTAATTTTAATAAATGTGCTAAAATGTCTAAAAATCTGTTTTCGCTTTGTCATTATGGGGTATTGTGTGTAGATTGATGAGGGGAAAAAACAATAACACATTTTAGAAAAAGGCTGTAACGTAAAAAAATGTGTGAAAAGTCAATGGGTTCGAATACACTGTATAAATGTGCCCATTTGGGGATCAGATGGTATTTCTGATTGGCTTAATGCATCACCACTAATGACCTGTGGAGATTCTCAAAGTAATGTTGTTTTCTTCACCTCAAACACCAAGCAAACATAGTCTGTTTTTACATCCATTGAGAATTACAATAGTTCCTCAATGCATTTGAAAAATCTTTCCAGCGTTTCCACCTTTTGATAACCACTCAGCGTGAAAGGGAAATATGTCACACTCTGATCCAGTGGAAACGTTTTAAAATAGGCCTACCTGATTACTTATCAGTGCTTGACTTGAACTGAAATGGGCTTTTGTACTCATTTTGGATGCTGGTACTGTTTATATTTGGGTGCAGGAGCTCCACAACACTATATTCTATAAAGAGGAACAGGAGCTCAAGTAGAAGAACATTTGTGGTGCCGGTACTCAGCTACAGTGAGCTCCTGCCCAAGTCAAGCACTGCTTCTTATTTATTTGATTTATTTCTCCTTTATTTAACCAGGTAGGCAAGTTAAGAACACGTTCTCATTTACAACTGCGACCAGGCCAAGATAAAGCAAAGAAGTTTGACACATATAGCACAGAGTTACACGTGGAGTAAAACAAACATACAGTAGAAAAATAAGTCTATATACAATGTGAGGTAAAGGCAATAAATACAATATAGCAATTAAAACACTGGAATGGTAGATTTGACAATAGATGAGTGTGCAAAGTAGAAATACTGGGGTGCAAAGGAGCAAAATAAATAAATACAGTAGGGGAAGAGGTAGTTGTTTGGGCTATTTATAGATGGGCTATGTACAGGTGCAGTGATCTGTGAGCTGCTCTGACAGCTGGTGCTTAAAGCTAGTGAGGGAAATAAGTGTCTCCAGTTTCAGAGATTTTTGTAGTTCATTCCAGTCAATGGCAGCAGAGAACTGGAAGGAGAGGCGACCAAAGGAGGAATTGGCTTTGGGGGTGACAAGTGAGATACAGTGGGGCAAAAAAGTATTTAGTCAGCCACCAATTGTTCTCCCACTTAAAAAGATGAGGCCTGTAATTTTTATCATAGGTACACTTCAACTATGACAGACAAAATGAGAAAAAAATAATCCAGAAAATCACATTGTAGGATTTGTAATGAATTTATTTGCAAATTATGGTGGAAAATAAGTATTTGGTCACCTACAAACAAGCAAGATTTCTGGTTCTCACAGACCTGTAACTTCTTCTTTAAGAGGCTCCCCTGTCCTCCACTCGTTACCTGTATTAATGGCACCTGTTTGAACTTGTTATCAGTATAAAAGACACCTGTCCACAACCTCAAACAGTCACATTCCAAACTCCACTATGGCCAAGACCAAAGAGCTGTCAAAGGACACCAGAAACAAAATTTTAGACCTGCACCAGGCTGGGAAGACTGAATCTGCAATTGGTAAGCAGCTTGGTTTAAAGAAATCAACTGTGGGAGCAATTATTAGGAAATGGAAGACATACAAGACTACTGATAATCTCCCTCGATCTGGGGCTCCACGCAAGATCTCACCCCATGGGGCCAAAATGATCACAAGAACGGTGAGCAAAAATCCCAGAACCACACGGGGGGACCTAGTGAATGACCTGCAGAGAGCTGGGACCAAAGTAACAAAGCCTACCATCAGTAACACACTACGACGCCAGGGACTCAAATCCTGCAGTGCCAGACGTGTCCCCCTGCTTAAGCCAGTACATGTCCAGGCCCGTCTGAAGTTGGCTAAAGAGCATTTGGATGATCCAGAAGAAGATTGGGAGAATGTAGTGAAGCCACGCAACAACTACACCACACCAGTCAGCTCGGGTGATCCAATCTTGCAGCCTTACAGTTAACTAGTCCAACGCAATAACGACCTGCCTCACTCTCGTTGCACTCCACAAGGAGACTGTTACGCGAATGCAGTAAGCCAAGGTAAATTGCTAGCTAGCATTAGGTTATTGACTTGTTTATTGTTTTCTCCATGTGTAACTCTGTTGTTGTCTGTTCACACTGCTATGCTTTATCTTGACCAGGTCGCAGTTGCAAATGAGAACTTGTTCTCAACTAGCCTACCTGGTTAAATAAAAGGTGAAATTGTGATATTACTAGATATTATCTAGCGTGTCCTGCGTTGCATATAATCTGACTGAGCATACAAGCATCTGACTGAGTGGTGGTAGGCAGAAGCAGGCGCGTAAACATTCATTCAAACAGCACTTTCGTGCGTTTTGCCAGCAGCTCTTCGTTGTGCGTCAAGCATTGCGCTGTTTATGACTTCAAGCCCATCAACCCCCGAGATGAGGCTGGTGTAACCGAAGTGAAATGGCTAGCTAGTTAGTGCTAATAGCGTTTCAAACGTCACTCGCTCTGAGCCTTCTAGTAGTTGTTCCCCTTGCTCTGCATGGGTAACGCTGCTTCGAGGGTGGCTGTTGTCGTTGTGTTGCTGGTTCGAGCCCAGAGAGGAGGGAGAAGGACTGAAGCTATACTGTTACACTTGCAATACTAAAGTGCCTATAGGAACATCCAATAGTCAAAGGTTAATGAAATACAAATTGTATAGATGGAAATAGTCCTATAATAACTACAACCTAAAACGTCTTGAAGACTCATGTTAAAAGGAACCACCAGCTTTCATATGTTCTCATGTTCTGAGCATGGAACTGAAACGTTAGCTTTCTTACATAGCACATATTGCACTTTTACTTTCTTCTCCAACACTTTGTTTTTGCATTATTTAAACCAAATTGAAAATGTTTAATTATTTACTTGAGGCTAAATTGATTTTATTGATGTATCATATTAAGTTAAGTGTTCATTCAGTATTGTTGTAATTGTCATTATTCCAAATAAAAAATAATTTTTAAAATCGCAGATTAACCGGTATCGGCTTTTTTGGTCCTTCAATAATCGGTACCGGTGTTAAAATCATAATCGGTCGACCTCTAGAATGGTGGGATGTGAACGATGGTAGACGACACACCCCTTCATCATGCATACTATAAAATAGACCAAACTCATGGCGGCGAGCTGAAACTAATCATCGTCGGATTACTTTTGATTTCTAGAAAGTGTTTTACTCTTTCAATCAATGGTAAGCTCACCCGTGATGTAATTAATTAGACATAGATAGTAATTGCTATTAGCCAATTCATATTGAAGTTTGTCAGCCAAGCGTTATAAAAATATGACCGCTTGTGTTGCGTCAATCTTTCCTCAGTTGGCGCAAGGACAAATTTAGCCTACATTTATCCAGTTTGGATGATTGTGTTATGCTATAGATACTTATGTGAACATTGCATCCAAAAATAAACTGCTCACATTCTGGACATAAAGACTGTTTGTGTAAAATGTTTCTGAAAAAAGCGGCCAGCTCAAATGCTGATTGTTGCGTCATTCGAAACTGGCCATTCTAAATAGGCGTTCTAAATCACACGGGTGTGATCGTACGCTTCAGGGACCACTGTAGAATGATCACACCTGTGTAATGGTACGTGTGAAAGGGATAATGAATAGCGGTTTTGCTTTAATCAAAAATAACAAACCGAGTGTTTTCCAGCATACAATGTTCAGCTGCGCACTCTGATGTATCCACTCTGATTTTTTACATAGTTGGCAAAGGCAATAGAAGTTACTTTTTAGGTCAGCATCATTTTCATTTAGATTTAGATCGAATTATGATTGACCACATGACAATGATTGAGGCATGAAGACGTTACTATAAATTAAATGAAAGTTTTACGAAAATGAGCACATGCAAATCATAACTGGCACGCAGATCAGTAGAAATGGTAAGATAAATTGGCATTCCAAAGTTGCCAATTCCTCGTGTAGCCTATTACCAGAAATGTCTGGAGAATAAATGGCAGAATCTGCTAAAGCCAGCAGGAGCAGGAATGGAATAGTTGGGTCAGGTTGTTTTTTTAATTCTGATTATCTAGGTCTCTGGCGCCCTCTTATTTCATCAAACCGTAAGCTTTAAGAATCAGACAAGCTCAACGCCTATAGTTGATTTTATTAAAAACCCAGTGTGTGACTGGTCGAAAGAACAGACGACTTTTGGTTTACTAAGATTTTTTTAATTTTTTATAGTCGGGGTCAGCCCTATTAATGATAATATGGTTTAATTAGCTTCCTGATATGCCACACCTTTCAGTTTGATGGATTATCTTGGCAAAGGAGAAATACTCACTAACAAGGATGTAAACAAATTTGTGCACAAATTCTGAGAAGCTTTTTGTGCATATGGAATATTTCTGGGATCTTTTATTTCGGCTAAGTAAACATGGGACCAACACTTTGTGTTGCGTTCATATTTTTGTAGCTGTAAAACTGCACATTTTTCCTCTACGCCCCATGGCAAAATGAGTAGAATTGCAACAAACTTGCTTTAGAATGACAATATTTTATCGTCGCCCCTTAGCAAAATGTGCAGACTTGCAGGAAATGAACTACAAAAATTCAGAAAATAAAGATAATCGCTGACACGAGAGGGGCCGCTAAAATATTTTGCTTGCAAGGGGTGGATGGATGCAGGTACGCAGACCCACGAGCCACTGTGGCTTTTCATCGTGATTGCCCCGATCAAAGTTAGATAGCGGGAGAGGGTTTCTAGGCCTCCTGCATAGGGGATGTTTGTATAAAGAATTGGGATAGGGGTTCCGTGAGGCTATCATTTGACTATATGCCTCAGAGGAGGGTCAGACAGTTTCTTAGGTAGGCCATAGTAAACTGCATATCTCGGTGAGGGGTGATGAGGAAATCTCTCATTTTCAGTAATCCAACCATGGACTAAAGCACTTAATATATGCATCAATGTTACTCTCAATACAATCTGTAGGGTTTGCACGTAAGGGGACATTCAATTCTCTATTGTTCTGATGACTCATAATGGCCATGTGATACTGTTCATAACTTTGTACCACAACAGTGCCACCCTTATCAGCAGGGCAAACTACAAGATAACAGTGATTTTGTAGACCTTTGTGCGCTACAACCTCTTCTGCAATGAGGTTACCTTTAGAGTATTTATGCTTACTGGCAACTTCTCTAAGGTCATTTTAAACCAGGTGACTATGTGACTCAGATTAAAGATGACCTTTTCACCAGACTTATTTTTGAAAGGTTTAGGTATTATCATTATTATTATCATTATCATTATTATCATTATCAATATCAGTATTCACCTGATTTAAAAAAAACACTCAAAACAGAGGTGAAGAAATGCTTAAATACAGTTGTCTAAAGAATCTGAACGATTGTCTTTTGAATCACTATGGATTTCCTGGGAGTTTTTTCCACTTGACCAAAGTACTTAACATTTTCAGTCATACGTGTCTTAGGAAACAACCCATATTCCGTTGTTCACTTTGCCCTGATACAGATCAATAAATCAGTTTTGTTGATTGTCATTGCCATGTGTACTGTGGGGTTTTGTGCCTTTGTCTGTGCTACGAAGGCTGAAAAAGCAGCACTGTCTGTAACCTTCAGGACCTCAGATGACCTTCACCTCTCACATTATCTTATGTACTCAGTTCTGCTCCAGTGTGTCAGCATCAGCGGTGCCTTTGAAGACTTCTGTGGCTGTTTACACCGACAGACGTTTCACTGTTTAACTGCCAAAGAGCTGATCTCTGTTTAAATAATCTGATATGAAATCAGGAATAGAACAACAGCAGCATTACACACTAGAGAATTCACATCCCTGTAGCTGAGTAAATGTTATGACAGGCAACCTGCTGGTAGTAAGCACAAAGCTACTGGAATCAGAGCAATCAATGCCATCATATGCACCAGATGTGTGCTGATGACACTGGTCAATGAGACACTAAGGTCTGCACTGTAGACATCCTGTACAGTATGATAATCAAAAGGTCAAACTACCTTGAAACAACTTTCTCTTTGCAATGTTATTTTCCCATGATTGCTCCCCCAACTGGCTAAGACGAGAGGTGCTCACCAGTGCTTTGTCATACTACTAAGGAAATTGCGTCTAATGTCATCATAATGAACCATCTAATTACAAAGTGCAGCCTAGTATTCAAAACTAAGAGCAGACACTGTTCCATAAAGGAGTTTCGCAATGATGCCATTTATCATCACAATGTATCATCCATTTACATTACCTTTTAAATTAGATGTGGTGCTACATCAAGAGAGTTTCAATGAAAAGAGCACCATTTCTCAATCATTGGATTCTCTTCATTCCTTTGCAAGCCATAGTTAGTTTGCCCTACAGTAGTCAACCACAGTCGCAGTCTCTAACAACATAAGTTTGGCAAAGCGAGACTAACACACTACAGACAAGAGACACCCAGCCTATTGTAAAATGTGCTGGCTGAGGAAAGCACGGCAGTTTTCTGAAGAGAAGACAAGGGCAGTGGTAGAACCATCCATCACCATGTACTGGCTGTCTGCTCTGTTCATTACACACACACACACAGGGAATGGATAGGAATCAGTTGTATCAGACTACAGCGATACATTAGACAATGGGGATCTGACACTGTATAGAAGAGAGGTGGACAGGTTCAGGTTCATGCATTCAATCTGGGAGATAATCCTCGTGATTTACGTTAGTTCCATTGACAGTGATGAACAGCACTGATCACTTAAGTGAATAACTTCAAGAATCTCAGAAACTAGGAACACCTTAACTCCTATGTACACAAAATAAATACAAAAAACGTGGCTGATTTAACATACATTTTCAATATTTAAAGTCCCCTAAAAGTTTACCAAATGCCGAAAAATCCCTCCCCAGAACGACACAATCTCATCAAGTAGTTTGCTAACAAGGAACTACAGTAAGTGAAGCATTGCAACCTATGATAATACATGACAATGAGATCTACTTATAACTTGTTAAGCCTCCACAGTGGAAGATTCATAAACTGCCTAACACACCTGAGCCTAAAGGTAAGATGCACAGACAGATATGAAATCCCTATATTTAACCCTGGGTCCTCCCAGCACCACAGATTAACGATGACAATACACAAGGACAGACAACACATACCTGTACATGCAGTAAGTACATCATGGTGGCTTAACCATCACTTCCACAACAAGAGAAACAGCTGTGGTAATGATCAAAAGACTTACTACAGACCAAACGAATGTGTAAATATGTCTAGCCTGATTATTTCCTAACAGTTCATCACACAGAAGAGCTCACCTGATTGTCGTGAACCCTCCCCATGCTCCATGCTAGGGGGAAGGTAATGCTGGAGTCCCACAACTCTCTTCCAGTATGCTACTGCAAACCACAGTAGAGTTACAGACCTCAGTCTGCTCTGTCTAGTCCCACTTTCATGGAGTGGACTTGAATCGGTGTAACACAGCGCTATATGAATATCTGCCTATCTGTTCTGCAATAGGGAGCTTGGCAGCTTTGGTTCAGGTAGTAGACAGGCAGGTATCGATGCCTGCAGTGCCCTGGGAATCAGCTGCTCCAGCCCAGTGAGTTGTGGACATCCCTACTCTGTCCTGTTACAGTCCTGTCCTGTCCAGTCTGGGCACTCTGTCGGAGGCAGTAGAGCAGCATCAGCACTTGAGCTCCTGACCCCTCATCCGCTCACTGGAGGGAGGGGTAGAGGGTGCAGCTTTAAAGCTGCAATATGTAACTTTTGGGGCGACCCATAGAAATGGGTGTTATGAATCTGTCATTCTCACTGAGAGCAAGTCTAAGAAGCAGTAGATCTGTTCAATATGCACTATTGCTATGCTTCCCGTTCTTAAGATTTGTTTTTGCGTCTTTAACTTTCAGGTTTGTACACCAGCTTCAAACAGCTGAAAATACAATATTTTTGGAAAATGTATTTCACAGCGATTTAGATGGCACAATGATTCTATACACAATAGTTGCGTGTTTTGTGTCAAACTGAAATTAGGCAAACTATTAGAATTTTAGCAGCCAGGAAATGGCGGAGCGATTTCTGCATTGAGCATCATTAAGTTATTGAAGGTGAGCTACTGCGCCTGTCTGCGCCCTGAAACACAGATTAATGAGCTTACAGTGCATTCCCACACACACACACACAGCTATTAGCTTACCATTGTAACCTAGTATGCAGCTTGCAAAAATTCTCAAACATGTCCAGAACAAATTCAAGGAAACGTACAGTATTCTACAGGGACATGACTGCCTGGAACTCCCTCACATCTCATATAGCGCAAGTGAAAAGCAAACCTGGTTCCAAAAAACAAATAAATCAACACCTCACGGCACAACTCCCCCATGTGACCTACTTGTTGTGTGTATGTACTGACATGTGTACTGAACTGAGTTACATTTCATATAAGGAAATCAGTCAATTGAAATAAATGCATTAGGACCTAATCTATGGATTTCACATGACTGGGAATACAGATATGCATCTTTTGTACACCGATAGCAGTGTGGATCAGAAAGCCAGTCAGTTTCTGCTGTGACCACCATTTTCCTCCTGCAGTGCGACACATCTCCTTTGCATAGAGTTAGTTGTGGCCTGTGTAACGTTGTCCCAGTCCTATTTGTAACTTTTGTATTGATTTTAGCCCTTTGTTCTCCCAATTTCAATTACGATCTTGTCTAATGGCTGCAACTCCAACGGACTCGGGAGAGGCGAATGTTGAGTCATGCGTCCTCCGAAACATGACCCGCCAAACCGCACTTCTTAACACCCACCCGCTTAACCCGGAAGCAAGCCACACACCAATGTATCGGAGGAAACACCGTTCAATGGACAACCAACGTCCACAACCCGAGCCACCACAAGGAGGCAACAGAGCGTGATGAGCCAAGTAAAGTGGAGGCTGCTGAGGGGAGAACGGCTCATAATGATGGCCGGAACAGAGCAAATGGAAAACCATGCATTTGATGAAATTGATACCATTCCACTTCCACTCCAAGGTGCCTTATCATGCTGAAACATGAAGAGATGGTGGTGGCTGAATGGCACGACAATGGGTCTCATACCGAGATGACGAGATCCTCTCTGTACATTCAAATAGCCATCGATAAAATGCAATTGTGTTCGCTGTCTGTAGCTTATGTCTGCCCATACTATATCCCTACCGCCACAAAGAGGCATTCTGTTCACAACGTTGACATCAGCAAACCGCTTGCCCACATGACGCCATATACATGGTCTGCGGTTGTGAGGCCGGTTGGACGTACTGCCAATTTCTATAAAACAACATGGTAGAGAAATGAACATTCTCGCAACAGCTCTCGTGGACATTCCTGCAGTCGGCATGCCAATTTCTTGCCAAAAAACTTGAGACATCTGTGGCATTGTGTTGTGTGACAAAAATGTACATTTTATTGTCTCCAGCACAAGATGCACCTGTGTAATGATCATTCTGTTTAATCAGCTTCCTGATATGTCACACCTGCCAAGTGGATGGATTATCATGGCGAAGGAGAAATGCTTATAAACAGGGATGTAAACAAATTTGTGCACAAAATTTGAGAGCAATAACCTTTTGGCCATATGGAAAATGTCTAGGATCTTTCATTTCAGCTCATGAAAAATGGGACCAACACTTCACAGGTTGCGTTAATATTTTTGTTCAGTGCCAGTCAAAAAGTTTGGACACCTACTCAGTCAACGGTTTTTCTTAATTTTTAATATTTTCTACATTAAGGAATAATAGTGAAGAAATCCAAACCATGAAATAACACATGGTATCATGTAGTAACCAACAAAAAGTGTTAAACAAATCTAAATATATTTTAGATTCTTCAAAGTAGCAACCCTTTGCCTTGATGACAGCTTTGCACACTCTTGGCACTCTGGAATGCTTTTTCAACATTCTTGAAGGAGATACCGCTTATGCTGAACACATGTTGGCTGCTTTTCCTTCACTCTGCAGTGCAACTCATCCCAAACCATCTCAATTGGGATGAGGTCGGGTGATTGTGGAGGCCAGGTCATCTGATGCAGCACTCCACCCCTCTTCTTGTTCAAATAGCCCTTACATAGCCTGGAGGTGTGTTTTGGGTCATTGTCCTGTTGAAAAACAAGTGATAGTCCCACTAAGTGCAAACCAGATGGGATGGTGTATCGCTGCAGAATGCTGTGGTAGCCATGATGGCTATGTGTGCCTTGAGAGTCACCAGCAAAGCACCCCCACACCATCACACCTCTTCCTCCATGATTCACGCGGGAACCACACATGCAGAGATCATCCATTCACCTTCTCTGCGTCTCACAAAGACACAGCAGTTGGAACCAAAAATCTCATTTGGAGTCATCAGACCAAAGACAGACTTCCACCTGTCTAAATGTCCATTGCTCATGTTTCTTGGCCAAAGCAAGTCTCTTCATCTTATTGGTGTCCTTTAGTAGTGGTTTCCCTGCAGCAAATCGACCATGAAGGCCTGATTCATGCAGTCACCATTGAACAGTTGATGTTGAGATGTGTCTTATTTTCTGAGGCTGGTAACTCTGCTGCAGAGGATAAGTTCATTAGAGGTAACTCTGGGTCTTCCTTTCCTGTGACGGTCCTCATGAGAGCCAGTTTATTCATACGCTTGATGTTTTTTGCGACTGCACTTGAATAAATGTTCAAAGTTCTTAAAGTTCTGCAATGACTGACCTTCATGTCTTAAAGTAATGGAATGTTGTTTCACTTTGCTTATTTGAGCTGTTCTTACCATAATATGGTCTTGGTCTTTTACCAAATAGGGCTATCTTCTGTATCCCACCACTACCTTGTCACAACACAACTGACTGGCTCAAAGGAAATTCCACAAATTAACTATTAACAAGGTACACCTGTTAATTGAAATGCATTCCAGGTGACAACCTCATGAAACTGGTTGAAAGAATGCCAAGAGTGTGCAAAGCTGTCATCAAGGCAAAGGGTGGCTACTTTGAAGAATCTCAAATATAAATATATTTTGATTTGTTTAACACTTTTTTGGTTATTACATGATTCCATGTGTTATTTCATAGTTTTGATGTCTTTACTATTCCACAATGTAGAAAACAGTAAAAATAAAGAAAAAGCCAGGTACTATGTATAACTGATAGATGCAAACACACACAAGCACCACATGTTAATGTTTTTTAATTAATGCATGTAAATTGCAAAGTCTGTCTAATGTATTTTTGTTATGTGTCGAATCCCAGGAAAAATTGCTGTCGCCATTGTTGTCGGGTAATGGGGTTCCTAATATAATCATAGTCTTGTGCACTTTTTACATTTAACAGCTCAAGGGGAAATAATTATAGAGTAGCTGAGAGAGATGACATGAAGGAATATTCCGTCCCTATCCCATTCCTCTGGGAAGTAAAACGTGCCATCCACCTCAAACCGAACAGCTGAGTTGTTGTCTGGCATCAAAATAACATGGACCTGAATAGCCTCTGACGGTGACATTGAAAGGTCTGCCTTGGTGATAAGCAGCACATCTGATGTCATATTTCACAGCACACTATTAGATTGGGTACTACTTATGTTTCAATATAAAGCTTTATCCCACACTATTCCATGCTATATGTAGTGCCTTGCCACAAGATGTCCCTGTTTCACAAGAGTTCTAATTCAAGCATTCAGAATGAATGCATTCAGAATGAGCATTCAGAATGCTTATTGAACAATCTTTACAGACAGCTTGATCAGACAGTCACAGACAAACTTCTTCCATTAACCAACAACTTGTACTAAACTACCCATGAATAAATAGTGGCTGAAAAAGTCAGGGAGAGTGAGCACTTGTGACGATATGGACTGCAGTCAGCCAGCACCATTACTTGGGCTTCTAGTTCTCAAAGGTGTATTTCTTCTCTTAGCTGATAATTCTCAATTCCATGATATGTACATCATATCTCAATGGAGATGAGTGGCAATAAGATTTGGGGGGAGTGTACCTCAGACTACATTGTGTTGGTATCAATCAATTCTTTAATACGTACCTTGTACCAATGTTTGTCCTGTGTAACAGATCTGTTTTCTTTAGGTGTTACAATCTGTTGTTTTTTATAAAAATACTGCATTCTATGCTCCTTCTGTGTTAAAAAATGGCTCCCTTGGCGGAGGTCGCAAGAAAAAAATAACATCTTTACACAGGACAACCATACAGTAGGTACAAAGTACGCATAAAAGAACGGACATTTTTACAAGTATCGACTGATACCAACTCAATGTAGTGGGAGGTAGTCTACACTCCACCAAAACTCATTGGCACTCAACTCCATTGAGTTGAGAATTCTCAGCTATTCTCCTCTAGGCCCATTAATAACCAATTCATGGACTAAACCATTTGTGCTTAAAATGAATGACTTTTCAATTTATTATTTATCTGTCTGTATTCTTTAGGGTGTGTAACATCTACAAATCCAAGTCCTACTATGTATAGACAATCCATTGTCCACTTGTCTGACCCTGGCCCTGCAGCATTGTGAGTAAGACAATTAAACAGGTCAACATTCACATCGGCTACAGAGAGCGTGATCACACAGTCGTCCAAAACAGCTGGTGCGCTCATGCATGTTTCAGTGTTATTTGCCTCTAAGCGAGCATAGAAGTAGTTCAGCTCGTCTGGTAGGCTCGTGTCACTGGGCAGCTCTCAGCTGTGCGTCCTTTGTAATCTGTAATGGTTTGCCAGCCTTGCCACATCCGACGAGCATCGGAGCCGGTGTAGTACGATACAATCTTAGTCCTGTATTGACGCTTTGCCTGTTTGATGGTTCATCGGAGGGTATAGTGGGATTTCTTATAAGCTTCCGGGTTAGAGTCCCGCACCTTGAAAGCAGTAGCTCTACCCTTTAGCTCAGTGCGGATGTTGCCTGTAATCCATGTCTTCTGGTTGGGGTATGTACATACGGTCACTGCCATCGATGCACTTATTGATGAAGCCAGTGACTAAATGCCAATGGAAGAATCCCGGAACCTATTCCAGTCTGTGCTAGCAAAACAGTCCTGTAGCTTAGCATCTGCTTTATCTGACCACTTTCTTATTGACCGAGTCACTGGTGCTTCCTGCTTTAATTTTCACTTGGAAGCAGGAATTAGGAAGATAGAATTATGGTCAGATTTGCCAAATGGAGGGAGAGCTTTGTACGCATCTCTGTGTGTGGAGTAAAGGTGGTCTAGAGTCATCCCCCCCCACCCCCCTCTGTTTGCACATTTAACATGCTGGTAGAGATTTGGTAGAACAGATGAGTTTCCCTGCATAAAAGTCCCCAGCCACTAGGAGCACAGCCTCTGGATGAGTGTTTTACTGTTTGCTTATAGCCGTATACAGCTCATTGAGTGCGGTCTTAGTGCCAGCATCGGTCTGCGGTGGTATATAGACAGCTATGAAAAATATAGATGTAAACTCTCTTGGTAAATAAAGTGGTTTACAGCTTATCATAAGATACTCTACCTCAGGCGAGCAAAACCTCGAGAATTCCTTAGATTTTTTGCAGCAGCTGGTGTTTACAAATTTACATAAGACAAAAAGCATAAAACCTGCCAGCTGTATGTTAATCATGTTGTCGTTCAGCCACGACTCGGTGAAAGATAAGATATTACGGTTAATGTCCCGTTGGTTAGATATGTGATCGTAGTTGTCTATTTTACTATTGATTAATTGAATGTTGACTAATAGGACCGATGGAAAAGGTAGATTACCCTCTCTGCGACGGATCCTTACAAGGCACCCGGACCTTCGTCCATGATATCTCTGTCTTTTCCTCCTGCGAATGACTGGGATGAGGGCCAGGTCGGGCGGCCAAAGTAAATCCTTCCATCTGACTTGTTTAACCTCTTGGTGTTAGGGGGCAGTATTTTCATTTTTGGAAAAAATGTTCCCGTTTTAAACGGGATATTTTGTCAGGACAAGATGCTAGAATATGCATATAATTGACAGCTTTGGATAGAAAACACTAACGTTTCCAAAACTTTAAAGATATTGTCTGTGAGTATAACAGAACTGATGTTGCAGGCAAAAGCCTGAGAAAAATCCAATCCGGAAGTGCCCCAGGTTTTGAAAGCGCTGCGTTCCAATGACTCCCTATTTAGCTGTGAATGTACCGTCAACAAGCTTACGCTTTCTACGTATTCCCCAAGGTGTCTACAGCATTGTAACGTAGTTTTACGCATTTCTGTTGAAGAATAGCCATAGGCGGCCACATTGCGTAAGTGGTCACATGGTGGCTCCGAGAGAGATTCTCGCGTAAAATACAGAGGTGGCCATTATTCCAATCGGTCCAAGTGAAAAACGAATTGTCCCAACGGATATATTATCGAATAGATATTAGAAAAACACCTTGAGGATGGATTCTAAACAACGTTTGCCATGTTCCTGTCGATGTTATGGAGCTAATTTGGAATATTTTTCAGCGTTGTGTTGACCTCAATTTTGGGCGATTTCTCAGCCAAACGTGAAGAACAAACGGAGCTATTTCGCCTACAAAAATAATCTTTAGGGGGAAAAAATGAACTTTGGCTGTCTACCTGGGAGTGAAAACATCCGAAGTTCATCAAAGGTAAACGATTTAATTTGATTGCTTTTCTGATTTCCGTGACAAGGTTGCCTGCTCCTAGCAAGGCATAATGCTATGCTAGGCTATGATAAACTTACACAAATGCTTGTCTAGCGTTGGCTGTAAAGCATATTTTGAAAATCTGAGATGACAGGGTGATTAACAAAAGGCTAAGCTGTATTCCAATATATTTCACTTGTGATTTTCATGAATAGGAATATTTTCGAGGAAGATTTATGTCCGTCACGGGATGGGGTGTCACTACGGGGTGAGTATTGGCTGCCCTGATATCAAGAAGCTATTTTCAGTCATAAGACACGGTGGCAGAAACATTATGTACGAAATAAGTTACAAATAACACAAAAAAACATACACAATAGCACAATTCGTTACAGAATAATAAAACGGCAGCCATCTCCTTCGGCACCATTATTATGATGAATGAGCTTCTTCGGCTACACATAGCCTCTCTTTTCCAGATGAGCCCGTGCGCAAGCCGCTATTCCTCTTCTCTTGGAGTCCCAAAAGCCTATTTAGATAACTGTCTGCTGCTACTATGAAAATGAGAAAAATCTGTTGTCGAGGACGTTTGCTAGGAAGCCATCAATGTGCATGATATCTAACAAAGTGCAGTGAGGGTAGGAAAAAAATATGAAACGTGGATAATAAAAACAACTTTTTCAAATCCTCCTAGAGGTTCATCCAGATCAGATTTTCTATTTCTTTACACCATTAGAAAGAGCAGATTCTAAGGTTTCTACAAGCAGCTACACAGACATACTTGTATTTGTTTATATATATTTTTTTTTTATCAGGGCTTGGGCTCCGTTTGAAAAAAATCTCTTTTTGCACGCATAACATGCGTTCCACATAGGGTGGGACGGTATCCAGAATTTTCTTATCCTAGATTTATAGTATTACCAGCTTAGTACACAAGGGGGTGCCAAAAAAAACCATTGGGAATCTATTGCCATAATGCTAACAAAATTAGCACAAGTAATAGAGAATTTCCATGGAGGATGCTAGCTAAATAAATATGCTAATGATAGCAAATGAAAATAAATGAATTGCAGGACAAGACAGGCAATCCAGCGTGTAAAGTTTTACATATACAGTGCCTTCGGAAAGTATTCAGACCCCTTGACATTTTCCACATTTTGTTAGGTTACAGCCTTATTCAAAAATGTATGACAATGATGAGGGGGGAGGGGAACCATCTACACACAATACCCCATAAATATTTACAAAGCAGATAAAGGAAATGTTTTGCTAATTTATTAAACATAAAAAAGTATTCAGACCCTTTACTAAGTACTTTGTTGAAGCACCTTTGGCAGCGATTACAGCCTAGAGTCTCCTTAGGTATGACGCTACGTGCTTGGCAAACCTGTATTTAGGGAATTTCTCCCATTCTTCTCTGCAGATCCTCTCAAGCTCTGTCAGGTTAGATGGGGAGCGTTGCTGCATAGATATTTTCAGGTCTCTCCAGAGATGTGGGGATGAACCTGATCGAACATCATGATGCTGCCACCACCATGCTTCAACGTAGGGATTGTGCCAGGTTTCCTCCAGATGTGATGCTTGACATTCAGGCTAAAGAGTTCAATCTTGGTTTCATCAGACCAGAGATGACTATCAGACCATCTTGTTTCTCATGGTCAGAGTCCTTTAGGTGCCTTTTGGCAAACTCCAAGAGGGCTATCATGTGCCTTTTACTGAGGAGTGGCTTCCGTCTGGCCACTCTAGCATAAAGGCCTGATTGGTGGAGTGCTGCAGAGATGTTTGTCCTTCTTGCAGGTTCTCCCATCTCCACAGCGGAACTCTGGAGCTCTGTCAGTGACCATCGGTTTCTTGGTCACCTCCCTGACCAAGGCCCTCCCCCAATTGCTCAGGTTGGCCGGGGAGCCAGCTCTAGGAAGAGTCTTGGTGGTTCCAAACTTCTTCCATTTAAGAATGATGGAGGCCACTGTGTTCTTGGGGACCTTCAATGCTGCAGACATTTTTTGTTACCCTTCCCCAGATCTGTGCCAAAACACAACCCTGTCTCCGAGCTCTACAGACAATTCCTTCGACCTCATGGCTTGGTTTTTGCTCTGACATGCACATGTCAACTGTGGGACCTTATATAGACCGGTGTGTGCCTTTCCAAATCATGTCCAATCAATTGTAAACCTATTTTCACTTTATCATTATTGGGTATTGTGTGTAGAATGCTGAGGATTAATTTTTTTATTCATTATAGAATAAGGTTGCAACACAACAAAATGTGGAAAAAGTCAATGGGTCTGAATACTTTCTGAAGGCAATGTATAGTCAAGAGCTACCGAATGTCATTTTTACTGAGTTTGGACATTTACAAGCGAAAGTGAATGAGATACATTGGGCAAATGAACAAGTGTTGACGCATGCTTGTCTGAAGGAAGAACAGTACTGGCTCTGGAGCAGCATGTGTACACACCGTGTCTGTGTGAAGTCTGGTGTCACTAAGGCATTGGGCCTCCCTGCTTTGCTCGGGAGAAGATGAGGGGGGAGCAGACAGGCAGAGAACAGAGAGGAGAAAAAACAAGGATCAAGCTGCAGTGGCAGCAGTACAGATAACTCCTCCAAAATGCTTCTCAAACACGGCAGAAAGCTCTTCACAATATAATGCACCGTTACCTTATTAATTCAGCCACATACTTAGATAACTAGCAAGTTAAACTTAGGGGTCACATTAACACAGCATTCTTTGTTTTTCACGCATTAAAAAAATATAAAAACACATGTAAGAAATATCTTGCTGCGTTTTATAAATACAGATCTAAAATGCTTCTCATTGTAATTTCAGCTCGGCATCAGACACATTTTATGCTTCAGTTGCACTTCTTTACTCGGATGAGAATTCACAAACTGGCACTGTATCAGCAGACCGGTTCATTCTCGACAATGCAACAATAAGAAAATATAAGAATATGAACACTTTGCCTGTTACTAGGCATAAATAATGCACATGCTGCTGTGAACTGTCCCATGCCGCTCAGGCATTTAACCATCTTCAATTCATTCACAGTAGCCTACAATGACGCAAGTCATTTCTGTTTCATTCACGCATATTAAAAAACAACACACAAGCAACACTGACATTCCCTGCTCTGACATAGTTGACGATGGTATCATGTAACACCATGCAAAAGACTATAACATCATAAAAACTATGTTCAATTACTGTAAACAAGATGCTATATATCCAACCTGGGGTCACTCAGAAAAAAATACTGTTTGTCATCAACCCAGAGGGGGAAAGTAAAACAAAATTAGAGCACCATTGTCATGAAAGGCTATGCGAATTACAGTAGCATTGAACATTAAATGCCATCACATGCATATGCATACAGCATGGCACGGCAGAGGACTTGTGTTAGGGCTCTGTTTGGTGCTCTTATTGTGCTCTTATTGTGATAGGCAGTGACGAAGTTGAATGCCCTGAGGGTAGACTTATTGAGAAAGACAGTAGGTCAGGCCTACACATTCTTAACAAGCTTGCGGATTGGTTGGGCGTTGGCCTGTGGTACTCTGTGAACAGGATTTCAACAGTCTCATGAGTCGCTGTGTTGAAGTCACTCTCCACAGAATAAGGAGAAATTATCTACAGTTAGGTCGTGCAGACTGCGGAAACAACAGATCTTGCTTAAATTAATAGGAGAATCACATTGTAAACAAACTGAGGTTAGCCTGAATGTAACCACATGGGCCCCTGGGTCTTCTCTATCTCTAGGAACACAGACACAGAAAAACAGATTGTAATCTCATCCTAGTCCCAAGGGAGGGAAGTCTGACCTTTTATTGCTTCTGCCAATGGGGGAGGTAGTTTTCAGGAAACAATGAAGCAAAGTTAATTCAAAATGATAAGCATGTAGCCCACCATGATACTGTTGCTCAAATTTGGTCATCCTATATGTCAAAACAGCAAATAAGCCTAACTCTACCTCATTCATAAACAATTATGAATGACAGTGCTAACTATCGTTTCTCACACTGCCTCAGACTCTGGCTCACTGAATGAAATTAACAGAGAATCCACTATTTATAAAAAGATATGTCGCCAGTGTTTTGCAGAGGGGGCACACTGACTGGACTAGGCAAAGAGTACCCCCCCTATTCTCCCTAGTAAGTGGTTCCACCCAAGGTGCATGGAGCAAAGAGATGCCTTGGGAGGACGTTAGATACTGTAGTCCAGTGGTTCTCAAACTGGGGGTCTCAAACATTTTGTGGGGGTCGAGAGTATGAAACAATGGTAAAAATATATATTTCGTACATTTTAATAAGCTACATATACCATTTATATTTGATATGTATACCTTTGCCTATTTGATCGGGTAACTAACATAGGCCTACGGTATTGTACCATGAGATTCGAACCACTCCTTTTAGGGGACCAAAAAGTTTGATAACCACTGCTTTGGTATGGGCCGTATCTTCAGTGGAGGAGTAGAGAGTGTAGGGCAGTGGTCACCAACCTTTGAGTCAAGATCACGGAGTCAAAATTCAAGCCAAAATATAAATAAAAATGTAAGCCTATGCAACATTAAAAACAGTACTGTAGCAATAAGGTTTGTGCAGTAGGCTATAGGACCAATACATTATCACCGCATATGGACTTTGCTTGAATTGCCCTACCAATGCATTGTTGTTCTGACATTTGAGATAGGCTATATGACCACACAATATATTTGTTTTTGTATTACTTGTGAGGCACACCTGTGAGCATACATTTAAAATATTAGCTTTTTATTTGACTGGGCTCATGGTGGTCTCAGTGGAGAGAGAGAGCAGCAGGCTGAGGGTACACCTCTCAGCATCCCTCCACTCTCCCTTTCCTCCACTGACACTGACCAAAAGGGGACACCGTCTTCCAGTTGATGGTTAAACTCAAGTCTCACCACATTATTTCTGCCTCATGCACAAATTCATGTTGTTACTCCTATGAACAGAGAAAGTGACATTTTCCTTGATATTAAAAAAGACCCAAGCTGCTAATAACAACAACTACGCAAGCCTATAGATACACGTTCCTAGTCATTCATTACAGCTGCAGTGCTTATTGTAGCGTGAGTGGAAGAAGGAAAAACGCACATTTTATGACTTATATAGCCTAGGTGTTGAATAAAAAAAGTGTTTACAGTGCTGAGTTAAATATGAACTCACTCAAAAACAGCAGCTCTTTGCTGTATTTGTTGACAGACTCTCCTAAGTTTTGAAATCTCACAATATTAACTTTGCTGTAGCTTTTATTTGTTTACGCCTGCTATGTTACTACAGACAAATCAGAGCAGTCCGATTGGCCAGTGGTAGACCTATAGTGCACTTGATTCAGGCTGCCGGGAAGGCGGATTTGTACTTTCAGACACATGAAATGGTTTTAAAGTCAGAACACTTAGACCTACTCAGCACACAGGGCAGCTTGTATCGGGATCACCTACCGCAAACAGCAGGAGACAAATTTTAAAAAACAGCAACGTAAAGGCTTTATTGTTGGAGGGTTTTTTACCCCAAAAATTGGTGATTGACTATGCCTTGAAGATCAACCGATCGGTTGGTGACCACTGGTGTAGAGTGACACAGTCTTGGATTTGATTTTAACTGCGGGTAATGGGAAGGACTAGCAGGAGGTATGTTTGGAAATTAAGTTGATCAAGCTATGTAGCCTATTAATTCCTTCTTGATGAATAAATAAAGCAAAAAATGTTTTGTTGTTTCTCTGTAATACTAGCCACCAATGTTCCCTGACATTTCACATCTGTTGAGTGCAAACTCATATGTCTGGGAAATTCTTTGCAACTTCCACACTGAGGCTGTACCTGCTTTATGTTACAGTTGTATCAGTGACCAAGTAGGCTCCTGTGGCTATTTGATCATAACGTAGGCCTATAAGAGTGACCTACCATCAAAAACAATGGATGAAATGCATCCCATAACATCTTAACATGGAAATAGTGGATCTGTCATTCAGTAGCAGTCAATGTGTGGTGTTCAATGTAGGCCTATAAAAACCTGTTTATCCACGTGTCCTTCAGACACAGAAGTGACTGAAAATGGTGTTGTGGTGTTTAATGCAAGAAACCACTTTACAAAATAAAATGCATTATTTCCATACCATTATTACAGAGAATCAGACAAATTAGGCTGCACTCCACCTATTGGCAACTTAGCTTATTCAAGCCTGTCTCAAAATACAACACTGCCCCTTTAAGACACAAAAAGTTATTTACCTGACTAGCATTTCAAAGATGTCTAGAAATGTACACATTGTGTGCTCTTCCGGGAAGCAATCACTACCCTAATGCTGACAAATGATATACAACTGGGCTAATAACTCACTAACTAGCAAAGGATATTAACAAAATGTGCAGACGTGGCTTTGATCTCAAAACAAGCACATCTACTCACGACCACAGCTGTAAAGACAGACCCATATATGGCAATGGTCTATTTGCATTTAGGCCTACTGCAGCTCTGATTGGTTATACTGCACCGGTCTGTGTAGAGTACTGGCTGAGTCATGTGTGTCAATCCAATAGAATCCTAATCTGATGCGTTCTGCCTACAACAAAATCTCTCGCATAGTTCATTTTGTTACGATATGTTGCATTGAAAGTGGCTAATATTGCATTGATTCAATCAGAATTTCCACAGTAAAAAGGGAAACATTGATAGGGGATACTCTAGAAAGTTGAGTGAAATTCAATCTCGTGCTTCTCTCCAGTGGGTGAGCTGCCAGGCAGTCTCGGGGCAAGCTAGCCTAACTATCTTTACATATAATTAGGCATAATGATTACAGCTCTAGATTGTAGGAAAAAGCTGTTTCAGACGTTTAAAATAATGGGTGCATGACGCCCTCGAATAGAAACACAGGTTTTATGAGTTTATTGATGTTAAGTTATGACAAAACAAACAAGCCTTTATGGGCTGTATATTTAGTGCATTGCAGGGAGAGAGACCCACGATGCTGTGATACCTGACACTGTCTAAGCAGTCCATTTTGGAAAACTATGTTAATACTGGACGTATTGTGTGGAGACAGCAGTGTGCGAGTACAGGTACTGTAGGCATAAGAACAGAGCGGAGAGCACATGACGTAACACAGATATAATAGCTGGAAATGAGTGAAGTCTTCCTACTGCTGATTACAGCCCAATAATGACAACAGACCAAAGCCTGCCCTTACGTGTTCTGTGTGACTCATACTAGTGTTGCACGTTATATCGAAACTTCAGTACTTCTGATAAAAATAACCAAATAAATAGGTACTAGAATTTGTTAGTTTCGGTACGTCTGCCAAATGGCTCAAGTGATGAAGTCTGTCTATCAGCGCAACCCCTTAATAACGCAAAGAGAAAAGTGCCTGCTCCACTTCCTCATTCATTGCTAGAGCTGTCTGGGCTGCATCGTTAGCTCCCCACCACCCACATGCTGCACAGAAATTTGCACACTTAAACAATACAACATTGCGTGTAGAAATGTTTAAACAGTTCGCAAAACAATGTCCACTCAGGCTAAAACCAGTGGTGTAAATTTCACTGAACAAAAATATAAACGCAACACGTAAAGTGCTGGTCCCCCTCTCAAATGTTGTGCAAAAATGTTTTTACATCCTTGTTAGTGAGCATTTTAGCCTTTGTAAAGATAATCCATGCACTTGACAGGTGTGGCATATTAAGAAGCTGATAAACCAGCATGATCATTACACAAGTGTACCTTGTGCTGGGGACAATAAAAGGCCACTCACACAACACAATGCCACCAATGTCTCAGGTTGAGGGAGACTGCAATTGGCTCTCAACTGGGTGGACCTATGCCTTCCCAGGCTGCGACCCTGCCCAGTCATGTGAAATCCATAGATTAGGAAATAATGACTTTATTTAAATTGACTGATTTCCTTCTAAAAAAACACAGCAAAATCTTTGACATTTTTGCATGTTGAGTTTATATTTTTGTTCCGTATACTTAATAAGTAAAAGTACTTTAAAGTACTACTTAAGTTGTTTTAGGGATATCTGTACTTGACTATTTATATTTTACAACTTTCACTTTAACTCCACTACATTCCTAAATTAATATGTACTTTTTACTCCCATACATTTTCCCTGACACCCAAAATAACTTGTTTCACTTAGAATGCTCAGGCAGGACAGCAATATGGTCCAATTCACACACCTATCAATATAATGTGTTTTCATCCCTACTGCCTCTGATCTGGCAGACTAAACACAAATACATTTGTAAATGATGTCTGTGTGTTTTGAGTGTGTAATTATGCCCTCTGGTTTAATTAATATAAGGAATTAGATGTATAGCATGTACTTTTTACTCAAGTATAACAATTGAGTACTTTTCCACCACTGTACTTAAGTACATTTAAAACCAGATACTTTCAGAAGTAGTATTTTACTGGGTGACATTCACTTTTACATGAGACAATTTCTATCAAGGCATCTTTACTTTTACTCAAGTATGACAATTGAGTGACTTTATAGGCTGAATTATAGGCTAACTTTCATTGATAGCTTACAGCTGAAGAAAAATCAATTCACTAGCCTAGTACTTCGTTTGCAAACCATAACGCAAAATATGCTGACTTCAAAGCTGATTGTCAAAAAACGTTATTAATTAACTTAGTTAACAAAACCTCATTCGCTTCCTCGTCTCCCTCCCCACCCGTCTGGTTTCCACTAGATTCCATATGCCACATTCTGCCTTGCTAATGAAGTAAATACTTTCTTAAAAAGAGACAACGCACACATTTACAAGAGAAGAGACTGCTTCTTATATGCAAATGTTGTTGATCAGTACAATAACATAATATATGTTCTCCTAGCAGTTGCAAATAAAATACATCCAAAATGGAAAGGATTGTTTGTAATCTGTCATCTGTAGCCGCATGAAATCAGCTAAAACAAGCTCAATAACTCAATGCATGTACACACTCCTATTTACATCATGTGCCCCGCCGCGTACCTTCAAAATTATTTGTCAATCGTCATTGACTTGAAAAACACAATTTCCATCATAATTTGTCGCAATAAAGTTATAATCCACCCGTTGAACGGATAAAAATGTAAGATCTTTAGAAAATGTCTCCTATATCTGCCGTTTCCATTACGCGTCGCAATTATTATTTTTTGCGACAATGCTATTGTCTAATAACCTGGGTAAATGGAAACCTGCCTACTGATGTCTAGACAATTGAGACAATCATAGAAAGTACTCATCAGTAAATATTTTTTATAAAGCAACTAGAATTACTAAGGTTTTATAAGAACGGTGTTGTGTGCAAACACTCAAATAGAATCCTACAGTACGAGCTGGCAGTCAGCCTGTGACATTCCAATAAATTAAGGGAAATTTAGAAATTAATTGGGGTGGTCCAAAAAAGGGGAAGGTTGTCAAACTTATTTTAAAAAATTGCTTTGAGGAGGGTTGTGTGTTTTTATTTTATTGGGCACAGGAAAGGGCAGTGAGTTTCTTTTACATTTACCCTTTTGCAGGTTTTACTATATAATTTCTTCCATTCTAGCTACATTTCTTCATCTGCTTTCATGCGCCGCCCCTATATCAAGGTGTTTTGGTACATCCCTTATGCACAACGCTTTTCTGCGCGCTAACTATACCACAGGTCAACATAGTCTACCAGTCTATCCTGCCCTCTATCCACCATTCACAGTGACAATAGTGGTAGGTGGATAATTTGTCCAGATCTGCAATATGCTAACCAATTTTCGAAATAAGTAGAGGGGCCAGGTGTATGAAAGAACAGTGAGACACGCACCTTAAAAAGCTCCCCTATTGAGCTTGCTTGAGGACAATACAATCATCCTACAACACCACATTCCAATGAATAATTGCATTATTATTTTCAAGTGGGTACACAATTCTACTCAAGGCTTTAAACTGCAGTGAAAATGTATACTGAATAACAGCGCACAAGCCCTGTGATTTTAATATTTAATTCCATTTGTATTAGTTGTGGGTCTACTCTCTGCAGTTTATAAGGTCTAGAAAAGCACAGTAGCAGGCTAGTCTGACTATATTTTAAGTTCTAATACTGAGATGTACTGTCTGTTGCGGATCATCATTCTCCCAAGTCGTCCTATAATACAGGGCCTTCAGAAACAATTCACACCTTTTTCTTTTTCAAAATGTTGTGTCACAGCCAGTAGCGGTGGGTGGGTAAAATCACTGGGGAAGCCAGAAAAAAGCCATATTACAACCTAAGTGTTGTGATAATTGCATTGTTTGCTCTATAACCTGTTAGTTCTATAACCTGTTAGTTCATATGCCTCGGCACTGTGATATATAGGCCTAAAGGCTGAGACAATAGTGGGAGAATAAATTCAACCACACCTTTGTTTTATCACAAAACCAGATGGCAAACTCTGTCTGGTTTAGTCCACAAAGCATATTGCATGAAAACAGAGAGTTACATGACCTACAGCATGGTCAAGCAACCTAATGTTTCCGACATTTTCAGACTACTAAACAACTATTGATTTAGAACCACAGAGAGGGAAAGTCGCAAAGAAAACAGGGGCCACTATTCCAGCACCAATTCAACTTCAACATCAAATCACCTTTGCTTAGTCTAATACAGTGATAACTAAAAGATACCAAAAACGATTTCGTCCAATCAACGTAAGCTAAGCATTAGTTCTACTGTGTGTGTGTGTGCAAGTAGATAAATGTTGACTGACCCTACTTGTAGAGAAACGCCAATGCCATCCTCCTCTCATGTTGACGAAACACTGTCATACAGTACACACTTAAATTTCTTTGTATTTTTCGTAGCTGTTTATTTACCACCGCAGATGGAGGCTGGCACTAAGACAGCATTGAACGAGCTGTATTCCGCCATAAGCAAACAAGAAAACACTTACCCAGATGCGGCGCTCCTAGTAGCCGGGGACTTTAATGCAGGGAAACTTAAATAAGTTTTGCCTAATTTCTATCAGCATGTTAATTGTGCAACCAGAGGGGGGAAAACTCTGGACCACCTTTACTCCAAACACAGAGACGAATACAAAGCTCTCCCTACATTTGGCAAATCTTACCATAATTATATCCTCATGATTCCTGCTTACAAGCAGAAATGAAAGCAGGAAGCACAAGTGACTAGATCAAGAAAAGGGAAAAAAAGGTGGTCAGATGAAGCAGATGCTAAGCTACAGGACTGTTTTGCTAGCACAGACTGGAATATGTTCCAGGATTCCTCCGATGGCATTGATGAGAACACCACAGCAGTCATTGGCTTCATCAATAAGTGCATTGATGACGACGTCCGCACAGTGACCGTACGTACATACCCCAACCAGAAGCCATGGATTACAGGCAAAATCCGCACTGAGCTAAGGCTAGAGATGCCGCTTTCAAGGAGCGTGACTAACCCGGAAGCTTATAAGAAATCCTGCTATGTCCTCCAACGAACCATCAAACAGAGTGTCAATACAGGACTAAGATCGAATCGTACTACACCGGCTCCGACGCTCGTTGGATGTGGCAGGGCTTGCAAACCATTATAGACTACAAAGGGAAGCACAGCAGAGAGCTGCCCAGTGACACGAGCCTACCAGAAGAGCTGAACTACTTCTATGCTAGCTTCGAGGCAAATAACACTGAAACATGCATGAGAGCGCAAGCTGTTCCGGAAGACCTTTTAAACAGGTCAACATTCACAAGGCCTCAGGGCCAGGCGGATTACCAGGACGTGTACTGCCAGCATGCGCTCACCAACTGGCAAGTGTCTTCACTGACATTTTCAACCATTCCCTGTCCAAGTCTGTAATAACATGTTTTAAGCACACCACCATAGTGCCTGTGCCCAAGAACACTAAGGTAACCTGCCTAAATGACTACCAACCCATAGCGCTCACATCTGCAGCCATGAAGTGCTTTGAAAGGCTGGTCATGGCTCACATCAACACAATTATACCAGAAACCCTAGACCCACTCCAATTTGCATACCACCCTAACAGATCCACAAATGGTGCAATCTCTATTGCACTCCACACTGCCCTTTTCCAACTGGACAAAAGGAACACCTATGTGAGAATGCTATTCATTGACTACAGCTCAGCATTCAACACCATAGTGCCCTCAAAGCGCATAACTAAGCTAAGGACCTGGGAATAAACACCTCCCTCTACAACTCGACCTGACGGGCCGCCCCCAGGTGGTAAGGGTAGGTAACAATACATCCGCCATGCTGATCCTCAACATGCCCCTCAAGGGTGCGTGCTCTGTCCCCTCCTGTACTCCCTGTTCACTCATGACTGCACGGCCAGGTACGACTCCAACACCATCATTAAGTTTGCAGATGACTCAAGTGGTAGGCCTGATCACCGACAATGACGAGACCTCCCAATAGGAGTTCAGAGACCTGGCCAAGTGGTGCCAGGACAACAACCTCTCAATCAATGTGATCAAGACAAAGGAGATGTTTGTGGACTACAGGAAAAGGAGGACCAAGCACCCCTCCATTCTCATCGACGGGGCTGTAGTGGAGTAGGTTGAGAGCTTCAAGTTCCTTGGTGTTCACATCACCAACAAACAAACATGGTCCAAGCACAACAAGACAGTCGTGAAGGGGGCACGACAAAACCTATTCCCCCTCAGGAGACTGAAAAGATTTGGCATGGGTCCTCAGATCCTCAAAAGGTTCTACAGCTGCACCATCGAGAGCAACCTGACCGGTTGCATCACTGCCTGTTATGGCACCTGCTCGGACTGAGACCGCAAGGCACAACAGAGTGTAGTGCGCAAGGCCCAGTACATCACGGGGCCAAGCTTCCTGCCATCCAGGTCCTCCATACCAGGCGGTGTCAGAGGAAGGCCCTAAAAATTGTCAAAGACTCCAGCCTCCCTAGTCATAGACTGTTCGCACTGCTACTGCACGGCAAGCGGTACCGGAGCGCCAAGTCTAGATCCAAGAGGCTTCTAAACAGCTTCTACCCCCAAGCCATAAGGCTCTTGAATATAAAATCAAATGGCTACCCAGACTATTTGTAATGCCCCCCCCCCTCTTCATTCACATTGCCGCTACTACTCTCTGTTATTATCTTTGCATAGTCACTAATAACTACCTCAACTAACTGGTGTCCCCGCACATCGACTCTGTACCGGTACACCCCTGTATATAGTCTCGCTATTGTTATTTTACTGCTGCTCTTTAATTACTTGTTATTTTTATTTCTTATTCTTAGCCATATTTTTTTAACTGTATTGTTGGTTAGGGACTCGTAAGTAAGCATTATAACATCTGATTTGATTATATTTGTTATCCTGGGCTACCTTGCTAAAATGCTTGCTCGTTAGACTAACTTCCCTTCATGGGCAGCGTTAGCTAGTTAACATTAGCCTTCTACATATTGAACTTCCATCCTCTCGGGCCAGGGGCTCAACAATGTATGTATGAATGAATGGAATAGAATCGCAGTTATAATCACTGGCCAATACAGAGAATGAAGTAAAACCAAGTCCAAATCCATATCTCCATCCATGACTAATTTAGTAAAGGGACCACTTTAGCTAGTCAGCTAGCCACTGGAGGACACTAACACAATGAGATGCAACAATTCAAGTGTTCTCGGTCAATGACGTATGTTCTCAGTGTAATTTGATAGGAGTGATACCAAAATCCAAGCTGGCTTCCCCTGACATTTTTTTGGGGTGCACCAGGACCATTCACTGTTGATCTCATATTGGTTAATTTGTTATACTTGATAGAAAGGAGACCAAATGCTTGCTGGCTTCCCTTGCATTCCATTCAATGCTACGGGCGGAAACAAAGTCATAGTTGTTTGGACCAGACAGCATCAGATAGACGGCCTACACGTAGAGAGACAGAGGGGTGCTGTCACGCTCACTCGGATGCTTTCTCCGGTGAGATACAGTCAGCCACTTGCGAATTAAAGGAAAACTATGAAACACCGAGAGACGAAAGATAAAATCATTTTTTTGTTGAAGCCTGGCATCCCTTGGCATCCATGAATAAACCCCACTAGTTACAGACTTAATCAATTTCAAATTAAATTGAGTTTGTCACTGGCCAACACACAATACCCCATAATGTGGAATAATGTTTTTTTATAAAAAATGAAAAGCTAAAATGTCTTGAGCCAATAAGTATTCAACCCCTTTGTTATGGGAAAAATGTGCTTAACAAATCACATAATAAATTGCATGGACTCACTGTGTGTGTAACGGTTTTCTAGTGGTGATGAAGGAGAGTCGGACCAAACTGCAGCGTGTCGATTGAGATTCATGTTTAATCAAACAAAGAAACACGAACACTACACAAAACAATAAACGTAATCGAAACCGAAACAGCCTATCTAGTGCAAACTAACCGAGAGTACACATAGGACACTAAGGACGATCACCCACGACAAACTCAAAGAATATGGCTGCCTAAATATGGTTCCCAATCAGAGACAACGATAAGCACCTGCCTCTGATTGAGAACCACTCCAGACAGCCATAGACCTTGCTAGATAACCCACTAAGCTACAATCCCAATACCACCACCAAAACCCCAAGACAAACACACCACAATTACAAAAACCCCATGCCACACCCTGGCCTGACCAAATACATAAAGATAAACACAAAATACTTTGACCAGGGCGTGACAGTGTGCAATAGTGTTTAACATGATTTTTTTTAGTGATGCACCAATATTAGATTTTTGTCCTAATCTGATATCCGATATTTTCTTTGCCAAAAAAAAAACGATATCGATAACCGATATTTAAATTTTTAGCAGCCTTTTAAGCATTCTAGTACAGTTAAATAGTTAAACACACACACAGCAGTCTACGGCACTGCATATCAATGCAAGAGGCGTAACTACAGTCCCTGGTTCAAATCCAGGCAGTATCACAAAACCTATTTCTTTTCACTTACTTGCTGTGCTGTTTCATTGTTCATTTGTTCAGTCGTTTCATTCTCAACCAGGATTTCTATGGAACGCCGTTTGGGTCTTTGCGTGTCAAATAACACTATTTGACGTGTCAAATAAGCTTGTTGACCAATCAGGACCTGAATATGACTGCGCGTCACATAATAATTCAACGCTTTAATTACATTTTTTACATAGTTATTAGACATTGATTACTCGATCACTCGTATATGTCACAACGATTCATCAATACATATGCTGATGCTGGTAAAGTTGTCTCGCGCACCTACAGTGCTGGTCATTAAAAAAAAACTAGCTAGCTCATGGATGCAAACAATGTTCTTCCCCAAAAACATAGCAAAACGACAATCAGTTTCAGTAGCTATAGTTAGCTAGCTAACTATATAGCTAGGTGTCATCATCTAAAATAACCCTAATTTATAAGACAGTTCTAATTTGATTAATGGTGGTCAGATCCATCTATGTGAAGCTTGCCACAATAAGGATTAGCCACAATAGTGGACTTTGCGGTTAGCCTTCAAATTAAAACTATGGCATAATTCTACTATTTGTATTCACTTGCATAACTGTCAATGGCATACTTTTATTTTGAACGCAAACCGCAAATTCCACTATTGTGCCCAATCCTTATTGTGTCTAGATTCACAATACATAACCCGGTCTCGTCGAGCTTCACTAGCCAGATGAAGCTGGCTGGCTGCTTATAACATAAGCTTTGGGCAACAGAGTTAAGTTGCTGGCTAGCTATTTTTTTCATGAACTAAAGTTCAATTTCAGTAGGCGAGCAACAAGCTGTAACCTAGCTAATATTTACTCACAAGGATTCCTAAATCATTGCTAAGATGACCAGTTTCTACTGGTCATTGTTTTCAGGGTGGTTGTATTGGTGCTAGCTAGGTACCAAGCTAAAGCTAGCTACCCCAGAAGTTTAGGTCAAACAAATGATGCTTTATTACCAATGCGGTATTGTAAACATATCGTTCGTGGCCGGTGTTTGCAGACTTTTCTGTACAGCTTTGACAGTGCTACTGTATCTTTTTTGACACACAAAGACTCAAACGGTGTTCCATAGTAGGCATGTCGTGAAGCTAATAGCAGTGATGCTATTACTGTGTAACTCCGATAGGGCAACATCTGAAAAAACTAGTGTGTACCGGTGCGCACATGTGTACTGGTGCCCATCATCCACGACAGAGAACGGTTGATTGTCAAGGGCAATGAATTCCATTACCTTGGATTTAATGGATTTTGCCT
This sequence comes from Oncorhynchus tshawytscha, assembly GCF_018296145.1. Lineage (NCBI taxonomy): Eukaryota > Metazoa > Chordata > Actinopteri > Salmoniformes > Salmonidae > Oncorhynchus > Oncorhynchus tshawytscha. The sequence goes on along the minus strand of NC_056456.1, from coordinate 20,145,408 downwards.
TGTCTCGCTGCTCAATCCACACAGCAGACATTGTGGGCTAGGTTAGGAATGCTGTGTCAGAAGTGTAGCGCAACATTTTATGTGGCGTCATTACGTCATGTACCTATGCTATATAGGTACAGTGGGGCAAAAAAGTATTTAGTCAGCCACCAATTGTGCAAGTTCACGTTCCGTTAACCTGTCCTAGACAGGTTAAACTAGTAATATCATCAACCATGTGTAGTTATCTAGCTTTTCCTGCGTTGCATATAATCAATGCGGTGCCTGTTAATTTCTCATCGAATCACAGCCTACTTCGCCAAACGAGTGATGACTTAACAAGCACATTAGCGAAAAAAAAGCACTGTCGTTGCACCAATGTGTACCTAACCATAAACATCAATGCCTTTCTTCAAAATCAATACACAAGTATATATTTTTAAACTTGCATACTTAGATAATATTGCCTGCTAATATGCATTTCTTTTAACTAGGGAAATTGTGCCACTTCTCTTGCGTTCCGTGCAAGCAGTCAGGGCATATGTAGCAGTTTGGGCCGCCTGGCTCGTTGCGAACTGTGTGAAGACCATTTATTCCTAACAAAGACCGTAATTAATTTGCCAGAATTGTACATAATTATGACATAACATTGAAGGTTGTGCAATGCAACAGAAATATTTAGACTTAGGAATGCCACCCGTTAGATAAAATGCGGAACGGTTCCGTATTTCACTGAAAGAATAAGCAAGGAACTTAAACATTTGCTTTTTTACATGGCACATATTGCACTTTTACTTTCTTCTCCAACACTTTGCATTATTTAAACCAAATTGAACATGTTTCATTATTTGAGGCTAAATTGATTTTGATGTATTATATTAAGTTAAAATAAGTTTTCATTCAGTAGTTGTAATTGTCATTATTACAAATTAATAAATTAATTCTAAAATGTAAACATTTTTAAATAATAATTTATTATTTTTTTATTCCTCCAATAATCAATATCGGCATTGAAAAATTATAATCGGTCGACCTCTAATAGAAAACACTCTAAAGTTTCCAAAACTGTTAAAATAATGTCTGTGAGTATAACAGAACTTATATGGCAGGTGAAAACCCAAGGACAATCCATCCAGAATTTTTTTTCCAGGTCACCACTGATTAGAATGGCTGGGAACGGGAATATAAAAGGAAGACCTCCCAGATTGCAGTTTCTATGGCTTCCACTAGATGTCAGGCTTTAGAAAGAGTTTCATGCTTGTTTTTTGAAAAATGAGCTAGAATTTGTAGTTTTTCTGAGTGGCTCCCATTTTGGCTGTAGTGTTTGTTTCGTTTGCCGGTGAGGGCGTGCATCGGGCATGCTTCGTTATTTATCTCCGGTATAATGGTCTCCGGTATTCTCCGTCTTAAATTTGATTGTTTATTTACATATTAGGGTACCTGAGAATTGATTAGGAACATTGTTTGATATGTTTGGAAGAAGTTTATTGGTAACTTACGGGATTCATTTGTATGCATTTTGAACGAGGGAAACCGGTGGATTAAAGAAGAACTTATCAAACAAAAGGACCATTTGTTATGTAGCTGGGACCCTTGTGATTGCAACCAGATGAAGATCTTCAAAGGTAAGAGATTATTTTTTTTGCTATTTCTGACTTATGTGACGCCTCTGCTTGGTTGGATAATGTATGTAATGCTTGTGTGCGGGGCGCTGTCCTCAGATAATCGCATGGTGTGCTTTTGCTGTAAAGCCTTTTTTAAATCTGACAAAGCGGCTGGATCAACAAGAAGTTAAGCTTTTAAAATTATGCATGACACTTGAATTTTCATGGATCTTTAATATTGCGATTTCTGTAATTTGAATTTCACGCACTGCAATTTCACCGGATGTTGTCGAGGTGGGACGCTAGCGTCCCAATGATCCGTAAGAAGTTAAGAAGTAAAGAAATTACACAAATTAACGTTTAACTTCTTGTAACTAGGGGGCATTATTTTCATTTTTGGAAAAATAACGTTCCCAGAGTAAACGGGCTATTTTGTCAGGACAAGATGCTAGAATATGCATACAATTGACAGCCTAGGATAGAAAACACTCTAAAGTTTCCAAAACTGTAAAAATATTGTCTGTGAGTATAACAGAACTGACATTGCAGGCGAAAGCCTGAGAAAAATCCAATCCGGGCGTGACTCATGTTTTGAAAGCTCTGCGTTCCGATGTGTCCCTATTGAGCAGTGAATGGGCTATCAACCAGATTCCTTTTTCTAAGCATTCCCCAAGGTGTCTACAGCATTTTGACGTAGTTTCACGCATTTATGTTGAAGAATGAGCGTAAGCGACTATATTGCGTAAGTGGTCACCTGATGGCTCTGAGTGATTCTTGCGTAAAATACAGAGGTAGCCATTTTTCCTCTCAGTTCTACTGAAAAGCCAACTGTCCCAGTTGATATATTATCGAATATATATTTGAAAAACACCTTGAGGATTGATTGTAAACAACATTTGCCATGTTTCTGTCGATATTATGGAGCTAATTTGGAATATTTTTCGGTGTTTTCGTGACCGCAATTTCCGGTCGATTTCTCAGCCAAAGGTGAAGAACAAACGGAGCTATTCCTCCTACAAAAATAATATTTGGGGGAAAAAAGAACATTCGCTATCTAACTGGGAGTCTCGTGATTGAAAACATCCGAAGCTCATCAAAGGTAAACGATTTAATTTGATTGCTTTTCTGATTTTCGTGACCAAGTTGCCTACTGCTATCTGGACATAATGCTATGCTAGGCTATCGATAAACTTACACAAATGCTTGTCTTGCTTTGGCTGTGAAGCATATTTTCAAAATCTGAGATGACAGGGTGATTAACAAAAGGCTAAGCTGTGTTTCAATATATTTCACTTGTGATTTCATGAATATGAATATTTTCAAAAAGCCTTGAATGTGTAGGTGTTCTAAAACTTTTGAACGGTTGTATATATATATATATATATATATATATATTTTATTTTTATTTATTATTTACTTGGCGGCCCGAATCTGCCTCCGCCCACCCAAAAAAAAAAAAAAAAAATTAAAATAAACAAATACTCCACTAGAATATACACAGCAAAGTAAGTACGTGGGACCATTCTAGCCAATGAGAAGGCAGATACATGTGTGTACAACAGGCACAACTGGGTAATTTTTCTCAAAATTGCCAGAAAGCAACGTGCATCCACTTATATCAGTACATTTCTAACAACCTAAACATATATTAGATTAAATAAGCCATAGACCTCCATACAAAATAGGTATGGAGCATATCTCACGGGACAGATTTTGGGCAGAGTGAATCCTCTTGTGTCACCTCTTCCTCTCTGCCCTAACCCATTTTAACTACCAAAATAAAAGGAAACAATTGAGTAAATTAGGGACAAAAAGTGTATTGATAGCTGGTGTTTCCACACAGGTGTGGTTCCTTAGTTGATTAAGCAATTCAAATAAAATGGTATTTGTCACATGCGCCAAATACAACGGGTGTAGTGAAATGCTTACTCATGAGCCCTTAACCAACAATGCAGAGTCTTTAAAAAGTCAGGAATATTTGCTAAACTAAAGGAAACATAGTAACACAAAATTACAATAACGAGGCTATATACAGGAGGTACCAAGTCTATGTGCAGGGGTATGTACGGGGGTTAGTTGTGGTAATTGAGGTAATATGTAGGTAAAGTGACTATGTATAGATAATAAACAGAGAGTAGCAGCAGCGTATGTGAAGAGTGTGAAGGAATTTATGTGTGTGTGTGTGGAGTCAATATGCATGTGCGTTTGTTGGAGTGTGAGGGTAGTCCAGTGAGTGTACATCAACCTTGTGCAAGAGTGGCTTAAGACAGTGTTTTCCATCACCATCAACAAATCACCAAATGATGGAATTTCCCTCCAATAGAGTTCCAGACACTTGTAGAATCTATGCCATGCAAAAGGTTAATTGAAGCTGTGCTGGCAGCTCGTGTGTCACGCCCTGGTCAAAGTATTTTGTGTTTATCTTTATGTATTTGGTCAGGCCAGGGTGTGGCATGGGGTTTTTGTAATTGTGGTGTGTTTGTCTTGGGGTTTTGGTGGTGGTATTGGGATTGTAGCTTAGTGGGTTATCTAGCAAAGTCTATGGCTGTCTGGAATGGTTCTCAATCAGAGGCAGGTGCTTATCGTTGTCTCTGATTGGGAACCATATTTAGGCAGCCATATTCTTTGAGTTTGTTGTGGGTGATTGTCCTTAGTGTCCTATGTGTACTCTCGGTTAGTTTGCACTAGATAGGCTGTTTCGGTTACGTTTATTGTTTTGTGTTTCTTTATTTGATTAAACATGAATCTCAATCGACACGCTGCAGTTTGGTCCGACTCTCCTTCATCACCACTAGAAAACCGTTACATCGTGGTGGCCCAACGCCCTATTAAGACACTATGTTGGTGATTCCTTTATTTGGGAAGTTACCGACATCTCCCTTCCAACACAGAACAATGGAGTTCTACTGATTCACAGCAAGTTAATACTTGACAGAGGAAAGGCATTATTGCAGTGACTGCCACTGTGAAACGCAGAGCTGAGAAACCTTTAAAAAGGTAATACTATACATATTGATTTCACATTAATCATGGTCCTAACACATGGAGGGAGAGCAACAGGGAGAAAGATTGTGTTACACTGAGGGCAAGCTATTGAATGAGTTGAGTGAATTAAAGAGAGACAGACAGAAAGAGACAAACACGGCCTGGTGCAGCAATGGTACCGAGAGAGGCTCGAACACATGCGTGCTCCTTTGCCAATATCGATTGCTGCTTTTATCAATTTTCATAATTTGAACATGCGAGTTGTTATAGGTTATCATATTAGAGGTTCTTTGAAATACAAGACTTTTGGTACACATTAAAAAGTTGCACTATGCAGAAATTTCTCCGCCATTTTCTGGATGCTAAAACTAACAGTTTGCCTAATTTCAGTTTGTGACATAAATAAGCTAGCATAGTGTAGAGAATCACTGAAATATATTTTCCATATCAAAAAATATTGGATTTTCTGGTCTACAAACCCAAAAGTAAAAGACAAACTTAAGGGAAGCATAGAAAGTGCAAATAGAACAGATCTACCACTTCTTAGACTTGCATTCAAGTAGAATGATAGATCTATAACTCACATTTGTATGTAAATTTGGTAGGGTTGCCCATAAAGTTACATATTGCCACAAAGACATGCCTAAACAACCAATGCATGCATGCAGGCCTAAAAAGCTGGTTTACTGTTCAAGAGGAGGCTATATGGAATCATATGTATTTTTATGGTTGTGTAAAGGTCGAGGATGTCGGGACAGTAGCACTCGGTCTTAAATCGGTGGATATCAAATATAGACTGTAATGATGAGATTGTAAAACTACTGGAGTATAACAGTGTGCCGTTTTCTGTCGATTTATACAGCTTGTCGTAAGGGAGATCCAAGGCAGGTTGGACTTACTTGCACACAGGGAAGGACAAGAAATCTGTTCATAATACAGAATCAGTGGGCAGTTAAGAGTAATTTTATTACCATGTGTACTCAACAAATCTGGATCGATGACAACAACCACATGTTAATGCAAGGTGTAAGCACAGCTTCTGTCTCCTTTGTGGAGGCAGTAAAAAGGGTAGAAAGAACAGAAGATCCGATGTCAGTGAATAACAATGGAACTACACAGTAACATGCACCAATGCCTGCATGTCACCAGCAAGATTCAGACATTCTTAATTTGAAGAAAGTGGCCTTTGTGACATGTATTTATCAATGGTGATAAACGGAACTGCACTTTTCTCTTGTACATTTTTTTGTATCCCCATTCAGTTGGTGGCGGCAATACTTTTTTCGTCAACTTCGGCATAAAACCCAAAGAAGAGTGAGATTGAATTTAGAGAGAGAGAGAGAAAGAGAAATGGAGGCAAGGAAAATCTCAGGAAGCCCTCGCTTGTTTTTGTTTCTCAGAAGTTGCAAAAAGTTCACTCGTCTTAAAAAATATATATATTTCAACCCCTTAGACAGGAGAAAAATAAACAAACAAAGCAATATCATATTTATGTACGTTATGTGCTAGGGTAAACGTAAAGTGAACATGTTCAGCTGTTCTACAGAAGCTGCTTCACTTGTCTGAGCCTGTCCTGACAACGTCAACAGTGTGCCCTCACCTGAATAGGGTCGTCGTGGAGTAATATCTTCCTCCCTAAACACAAGTTCGAGACTTGACTTCCCGGCCCCGCCATCCTCCACAGGGACCACAGTGAAGTTGGTGGGCATTTTATCCCCTCACTGCATTGACTCTAGCCTGAGAAAATCAACGTCCTTAGTCCCGCTCAACATCTCAAGGCACAGTTCGATGTGTTCTCTCCTGTTACGTCTCTCTCATCTCTATCGCTTAGATTCTGCCCCCATGTGACCAGGCGTTCTCCAAATAAGGAGTGTTTCTGCAACTCCTCCCTCAGGAAAAAGTCCTCTTACACTCAACTTCCCTCTCTAAACTATAGTCCCGACAGACAAGATTCCTAATTTTACAACCGGCACCTCCTGAAAATATTTCCCTTCCTTTAATGAAAAGAGCTCTCTGTCTGTATTTATGCTATCTCTATGTTTCCATCTACTTGTCGATTTTTAGAACGTTGCCAAGAAAAATAAATACGACATTGCATGCTACTTTGCGTTGCAATGTAACTATTGTTGATAACAAAAACAGATGCACGTGTTGACGTCACATCCCCCCTCAAAAAAAAAAAAAAACTTCTCAAAAACCAACAGTAGCTAGGTTTCCATCCAATTGGCGACACATTTTTATGTTTATATTCTGAAATCTGCATAAAGGAAATATGCGCATTTTCCCACCAGTAGTGTAGTTCCACCAAATGGACTTGTTGCCAATACAAATCAGCGCGGGATGACGTGTTACACAAAATGTAATTGTTCGCTTAAATTTTAGTGTACCCCAATAAAAATCGAAAGTGTAATGTGTGTCCATCGCATTTTCAACGCTAACGATAGTTTGTCACTCCCCAAAAACTGTTGTGTTAAATAGCAAAGGTGTCTACTCTGGCCTTGGCACATGCTCTAGCCAACAAGCTCACGGATAGCCTACATGTGCTGGTAGGCTACATGAGGTCATGATTATTATAATTATCCAAATGTATTTGATCTGTAGCCTAATAAACTGAAAACTGAATCACCACGGGAATTCCAAGTTTAGAAAGTCAGGACAATCCTTGTCCTACAAAGAAACATTATTCTAATAGTTTAAAAATAAATATTTGCAAGCAGCAGGCATTTAGAATTAAATGTGGAGTGGAGCCAAAGCTGGTGGAAAAATAATATAGTTCACTTGCTATTTAACACAACAGTTTTTTGGGGGTGACAAACTATCTTAGAGTTGAAAATGCAATCCAGGCTGTATCACATCCGGCCGTGATTGGGAGTCCCATAGGGTGGCGCACAATTGGCCCAGCATCGTCCGGGTTTTGCCGGGGTAGGCCGCCATTGTAAATAAGAATTTGTTCTTAACTAACTTCTCTAGTTAAATAAAGGTTAAGTTAAAAAGAAATACATTTAAAGAATCTGCATGTTTACCATTGAAAAAAATTGTCAAGGTTCTTGTCTGTGTAAGTGGGTCATGGTTAGAAGGGATACAGTTCTTGTCAAATTAAAGTTTTTGACTTGCTAACTAGTTCCACGCGGCACGTGTATATCTACAGCCAGTTAGCAAGTCGGAAATGTCTGAGTTTCCTAGTGCAAGTGTAACAGTATAACTTTAAACCGTCCCTCGCCCATATCCGGGAGCGAACCCTCTGCACACATCAACAACAGTCACCCACGAAGCATCATTACCCATCGTTACCCATCGCTATTTAGCGCGCACCACCGCTAACTAAGCTAGACGTTTCACATCCGTTACACTCACCCCCCTTTTGACCTCCTCCTTTTTCCGCAGCAACCAGTGATCCGGGTCAACAGCATCAATGTAACAGTATAATTTTAGACCGTCCCCTCGCCCATACCCGGGCGCGAACCAGGGACCCTCTGCACACATCAACAACAGTCACCCACGAAGCATCGTTACCCATCGCTCAACAAAAGCCACGGCCCTTGCAGAGCAAGGGGAACTACCACTTCAAGGTCTCAGAGCAAGTGACGTCACCGATTGAAATGCTATTTAGCGTGCACCACCGCTAACCTAGCTAGCCGTTTTACATCCGTTACACAAGCAAAACACTAGCACGTGAATATGGCAATAGTTACGTGAGAATATCATGTGCCCCCCCCCATACCTTCAAAATTATTAGGCAAGCCAAAAAATTGCAAGCAAAACATTTTAGCTGCCCCCCTCTTGACAGCGGAGTTTAAAGAGTTAATTTCCTGCACATTTAACCATGGGGCTGAAGAGAATGTTGCAGTTTTACAGCTAATTCCCGGCAATTCTACATATTTTGCCATTGGGTAGAGAGAAATGTTTGCCGTTTTTAATATGTCTGAGTGAGTGAGAGTGACTAACAAAATCAATGCGAGCCCCCTGGTTGGTAATTAGACCATGATTAAGTATAGATTGCTGGCTAATTTACCAATCCCCCAAAAAATTGCTGACATGGGCTAATTGAGTGCATGGCAAAACTGCCAATATTTTTTTAATTGACCCTTGTGTATTCTACTTTTCTAACTCTCAACAGTAAGTTGAGACCCCGACTGAGTTCCTAAAAAATATACACTGCTCAAAAAAATTAAAGGGAACACTAAAATAACACATCCTAGATCTGAATGAATGAAATATTCTTATTACATTTCTTTACATAGTTGAATGTGCTGACAACAAAATCACACAAAAATTATCAATAGAAATCAAATTTATCACACATGGAGGTCTGGATTTGGAGTCACACTCAAAATTAAAGTGGAAAACCACACTACAGGCTGATCCAACTTTGATGTAATGTCCTTAAAACAAGTCAAAATGAGGCTCAGTAGTGTGTGTGGCCTCCACGTGCCTGTATGACCTCCCTACAATGCCTGGGCATGCTCCTGATGAGGTGGCGTATGGTCTCCTGAGGGATCTCCTCCCAGACCTGGACTAAAGCATCCGCCAACTCCTGGACAGTCTGTGGTGCAACGTGGCGTTGGTGGATGGAGCGAGACATGATGTCCCAGATGTGCTCAATTGGATTCAGGTCTGGGGAACAGACGGGCCCGTCCATAGCATCAATGCCTTCCTCTTGCAGGAACTTCTGACACACTCCAGCCACATGAGGTCTAGCATTGTCTTGCATTAGGAGGAACCCAGGGCCAACCGCACCAGCATATGGTCTCACGAGGGGTCTGAGGATCTCATCTCGGTACCTAATGGCAGTCAGGCTACCTCTGGCGAGCACATGGAGGGCTGTGCGGCCTCCCAAAGAAATGCCACCCCACACCATGACTGACCCACCGCCAAACCGGTCATGCTGGAGGATGTTGCAGGCAGCAGAATGTTCTCCACGGCGTCTCCAGACTCTGTCACGTCTGTCACATGTGCTCAGTGTGAACCTGCTTTCATCTGTGAAGAGCACAGGGCCCCAGTGGCGAATTTGCCAATCTTGGTGATCTCTGGCAAATGCCAAACGTCCTGCACGGTGTTGGACTGTAAGCACAACCCCCACCTGTGGAGGTCGGGCCCTCATACCACCCTCATGGAGTCTGTTTCTGACCGTTTGAGCAGACACATGCACATTTGTGGCCTGCTGGAGGTCATTTTGCAGGGCTCTGGCAGCGCTCCTCTTTGCACAAAGGCAGAGGTAGCGGTCCTGCTGCTGGGTTGTTGCCCTCCTACGGCCTCCTCCACGTCTCCTGATGTACTGGCCTGTCTCCTGGTAGCGCCTCCATGCTCTGGACACTATGCTGACAGACACAGCAAACCTTCTTGCCACAGCTCGCATTGATGTGCCATCCTGGATGAGCTGCACTACCTGAGCCACTTGTGTGGGTTGTATACTCCGTCTCATGCTACCACTATAGTGAAAGCACCACCAGCATTCAAAAGTGACCAAAACATCAGCCAGGAAGCATAGGAACTGAGAAGTGGTCTGTGGTTATCACCTGCAGAACCACTCCTTTATTGGGGGTATCTTGCTAATTGCCTATAATTTCCACCTGTTGTCTATGCCATTTGCACAACAGCATGTGAAATGTATTGTCAATCAGTGTTGCTTCCTAAGTGGACAGTTTGATTTCACAGAAGTGTGATTGACTTGGAGTTACATTGTGTTGTTTAAGTGTTCCCTTTATTTTTTTGAGCGGTGTATAATATTGGAGGACGGCCCATTTTACCTGCTTATAACATTGGACATGTCCCCCCCGGCTCTTACACCCCTGGTCACTGGTTCAAATACCTGAGCCAAGGAGGTAAAACAATCTGTTGAATGCAATTCTCGATGCAATTAAAGCCTTTAAGTCCGGGAAAACTCCAGGGCTGGATGGCATACCAGTTGAGATATATCAAACCTTTTTTAATGTACTCAGAGAAGCGTTATTATCATGTTTTAACCACTTAAACCAAAAATGGTAGATACACAAGACACACAAGGTCTGATTTCACTATTACTTAAACAGGACCCAGGTGGTAAATATAAAGAGTACATTTAAAAAATGTGAGTCTCCTTTACACTTCAGTGTTTTGACGCAAAATTATAGCAAAATGCAGAGCGCATAGAATTAAAAAGGTATTGTAGGATAATATTCATCCAAATCAGACAGCCTTTTTTACATGGACAATACATTGGAGATAATATAAGGCTGGAAACAATAGAACACTATGAAAAATCTGCAAAAACAGAACTGGTATTCATAGCTGACTTTGAAAAGGCTTTTAATAAAGTACGACTGAAATGTATATATAAATGCCTGGAATATTTCAATTTTGGAGAATCTCATACAATGTGTTAAAGTTATGTATAGTAACCCTAGGTGTAAAATAGTAAATAATGGCTACATCTCAGAAAGTATTAAACTGTCAGGAGTAAAATGAGGTTGTCCAACAATAATATCATGGTGCTAGAAATCCAGGGCATAAAAACAAAAGGTGTACGCTGATGATTCATGTTCTCTTTTAAATACACAATTTGGATCCCACCATAGCCTCATAGTGGCTCTAGATACATTTTCTAACCTCTCTGCATAACAACCAAATTATGTTGTTGTGTACTAAATTACATATTGGATCACTAAAAACAAAACATTTTACATTACTGTGTAGTTCACCAATAAAATGGTCTGACGGTGAAGTGGACATATTCGTTATTCATATCCCGAAGGAAAGAAATGATCTCACTTGTCAGAGTCCTGTGTATAGGTGGCAGGGAAGTCAGGGTCAGGACAATCTAACTTAGTGGAATGGAGTTGTTTAATAACTTGAAAACAAACAACTCCAAAACCATGAACACAATTTTTTTTAAATGGGTACAAGGACCCATCGCGCACCAATACAAACCACGAATACTGAACAACAAACAATCTCTGACAAAGACATGAGGAGAAACAGATGGTTAAATACACAACAGGTAATGAATGGGATTGAAATCAGGTGTGTAGGAAGACAAGACAAAACCAATGGAAAATGAAAAATGGATCAATGATGGCTAGAAGACCGGTGACGTCGACCGCCGAGCACCGCCCGAACAAGGAGAAGCATCGACCTCGGCAGAAGTCGTGACATCACTACACTAACATTTTGTAGAAAGTTGGTAAAAATAGATAAGATCTTGCTACCATGGAAAGGAAAATACCTGTTTATTTTGGGAAAAATTACCCTGATTAACTCTTTAGCCATATCCCAGTTTACATATTACCTATTTGCTTATGGCCCTGCCAACACCTAACGACTTTATTTTTAAATTATAAAAGCAAAAAAGATTCCATTTTATTTGGAATGGCAAGTCAGACCAAACTAAACTGGCCTATTTATATAATGCATATGAATTTGGAGGGCAGAAACGATTAAATATAAAAGCATTACACATCTCACTAAAGGCTTCAGTCAAACAAAAGTTATACTTAAATCCAAATTGGTTCTCTAACAGATTAGTAAGGATGACTCACCCTGTGTTCAAGAACGGCCTTATTCCCTTTATTTAGATTACAACCTCTCACTTTCGATTATTTGAAAATGAAATCATCTCCAAAATATAGCTATTTTTAAAACAAGCCATAGAAAGTTGGTTGCAATTTCAGTTTAATCCACCAGAAAAAAACAGAACAAATATTATGGTTAACCCCAAATATATTAATTGATCAAATTAAATAAAATGTTATATTTGGAAAAAATGTTTAAATCATAAATAGGCCTGGTGGAGTTATGTCATACATGCAGCCAACAAAAATATATGGAAACGTCTGCTAACCAAAAAACTGACAGCTGTGCCATACAGATTGCAAAATAGTTGGGAAGAGATTTGATGTACCGATTCCATGGCACATGGTTTACGAACTGATACACAAAACCACGCTGGATTCTAAACTTACAAGTTTTTCAATTTAAATTATAATACAAAATTCTTGCAACCAATATAATGTTATATTGTCACGATCGTAGGAATGATGGTCGGACCAAGGCGCAGCGTATGTAGAGTTCCACATATTTATTAAAGAATAAAGTGAAACTTTAGCAAAGACAAAACAAATAAAGAATAAACGAAACGTCACTAACAATGCAGTGCTAACAGGCAACTAAACATAAACAATATCCCATAACCCACAGGTGGAAAATATGCTACTTAAGTATGATCCCCAATTAGAGACAACGACAACCAGCTGCCTCTAATTGGGAATCATACAAATCACCAACATAGAAAATAAACCTAGAATCCCACATAGAAAATATAAACTAGATCAACCCCGCAGTCACGCCCTGACCTACTCTACCATAGAAATAAAAGCTTTCTATGGTCAGGACGTGACATATATATATGAGGGATACAACCATCCCAGCTCTGCAGATTTAGCTGTGAAGAGAGAATCAATAGATAATTTGTTTTGGTACTGTCCATAGTTATCTTGTTTTTGGTCGCAGGTTCAGGAATGGCTGAAGAATTGCAACATTTACCTGGAGTTAACTCTGCAAATAGCACTGCTGGGTGATCTGAAAAGTCATAGTCAATCGATCAATAATAATAATACTCTTAGCAAAAAAATGTATCTTTAATTTACAATCTTTAGGAAGTATGAGAATAGAAAGGTTCAGAACATTTGTGAAACATCACAAAACAGAAAATGTATGGCAAATAGAACTCAAAACTGGATGGTGTTCGGCGATAGATGGAAGGGGTAGAGGGGAGCTGAAGGGTGGGACTAAAAAGAACAACAAAAAAGATAACTAATGTGAAATATTTTGTATCCGTAAAATTAACAGTGCATTCGGAAAGTATTCGGACCCCTTGACCTTTTCCACATTTTCTTACATCACAGCCTTATTCTAAAATTGATAAAATATTTTTTCCCCTCATCAATCTACACACAATACTCCATAATGACAAAGCAAAAACAGTTTAAAAAACATTTTTTGCTAATTTATATACACTACCGTTCAAAAGTTTGGGGTCAGTTAGAAATGTCCTTGTTTTTGAAAGAAAAGCTACATTTCTGTCCATTAAAATGACATAAAATTGATCAGAAATACAGTGTAGACATTGTTAATGTTGTAAATAACTGTTGTGGCTGGAAACAGCAGATTTTTTATGGAATATCTACATAGGCATACAGAGGCCCATTATCAGCAACCATCACTCCTGGGTTCCAATGGCACGCTGTGATAGCTAATCCAAGTTAATCATTTTAAAGGCTAATTGATCATTAGAAAACCCTTTTGCAATTATGGTAGCACAGCTGAAAATTGTTGTTCTGATTTAAGAAGCAATAAAACTAGCCTTCTTTAGACTAGTTGAGTATCTGGAGCATCAGAATTTGTGGGTTCGATTACAGGCTCAAAATGGCCAGAAACAAAGACCTTTCTTCTGAAACTTGTCATTCTATTCTTGTTCTGAGGAAGGAAGGCTATTCCATGCAAGAAATTACAAAGAAACGAAATATCTCATACAACGCTGTGTACTACTCCCTTCACAGAACAGCGCAAACTGGCTCTAACCAGAAAAGAAAGAGTTTCTTTGTCATTATGGGGTATTGTGTGTAGATTGATGAGAATATTTTAAAATATATATATATATACTGTATTTATTTTAAAAAATCGAGATGGGGGATTGGAAATGATGCAGACAATTACATTGATAGAAGCTACAATCTATTTGCAAAATTAAAACTGATCCACCCCCCCCTAAAAAAGAATTGGTCTATGTGCCCTTCAGCAAGGCACTTAACCCTAATTTGCTCCAGTGGCACCATACTAATATGGCTGAACCTGTAAAACAAAACATTTCCCATCACGTATCTGGAGTACTGTCTGTGACAATAAAACATCATTTTTTTGGACCGTGTAGAACTATGGTAAAGTGACTCAGGATTTTGTCTTCCTTCCTCTATATTTTCCCACCATGTGTAAGTCAGAAGTCAGCGACATTAAGCACAGGTAAACAAAAGGATGTTTCCTTTCCCACAGATTATTTCAGAGGTGTTGATCGCTAGACTGACCCTGCCAGTTGAGAGAGAGGGAGAGTTGCCCCCTGTGGTAAGGCAGCAATCAACACAAAGGCCCTAGGCACGCATGTGAATCACTTCAGCCTGAAGGTGCCCCAGAGGAAAAATATGGAACAATTGGTGGAATGGATTCTTAAAAAAGCTGAAAAGAGAAAGATTTAAAAGACTGAAGGCTATTCATGACAATGAAGATTCTGGAAACATCACATGAATAACGCTGAACACAACAAAATTGTAAAAATCTCACATCTACTCTTGGGCTATTTAACCAAAATCTCCCAGTAATGCCAGTATAGATTATCAGAACACCTTATCCTTGCATTGTATACAGTTGAATGTACTCTGGAGCAATAACAAGGTGTGTGTAAGTCATACTGTGTTCTGGTTGTGTGCAGTGTGATTATAAACTTTGTCATGGGAAGATGAAGGGAGATGAGATAAGAGATAATCATTCAATGCTTTGTTCCTTTGGCAGTACATGCAGGTTGTTTACTGTTAAAGCTTTCAAACTATTGTCAGTGCAAAAACAAAGGCACTTCAAAATAAAAGCACAATGTCCACAGGGCAAACCATTGGGGGAAATGCTGTAGGAGGCATATAGGCCTATTTGTTATGGTTGTCAATCATCTGTGGGTTGGATAATTTTATAGTTTGATAGTACAAAGTGCCATTGGAATTTTAAAAACATTTGGTGAAATTTGATTGACTTGTCAATCTGTCATTTGTTCTGACAAAGCAACTTAATCCTTTACAATTTATACTGAACAAAAATATAAACGCAACATGCAGCAATTTCAAAGATTTTGCTGTGTTACGGTTCATATAAGGAAATCAGTCAACTGAAATAAATCAATTAGGCCCCAATCTATGAATTTCACATGACTGGGAATATAAATATGCATCTGTTGGTTACAGATACCTTAAAAAAAGGTAGGGGTGTGGATCATTAAAACCAGTCAGTATCTGGTGTCACCACCATTTGCCTCATGCAGCGTGACACATTCCCCTCGCAAGTAGTTGATCAGCCTGTTGATTGTGGCCTGTGAAATGTTACCCCACTCCTCTTCAGTGGCTGTGAGAAGTTGCTGGAAAATGACGGGAACTAGAACACGCTGTCGTACACGTCGATCCATGTATCCCAAACATTCTAAATGGGTGACATGTCTGGTGAGTATGCAGGCCATGGAAGAACTGGGACATTTTCAGCGTCCAGGAATTGTATACAAATCCTTGCGACATGGGGCTGTGTATGATCATGCTGAAACATGAGGTGATGACGGCAGACGAATGGCACGACCATGGGCTTCAGGATCTCATCACGGTATCTCTGTGCATTCAAATTGCCATCGATAAAATGCAATTGTGTTCGTAGCTTATGCTTGTCCATATCATAACACTATACATATATTGTTTTTACATAATTTAGCAGACACTCTTATCCAGAGCATCTTACAATAGTGAGTGCATACATTTTAATACTTTTTTTGTACTGGTCCCCCGTGGGAATCAAACCCACAACCCTGGCATACTCTACCAACTGAATTACACAGGACTATAACCCCAGAGCCACCAAGGGGCACTCTGTTCACAATGTTGACATCATGAAACCGCTCACCCACACAACGCCATACACGTGGTCTGCGGTTGTGAGGCCGGTTGGATGTACTGTCAAATTCTCTAAAACGACATTGGAGGCTGCTTATGGTAGAGCAATAAACATTGAATTCCCAGGCAACAGCTCTGGTGGACATTCCTGCAGTCAGCATGCCAATTGCACACTCCCTGAAAACTTGAGACATCTGTGGCATTGTGCTGTGTGACAAAACTAAACATTTTAGAGTGGCCTTTTATTGACCCCAGCATAAGGTGCACCTGCGTAATCATGCTGTTTAATCAGATTTTTGATATGCCACACTTGTAAGGGGGATGGATTATCTTGGCAAAAGAGACATGCTCACTAACAGGAATGTAAATGCCAAATTTGAGAGAAATAAGCTTTTTGGGCATATAGAAAAATTCTGGGAACTTTTATTTCAGATCATGAAACATAGGACCAACACTTTACATGTTGCGTTTATATTTTTGATCAGTGTATTTTGGGACAAGTAGGCCAACAGCCAGAGAGGAACAGGCAAAGCATTCCAAAATCTTTGCTAAGAATGCACATACCAAATCACCATGCTGTTCACAAGCAGAATAATTAGGTTTTTCCAAAATTCCAAGATGGCGGAAAATCTATAATGGCAGATGTCATGGTCGTCATAAGTTACCACAGCCACAATTTCTCTTCTTAAAATGTGATTGTCTGCTTCACCTTAACCCTTACCTTAACCACAATGTTAACCTTATGCCTAACCCTAACCTTTTAAATGAAGACCAAAAAACAAATGATTGTTTTCATGATATTTTACGATAGCCTATTTTGACTATGTGGCTGTGATATCTAGTGGAAACCGGATGTCATGGGTTTGAGCATAGATTTAGATAGACATCTCATCTTTGTATCTGTCCCATTATGGCATCTGTGAGAGCACAGGCAGCGCTATTGAGGCCATTTTCATTTTGAAGTAATCCATTGCTTCTTCCACTACTTTCATGAGTTGGTAAAGGAACTGAAAGGGTGCGTACTGCCGCTTGGAGTGTGGTTGAACAGGTATAAACCAAATTTGTCGATTTACTGCCACCTGCAGTTATGGTATGTTTGCTCAACAGTGTAATTCATTGGCTGATCCCTCCTGATGACCTGGACAGAATTATGTGATCTTTCCTTAATCCGTAGGAAGACCCAGGGAGAATCTCAATTGGTTTTGCTCGCCTCCCCTCCTCTTTCCTCTCCTTGTCGCTTTTTGAAAAAATTCAAAGGTAATTGAGGAGCGGAGGCGAGGAGAGGAAACATGAAAACAAATGCGCTTGTTTGAAGTGAGACTCTTCTTCTCCACTCGCATGTCATTAGGCAAATTTCATTTACAGGAGTGGAATCACAAAATAAATGTGTAAAATGATCAAAACAAATTGAGCTAGTTGTGCAATACATTTTATAGAGAAAATGATAAGTAGCTTATTGTTTTAAATGTATGGATTTTATCCTTCACGAAAAATAACATTTGATTTTAAACACTTCCACAATTGTCGGTAGAGGCCACTCTTGTTTATCCTCTGCCGAAGTAGGCAATCAAGGAGGGGAGCACTCTTCAGTCGACTACTATTGAATTGACACTCTCCTCGATCACTCGACCACTTATCTATTTCCGGGTCACGGAGGAGATGGAGGATTCGAGGACTGACTTTTTTTCGAATTGAGAATCTCCCCCACCCAGGCCTGTAGCTACGTATGTGGACACCGAGGTCGAGACCTCTGTAATTTTTTTGAATAAAAAACAACTATATGCACTTAGTGTTGAGAGTTATAATAGTAGAATGCACAAGGTGCAATTTCAAAACTTGGATGTGCATCAGCAGTTTTCCACTTGTTATATGTCACCAGGGGGCGCAACTTTCACTGGGGAACTGGGGGGGGGGGTCATTCTGAAATTGTATTTTTGTCCCCCCCAGCTTTATCATTGCAATCTGTTACAAAATGCGGCAGAGGTGTGCTTTAGGACCATGCGGACGCCTCTGAGCAGTCAGGTAGGCTGTTTGTAGTATTCAGCCAGCTGGATCACAGAGCGGTCTGACAGGTTGTGTGAAGGCAAATCTTCCGGAAGGCTGGCTGGACCAGCAGAGGAGGGTTGAGCATAGTTCAGTGTGTATGTGTTCCACTCTTTCACAGAGTTTCAAAAGCAAGCAGAGCAGAAATTGGCTACTATTTAGTTGACTGATGTAACTGGCAAGGTACAGTGTATATATATACAGTGCCTTCGGAAAGTTTTCAGACCCCTTGACTTTTTCCACATTTTGTTACGTTACAGCCGTATTCTAAGATTGATTAAGGGAAAAAATAATTTAATCAATCTACACACAATACCTCATAATAAAAAACTGAAAGAATTGATTTACATAAGTATTCAGACCTTTTACTCAGTACATAGTTGAAGCACCTTTGGCAGCGTTTACAGCATCAAGTCTTCTTGGGTATGAAGCTACAAGCTTAGCACACCTGTATTTGGGGAGTTTCTCCCATTCTTCTCTGCAGATTCTCTCAAGCTCTGTCAGGCAGGATGGGGAGCGTTGCTGCACAGCTATTTGAATGTACTCTGGAATAATAACAAGGTGTGTGTTAGTCATACTGAGTTCTGGTTGTGTGCAGTATGATTATAAACTTTGTCATGGGAAGATGTGTCACGATCATCGTAAAGGGGAGACCAAAGCGCAGCGTGATTAGAATACATTCTTCTTTTATTGAAGGAAGAACAGTTAAACAAAGTGACGCTATGACCAACAAGTGCAGCCACAGGCAACTTCACATAGACAATAACCCACGAACCACAATACAAAACAGGCTACCTAAATAAGGTTCCCAATCAGAGACAACGACAAACACCTGCCCCTGATTGAGAACCATATCAGGCCAAAACACATAGAAACAGACAAACTAGACATGCAACATAGAATGCCCACTCATATCACACCCTGACCAAACAAAACATAGAAACAAACAACGCAAATAATGGTCAGAGTGTGACAAGATGAAGGGAGATGAGATAAGAGGTCTAAAATGCCCTGTAAGACTGAGAATCATGCAATGCTTTGTTCCTTTGGCAGTACATGCAGGTTGTTTACTGTTAAAGATTTCAAACTATTGTCAGTGCAAAAACAAAGGCACTTCAAATTAAAAGCACAATGTCCACAGAGCAAACCATTGGGGGAAATGCTGTAGGAGGCATATAGGCCTATTTGTTATGGTTGTCAATAATCTGTGAGTTGTATAATTTGATCGATTGATAGAACAAAGTAGCATTGGAATTTTAAAAATGTTTGGTGAAATTTGATTGACTTGTCAATTGGCCATTTGTTTTGACAAAGCAACTTATCCATTACAATTTATACTGAACAAAAATATAAACGCAACAATCTTAAAGATTTTGCTGTGTTACAGTTCATATAAGGAAATCAGTCAACTGAAATAAATAAATAATGCCCCAATCTATGGATTTCACATGACTGGGAATATAAATATGCATCTGTTGGTTACAGATACCTTAAAAAAGGTAGGGGCGTGGATCATAAAACCAGTCAGTATCTGGTGTGACCACTATTTGCCTCATGCAGCGTGACACATCTCCTTCACATAGAGTTGATCAGGCTGTTGATTGTGGCCTGTAGAATGTTGTCCCACTCCTCTTCAATGGCTGTGCGAAGTTGCTGGATAATGACGGGAACTAGAACACGCCGTCGTACAAGTCGATCCATAGCATCCCAAACATTATTTTTATTTATTTATTTTTATTTTACCTTTATTTAACCAGGTAGGCAAGTTGAGAACAAGTTCTCATTTACAATTGCGACCTGGCCAAGATAAAGCAAAGCAGTTCGACAGATACAACGACACAGAGTTACACATGGAGTAAAACAATCATACAGTCAATAATACAGTATAAACAAGTCTATATACAATGTGAGCAAATGAGGTGATAAGGGAGGTAAAGGCAAAAAAGGCCATGGTGGCAAAGTAAATACAATATAGCAAGTAAAACACTGGAATGGTAGTTTTGCAATGGAAGAATGTGCAAAGTAGAAATAAAAATAATGGGGTGCAAAGGAGCAAAATAAAAAAATTTAAAAAAATTAAATACAGTTGGGAAAGAGGTAGTTGTTTGGGCTAAATTATTAGGTGGGCTATGTACAGGTGCAGTAATCTGTGAGCTGCTCTGACAGTTGGTGCTTAAAGCTAGTGAGGGAGATAAGTGTTTCCAGTTTCAGAGATTTTTGTAGTTCGTTCCAGTCATTGGCAGCAGAGAACTGGAAGGAGAGGCGGCCAAAGAAAGAATTGGTTTTGGGGGTGACTAGAGAGATATACCTGCTGGAGCGTGTGCTACAGGTGGGAGATGCTATGGTGACCAGCGAGCTGAGATAAGGGGGACTTTACCTAGCAGGGTCTTGTAGATGACATGGAGCCAGTGGGTTTGGCGACGAGTATGAAGCGAGGGCCAGCCAACGAGAGCGTACAGGTCGCAATGGTGGGTAGTATATGGGGCTTTGGTGACAAAACGGATTGCACTGTGATAGACTGCATCCAATTTGTTGAGTAGGGTATTGGAGGCTATTTTGTAAATGACATCGCCAAAGTCGAGGATTGGTAGGATGGTCAGTTTTACAAGGGTATGTTTGGCAGCATGAGTGAAGGATGCTTTGTTGCGAAAAAGGAAGCCAATTCTAGATTTAACTTTGGATTGGATATGTTTGATATGGGTCTGGAAGGAGAGTTTACAGTCTAACCAGACACCTAAGTATTTGTAGTTGTCCACGCATTCTAAGTCAGAGCCGTCCAGAGTAGTGATGTTGGACAGGCGGGTAGGTACAGGTAGCGATCGGTTGAAGAGCATGCATTTAGTTTTACTTGTATTTAAGAGCAATTGGAGGCCACGGAAGGAGAGTTGTATGGCATTGAAGCTTGCCTGGAGGGTTGTTAACACAGTGTCCAAAGAAGGGCCGGAAGTATACAGAATGGTGTCGTCTGCGTAGAGGTGGATCAGAGACTCACCAGCAGCAAGAGCGACCTCATTGATGTATACAGAGAAGAGAGTCGGTCCAAGAATTGAACCCTGTGGCACCCCCATAGAGACTAAATGGGTGACATGTCTGGTGAGTATGCAGGCCATTGAAGAACTGGGACATTTTCAGCGTCCAGGAGTTG
This sequence comes from Oncorhynchus tshawytscha, assembly GCF_018296145.1. Classification (NCBI taxonomy): domain Eukaryota; kingdom Metazoa; phylum Chordata; class Actinopteri; order Salmoniformes; family Salmonidae; genus Oncorhynchus; species Oncorhynchus tshawytscha. Next base: position 20,123,986 of record NC_056456.1, on the reverse strand, counting down.
TGTCCAGATCCTTGTGACATGGGGCTCTGTATTATCATGCTGAAACATGAGGTGATGGCGGCAGATGAATGGCACGACAATGGGCCTCAGGATCTCATCACGGTATCTCTGTGCAATCAAATTGCCATTGATAAAATGCAATTGTGTTCGTAGCTTATGCTTGCCCATACCATTATATATGTTTGACATCATTTAGCAGACACTCTTATCCAGAGCATCTTACAATAGTGAGTGCATACATTTTAATACTTTTTTTGTCCTGGACCCCGTGGGAATCAAACCCACAACGCTGGCATACTCTACCAACTGAATTACACAGGACTATAACCCCAGAGCCACCATGGGGCACACTGTTCACAATGTTGACATCATCAAACCGCTCACCCACACAACGCCATACACGTGGTCTGCGATTGTGAGGCCGGTTGGATGTACTGTCAAATTCTCTAAAACGACATTGGGGGCTGCTTATGGTAGAGCAATAATCATTGAATTCTCAGGCAACAGCTCTGGTGGACATTGCAGTCAGCATGCCTATTGAACACTCCCTCAAAACTTGAGACATCTGTGGCATTGTGCTGTGTGACAAAACTAAGCATTTTATTGTCCTCCGCATAAGGTCCACCTGTGTAATCATGCTGTTTAGTCAACTTCTTGATATGCCACACCTGTCAGGGGGATGGATTATCTTGGCAAAAGAGATATGCTCACTAATAGGGATATAAATGCAAAGATTTGAGAGAAATAAGCTTGTCATGGTTGTCACAAGTTACCATAGCCCCAAAAACATAAACTGTGCCTATTTGTACAATTTCTCTTCTTAAAATGTGATTTTAAACCTAACCTTAACCATTACCTTAACCACACTGTTAACCTTATGCCTAACCCTAACCTTAAATGAAGACGAAAAAGCAAATGATTGTTTTCATTATATTTTACGATAGCCTATTTTGACTATGTGGCTGTGAAATCTAGTGGAAACCGGATGTCATGGGTCCAAGCATAGACTTAGATAGACATCCCATCTTTGTATCTGTCCCATTGTGGCATCTGTGAGAGCACGGGCAGCGCCACTGAGGCCATCTCCATTTTGAAGTAGTCCATTTTCTTCATCCACTACTTTCATGAGTTGGTAAGAAACTGAAAGGGTGCATACTGCCACTTGGAGTGTGGTTGAACAGGTATAAACCCAAGATTGGCGGTTTACTTTACTCAGGACTTTGTTGAAGCACCTTTGGCAGGGTTTACAGCATCGAGTCTTCTGGGGTATGACACTTCAAACATGGCACACCTGTATTTGGAGAGTTTCTCCCATTCTTCTCTGCAGATCTTCTCAAGCTCTGTCAGATTGGATGGGGAGCGTTGCTGCACAACTATTTTCAAGTCTCTCCAGAGATGTTTGATCGGGTCAATGTCCAGGCTCTGGCTGGGCCACTCAAGGACATTCAGAGACTTGTCCCGAAGCCACTCCTTCATTGTCTTGGCTGTGTGCTGAGGGTCATTGTCCTGTTGGAAGGTGAACCTTCGCTCCAGTCTAAGGTCCTGAGCCCTCTGGAGCAGGTTTTCATCAACAATGTCTCTATACTTTGCACTATTCATATTTACGTCAATCCTGACTAGTCTCCCAGTTCCTGCTGCTGAAACACATCATCACAGCCTGATGCTGCCACCACCATGCTTCACTGTAGGGATGGTGCCAGGTTTCTTCCAGACATGACACTTGGCATTCAGGCCAAAGAGTTCAATCTTGGTTTCATCAGACCAGGAATTCGTGTTTCTTATGGTCTCATCGTGCCTTTTTGGCAAACTCCAAGAGGGCTGTCATGTGCCTTTTACTGAGGAGTGGCTTCCGTCTGGCCACTCAACCATAAAGGCCTGATTAGTGGAGTGCTGCAGAGATGGTTGTCCTTCTGGAAAGGTTCTACCATCTCCAAAGAACAACTCTAGAGCTCTGTCAGAGTGACCATTGGGATCTTGGTCACCTCCCTGACAAAGCCCCTCTCCCCCGTTTGCTCAGGTTAGCCATGTAGCCAGCTCTTGGAAGAGTCTTGGTGGTTCCAAACTTCTTCCATTTAAGAATTATGGAGCCCACTGTGTTCTTGGGGACCTTCAGTGCTGCAGAAATGTTTTGGTACCCTTCCCCAGATCTGTGTCTCGACACAATCCTGTCTCGGAGCTCTATGGACAATTCCTTCGAACTCATGGCTGAGTTTTTGCTCTGACTTGCACAGTCAACTCTGGGACCAAATATAGCCAGATGTGTGTCTTTCCAAATCATGTTCAATCAATTGAATTTACCACAGGTGGACTCCAATCAAGTTGTAGAAACATCTCAATGATGATCAATGGAAACAGGATGCACCTGAGCTCAATTTCGAGTCTCATAGCAAAGGGTCTGAATACTTATATAAATAAGCTATTTTTGTTCTTCATTTTTAATAAATGTGCAAAAATTCAAAAAAGCTGTTTTCATTATTTCATTACGGGGTATTGTGTGTAGATTGCTGAGGATTTTTATTTATTTAATCCATTTTAGAATAAGGCTGTTTCAAAAATGTGGAAAAAGTTAATGGGTCTGAATACTTTCCAAGGGCACTATAAATATATATATATATATATATACACACACACACACACACACACACACACACACACACACACACACACACACACACACACACACACACACACACACACACACACACACACACACACACACACAGTACCAGTCAAATGTTTGGACGCACATACTCATTCAAGGGTTTTTCTTTATTTTGAAGACATCAAAACTATGAAATAATACATATGAAATCATGTAGTAACCAAAATAAGTGCTAAACAAATCAAAATAGATTTTATATTTGAGATTCTTCAAATTTGATGACAGCTTTGCACATTATTGGCCTTCTCTCAACCAGCTTCATGAGGTAGTCACATGGAATGCATTTCAATTAACAGGTGTGCCTTGTTAAAAGTTCATTTTTGGAAGTTCTTTCCTTCTTAATGTGTTTGAGCCAATCAGTTGTGTTGTGACAAGGTAGGGGTGGTATGCAGAAGATAGCCCTATTTGGTAAAAGACCAAGTCCATATTATGGCAAGAAAAGCTCAAATAAGACTCAGAGTTACCTCTGCTGAATAGGATACGTTCATTAGAGTTACCAGCATCAGAAATGACATTGAATTGCTCCAAAGAATCCACTACTAAAGGACACCAATAATAATAAGAGACTTGCTTGGTTCAAGAAACACAAGCAATGGACGTTAGACAGGCGGAAATCTGTCCTTTGGTCTGATGAGTCCATATTGGAGATCTTTTCCAACCGCCGTGTCTTTGTGAGACGCAGGGTAGGTGAACGGATGATCTCTGCATGTGTAGTTCCCACTGTGAAGCATGGAGGATGATGTGTGATGGTGTGGGGGTGCTTTGCTGGTCACACCGTCATTGATTTATTTAGAATTCAAGGCACATTTAACCAGCATGTCTACCACAGCATTCTGCAGCGATCCGCCATCCCATCTGGTTTGCGCATAGTGGGACTTTCATTTGTCTTTCAACAGGACAATGACCCAACACACCTCCAGGCTGTGTAAGGGCTATTTCAGCAAGAAGGAGAGTGATGGAGTGGCGCAGCAGTCTAAGGCACTGCATCTCAGAGGTGTCACTACAGACACCCTGGTTCGAATCCAGGCTGTATCACAACTGGCTGTGATTGGGAGTCCCATAGGGCGGCGCACAATTGGCCCAGCGTCATCTGGGTTTGACCAGTGTAGGCTGTCATTGTAAATAAGAATTTGTTCTTAACTGACTTGCCTAATTAAATAAAAAATATTTTAAAAATCAGATGACCTGGCCACAATCACTCAACCCAATTGAGATGGTTTGGGTTGAGTTGGACTGCAAAGTGAAGGAAAAGCAAAAAACTCAGCATATGTGGGAACATTCCAGGTGAAGCTGGTTGAGGGAATGCCAAGAGTGTGCAAAGCTGTCATCAAGGCTTGGGTTTGGGTTGAGTTGGACTGTAAAGTGAAGGAAAAGCGACCAACAAGTGCTCAGCATATGACTATTTTGAAGAATCTAAAATCAGATTTGTTTAACACTTTTCTCGTGACTACATGATTCCATATGTGTTATTTCATAGTTTTGATGTCTTCACTATTATTCTACAATGTAGAAAACAGTAAAAATAAAGAAAAAATATTGAATGAGTAAGTGTGTCCACACTTTTGACTGGTACTGTATATAACGAAACTAGTGTTTATTCCCAATGCTGAGCTAGTATTGTAACTGACTTGTAATGTTAGCTAATGTTTCATCCCCTTTAGACTGAGTTGAGTGAATAAGCTACGCTAGCTGGTAGCTACCACAGCCAGGTCAGCTCTAGCCTATTTTTACAATCTAACAGCTGTTGTTTGTATGGAAATGTTTTGTAGCCTTTGTTTTGTCCCACTTCAGAAGTAAATGAAACTGGCTAGCTTTTGCCAGTTGATGTATCGTTAGAGAGAGAGAGCTGGCCAAAAGTTGGCTAACGTTAGCTATTATTTTTGCCTCAATCACACTAGACCTGAATGCATCTATGAAATCGTCATTCAAACGATTGAATATTGATATTCTGACGTTCTTTTCAGTGCAATGTGAGCTTTATTAGTCTGTATGACAATGTATTGTTATCGATCTGTTAGTTTACCGAGCTAATTCACCACTTTTCAGACTGACACAGTAATAAACAGCTCTAATGTTACAGGCTTCACTGTCATGGTGCACAGTGGAGGTCTGCCCGGGATCTTAACAAGATCAGATTGTGACAGGGGTCCCAGCAGGGTTAGACAGCCAGGGAAGTCCAGTCTACGGAGCTCAAGTGAACTTTGCAGTATATTAACAATATCAGTGAATGATACAAAGTTCTATCTTGAGTTGATGGGTAGACCTAGATACAGTAGATACAGGACAGCAGATTAATGCAGTCTGGGATCTGGGAATAATGGTCAATTTCAATTATTGAACCATTATATTATCCAAGAATATAATCAATGTATAAATGTGTACACCAAGATAATTCTTTGTCATGCCTCATTTTAGGAGGATCAGATGGTGACGGGGTCTCAGCAGGGTCAGGCAGCCAGGGAAGACCAGTCTGTGATGGTGACAGGGGTCTCAGCAGGGTCAGGCAGCCAGGGAAGACCAGTCTGTGATGGTGACAGGGGTCTCAGCAGGGTCAGGCAGCCAGGGAAGACCAGTTTGTGACAGAGGTGAGGTGAATTGCAGATACAACACTTTATTCTCTCTGTCCAGAAAACACTGGACAAGCCAGATTATATTTTAAGGCAGTCTGACAAACCTCCAAAGTTGATTTCCAAACTGTATCAGTGGTTGATAGAGGCTTTTCCCCATGACACAAAACATGTACAACACATTTGCATATGTTATGGTCTTGTGAAGGCTGGCTGAATTCTGTCAAATAGTATGTTATTTTATCTCAGCATGTCTACAGATTCTCCCTTCATGTTTTTGTTTGCTTGAAAATGTTGATACTGGAAACTCCATACGGTATATGGCATCCCGGCCTTATGAAAGTTGCCCAGTATACCGTTAATCTTGTAGTAAATAAAATATAGTGATACATAACTTGTCACAACTCCCACCGAAGGTGGCTCCTCTTCCTGTTTGGGCGGCGCTCGGCGGTCGTCGTCACCGGTCTACTAGCTGCCACCGATCCCTTTTCTGTTGGTTTTGTCTTATAGGTTACACCTGTTTCGTGTTTAGGTTTTAGTTGGGCTATTTAAGCCGGTAGGCCCGCCTGCTCTTCGTGCAGACTTATTTTTCCTCTGTTCATGTTTGTGGTTGTGCGATTTACTTTGTTTTTCTCCGGACTGGTTGGGTCCTGGTTTTGGGCCGGTCTTAATATTTTGCGCCCTGTGTTTGGCGTGACCATTTTCCCTGTGCCGGAATAAAACATTGTTCCTTACCCTCTGCTTCCTGCGCCTGATTCTGCACCCACTAATCATAGAGTGCGTAACATAACTGGACATTATAGAAGGATAACTGAGCATTTATAGCGGCTAAGAAATGCATTGCCATTAATTGGAAGGCTGGTTATCCTCCCACAATGTCAAGGTATGTAACACTATATTTTATTTATTACAAGAGAAGGTCTGGATGCCATATACTGTATGGAATACAGTATGACTAAAGGAGTCTGTATTGAAAACATATCCACGTCAAGGTAGAAACTTATTTAGGCAATCCCTAGCTGCTGGGCTGCTCAGTCCTGATCATTGGGGGTCTGCTGTGCTGTGGGTTGTCACTCTGGCCCACATGAAACCAATAATGAATGTTTCACTAAGGTCCTAAAGTTGAGTGGGGTGTGTTGGGTTGGGGGGCTGCAGGGTGTTGAACTAGGAAGGACTGAACTGGGAAGGAAATGGTCTTTTCAATAGTTAATTTGTTAAACTATTGGTTAAAGGTGCAACACAATATTTATAATTGAATTACATTTTATCTAGTTCAATCTTATTAATCACTTAAAAATTGAATAATGATCTATTACCTAACTTGATGACTCTAGGCATTTTTGCTTTCTATTTGTCCTAAATAGAGACGGCATATTGGGTTGTGTAAAAATTTAGGAAATTAACTTTAGATGACCACCCGCCAGGCTATGTCCCCCACACCCCTAAAACCAAAGTGGCACCCCTGTGTGTCACTCACTGACAGTTACTCAATTAGCCCATGTTTTGATTGGTTAGTCTAGGTGGGGGTAGTCTAGCTAGCGAGCTATCTAAACGTGTAGTTATCATGGCCGAATTACCGACCGGGCATGCAGGGCACGTGCCTAGGTACCCTAACCTCCAGGGGGAACACATTGATTTTGTTAATCAGGCTCACTCAGATATCATATTAACATGGCATGAGTCATGGTAAAATGTGTAAAATTGCAGGAAATGTGCTTAAAAACTGCAACAACAACAAAAAAATCTGTAAAGGAAACTTTTTTTTAAACGTTTGTTAATTAAATATTTTTTCTGCTAACAGATCCCTAAGTACGTTTTAAATGATAGTTTTTAATTCCGGAGTTGAGTTAAAGTGAATGAAGCTACAGCAACCACTGTGATAATGGCTGGGGGCATTTGGCTTGCTTTTCCTGTTCTCCAAATAGCATTTTATAGTTTTTAAATTGTATAGAAATGCAGTAAAAGAGCTTAGATTTTCTTAAAATGTATTGGATGGCACCATTAATAGTCCAATATTTACAAGTGTTTTACGGAAGGGGGATTGGGGGGCAGGTGTTTAAATTGTGCAGTATTTAGCTATCACAAGAGTCTGGTAGCAATAGTTTGGATGTGTGTAGTATGAATGTATACTGTATATGTGGGTGTGTGAGTGTGATTATGTTTGCTAAGGTGCAGAGAGTCAATGCAGGTGGTCAGTCCAGTGTTCAGCAGTCTGGTGGCTTGTCTGACTGAGCCTGTTGGTATCAGACCTCATGCTCTGATATTGTCTGGACGGCGGTAAGGGAGTGAACAGCTTGGATGTGTTGGGTCCTTGATGATGCTGTGGTAGTATATGTCCTGGATGGGTGGAAGCACAGTCCCAGTGATGTACTGAGCCCTCTTCACCACCCGCTGGAGAACCTTAAGGTCGTGGAAGGAGAAATTCCTGTACCAGATCGTGATGCAACCAGTCAGGACTTTCGATGGTGCAGGCAGTGGAGGCTGCTGAGGGGAGGGCGGCTCATAATAATGACTGGAATGGAGCGAATGGAATGGCATCAAACAGATAGAAACCATGTGTTTGATACTATTCCACTCATACCCGCTCCAGCCATTACCACAAGCCTGTCCTCCCCATTTAAGGTGCCACCAACCTCCTGGGGTGCAGGGGTAGTATTCGTAGAGGACCCGGGGTGGCATACCAAATTTCTTCAGCCGTCTTAGGAAGTAGAGATGCTGTTGCGCCCTCTTGACAGGAGTGGTGGTGGTGTTGGTCCATGTCCTCGGTGATGTGGATGCCGAGGAACCAAAAAACTGCTGACTCTCTCAACTGCAGTTCTGTTGATGTGGATCGGGGTATGTTCCCTCTGTTTCCTGTCAACAATCAACTCCTTTGTTTTGCTGATATTGAGGGAGAGTTTGTTGTCCTAGCACCACAATACAAGTTCACTTACCTCCTCCCTATAGGCTGACTCGTCGTTGTTGGTTGTCAGGCCAACAACCGTGGTGTTGTCAGTAAACTTGATGAGGTGTTGTTGCCAATCCTCACAGCCTGTGGTCTGCCCGTAAGGAAGATTTACAAGTTCATAATTTCCATTATCATAGGTAGCCATTGGTAAGTGTATAGAAATGCCAATGTAGACATTTGAGACAGTTGAGCATGAACAGACGAAATCAGTAAGCATAGTCTATGATATTCTTGAGAACAACATAATCTGGTTTACCTTTCACAATTCTAACCTGACAGGTAAGAGCTGATCGTGGTCTACAGGCCCCCATTAACGGGGCTGTACTGGAGCGGGTCGAGAGATTCAAGTTCCTTGATGTCCACATCACCAATGAACTATCATGGTCCAAGCACACAAAGACAGTCGTGAAGAGGGCACGACAAAACCTATTCCCCCTCAGGAGACTGAAAAGATTCGGCATGGGTCCCCAGATCCTCAAAAAGTTCTACAGCTGCACCGTCAAGAGCATCCTGACCGGTTGCATCACTGCCTGGTATGGGAACTGCTCGGCATCAACTATAAGGTACATCACTGGGGCCAAGCTTCCTGCCATCCAGGACCTATATAATAGGCGGTGTCAGAGGAAAGCCCATAAAAATGTCAGAGACTCCAGTCACCCAAGTCATAGACTGTTTTCTCTGCTACCGCATGGCAAGTGGTACCATAGCATCAAGTCTAGCCATAAGACTGCTGAACAATTAATCAAAAGGCCACCGGACTTTTTACATTGACACCCCCCATTTGTTTTGTACACTGCTGCTACTGACTGTTTAATATCTATGCATAGTCACTTCACCCCTACCTACATGTACAAATTACCTCAACTAACCTGTACCCCCGCACACTGACTCAGTACAGGTACCCCCTGTATATAGCCTCGTTATTGTTATTTTATTGTTACTTTTTATTATTTTTGACTTTAGTTTATTTAGTAAATATTTTCTTAACTCTTCTTGTAAATGCATTGTTGGTTAAAGGCTTGTAAGAAAGCATTCCACGGTAAGGTCTATGCTTGTTGTATTCGGCGCATGTGACAAACAAAGTTAGATTTGAATTTGTAACCTGCTGTTGCCACCTGCTGGTCATACGCTCATACTGTACCAGAATACAAAACTATCTGGTAATGTGCTTTCTGTGCCTCTAGATGGCAATCACACCATTCATTGTCTTCTGGATTGAAGGCACTGTGTTCCAGGTGGTGAGAGAATGATGCTATAAAATGCTAGTAGACTTTTATTGCATACATTTGACATGATCAAACAACTAAGAATTTGTTTATCTAAAATAACATAACCTACAAAAATATATATAGTTCAAATATTGCCTTGTTGCGTCTGTGATGGGCCTACATCTAAAAGTGTTTCCCTTTGCAATGTCACAATCAATTTTCAACACAAAATAAGAAAAATAGGCTAATCTTCTGTTCAGTAAAGTAATTTCTGTAATATTGCCTTCAACTGTAAAAAAACAAACTAAAAAAAACAAACACAACACACCATGGACAGAGACGCAACTGACAACATCTACGACTTGATAGACCATCATCATTTCAAAAAGCAGGGTTTGCAGCCAAGACATCATGGGTGGTCAGAGAACAGGATAATAGAGCAACAGTCCCCAGGCACCTGTGAATTGGAATTGCTGCTTCCACTGAACACGAGGCGGTGCTACTTCCAAGTGAAGGATACACCCGTAGCCTAACAACAAAGCAGGTTGGCTGATAGCCAATAATGCTGTTCTGTGATTTTTTTTTTTTACACAACAACGTTGTGGAGTGTCTGCTTTTCAAAGTGATGAAAAAAAGTAGTTGGAACGTTACATCGCAGGGCTGGGTGGGTGTGATATGTTTCCAGCGGTTTAGGGATTTTAGAGCGACCACATAGGCGAAAGTCGCGCACAGCGCGAGACCACACATGTGACAGGAGCATACCGTCCAACTTTCCAAACCGCGCGAAATACGGACCAAAATGCCGGTTCGGCGGGGACACGTGGCTCCTCAGAACACTTTTCTGGATACAATCATCAGAAAATTCGAAGGACAGAGTAAGATTTTTCCTATTCAACATTTTGGGGAACCCATGATTAGAAATCCTTTTGGTTAGGGGTTTGGAATAAGATGCAAACAGCCTCTTTCTATTTTCAAAGGCTTCTTTTGGCAATAAATGAAAAAATGTCCCTTTTGAAATTAGGCTATTATTGAAATCGGCATGTGTTGAGTTAATAGGTTTAATTAGATCTATGATCTTGCACTGTAAGCTGTTGTGATTCTCTTGTAAAAAAAAGCAATAAGTATAGTACTGCCAATGTATAAGTTATGATATGACTGTCGAATTTGCACCTTAGTTTAATTATATTTCCCTTCTGTGTACATTAGAATGTTAGGGTACAAATGATGATAAAATCTGATAAATGACAGACTTACTGGGAGAGTAATATTTCAAGGATATAAATATCAGGCATCAGTGTCTATCAGAACATACATTTGGCTCATATCCAAACAGGATCAGAAGTTAGTTTCTAAGCAGGATAGGAGAGAATAAAACAGCTACATTTCAAAAACTGATATGCATCACTGAAAGTTTCCTTCTGGGGACATATTTTGATACCAAAACATAATCTACTTGTTTTTCAAGGCTTTAAACAGTTAACAGTTTTTATGTAAACAGTAAGTTTAGTAGTTGAAGGTGAAAACAGACTTGCACCTTACAGATGCTCCCATCTTAGTTCTCTTGCAGGTTTTATTAAATTACTTGGTTATATGCCTTGGTGCAGATCACTGATATGGCACATGTGGTCAAATAAAATAAACATCTTAAATTGTACTGTAGTACACTGTATTATATGCGATGACAAATTCCAAGGACTCTGTAGATTAGAATAATATTGATATATTATTCCTTCCCTCAGATCGCAAGTTCATCATCGCAAATGCTCGTGTGGAAAACTGTGCCATCATCTTCTGCAACGACGCCTTCTGTGGCATGTGCGGGTACACACGCGCTGAGGTCATGCAGAAGCCGTGTACCTGCAGCTTCCTGTATGGACCGCACACCAAGAGGCCTGCCGTGGCCCAGTTTGCCAAGGCTCTGCTGGGCTCCAAGGAGAGGAAGGTGGATATCTCCCTCTACACCAAAGATGGTACGACCCAGCACAGCCCACCAGGGCCTCAGCAGGGCTCTCATTTTATTTTGAAACATCAAACAGAGTTAGGAATATGGGTTGTAAAGTCATCTTACATTTTTGTGATGTCTTTTGGTGTCATAACACTATCATAACTTAACAGTGTCATAATAATGACATAGTGTGAAACAGAAGCGGCTGATTGTACAATGAGGAGACAGACAGGATGTTCTGGTGCTCACCTCTTTTAGAGGCTTTTATTTACAATAATAACAGGCACAGGACAAATTGGCCAATACACTTTGTACAGAAAATAACAAACAGGATGTTGACATAAAGACTTGAATAAATTAAAGACATTGTCAGTATAAACTATTCCGGCAACAGCTTTGCCTATAACATAACACAGGTAGGGCTCTACTCTAGCCAACCTGTTACTGCCATAACTTCTTCTTTAAGTCACACAATACACATTCATGAAGTAATTCACCCCTGGGATAATTCATCACTTTGGTTATTCCCATTAACCAATAAATGTTCCTTGATGACTCGCAGACTAATTTGCGTCACGCACACCGGCACTTCAACAAGAAAACAGCGCGGAGCTTCAAACAAACATCAGGTAGGTTAAATTATATGATTATTCTCTTATTTTTTTGACCAATTTCCAAGGTATTTAAAAAAATATATATATATTTTACCTTTATTTAACTAGGCAAGTCAGTTAAGAACAAATTCTTATTTTCAATGACAGCCTAGGAACAGTGGGTTAACTGCCTGTTCAGGGGCAGAACGACAGATTTGTACCTTGTCAGCTCGGGGATTTGAACTTGCAACCTTCTGGTTACTAGTCCAACGCTCTAACTACTAGGCTACCCTGCCATATCCAGTTGGTAGTTTCAGTCTTGTCTCATCGCTACAACTCCTGTACAAGAGAGGCAAAGGTCGAAAGTTGTGCGTCCTCCGAAACACAACCCAACCAAGCCTCACTGCTTCTTGACACAATGCCCACTTAACCCAGTAGCACCAACGTGTCAGAGGAAACACTGTACACACACAGTGGGACAGCTAGCACTGCGATGCAGTGTCTTAGACTACTGCGCCACTCGGGAGGCCACATGATTATTCTCTTTGATCGTTATTCTAATAATATATTTCACATTGCTAGAGCATGTACCTCTAAAATACTTTATACACAGTAGAAACATGGTTAACAAGTTACATTGTTTTAGTTACTGGTGTGCACAAACAACACTTGACTTTGGAACCTTATGTCAAAGTATTGTTGGCAAACGGAATGCGCAACTCTAACCAACATATTTTCTTTTGTTTCAGGATTGTTGGCTATACCTTGAAGAGATACAATAAAGAGTCTTTCTCAAACCAATCATTTGTTTGTGTCATTGTCTATAAGTCACGGACATGCGATCCATGACACATTGTCTATAATATCAGAAGAATATGGTATTTTCTGACCATATAGCTGGTAGAATAATACATTTGCATAATGGAATAATATGGTCCATGCTTTTATTACTCTGTTATTTCTCTCATTGCCATTCAAGCAGGCAGAAATACAGTTGGTATGACAAGTTCTGCAAAACCTCTGCCTGCTTTGAACCACGAATAGCTCAGATACACATGAAAATATGAAATGACCCTGGGAATCAATAGAATATTGCTCAGAGATGCACAAAAATAATAACATTCATGATTTGTACATTTTTCTTTTATGTAAATAATGCAGCTTTCAGAGATATTTGACCGGTTATCAGATGAAAAATCTACTGCTCAGTCTTCAAATGGATCTGACCTATCATGTGTGGACCTGACCAAATCTGTTTTTTTACACCCTCAAAATTCCCAGTTCATTAATTTAATAAAGAAAGAACCATTGTCTAATAGATAAAGCACCTAACCCCATGGGTAAAGTTCAAGGCTAGAGACCAGTATTAATATGACTGCAAGATAGACACAGACTGGTGTTATTGCCGTAACAATTGTTATTACAATATATTCTGTTTTTAAATAGTAAGCCTGTCTCTTTAAGGTAGTGATTGGGAGGTGGGATATGGAGAATCATAACAATAGTAACAAAAGATAATGAGTCATGATGGCTTGAAGGACGATTACTCACTATGCCGCTCAAATCCCAAAACCCCTGTTTTTTCGAATGGTTGCATAAGAGTCTAACACACAATGTCCTCTCTCTGTTTCAAGGAGCGGAAACCTGGTCTCGGATAATTTTGTATTGTTCTGTACGTAAATCTGAGACAGCCCTTTTAATATGTTGTGTTACGTTTCCTATGGTATGTATTAATTTGTGGATGTCCATCCCCTATTTTGTATGGTACTGTATGTTATGAATTACAATTTGTATTATATATGTTACCCATTTGCAAAATGTACTAAAAGTTCAGAATTTACAAAACGTATGATATGTTACGAATTCAAGCTAGGTGGCTAACATTAGCTAGGCTAGGGGTTAGGGTTAGCTAAATGGTTAAGGTTATGGGAAAGGTTAGCTAAAAGGGTTAAGGTTACAGTTAGGGGAAGGGATAGGTACCATGCTAAGTAGTTGCAAAGTATCTGAGTATCTAAAAAGTAGTAAGTAGTTGAAAAGTTGCTAAAATGCTAAAGTTGTCCATGATGAGATTCAAACTCGTCCACCATCCACCCCGACCAACCACCCTTCTTTCGTTTTTGCCTTAAGTAACCATCTGTCTTTTGTAACCATACAAAATTCATTCCAAGATGGCGTAGCAGTGCAGACGTGTTTTGTTCGTCCTCTCAAGGACTTTTGAATGTTTCATCTTTTGTATATATTTCAATTTTATTTTCAATCTCTTCTCCATTTTAGTTCAATTATACCTTCCAGTAACCTGCCTCACCCAATGTGATACGGAACCGCTATTATTTTTAATTTTTAGACCTTATAGCACGAACCACCTAGCCATCAGAAGCTAACCAGCTAATTAGCTACAAGCTATTTAGTCATTGTTAGCCACTGCTAGCGGCCTTTACCTTCTGTACAGATACCAGCCCTTTTTTTTGTTGCTTGGATAATACTCGCCAGCCTACCAGTAACGGACTGTCTCTCCACTACAACGCCGGATTCCTGCTGTAATCCCCGGACCATTACTCCTGATCTTCACAGCTAGCTAGCACCCACCGAGTTACCCAGTACCGAAGCTATCCCTGAGGCCCACCTCCCGGCCTACTCAGTTGTTCACCCGGACTCCACTCAAACACGGCTAGAACACACTACTCCACCGGATCCTTGCCGTAAGCTCTGGACCTTGGCAGCGGATCACCGCTACTACCGAGTGGCTATAGTGGCTAACTCCCCTGCCCCGAAGCTAGCACCAGTTAGCCGTGAGCCAGGCGCATCTCCCGGCTAGAAAACTAAATTGCTACAACTACAATACCTCTTTCGCCATCTGGCTTGGATCCTTTGTCGACACGGCGCCCTGCTGCACCACCACGACTGGTCTGCCGACGAATACTCCATCCACTGTGCCTTCAACCGGCCTCCGTCTGAGCAGACGCTTCTACTAGCCCCTGGCTACTAACTTTAAATGCTGTGTCGTCAGCGTGCAAGTGTAGTAGCGACTACTCCGTGGCTTCCCTGTTCCTTCTATTGCTGCCCCCTGGACCCTATGATCACTTGGCTACATAGCTGATGCCTGCTGGACTGTCCATTAATCACGGTACTCCATTCGGTTTATTTTTTGTTTATCTGTTGGCCCCAGCCGCAAACTCAGGCTCTGTGTGTAGTTAACCGACCCTCTTCACCCAGTCATCACCACTTTACCTGTTGTTGTTTTAGCTGATCAGCTGTTGTTGTTTCACCCGTTGTTGTCTTAGCTAGCTCTCCCAATCAACACCTGTGATAACTTTATGCCTCGTTGTATGTCTCTCTCATACAGTGGGGCAAAAAAGTATTTAGTCAGCCACCAATTGTGCAATTTCTCCCAAAATCACATTGTAGGATTTTTTATGAATTTATTTGAAAATTATGGTGGAAAATAAGTATTTGGTCAATAACAAAAGTTTATCTCAATACTTTGTTATATACCCTTTGTTGGCAATGACAGGGGTCAAACGTTTTCTGTAAGTCTTCACAAGGTTTTCACACACTGTTGCTGGTATTTTGGCCCATTCCTCCATGCAGATCTCCTCTAGAGCAGTGATGTTTTGGGGCTGTTGCTGGGCAACACGGACTTTCAACTCCCTCCAAAGATTTTCTATGGGGTTGAGATCTGGAGACTGGCTAGGCCTCTCCAGGACCTTGAAATGCTTCTTACGAAGCCACTCCTTCGTTGCCCAGGCGGAGTGTTTGGGATCATTGTCATGCTGAAAGACCCAGCCACGTTTCATCTTCAATGCCCTTGCTGATGGAAGGGGGTTTTCACTCAAAATCTCACGATACATGGCCCCATTCATTCTTTCCTTTACACGGATCAGTCGTCCTAGTCCCTTTGCAGAAAAACAGCCTCAAAGCATGATGTTTCCACCCCCATGCTTCACAGTAGGTATGGTGTTCTTTGGATGCAACTCAGCATTCTTTGTCCTCCAAACACGACGAGTTGAGTTTTTACCAAAAAGTTATATTTTGGTTTCATCTGACCATATGACATTCTCCCAATCTTCTTCTGGATCATCCAAATGCTCTCTAGCAAACTTCAGACAGGCCTGGACATGTACTGGCTTAAGCAGGGGGACACGTCTGGCACTGCAGGATTTGAGTCCATGGCGGCGTAGTGTGTTACTGATGGTAGGCTTTGTTACTTTGGTCCCAGCTCTCTGCAGGTCATTCACTCGGTCCCCCCGTGTGGTTCTGGGATTTTTGCTCACCGTTCTTGTGATCATTTTGACCCCACGGGGTGAGATATTGCGTGGAGCCCCAGATCGAGGGAGATTATCAGTGGTCTTGTATGTCTTCCATTTCCTAATAATTGCTCCCACAGTTGATTTCTTCAAACCAAGCTGCTTACCTATTGCAGATTCAGTCTTCCCAGCCTGGTGCAGGTCTACAATTTTGTTTCTGGTGTCCTTTGACAGCTCTTTGGTCTTGGCCATAGTGGAGTTTGAAATGTGACTGTTTGAGGTTGTGGACAGGTGTCTTTTATACTGATAACAAATTCAAACAGGTGCCATTAATACAGGTAACGAGTGGAGGACAGAGGAGCCTCTTAAAGAAGAAGCTACAGGTCTGTGAGAGCCAGAAATCTTGCTTGTTTGTAGGTGACCAAATACTTATTTTCCACCATAATTTGCAAATTCATTAAAAATCATTAAAAATCCTACAATGTGATTTTTCTGGATTTTTTTTTCTCATTTTGTCTGTCATAGTTGAAGTGTACCTATGATGAAAATTACAGGCCTCCCTCATCTTTTTAAGTGGGAAAACTTGCACAAATGGTGGCTGACTAAATACTTTTTTGCCCCACTGTATGTCAATATGCCTTGTATACTGTTGTTTAGGTTAGTTATCATTGTTTTAGTTTACAATGGAGCCCCTAGTACCAAATCAAATCAAATTTTATTTGTCACATACTCGCATTAACATCTGCTAACAATGTGTGTAGCGAAATAATTGTGCTTCTAGTTCCGACAATGCAGTAATAACCAACGAGTAATCTAACCTAACAATTTCACAACAACTACCTTATACACACAAGTGTAAAGTGATGAAGAATATGTACACAAAGATATATGAATGAGTGATGGTACAGAACGGCATAGGCAAGATGCAGTAGATGGTATCGAGTACAGTATATACATATGAGATGAGTAATGTAGGGTATGTAAACATATAAAAGTGGCATAGTTTAAAGTGGCTAGTGATACATGTATTACATAAAGATGGCAAGATGCAGTAGATGGTATAGAGTACAGTATATACATATGAGATGAGTAATGTAGGGTATGTAAACATTATATTAAGTGGCATTGTTTAAAGTGGCTAGTGATACATTTTTTTTACATACATTTTTCCATTATTAAAGTGGCTGGAGTTGAGTCAGTATGTTGGCAGCAGCCACTCAATGTTAGTGATGGCTGTTTAACAGTCTGATGGCCTTGAGATAGAAGCTGTCTTTCATTTGATGCACCTGTACTGACCTCCCCTTCTGGATGATAGCTGCTGCGCCTTCTTCACCATGCTGTCTGTGTGGGTGAACCAATTCAATTTGTCCGTGATGTGTATGCCGAGGAACTTAAAACTTACTACCCTCTCCACTACTGTCCCTTCAATGTGGATAGGTGGGTGCTCCCTCTGCTGTTTCCTGAAGTCCACGATCATCTCCTTTGTTTTGTTGACGTTGAGTGTGAGGTTATTTTCCTGCCACCACACTCCGAGGGCCCTCATCTCCTCCATGTAGGCCGTCTTGTCGTTGTTGGTAATCAAGCCTACCACTGTAGTGTCGTCTGCAAACCTGATGATTGAGTTGGAAGAGTGCATGGCCATGCAGTCGTGGGTGAACAGGGAGTACAGGAGAGGGCTCAGAACGCACCCTTGTGGGGCCCCAGTGTTGAGGATCAGCGGGGTGGAGATGTTGTTACCTACCCTCACCACCTGGGGGCGGCCTGTCAGGAAGTCCAGTACCCAGTTGCACAGGGCGGGGTAGAGACCCAGGGTCTCGAGCTTGATGACGAGTTTGGAGGGTACTATGGTGTTAAATGCTGAGCTGTAGCCGATGAACAGCATTCTCACATAGGTATTCCTCTTGTCCAGATGGGTTAGGGCAGTGTGCAGTGTGGTTGAGATTGCATCGTCTGTGGACCTATTTGGGCGGTAAGCAAATTGGAGTGGGTCTAGGGTGTCAGGTAGGGTGGAGGTGATATGGTCCTTGACTAGTCTCTCAAAGCACTTCATGATGACGGAAGTGAGTGCTACGAGGCGGTAGTCGTTTAGCTCAGTTACCTTAGCTTTCTTGGGAACAGGAACAATGGTGGCCCTCTTGAAGCATGTGGGAACAGCAGACTGGGATAGGGATTGATTGAATATGTCCGTAAACACACCAGCCAGCTGGTCTGCGCATGCTCTGAGGGCGCGGCTGGGCATGCCGTCTGGGCCTGCAGCCTTGCGAGGGTTAACACGTTTAAATGTTTTACGCACCTCGGCTGCAGTGAAGGAGAGTCCGCATGTTTTGGTTGCGGGCCGTGTCAGTGGCACTGTATTGTCCTCAAAGCAGGCAAAAAAGTTATTTAGTCTGCCTGGGAGCAAGGCATCCTGGTCCGTGACTGGGCTGGTTTTGTTTTTGTAATCCGTAATTGACTGTAGACCCTGCCACATACCTCTTGTGTCTGAGCCGTTGAATTGCGATTCTACTTTGTCTCTATACTGACGCTTAGCTTGTTTGATTGCCTTGCGGAGGGAATCGTTACACTGTTTGTATTCGGTCATGTTTCCGGTCACCTTGCCCTGATTAAAAGCAGTGGTTCGCGCTTTCAGTTTCACGCGAATGCTGCCATCAATCCACAGTTTCTGGTTTGGGAATGTTTTAATCGTTGCTATGGGAACGACATCTTCAACGCACGTTCTAATGAACTCGCTCACCGAATCAGCGTATTCGTCAATGTTGTTGTTTGACGCAATACAAAACATATCCCAGTCCACGTGATGGAAGCAGTCTTGGAGTGTGGAATCAGATTGGTCGGACCAGCGTTGAACAGACCTCAGCGTGGGAGCTTCTTGTTTTAGCTTCTGTCTGTAGGCAGGGAGCAACAAAATGGAGTCGTGGTCAGCTAACGCATCACCAGGGGTAAACTACCTTCCCTCCAGGACACCTACACCACCCGATGTCACAGGAAGGCCATAAAGATCATCAAGGAAAACAACCACCCGAGCCACTGCCTGTTCACCCCGCTATCATCCAGAAGGCGAGGTCAGTACAGGTGCATCAAAGCTGGGACCGAGAGACTGAAAAACAGCTTCTATCTCAAGGCCATCAGACTGTTAAACAGCCACCACTAACATTGAGTGGCTGCTGCCAACACACTGACTCAACTCCAGCCACTTTAATAATGGGAATTGATGGGAATTGATGTAAAATATATCACTAGCCACTTTAAACAATGCTACTTAATATAATGTTTACATACCCTACATTATTTATCTCATATGTATACGTATATACTGTACTCTATATCATCTACTGCATCTTTATGTAATACATGTATCACTAGCCACTTTAAACTATGCCACTTTGTTTACATACTCATCTCATATGTATATACTGTACTCGATACCATCTACTGCATCTTGCCTATGCCGCTCTGTACCATCACTCATTCATATATCTTTATGTACATATTCTTTATCCCTTTACACTTGTGTGTATAAGGTAGTAGTTTTGGAATTGTTAGCTAGATTACTCGTTGGTTATTACTGCATTGTCGGAACTAGAAGCACAACCATTTCGCTAACATCTGCTAACCATGTGTATGTGACAAATAAGATTTGATGATTTGATTTGATTATCCTACCGATCCTCGACTTCGGCGATGTCATCTACAAAATAGCTTCCAATACCCTACTCAGCAAACTGGATGCAGTCTATCACAGTGCCATCCGTTTTGTTACCAAATCACCTTATACCACCCACCACTGCGACCTGTATGCTCTAGTCGGCTGGCCCTCGCTACATATTCGTCGCCAGACCCACTGGCTCCAGGTCATCTATAAGTCTATGCTAGGTAAAGCTCTGCCTTATCTCAGTTCTCTGGTTATGATAACAACACCCACCCGTAGCACACGTTCCAGCAGGTATATCTCATTGATCATCCCCAAAGCCAACACTTCATTTGGCCGTCTTTCCTTCCAGTTCTCTGCTGCCAGTGACTGGAAGGAATTAGAAAAATCGCTGAATTTGGAGACTTATTTCCCTCACCAACTTTAAACATCAACTATCTGAGCAGCTAACCGATCGCTGCAGCTGTACATAGTCCATCTGTAAATAGCCCACCCAATCTACCTACCTCATCCCCATACTGTTTTTATTTCATTTATTTTTCTGCTCTTTTGCACACCAGTATCTCTACTTGCACATCATCTGCTCATTTATCACTCCAATGTTAATCTGCCTAAATTGTAATAATTCGCTCCTATGGGCTATTTATTGCCTACCTCCTCATGCCTTTTGCACACACTGTATATAGACTTTATTTTTTCTACTGTGTCATTGACTTGTTTATTGTGTTATTGGCTTGTTTATTGTTTACTCCATGTGTAACTCTGTGTTTGTTGTCTGTGTCACACTGCTTTGCTTTATCTTGGCCAAGTCGCAGTTGTAAATGAGAACTTGTTCTCAACTAGCATACCTGGTTAAATAAAGGTGAAAAAAAACAACAACAAAAAAACATACCAAACGTAACATATCATACTAATTTGAGTGTTCCGGATTTTCATTTACTATGTTACGTCTAGTCTGTGAGACCAGGCTGATTATATTCACCTTTAGGTCATTGCTACAGTACACTTGAGGAGAACTCAGTCACTCAGGAACTCTGTAAATCTGCACTGTGTTTACTGATACTGAACAGTATATGGCTCAAAAGGTGTAAAATACATCAGTTCTCTACTTCAAATACAAACACATTGCGGTGATACTTAACTGACACTGATTTCCGGGGATTGCTGCTCATTTCTGTGATTATTATTACACATTTCTGTTTGTCATCAGTATATTTGAGTTCCAGGAATGAATGAATGAATACATACTACAAGTGGCCTATTTACCTCAGTGATGAACTGTGAGGACTGAGGAGTCACACCGTGCCAAATCAAGGGAGTATTTTATCTTGCTGACAAAGACCATTTAAATCTAGTGGGATTTTAGGTAGATTACTAGTGTCTTTCACTGTGAATATGATGTGATCATCTATATGCCTGCCTGCCTGAGAGCTTGACTAACGAGTGACCGAATCCAATCCGTAGGCCTATGCTAACCATGTTGTGAACCCTGCACTGTTCTTAAATCTACCTCAGAATACTTTGATATAGACTTATGCAAAAGGATTTTATTAATTTCTCATACAAATTTACAACATATTTACGGTATCAATCTCCAGAAAACAAAAAGTAAAATCTGCCTTTTACATGATTCTATACAAGTTCATCTCCGTTCCCAGTCTGGTCTCATAGACTAGTTGTAAACATAGTAAATGTAAATCCAGGACAGTCAAATTAGTATGATATGTTACACTTGGTAATGATCGCAGCCTAGCTAGAATTCATAACATATCATACGTTTTGCATATTTGTAACATATTGTACGTTTTGCAAATTCATAACAGATAATACAAATTGTAATTCGTAACATATATTAAGAAATGGGTGATGGACATCCACAAATTAATACATACCATACGAAACATGACCTATCATACTAAATGGAGTGTCTCGGATTTACAATCTGAATAAAGTCCTGATACCAGGTTGCAGCAATAGAATACAGCCCAGCTGGAATACCCTCATCGCTACGGATATAACAGTTGTGTCCACTGCATCCTCAGTTTAATCTCAGTTAACCCACTGAGTGTATGCTCCGTAAATGATAGATGTCCAGTTTTGGTTTGTTTTACATTAGGTCTTGGCGGAAGGCTCTGCAGCTTTAGGGTAGCTCAGGGCCATAGCAAAGCTAAATCATTACCATAATAATAAGCTACAGGCAGTGTGTGTAAAGGACATCACGCTGCTTGCTTAGGGAGTGCCACTTCCGAACCCAGGACCACGTGACTGCCCTCCCAAAGCGTCTTACCAGTTGCACCACGCAAAAAGCCACCTATTCACTGGCGCTAGTGGGGACACTTCAGACGGAGGAGTAAGTTTCACACATCCTCATGTGCTACATTCACCCCTCAAACTTACTCAGCAGCGACCTGTGTTGAGCTGAGCGCAACTGTAGATCCAAGTCACTAGGCACCACTGTAAAGGACGTCACGTTACTTGTTTCGCAAGTATCGCATCCTCCTGATTTGACTCACACCAAGGCTCGAACCCAGGACCTCTGCCTTGCTAGCACACGTGACCACCTTCTTGAACCATCTTACCAGTCTTGAACCATCTTACCACCACACAAAAAGCTAGCCATTCACTGGCGCAAATGGGGACACTTCAGGCTGAGGAGTAAGTTTCAAACATCCCCATGTGTGGTACAGCAAGTGTATACCAATCCCCCCAACTGAAACAAAAGCAGAGCCCAAACAGGTGGGCTGGGGTGGGTGGTGGGAAAGCTATCAGCTGATGGACTATATGTAGTTTAAGGCAGCACATTGTTCTAAAATAGCTTGATAGATAGCTTGATAGCAAGTCATTCTATAGCATGAAGATATCTATGAGTAGGATACGGCAGGCACACACCATACTGAGAGCTTCTCAGAAACAATGGGCTTATTTCTCATGTGGCGTTCCGCCCGGTGCCATTTCTGAGGCAAGATGAACCTGCCATCTTGGTACAATCTGAAATAATCCACCCATCTAATATGGCAACGTAAATCAATATGAACCCAGCCAACCACCTGCAGCTTTATATGGGTACCTCTACAGATGTGGTGTAAATTGCGGTCCCACCACAATTTAATTTTTTTTTTATACTTCCCCAGAGTTAGAACTCGTAGATACAATTTGTATGTGTGCAGTTTTAAGGAAATTGCTAACTAGCACTAGCGCAATTGCACACTAGTGTCTGTTAGCAAGTACCCATAGACTTCCAGTCATTGCGTTAACGCTAGTTAGCATTGGCTCACAAAACTACCTCTAACTTCCTTCATACTGGACACTGAGACATAAAAATGGTATCCACAAGTTTATCTGAATTAGATAAAGGGCTGTCAAAATGAAAGATAGCCAGCGATATGTTAGGTATACCTAAAGACGTCCACCATGATTTTTGTACTTTTATTGCTGAAAAGCTATATCCCAAGTATAAATACAGTAAAGTAAACACACTAAAGGGTTGAGATGTAACCAGACACTTCCACCTAGGCACCTGCAAGTTCCCGGACATTTCTGGGGGGAATGGCCATAGCCCTCACCCTCCAATCCAACAGGTCCCAGATGTGCTCAATGGGATTGAGATCCGGGCACAGAACGAGCAGTATGGCTGGCACAGAACGAGCAGTATGGCTGGTGGCATTGTCATGCTGGAGGGTCATGTCAGGATGAGCCTGCTGGAAGGGTACCACATGAGGGAAGAGGATGTCTTCGTCTGTAACACAGCGTTGAGATTGCCTGCAATGACAACAAGCTCAGTCCGACACACCGCTCCAGACCATGACGGACCCTCCACCTCCAAATCGATCCTGCTCCAGAGTATAGGCCTCGGTGTAACGCTCATTCCTTCGACGATAAACGCAAATCCGACCATCATCCCTGGTGAGACAAAACCGCGACTCGTCAATGAAGACCACTTCTTGCCAGTCCTGTCTCGTCCAGCGATGGTGGGTTTGTGCCCATAGGCGACGTTGTTGTGATGTCTGGTGAGGACCTGCCTTACAACAGGCCTACAAGCCCTCAGTCCAGCCTCTCTCAGCCTATTGAGGACAGTTTGAGCACTGATGGAGGGATTGTGCGTTCCTGGTGTAACTCGGGCAGTTGTTGTTGGCATCCTGTACCTGTCCCGCAGGTGTGATGTTCGGATGTACCGATCCTGTGCAGGTGTTGTTAGACGTGGTCTGCCACAGCGAGGACAGTCAGCTGTCTGCCCTGTCTCCCTGTAGCGCTGTCTTAGGTGTCTCACAGTACAGATATTGCAATTTATTGCCCTGGACACATCTGCAGTCCTCATGCCTCCTTGCAGCATCCTAAGGCACGTTCACACAGATGAGCAGGGAGCCTGGGCATCTTTCTTTTGGTGTTTTTCAGAGTCCGTAGAAAGGCCTCTTTAGTGTCCTAAGTTTTCATAACTGTGATCTTAATTGCCTACCGTCTGTAAGCTGTTAGTGTCTTAACGACCATTCCACAGGTGCTTGTTCATTAATTGTTTATGGTTCATTGAACAAGCATGGGGAACAGTGTTTAAACCCTTTACAAGGAAGATCTGTGAAGTTATTTGGATTTGTACAAATTACCTTTGAAAGACATGGTCCTGAAAAAGGTATGTTTCTTTTTTTGATGAGTTTATGAATCAGTACATTGGACAAAATGAGGACAAAAGCAGGTGCAAGCATGAATGCAATAATGTGCTTATGTAAATTGCCTTTACCATAAGCCAACATGTGGTGCTGTAGGCCTAGTTAGTAAATTACCTCTGCCCTAGGACTGGACTGAGGGTAGAGCAGCCAAGAGACCGCCTGTTATCACGATGCTCCAGTTAGAATAAGCAACATCATTATAACGTAATGCCTTGCTTCCTCCATTGCATAACTAGTTCGAAATCATAGTGAGGTACACTGTTAAAGGCCCTCAGATGATAACGAGTCATTGGCTCCCTTACAGTCAATTGACAAGCTATCTAACTAGCTGTTAAGCTTGCTACTACTAGCAAACATTCTTAACCAGCTAGCTAGCACATTATCTTGTTAAACTGTTAAATGAGTAGCAAGCAAACTATGAGTTATGCAAAAAAACAGACATTACCATCACTGCATTGCAAAGTAGAGGTCTGAGATGGACACATTTTTTGGTACCATGCCCGCCCTCTCCTGTAAGATTTCATACCACACCCTCCCGCCCACAGGTTGTTTTCCCGACATCCCACCGCCAGGTCTCATCCAGTTCCTGCCCGCAGTCTCGCAATGTTAATATTACACATCTTTAAAACCACCATTCTATTGTGCAATGAATGTATGATTTCATAAGACATTTGTTGGTTGGAATAAAGTCATTTTATTAAAACAAAGTCCAGTGTAAACAAACTAATTTGAAGCAGACTAGACAAAAAGCCAGTGCAAGACAGAATAGAAAAATATTTGAACGAGTTAATCTCAACGCGAACTGTCAGTTAGAGAAAGGAAAGGCAACACAGGCTATTGATAGGCTGACAAGTGCCCAGTCATATTAGCCATTATTTCATTACCGTTTGAAAATGATTAACATACTTTCCAATGCGAACTGCAAGCTGATAATTAAGCATTAAGGCCAGAGGTGTGGTATATGTCCAATATATCACGGCTAAGGGCCGTTCTAATGTATGATGCAACGTGGAGTGCCTGGACACAGCCCTTAGCCGTGGAATATTGGCAATATACCAAACCCTGAGGTGCCTTGTTGCTAATATAAACTGGTTACCAACGTAATTAAAGCAGTAAAAATAAACGTTTTGTCATACCCGTAGTATAAAGTCTGAAATACCACGGCTGTCAGCCAATCAGCATTCAGGGCTTGGACCACCCAGTTTATAATTGCTTTTATAATTCATCACAAGTGGCCACATAAACTCAATCGCATCTGAGAATTGTTTTTGCCACCACTGTTTGAAGCAGGCGCGCAAGACGGTTGGTTAAGAAATGTGATATTGCAACATGCAGAATGCAAGTGGAACTAACAAAACTCATGGGGTGATTTTCTCTGAACTGATCAAGAACACCTGTGTTATATGTAGCTCTGCTATGCTAAATTCTAATAGTTGATACACAAGTAATACATCGTTTGGAAGCTTAGAATCTCCTCTTTTCAACAATATATAGATCTCAAATGTATTGCAAGGGGTCAATGCCACTGATAAAGATGGAACAAGTCACATACACAAGTGTACACTAACAGAAGACCAACCAAGCTAACTGGCTTCATACATAGGGTCTGAAATACTGTCAGATTACTGTCAGAGATAAAACAATTCATTTCATTAGTTAGATGTACTCATTTGGTCATAGAAGCTACTTGTATAGTGAGGGTGAGTTTATCCTTGATTGATTTGTGTGCTCAGATTAGTTTAGGAGTGTGCTTCCTGGACCTTGTCAGAGCAGCATGGGGAATTTAAGAAAAACAGTGTAGGCTACGAAACTCCCGAAAGTAATTCTATTTTAGCTAGTTAGTTTGCAGCCAGATAATTAGGCCTAGTGACTGACAAGGCAGTAAGCAACAAGCAAGAAATTATCCTCGCAATCAAATCCATCTGATTTACAAACCCCCAACAGGTAGCCAACAGCAGAAGTAGCCATAAGCCGGTTAACATGGCTAACGCCCTGCAGTTCCTGAAGGCTGTGGGTAGAAAACAGACAGCGAAATGTTACAGCAATAGCATGTCAGCAAGAAACACCACCGCATAGCTTGTGTACGTCAGCCATCAGAGGATGTGTGGGCAGAACTGGTCAACTAAAGATGGTGCTGTATGAATATGTGTAGAAACTGCTTGAAATAGAAATCCAAGATCCTGCTTGCAAGCGATGTCATGGCGATGTTGGCTAGGTAAACTCGTGCATGAACACTTAAGCTGGTTTAACGGTTGTCTCACTCCAAACTGAGCATGTGCAGGCCGTCAAATCAAAGGCACGCCGATATATATAGTTGTTTTTGACGAGTAATAACAACTCCAGCTACTTAAGACATTGGCTCAAATCTAGGTTTTGCCTTTAGACTGTGAGAAATGAACAACTAAGGAAGAATTGTTCACTTCTCATTGAAGTGACCCCCTGTCTGAGAGCCTAGGCTAACCCTTCAACTGAAGCGCATTAGTTAATATGGTGAAGCACAAGGACACATTGGGGCATTACACTGTGGTCTATCTCTCCTGGGGTTTGTGTGTAATTGGCTTTTCAATTTGTGAGCAGCATGTTTTCATGGCCTGTCTTTTGGCTGCCTTCCATCCACAAGACAGAGATTTGGGACAGGAAGTCCTGAAAGATTTCATCCTCTCATCATTAACATTAGAGCAGAAGCCTTGGAAGACAGGAGGGATTTCTATTTGGGTCATTATTATGGCACATTAATCTGGTTTAGGAGTGGAGGATGAATACAAAATCCTGTTAAAGGGGGTTAGAGCCAAACCAAGCTGGTAATTATCATTATCCTGAAGTCAATAAGTCAAAAAGCCATATATAAAATGGAGCTTGCTCAGTAAGAAATGCTATAGCGGCCATGACTGAAACCAAACAAGAGTTGTCTTGGGTGTGTGGTTTGATGTGGGTGTTTCTTGTGTGTGTCTTAAGCCAGGGTTTGAAACCAAAATAATTTTCCAATCCTTTCGTTCTGAACAGAACCATTTGTTTTTTCGTTCCATTCCACTGTTCCGACCAGCAAAATAAAGTTCTGAATCGGTTCGAACGATTTATATCAATGGTTTCTGTTCCTTTTTAAACCTCTGAAATCTGAAACTATTATATTTTTTACATTTAGCTCAACATTAAATTACTTCACCAATCAGTGTGGGTAGAGCAGCTTGCTATGGAGTGAGCAAGCTATTTACATGCATTGGACAGATGAGTGTAGGGCATGAGATGCGACAGAAATGTTTCCCTCTGGCGCTCGAGGGCGCCAGACTGACCTTCATTACGCACGCCTGTCACCATCATTACCGCAGCAGCGCTCATTGGACTCACCTGGACTACTTCCCTTTGTTGATTGCCCCGTCTATAACTGTCTGCTCCCATTTGTTCCCTGTGTCAGCCTTAATGTTGTTATGTATTCATGTCCAGACGCTGTCCTGTCTTGTTCCATGTCTGTTGGTATTAAATGTTCACTCCCTGTTCCTGCTTCTTGTCTCTACCAGCATTGATCCTTACAGAATGCTGACACCACTAAAAGAAGCATCGGGGAGTTTTGGTTGGTGACGTTGGGTCCGGGTGCCGTCGCCAAGGGAACTAGGGTGCCTCAGCTAGCTCGTCGGGCTTCCATGCCTTAGCTAGCTTGAGGGTTCGTCTTGCCTCGGTGGGCTCGGCGAGCGCCCACCCCACGTTATGCTTCAGCCGGCCCATCAGGCTCCCACGCCTCAGCGGGATCGCCGGGCTCCCGCGCCTCAGCCAGCTCGTCGGGCTCCCGGCGAGCCGGCTTTATAAAGTTATTTAATGATGTGAAGCACTTTGTGACTTGTATTGAAAAGTGCTATACAAATAAATTGTATTATTATTACCTTTCAAAATAGCAATTCACATTTATCTTGACCTAATTCGACAGTCTCTCATCACCCCCATACAAAAACGCCTCACTCTTGAGCAAGGCATTTAACCCTAATTGCTCAAGGGTCACCGTTGATAAAGGCAAACCCTGGTCGTGACCCCTGTCCAAGGTTGTCTCAGGGAGAGTTGGGATATGCAATAAACACATGTCTAATAGGACAAACAATTATTTAAAAGGTTTTGTGTTAAAACATTTGGAATACCTTTCCATGATATAGACTGACCAGGTGAATCCAGGTGAAAGCTATGACCCCTTATTGATGTCACCTGTTAAATCCACTTGAGTCAGTGTAGATGAAGGGGGGGAAGACAGGTTAAAGAAGGATTATTAAGCCTTGAGACAATTGAGACATGAATTGTGTATGTGTTCATTTAATTGAAATGGCATGCAAACAACGTTGATTCAACCAGTGTGTTCCCAGTGGGAATCCAACACGGCTGGAAGCTATAGCGATCCTTGATTGGTCATTGCACCGCAATATAACGTCAGCAACCCCAGTGAGGTCCAAGGTGATAACTTGAAATCTGAGCAAAAAATGTTAGGGTTAGAAGTAGTAATTATTTAAACAATGTATTGTGAATATATGCTTAGTGATGGAAACAAACCAGTAACAATGTTTACGTGCTGACAGACTACTGACACCATCCACGTAGCACAAGAAATGACCCTGCTCGGTTGCTGAAAAGCGCACATAGCGGCCCACACAATGGTGGTAGATATGAGTCACACTCAGCTACTGTGCACAAAGCTCGTGACCCACAGCATGATTGAACAGCTGTAGTAGAGTTGAGCTAAACCAGGTTATAGAGATACCTTGCATATACACAATGTACAAGCATGCATGATGGATTTACGGGTCTCTTAATAAATAGAACACACCTAGATAATGCCTAACCTCAATGGCTTCATGAGCATAACAGCTTGAATGAATGGACATAACTAACCAATAGACTGACTGTAGGAGTACAAAGCATGTGCCCAGAGCCAATCCATGTTTTCGAGTCAGTGCATGATGCAGTAGTACTGAAACCATGATAGTGGAGAATGTAGCGCCACGACCACACGTGTGTTCCCGCCTATGTAATATTAGTATCCATGCCGTAACACAATACTATTGTGCAGATGATGCAGGGAAATGGCAGCTGACCCATTATATAGCATGAGCAGAGCATAAAACACATGCTGCCAATAAAATACCCATTACTCCTACTCTCCCATGTAAAATAGATGAATAATATACAAAATCTAAAACGTGTAAAGCAGTCTCAACAATCAATATAAACTCAGTAAAAAAATAAACGTCCTCTCATTGTCAACTGCGTTTATTTTCAGCAAACTTAACATGTGTAAATATTTGTATGAACATAACAAGATTCAACAACTGAGACGTAAACTGAACAAGTTCCACAGACATGTGACTAACAGAAATTGAATAATGTGTCCCTGAACAAAGGGGGGGGTCAAAAGTAAGAGTCAGTATTGGGTGTGGCCACCAGCTGCATTAAGTACTGCAGTGCATCTCCTCCTCATGGGCTGCACCAGATTTGCCATTTCTTGCTGTGAGATGTAACCAGACACTTCCACCAAGGCACCTGCAAGTTCCCGGACATTTCTGGGGGGAATGGCCCTAGCCCTCACCCTCCAATCCAACAGGTCCCAGACGTGCTCAATGGGATTGAGATCCGGGCACAGAACGAGCAGTATGGCTGGCACAGAACAAGCAGTATGGCTGGTGGCATTGTCATGCTGGAGGGTCATGTCAGGATGAGCCTGCAGGAAGGGTACCACATGAGGGAGGAGAATGTCTTCCCTGTAACACACAGCGTTGAGATTGCCTGCAATGACAACAAGCTCAGTCCGACACACCGCTCCAGACCATGACGGACCCTCCACCTCCAAATCGATCCTGCTCCAGAGTATAGGCCTCGGTGTAACGCTCATTCCTTCGACGATAAACGCAAATCCGACCATCATCCCTGGTGAGACAAAACCGCGACTCGTCAATGAAGACCACTTCTTGCCAGTCCTGTCTCGTCCAGCGATGGTGGGTTTGTGCCCATAGGCGACGTTGTTGTGATGTCTGGTGAGGACCTGCCTTACAACAGGCCTACAAGCCCTCAGTCCAGCCTCCCTCAGCCTATTGAGGACAGTTTGAGCACTGATGGAGGGATTGTGCGTTCCTGGTGTAATTCGGGCAGTTGTTGTTGGCATCCTGTACCTGTCCTGCAGGTGTGATGTTCGGATGTACCGATACTGTGCAGGTGTTGTTAGATGTGGTCTGCCACAGCGAGGACAGTCAGCTGTCTGCCCTATCTCCCTGTAGCGCTGTCTTAGGCATCTCACAGTACAGATATTTCAATTTATTGCCCTGGACACATCTGCAGTCCTCATGCCTCCTTGCAGCATCCTAAGGCACGTTCACACAGATGAGCAGAGACACTGGGCATCTTTCTTTTGGTGTTTTTCAGAGTCAGTAGAAAGGCCTCTTTAGTGTCCTAAGTTTTCATAACTCTGACCTTAATTGCCTACCGTCTGTAAGCTGTTAGAAAGACATGGTCCTGAAAAAGGTATGTTTCTTTTTTTGATGAGTTTATGCATCAGTACATTGGACAAAATGAGGACAAAAGCAGGTACAAGCATGAATGCAATAATGTGCTTATGTAAATTGCCTTTACCATAAGCCAACATGTGGTGCTGTAGGCCTAGTTAGTAAATTACCTCTGCCCTAGGACTGGACTGAGGGTAGAGCAGCCAAGAGACCGCCTGTTATCACGATGCTCCAGTTAGAATAAGCAACATCATTATAACGTAATGCCTTGCTTCCTCCATTGCATAACTAGTTCGAAATCATACTGAGGTACACTGTTAAAGGCCCTCAGATGATAACGAGTCATTGGCTCCCTTACAGTCAATTGACAAGCTATCTAACTAGCTGTTAAGCTTGCTACTACTAGCAAACATTCTTAACCAGCTAGCTAGCACATTATCTTGTTAAACTGTTAAATGAGTAACAAGCAAACTATGAGTTATGCAAAAAAACAGACATTACCATCACTGCATTGCAAAGTAGAGGTCTGAGATGGACACATTTTTTGGTACCATGCCCGCCCTCTCCTGTAAGATTTCATACCACACCCTCCCGCCCACAGGTTGTTTTCCCGACATCCCACCGCCAGGTCTCATCCAGTTCCTGCCCGCAGTCTCGCAATGTTAATATTACACATCTTTAAAACCACCATTCTATTGTGCAATGAATGTATGACTTCATAAGACATTTGTTGGTTGGAATAAAGTCATTTTATTAAAACAAAGTCCAGTGTAAACAAACTAATTTGAAGCAGACTAGACAAAAAGCCAGTGCAAGACAGAATAGAAAAATATTTGAACGAGTTAATCTCGCGAACTGTCAGTTAGAGAAAGGAAAGGCAACACAGGCTATTGATAGGCTGACTAGTGCCCAGTCATATTAGCCATTATTTCATTACCGTTTGAAAATGATTAACATACTTTCCAATGCGAACTGCAAGCTGATAATTAAGCAATAAGGCCAGAGGTGTGGTATATGTCCAATATATCACGGCTAAGGGCCGTTCTAATGTATGATGCAACGTGGAGTGCCTGGACACAGCCCTTAGCCGTGGAATATTGGCAATATACCAAACCCTGAGGTGCCTTGTTGCTAATATAAACTGGTTACCAACGTAATTAAAGCAGTAAAAATAAACGTTTTGTCATACCCGTGGTATAAAGTCTGAAATACCACGGCTGTCAGCCAATCAGCATTCAGGGCTTGGACCACCCAGTTTATAATTGCTTTTATAATTCATCACAAGTGGCCACATAAACTCAATCGCATCTGAGAATTGTTTTTGCCACCACTGTTTGAAGCAGGCGCGCAAGACGGTTGGTTAAGAAATGTGATATTGCAACATGCAGAATGCAAGTGGAACTAACAAAACTCATGGGGTGATTTTCTCTGAACTGATCAAGAACACCTGTGTTATATGTAGCTCTGCTATGCTAAATTCTAATAGTTGATACACAAGTAATACATCGTTTGGAAGCTTAGAATCTCCTCTTTTCAACAATATATAGATCTCAAATGTAGTGCAAGGGGTCAATGCCACTTGTAACAGTATAACTTTAGACCGTCCCCTCGCCCATACCTGGGCGCGAACCAAGAACCCTCTGCACAAATCAACAACAGTCACCCACGAAGCATCGTTACCCATCGCTCCACAAAAGCCGCGGCCCTTGCCGAGCAAGGGGAACTACTACTTCAAGGTCTCAGAGCAAGTGACGTCACCGATCTAAACGCTATTTAGCGCGTACCACCGCTAACTAAGCTAGCCGTTTCACATCCGTTACACACTGATAAAGATGGAGAGGTACTTCCGGCGCCGACAGAGATGGCCGCCTCGCTTCGCGTTCCTAGGAAACTATGCAGTTTTTTGTTTTTTTACGTGTTATTTCTTACACTAGTACCCCAGGTCATCTTAGGTTTCTTTACATACAGCCGAGAAGAACTACTGAATATAAGATCAGCGTCAACTCACCATCAGTACGACCAAGAATATGTTTTTCGCGATGCGGATCCTGTGTTCTGCCTTACAACCAGTGTAACCGAGTGGATCACATGCAGCGACCAAAAACAAAAAAAACGACTCAGAAAAAGAGGGAAACGAAGCGGTCTTCTGGTCAGACTCCGGAGACGGGCACATCGTGCACCACTCCCTAGCATTCTTCTTGCCAATGTCCAGTCTCTTGACAACAAGGTTGATGAAATCCGAGCAAGGGTAGCATTCCAGAGGGACATCAGAGACTGTAACGTTCTTTGCTTCACGGAAACATGGCTAACTGGAGAGACGCAATCCGAAGCGGTGCAGCCAGCGGGTTTCTCCACGCATCGCGCCGACAGAAACAAACATCTTTCTGGTAAGAAGACGGGCGGGGGCGTATGTCTTATGGCCAACGTGACATGGTGTGATGAAAGAAACATACAGGAACTCAAATCCTTCTGTTCACCTGATTTAGAATTCCTCACAATCAAATGTAGACCGCATTATCTACCAAGAGAATTCTCTTCGATTATAATCACAGCCGTATATATCCCCCCCAAGCAGACACATCGATGGCTCTGAACGAACTTTATTTAACTCTCTGCAAACTGGAAACGATTTATCCGGAGGCTGCATTCATTGTAGCTGGGGATTTTAACAAGGCTAATCTGAAAACAAGACTCCCTAAATTTTATCAGCATATCGATTGCGCAACCAGGGGTGGAAAGACCCTGGATCATTGTTACTCTAACTTCCGCAACGCATATAAGGCCCTGCCCCGCCCCCCTTTCGGAAAAGCTGACCACGACTCCATTTTGTTGATCCCTGCCTACAGACAGAAACTAAAACAAGAAGCTCCCACGCTGAGGTCTGTCCAACGCTGGTCGAACCAAGCTGACTCCACACTCCAAGACTGCTTCCATCACGTGGACTGGGAGATGTTTCGTATTGCGTCAGACAACAACATTGACAAATACGCTGATACGGTGTGCGAGTTCATTAGAACGTGCGTTGAAGATGTCGTTCCCATAGCAACGATTAAAACATTCCCTAACCAGAAACCGTGGATTGATGGCAGCATTCGTGTGAAACTGAAG
Organism: Oncorhynchus tshawytscha; assembly: GCF_018296145.1. Classification (NCBI taxonomy): domain Eukaryota; kingdom Metazoa; phylum Chordata; class Actinopteri; order Salmoniformes; family Salmonidae; genus Oncorhynchus; species Oncorhynchus tshawytscha. The sequence goes on along the minus strand of NC_056456.1, from coordinate 20,089,932 downwards.
GCACGAACCACTGCTTTTAATCAGGGCAAGGTGTCTGGTAACATGACTGAATACAAACAGTGCAGCTATTCCCTCCGCAAGGCTATCAAACAAGCTAAGCGCCAGTACAGAGACAAAGTAGAATCTCAATTCAACGGCTCAGACACAAGAGGTATGTGGCAGGGCCTACAGTCAATCACGGACTACAGGAAGAAACCCAGCCCAGTCACGGACCAGGATGTCTTGCTCCCAGGCAGACTAAATAACTTTTTTGCCCGCTTTGAGGACAATACAGTGCCACTGGCACGGCCTGCAACGGAAACATGCGGTCTCTCCTTCACTGCAGCCGAAGTGAGTAAGACATTTAAACGTGTTAACCCTCGCAAGGCTGCAGGCCCAGACGGCATCCCCAGCCGCGCCCTCAGAGCATGCGCAGACCAGCTGGCCGGTGTGTTTACGGACATATTCAATCAATCCCTATACCAGTCTGCTGTTCCCACATGCTTCAAGAGGGCCACCATTGTTCCTGTTCCCAAGAAAGCTAAGGTAACTGAGCTAAATGACTACCGCCCCGTAGCACTCACATCCGTCATCATGAAGTGCTTTGAGAGACTAGTCAAGGACCATATCACCTCCACCCTACCTGACACCCTTGACCCACTCCAATTTGCTTACCGCCCAAATAGGTCCACAGACGATGCAATCTCAACCACACTGCACACTGCCCTAACCCATCTGGACAAGAGGAATACCTATGTGAGAATGCTGTTCATCGACTACAGCTCGGCATTCAACACCATAGTACCCTCCAAGCTCGTCATCAAGCTCGAGACCCTGGGTCTCGACCCCGCCCTGTGCAACTGGGTACTGGACTTCCTGACGGGCCGCCCCCAGGTGGTGAGGGTAGGCAACAACATCTCCTCCCCGCTGATCCTCAACACTGGGGCCCCACAAGGGTGCGTTCTGAGCCCTCTCCTGTACTCCCTGTTCACCCACGACTGCGTGGCCATGCACGCCTCCAACTCAATCATCAAGTTTGCGGACGACACAACAGTGGTAGGCTTGATTACCAACAACGATGAGACGGCCTACAGGGAGGAGGTGAGGGCCCTCGGAGTGTGGTGTCAGGAAAATAACCTCACACTCAACGTCAACAAAACTAAGGAGATGATTGTGGACTTCAGGAAACAGCAGAGGGAACACCCCCATCCACATCGATGGAACAGTAGTGGAGAGGGTAGCAAGTTTTAAGTTCCTCGGCATACACATCACAGACAAACTGAATTGGTCCACTCACACAGACAGCATCGTGAGGAAGGCGCAGCAGCGCCTCTTCAACCTCAGGAGGCTGAAGAAATTCGGCTTGTCACCAAAAGCACTCACAAACTTCTACAGATGCACAATCGAGAGCATCCTGGCGGGCTGTATCACCGCCTGGTATGGCAACTGCACCGCCCTCAACCGTAAGGCTCTCCAGAGGGTAGTGAGGTCTGCACAACGCATCACCGGGGGCAAACTACCTGCCCTCCAGGACACCTACACCACCCGATGCTACAGGAAGGCCATAAAGATCATCAAGGACATCAACCACCCGAGCCACTGCCTGTTCACCCCGCTGCCATCCAGAAGGCGAGGTCAGTACAGGTGCATCAAAGCTGGGACCGAGAGACTGAAAAACAGCTTCTATCTCAAGGCCATCAGACTGTTAAACAGCCACCACTAACATTGAGTGGCTACTGCCAACACACTGTCAATGACACTGACTCTACTCCAGCCACTTTAATCATGGGAATTGATGGGAAATGATGTAAATATATCACTAGCCACTTTAAACAATGCTACCTTATATAATGTTACTTACCCTACATTGTTCATCTCATATGCATACGTTGATACTGTACTCTATATCATCGACTGCATCCTTATGTAATACATGTATCACTAGCCACCTTAACTATGCCACTTGGTTTACATACTTCTCATATGTATATACTGTACTCGATATCATCTACTGTATCTTGCCTATGCTGCTCTGTACCATCACTCATTCATATATCCTTATGTACATATTCTTTATCCCCTTACACTGTGTATGACAGTAGTTTTTTTTGGAATTGTTAGTTAGATTACTTGCTCGTTATTACTGCATTGTCGGAACTAGAAGCACAAGCATTTCGCTACACTCGCATTAACATCTGCTAACCATGTGTATGTGACAAATAAAATTTGATTTGATTTGATTTGATTTGATTTGGAGCAAGTCACAGCTAACTAGCTTCATACATAGGGTCTGAAATACTGTCAGAGATAAAACAATTCATTTCATTAGTTAGATGTACTCATTTGGTCATAGCAGCTACTTGTATAGTGAGGGTGAGTTTATCCTTGATTGATTTGTGTGCTCAGATTAGTTCAGGAGTGTGCTTCCTGGACCTTGTCAGAGCAGCATGGGGAATTTAAGAAAAACAGTGTAGGCTACGAAACTCCCGAAAGTAATTCTATTTTAGCTAGTTAGTTTGCAGCCAGATAATTAGGCCTAGTGACTGACAAGGCAGTAAGCAACATGCAAGAAATTATCCTCGCAATCAAATCCATCTGATTTACAAACCCCCAACAGGTAGCCAACAGCAGAAGTAGCCATAAGCCGGTTAACATGGCTAACGCCCTGCAGTTCCTGAAGGCTGTGGGCAGAAAACAGACAGCGAAATGTTACAGCAATAGCATGTCAGCAAGAAACACCACCGCATAGCTTGTGTACGTCAGCCATCAGAGGATGTGTGGGCAGAACAGGTCAACTAAAGATGGTGCTGTATGAATATGTGCAGAAACTGCTTGAAATAGAAATCCAAGATCCTGCTTGCAAGCGATGTCATGGCGATGTTGGCTAGGTAAACTCGTGCATGAACACTTAAGCTGGTTTAACGGTTGTCTCACTCCAAACTGAGCATGTGCAGGCCGTCAAATCAAAGGCACGCCGATTTATATAGTTGTTTTTGACGAAAATGAAAACGTGTCAGTTTGTCTCTTTCACGAAGTTGGAGAAATAACAACTCCAGCTACTTAAGACATTGGCTCAAATCTAGGTTTTGCCTTTAGATTGTGAGAAATGAACAACTAAGGAAGAATTGTTCACTTCTCATTGAAGTGACCCCCTATCTGGGAGCCTAGGCTAACCCTTCAGCTGAAGCGCATTAGTTAATATGGTGAAGCACAAGGACACATTGGGGCATTACACTGTGGTCTATCTCTCCTGGGGTTTGTGTGTAATTGGCTTTTCAATTTGTGAGCAGCATGTTTTCATGGCCTGTCTTTTGGCTGCCTTCCATCCACAAGACAGAGATTTGGGACAGGAACTCCTGAAAGATTTCATCCTCTCATCATCAACATTAGAGCAGAAGCCTTGGAAGACAGGAGGGATTTCTATTTGGGTCATTATTATGGCACATTAATCTGGTTTAGGAGTGGAGGATGAATACAAAATCCTGTTAAAGGGGGTTAGAGCCAAACCAAGCTGGTAATTATCATTTTCCTGAAGTCAATAAGTCAAAAAGCCATATATAAAATGGAGCTTGCTCAGTAAGAAATGCTAGCGGCCATGACTGAAACCAAACAAGAGTTGTCTTGGGTGTGTGGTTTGATGTGGGTGTTTCTTGTGTGTGTCTTAAGCCAGGGTTTGAAACCAAAATAATTTTCCAATCCTTTCGTTCTGAACAGAACCATTTGTTTTTTCATTCCATTCCACTGTTCCGACCAGCAAAATAAAGTTCTGAATCGGTTCGAACGATTTATATCAATGGTTTCTGTTCCTTTTTAAACCTCTGAAATCTGAAACTACTCAAGGGCGCCAGACTGACCTTCATTACGCACGCCTGTCACCATCATTACCGCAGCAGCGCTCATTGGACTCACCTGGACTACTTCCCTTTGTTGATTGCCCCGTCTATAACTGTCTGCTCCCCTATTTGTTCCCTGTGTCAGCCTTAATGTTGTAATGTATTCATGTCCAGACGCTGTCCTGTCTTGTTCCATGTCTGTTGGCATTAAATGTTCACTCCCTGTTCCTGCTTCTTGTCTCTACCAGCATTGATCCTTACAGAATGCTGACACCACTAAAAGAAGCATCGGGGAGTTTTGGTTGGTGACGTTGGGTCCGGGTGCCGTCGCCAAGGGAACTAGGGTGCCTCAGCTAGCTCGTCGGGATTCCATGCCTTAGCTAGCTTGAGGGTTCGTCTTGCCTCGGTGGGCTCGGCAAGCGCCCACTCCACGTTATGCTTCAGCCGGCCCATCAGGCTCCCACGCCTCAGCGGGATCGCCGGGCTCCCGCGCCTCAGCCAGCTCGCCGGGCTCCCGGCGAGCCGGCTTTATAAAGTTATTTAATGATGTGAAGCACTTTGTGACTTGTATTGAAAAGTGCTATACAAATAAAGTGTATTATTATTATTACCATTCAAAATAGCAATTCACATTTATTTTGACCTAATTCGACAGTCTCTCATCACCCCCATACAAAAACGCCTCACTCTTGAGCAAGGCATTTAACCCTAATTGCTCAAGGGACACCGTTGATAAAGGCAAACCCTGGTCGTGACCCCTGTCCAAGGTTGTCTCAGGGAGAGTTGGGATATGCAATAAACACATGTCTAATAGGACAAACAATTATTTAAAAGGTTTTGTGTTAAAACATTTGGAATACCTTTCCATGATATAGACTGACCAGGTGAATCCAGGTGAAAGCTATGACCCCTTATTGATGTCACCTGTTAAATCCACTTGAATCAGTGTAGATGAAGGGGGGAGACGGGTTAAAGAAGGATTATTAAGCCTTGAGACAATTGAGACATGAATTGTGTATGTGTTCCATTCATAGGGTGAATGGGCAAGACAAAATATTTAAGTGCCTTTGAACAGGGTATGGTACTAGTTTGGTTTGAGTGTGTCATGAACTGCAACGCTGCTGGGTTTTTCACACTCAACAGTTTTCTGTGTGTATCAAGAATGGTCCACCACCCAAAGGACATTCAGTCAACTTGACACAACTCTGGGAAGCATTGGAGTCAACATGGGCCAGCATCCATGTGCAAGGCTTTCGACACCTTGTAGAGTCCATGCCCCGAATTGAGGCTGTTCTGAGGACTAAAGGGAATGCAACTCAATATTAGGAAGGTGTTCCTAATGTTTTGTACCCTCAGTGTATTCTTCTTGAAGAGTTTACTTTGAATGACTGTCACTTCTTAAGTCTGAGCTTAGCTATTAGAAATCCCATTATTTTGTTACGATCAAAGGGGTCCTCACAAAGGGAATTCACTGTGAGATCATCATCTAGGCAGGAACACACATTACACAGCAGCGATATGGACAGCAGCAATTAGAGAACCTCCATCACTTTTAAATTCTGTCCCATGCGAGAGAGGAGAGAGATAGGGATGATGAGAGAGCTAGCAAAAGAGGGAGAGAGTAGCATACCACCCTGCATCCCACTGCTAGCTTGCTTCTGAAGCTAAGCAGGGTTGGTCCCTGGATGGGAGACCAGATGCTGCTGGAAGTGGTGTTGGAGGGCCAGTATGAGGCATCCTTTCCTCTGGGTAATGATTGGGGACAATGCCATGTGTAGGGTGCTGTCTTTCGGATGGGATGTTAAACAGCTGACTCTCTGTGGTCACTAAAGAGCTTGTGGCACTAATTGTAAGAGTAGGGGTGTTTACCCTGTTGTCCTGGCTAAATTCCCCATCTGCCCCACATACCATCATGGACCCCTAATCAACCCCAGCTTCCAAATGACTCATTCCTCCCCCCTGTAACTATTTCCCAGGTTATTGCTGTAAATGAGAATGTGTTCTCATTCAACCTACCTGGTTAAATAGAGTGAGAGACAGCACTGTGTATATATACATAATAAGAAATGTTTACTGTTAATTTTGTATTGTTTATTTAACTTTTGTTTATTATCTATTTCAGTTGCTTTGGCAATGTAAACATATGTTTCCAATGCCAATAAAGCCCTTAAATTGAAATTGAGAGTGCGCCAGACCTGGGACCCTGCTGTAATTTAGGTCTGATGAGGAGCTGATCACTCCCCAGTCTAACCCCATGGGTCTCCATTATTGCCTCTCTCCCCTTAACGAGTCTCTTTGATTCACTTGACTATTTTGACGTTCAGCTTTATAATAAACACACACACAGAACGCTCAATGGTTATGCCTGGATTGATGTTGTGTGTGTTGAGACATATGATATCCTGTATGCAGATCATGGTAAGCATACAATAACATCAGAGATAATCACACACCTGCCACAGTAGGTTCAGTATGATGTTGGTTACATACTGTAGAAGAGGAGGCTCGTGAGTGGCGCAGCGTTCTAAGGCACCGCATCTCAGTGCTTGAGGCGTCACTACAGACACCCTGGTTTGAATCCAGGCTGTCTCACAACAGGCCGTGATTGGGAGTTCCATAGAGTGGCGCGCAATTGGTCCAGCGTCATCCGGGTTTGGCTAAGGGAAGGCTGTCATTATAAATAAGAATTTGTTATTAACTGACTTGCCTTGTTAAATAAAGTTGAAATAAAAAAATATTAGACACACATCAAGCATATTAATATTCTATGGTTAAGGGCTAACCCCACTGTACATCTCACTCATCAATTATTTGCTGACTCCTAAGGTTACTATTAGTGATGATGACTTACAGGGCATTGTGAATGGCTATTATGAGTGTACATTACTCATTTCTGACTTTTCATAGATGTGTTCACACGTATAGCTGACTTCCGATGGTGGGAACGTTTTTTTTGTTGCTCTAAAATAACAACATTTCTGAATTAAGGATTGGTACAGTGGTCATTGGTGCTATATTTTTGTCAAATGTATTCTCAGAATCCAAGCTGAATCATGCTATGTTTGTTCAAGTGAAACAGTGATTCTGTGGGATTTTGTTGCTAGGCCAAAGGTGGATTAGTCTTAAAATCTGTTTTAGAGTTAATTGTACAGAGATTAGTTTTCCTTTGCGCTTACATACTCAATAGGGGATCTCACACAAAGTAATTGTTGTTTTAGGTACTTCTCATTGCGTGGGACTTGTTATTTCCTTTCGGGCCACGGTCCTAGCCTCTCGTCTAATTCTTCTCTGTGAGAACAATGATGAGTTCCACAGATCAATAAGGTGATTCTCCTCTGAGAGCAGAACCAGACTTTTATTAACATTCATTGTCCAATTATCCCCAAGACTCATTTCCTCACTAGTAGATACTACACACTACGTCAATTCAAATCAAATCAAATCAAATCAAATTTTATTTGTCACATACACATGGTTAGCAGATGTTAATGCGAGTGTAGCGAAATGCTTGTGCTTCTAGTTCCGACAATGCAGTAATAACGAGCAAGTAATCTAACTAACAATTCCAAAAAAAACTACTGTCTTATACACAGTGTAAGGGGATAAAGAATATGTACATAAGGATATATGAATGAGTGATGGTACAGAGCAGCATAGGCAAGATACAGTAGATGATATCGAGTACAGTATATACATATGAGATAAGTATGTAAACCAAGTGGCATAGTTAAAGTGGCTAGTGATACATGTATTACATAAGGATGCAGTCGATGATATAGAGTACAGTATCAACGTATGCATATGAGATGAACAATGTAGGGTAAGTAACATTATATAAGGTAGCATTGTTTAAAGTGGCTAGTGATATATTTACATCATTTCCCATCAATTCCCATGATTAAAGTGGCTGGAGTAGAGTCAGTGTCATTGACAGTGTGTTGGCAGTAGCCACTCAATGTTAGTGGTGGCTGTTTAACAGTCTGATGGCCTTGAGATAGAAGCTGTTTTTCAGTCTCTCGGTCCCAGCTTTGATGCACCTGTACTGACCTCGCCTTCTGGATGACAGCGGGGTGAACAGGCAGTGGCTCGGGTGGTTGATGTCCTTGATGATCTTTATGGCCTTCCTGTAGCATCGGGTGGTGTAGGTGTCCTGGAGGGCAGGTAGTTTGCCCCGGTAATGCGTTGTGCAGACCTCACTACCCTCTGGAGAGCCTTACGGTTGAGGGCGGTGCAGTTGCCATACCAGGCGGTGATACAGCCCGCCAGGATGCTCTCGATTGTGCATCTGTAGAAGTTTGTGAGTGCTTTTGGTGACAAGCCGAATTTCTTCAGCCTCCTGAGGTTGAAGAGGCGCTGCTGCGCCTTCCTCACGATGCTGTCTGTGTGAGTGGACCAATTCAGTTTGTCTGTGATGTGTATGCCGAGGAACTTAAAACTTGCTACCCTCTCCACTACTGTTCCATCGATGTGGATGGGGGTGTTCCCTCTGCTGTTTCCTGAAGTCCACAATCATCTCCTTAGTTTTGTTGACGTTGAGTGTGAGGTTATTTTCCTGACACCACACTCCGAGGGCCCTCACCTCCTCCCTGTAGGCCGTCTCGTCGTTGTTGGTAATCAAGCCTACCACTGTTGTGTCGTCCGCAAACTTGATGATTGAGTTGGAGGCGTGCATGGCCACGCAGTCGTGGGTGAACAGGGAGTACAGGAGAGGGCTCAGAACGCACCCTTGTGGGGCCCCAGTGTTGAGGATCAGCGGGGAGGAGATGTTGTTGCCTACCCTCACCACCTGGGGGCGGCCCGTCAGGAAGTCCAGTACCCAGTTGCACAGGGCGGGGTCGAGACCCAGGGTCTCGAGCTTGATGACGAGCTTGGAGGGTACTATGGTGTTGAATGCCGAGCTGTAGTCGATGAACAGCATTCTCACATAGGTATTCCTCTTGTCCAGATGGGTTAGGGCAGTGTGCAGTGTGGTTGAGATTGCATCGTCTGTGGACCTATTTGGGCGGTAAGCAAATTGGAGTGGGTCAAGGGTGTCAGGTAGGGTGGAGGTGATATGGTCCTTGACTAGTCTCTCAAAGCACTTCATGATGACGGATGTGAGTGCTACGGGGCGGTAGTCGTTTAGCTCAGTTACCTTAGCTTTCTTGGGAACAGGAACAATGGTGGCCCTCTTGAAGCATGTGGGAACAGCAGACTGGTATAGGGATTGATTGAATATGTCCGTAAACACACCGGCCAGCTGGTCTGCGCATGCTCTGAGGGCGCGGCTGGGGATGCCGTCTGGGCCTGCAGCCTTGCGAGGGTTAACACGTTTAAATGTCTTACTCACTTCGGCTGCAGTGAAGGAGAGACCGCATGTTTCCGTTGCAGGCCGTGTCAGTGGCACTGTATTGTCCTCAAAGCGGGCAAAAAGTTATTTAGTCTGCCTGGGAGCAAGACATCCTGGTCTGTGACTGGGCTGGGTTTCTTCCTGTAGTCCGTGATTGACTGTAGACCCTGCCACATACCTCTTGTGTCTGAGCCGTTGAATTGAGATTCTACTTTGTCTCTGTACTGGCGCTTAGCTTGTTTGATAGCCTTGCGGAGGGAATAGCTGCACTGTTTGTATTCAGTCATGTTACCAGACACCTTGCCCTGATTAAAAGCAGTGGTTCGTGCCTTCAGTTTCACACGAATGCTGCCATCAATCCACGGTTTCCGGTTAGGGAATGTTTTAATCGTTGCTATGGGAACGACATCTTCAACGCACTTTCTAATGAACTCGCACACCGTATCAGCGTATTCGTCAATGTTGTTGTCTGACGCAATACGAAACATCTCCCAGTCCACGTGATGGAAGCAGTCTTGGAGTGTGGAGTCAGCTTGGTCGGACCAGCGTTGGACAGACCTCAGCGTGGGAGCTTCTTGTTTTAGTTTCTGTCTGTAGGCAGGGATCAACAAAATGGAGTCGTGGTCAGCTTTTCCGAAAGGGGGCGGGGCAGGGCCTTATATGCGTCGCGGAAGTTAGAGTAACAATGATCCAGGGTCTTTCCACCCCTGGTTGCGCAATCAATATGCTGATAAAATTTAGGGAGTCTTGTTTTCAGATTAGCCTTGTTAAAATCCCCAGCTACAATGAATGCAGCCTCCGGATAAATCGTTTCCAGTTTGCAGAGAGTTAAATAAAGTTCGTTCAGAGCCATCGATGTGTCTGCTTGGGGGGGGATATATACGGCTGTGATTATAATCGAAGAGAATTCTCTTGGTAGGTAATGCGGTCTACATTTGATTGTGAGGAATTCTAAATCAGGTGAACAGAAGGATTTGAGTATCTTTACTTTTACTTAAGTATGACAGTTGGGTACTTTTTCCACCACTGATTACTGGATGAGTCTAACAGGTATGTCCATAATTCTGTCAGGCATCTCTGGTCCTGTTCCAGATTTAAGCAGTCTGAACAGCTCAGCTGTCCCCTGGCTGTATTATTGCAGACTGAGATAAGATAGTAGCGGCACAAACAGACCAATAGTTCAGCTCTCTCCTCAAGCTAATATATAAATACTTTAAGAAGAGAAAGAGACATCTCCAATAAGTAATTCACCGTTTGTGATGATGAGGGAGGGAGGGTGGAAGGATGGAAGAGAAGGGGGGAGAGAATGACTGTGAAGGAGAGGAAGACAGAGGGAGGGGAGAGAGATGGTGGAGGGGTAATCTTTTCCGGGATATAATCCTATAATTTATTCTGGTTTATATGGTGCTTATGTTCTTCGTGTAAACTATGATCTATGCCCCAGATAAAGAACCAAGGACAAGGCAGTTGTAATATCTCCTGCGGGAACAAAAAAATATGTTATACATTATGCTAACATATGTTTACATTTTTTTGTACCGGTTTATTTGGGTCACTTTTTCCACTTGGACTCTTATAATTCCAGCCAATGATTTCAGTCAAATCCTTTGTGTAGCTTCACTCAGTTTTCGATAGGGTCACCATGGTTATGATCTATCAGTTAATGGTGTTCTCAGGTGTGCTCCACATGTCAAAGGTGATTTAGCCTATCCAATATGCTGTAAATCTGTGTAGATTATAGATGTGGTGTGCCCGGAACAAAGGGTTTAGTAGCAGATGGTTTTGCAGTACGGCAGATGACCGTGTGATATCAATGAGATGAATTAAGGTAGAATAAAGGACCATGTTAGAGCTCTAATCCAGGAGGGGTGATAATTCAGAATATTCCTCCTGTCCTCAGTACTGTCCCTGTCAGGCCTGTCCTGTGTCCTTCATGCTACAGCGTTTTCTGACTACCTCCTCCCCATACCTACACAGTCAGTCAGTGCCCTCCATGCCCCCCCCCTCTCTTGCTCTCCCTAATCCCCTCGCTCTCCCTACTACCCTCTCCCTCTCTTGCTCAATCTCTCTCTCCCCCTCTCTCTAATCCCCTCCCTCTCCCTAACCTCCTCGCTCTCCCTAACCCCCCCTCTCTCTTTCACTTTATCTCGCTCTCCTATCTTTTTGGCTCCTGGTAAAGCTTTAGCTCTCTACCAGGTTGGTATCACTGTCACCTGACACAGTTGGACTGAGACGGGATGTGTAGGAGTTACTCACCTAGTTACATCACAAGACATGCTTACAATATTATGCAGTCTATAGTTCTATCCTGAATATTGAATGATAACAATAAATACTTTATTTCTTTCACTGTAACATTATTTTCTTCTCTCTAAGATGTAGTACTCTGTGACAACTCACATAAACAGCACTGACTGACATTCATTCACTAACAGAGATAGAGAAAGATTGAGAAGATAATCATATTCATAGGATGGACAATTTACAGGACTAATATATTTCCTTAATGTAAATATTGTACCCTTGAGGAAACCCACTCCATGGCAGATCAATGCAGCTCTCATCTGATGTTGTGTGTCTCCCTCTAGAGGGGAACTTTGGTATGCACGCCCTAAAATACAATCATGTTTGCTCACTAGTGGTGGTGGTGTGTGTGTGTGTGTGTGTGTGTGTGTGTGTGTGTGTGTGTCCAGGTGTGTGTTTCTCCTGTAAAATCGATGTGGTGCCAGTGAAAAATGAGGATGGCTTGCTGATCATTTTCATCCTCAACTTCGAGCTTCCCACTGATCCACATATTCCCAGGTCCCCAACTAGAGAGTTCAACCACAAGTTGTCCATCCCCTGGCTGACCCTAAGTAAGCAAAGCACATCCTCTGTGTGTTAATGAGTAGGGTCCAAATATTTTCCCGTAAAATCTTAGAGATTAAAGTACTTTAATGACATTGTTACGGTGTAGTGTATTCAGAAACTGTGATCGCCCACCTTTTCCCTTTGACGTGCAGAACGTCGGAATAGGTTTCGCTTGCCCTCCACCTTGGTCCGCCCCCTCAGCAGGAGTAAACAGTCCCTGGAGAACGACACCGAGCTGGGCCACCAGCGGGACCTCCTTGCTCTGGGTCATGAGTCTGTGGCGCTGAAAAAGCTGCTGTCCCTGCCAGAGCGCCGGCGTCTGGGTGGCACCGCGGTACTACTCCGGGATGAGGACCAGAGAGCCCTGCTGGGAGGTGAGTGGTTCTTTGCGGCTCAGTTGGTAAGAGCATGGTGGGAGCAACACCAGGGTGTGGGTTTGTTTCCCACTATGGTCACATGTACTAAAACATATGCATTCACTGTACTTTAAGTCACTTTGGATGAAAGTGTTTGCTAAATGGACTTCAGCCTTGTGCCCTCCTACACTGCTGGAGAAGTGCAGTTAGTCCCTGACAATGCAGAGGCTGTCATATGTTAATTTGATTTATTTTACCCTTATTTTACCAGGTAAGTTGACTGAGAACACATTCTCATTTACTTATTTAATGCTTACTTATTTCATATGTGTTTATAGGTGAGCCCATCTTGCCCTCCACAGACACATCCGATGCTCCCCCAGCCCTGTCCCTGGGCTTCTCCCAGTCCTCCCCCAGGCTGCACTGCCTCCGGATGGATGAGGAATGTGTCTCCAACTGCATCGTGACGCCCAGCCACTCCTGTGAGAGCCTCTGCAGCCTGCGGCACGTCTCCTCCGTGGACGGCATCAAGATCCGGAGGGGACGGGCCAGCTGGCACGGAAAGCTCCAGACGCGGCCCAGCAGAACAGGTAGTGGAGGAGACAGAGACGAGAACAGGGGATAGGGTTCATGGGCATAGGACAGAGATAAGGATGGGGGGCGGGGGCACGGGCAAGGACAGGTGAGGGGACAGGACAGGTTGAGGACATGTATGGGACACATAAAAAAGGCGGGGCTGTCAGGAGCTGTATGGAGACATTTGAGGATGAAAGAGGAGCTCATTAATCGTGTAATTGATGAATCCTTGTCTTACGTTAATGTTCCATCTGTTCAACATCACTATGTATTGTAGCATGCACAAATCCCCTTCAACTCTATGTTACTGGCAAATAATTAAACTGGGAGTAAGCCTAGACTTCTAAGTCTAACACTATCATCAACATATATTCCTTCTCAGGTGGAATGACCTGTATGAAGTCCAGCCTGCGTAATGTTACATCTGACACCACGTCTGACCCGAACCTTATCCGCTTCCGGACCTTTAGTCACGTGACACAGGTCAACCCACATGAATACAGGCCAGACCCCCTGGTGGCCCTCCCGTCCGCAGAGATGGACATAATTGCCCCGTGTAAACTGATGGACCGCACACACGGGGTTACTGAGAAATTCACTCAGGTGAGTCACTGCTCTTCTCCTATCAGTGGATGTATATGGATAGGATGACACTATTTCATGACAAACTGCAGTATCTAGAGCAGGAGTCTCAAACTCTGTTCCTGGAGAGTTACCGTCCTGTAGGTTTTCGCCCAAACCCCAGTTGTAACTAACCTGGTGTTATCAACCAGCTAATGATTAAAATCAGGTGTGGTAGATTAGGTTTGGATTGAAAACCTACAGGACGGTTAGCTGCTCTCCAGGAACAGGGTTGGAGAGCCCTGATCTAGAGGCTTTCACAGACACCTTGTCCCTTCTGTAGTCTGCCATTGCAGTGTCTTTCCTGAGAGTGGCAGCACTATCCAGAGAGTTTTGCTCTATATTCAGTCGCTGCTGGTAAACTTTGAATCAAATCAAATGTGATTGGTTGCATACACATATTTAAAGGGAAAGGGACATACCTAGTTTGTTGTACAACTGAATGCCTTCAACTGATTAGCAGATGTTATTGCGGGTGTAGCGAAATGCTTGTTTTCCTAGCTCCAACAGTGCAGTAATATCTAACAATACACACAAATCTAAAAAAGTTAAAGAATCGAATTAAGAAATATAGAAAAATTAGGACGAGCAATGTCGGAGTCCGGAGTAAAAATATAAATATATATTTGATGGAATGTATAGACAATATGATATGTATGTATGTATGTATAATATGTAGTATATCTGAAAAATAGCATCTGTACAGCAAAGTTAAATACAATAGGCCTTGACTAGAATACAGTATTTACATATGAAGTGGGTATAACAGTATGTGAACATTATTAAAGTGACCAGTGTTCATTGATTATGTACATAGGGTAGCAGCCTCTAAGGTGCATGGTAGAGTAACCGTGTGGTAGCCCGGCTAGTGACTAATGTTCAGGGCAGGGTCCTGGGCGGAGGGTAGCTAGTGGTGACCAATTTTCCATAAAAAAATAATCGACACTGATCAAATTTCAGGCCTGCTGAGTTCAAACTGGAACCTTGTGAAAATTCTGTGAACACAGAGGCTGTACCTGCTTTAAGTTACAGTTATAACAGTGGCCAAGTAGGCTACTGTGGCTATTTGATCATAATGTAGGACTACCAGAGTGGACTACAATCAAAAACAATGGAGAAAATGCATCCCATAACATTTTAACATGGAAATAGCTGTTCTATCATTCAGCCTACAGTAGCAGTTCAATGTAGTTCAACGTAAGCCTACGCTCCATGAGACTTTTGAAAGAAAACATGCAGGGCTTGACATTAGCCTGTTTATCCACTTGTCCTTCAGACATGGAGGTGACTGAACTTGTTGTTGTGTTGTTTGATGCAAGAAACCACTTTTCAAAATAAAATGCATTATTATTCCCATACCATTATTACAGAGAATCAGACAAATTATGCTACCGTCTGTCTATTGGCTACAGAATGTATTCAAGCCTGTCTCAAAATAGAACACTGCACCTTTAAGACAAAAAAAAGCTCTTTATATGACTTGCTTTTCAAATAGATCTAGAAATGTACACGTTTTGTGCTCTTGCAGGAAGCAATCACTCCCCTATTGCTGACTACACATTATCTATAACTGGTCTAATAAGTCACTAACTAACAAAAGATATGAACAAAGTTTGCACAAGTGGCTACATGCAGCTCTTGCTTTGATCTCAAAACAAGCTCATCGACTCACGTCCACAGCTGTAAACCTTTCAGTTCAAAGTAAATAGCACATATCCATATATGGCAATGGTCTATTTTCGTATGGGCCTACTGGTTATGCAGCACCAGTCTGTGTAGAGTACCGGCTGAGTCGTGCACAACAGAATCCTACTCTGATGCGTTGTGCCTACAACACAATCTCTTATGTAATTCATTTTGTTTCAGGAATGTTGCATTGAAAGTGACTAATATTGCATTGATTCGATCACATTTGCCACAGTAAAGGGAAATGTTGATAGTCTTAACTAAAAGGGAAAACTCTAGTAAATTGAGTGAAGTTCAATATGCCGCTTCTCTCCCTAGGCTGATATTTATTCTGCGCTCTACGGGGCAGTCTCGGGGCTACTGCACGCCCGTGCGCAGTTTAGAGGAAACATTGGTGGTGACTATGAAATAGCCTGATGGCCTTGAGTTAAAATCTGTTTTTCAGTATTCCTGTCCAAGCTTTGATGACCTCACCTTCTGGATGGTAAGCAGGGTGAACCGGCCATGGCTCGGGTGGCTGAGGTCCTTGATGATCTTTTTGGCCTTCCTGTGGCACCAGGTACTGTAGATGTCCTGTGGGGCAGACAGAGATGCGTTGGGCAGACTGAACCACCCTCTGGAGAACCCTGTGATTGTGGACGGTGCAGTTGCCGTACCAGGTGGTAATACAGCCGACAGGATGCTCTCAATGATGCATCTGTAAAAGTTGTATTTCATAGACCAAAGTATCAGCTATCACACCATGTAAAAGGAACAGCCGCTTAATTAAAAAATCAGCATAATCAAAATGAAACTTACTAGATTTATGTCAACTCCATCAGGCACCATAAAGGCATTTCATTTTTGCAATTATTACCCAACAAGTGTTCAAAGGCCTTGATTGTTTAATTGTAACATTAGAATATTCAAATATGTAATACAAATCTCCAAACTTCTTTTTGTTTTGTTTTTAAATCACTATTAAATTAATCAGGGCAAATTTATTTTCCATGTTTTTCTAGATTTAGAACATAAAACATTTATAAAGCAAACATTATCCCTAGCACAGCAAATACAGTGCATTCGAAAAGTATTCAGACCCTTTTACTTTTTCCACATTTTGTTACGTTACAGCCTTATTCTAAAAGGGATTAAATTGTTTTTCACCCTCATCAATCTACACACAACACCCCATAATGACAAAGCAAAAACGGGGTTTTCTAAATTTTTGCAAATGTATTAAAAATAAATAATGGGGAAAAAAAGGGAAAAAAAAGAGTCAGCCCGAGAATTGAACCCTGTGATACCCCCATAGAGACTTCCAGAGGTCCGGACAACAGGCCCTCCGATTTGACACACTGAACTCTGTCTGCAAAATAGTTGATGAACCAGGCGATGCAGTCATTAGAAAAACCAAGGCTGTTGAGTCTGCCTATAAGAATACGGTGATTGACAGAGTCGAAAGCCTTGGCCAGGTCGATGAAGACGGCTGCACAGTACTGTCTTTTATCGATGGTGGTTATGATATAATTTAGTAACTTGAGCGTGGCTGAGGTGACCAGCTCGGAAACCGGATTGCACAGCGGAGAAGGTACGGTGGGATTCGAAATGGTCAGTGATCTGTTTGTTAACTTGGCTTTCGAAGACTAGAAGGGCAGGGCAGGATGGATACACAGTAGGTCTATAACAGTTTGGGTCTAGAGTGTCACCCCCTTTGAAGAGGGGGATGACCACGGCAGCTTTTCAATCTTTAGGGATCTCGGACAATACGAAAGAGAGGTTTGATAAGACTGGTAATAGGGGTTGTAACAAGGGTCCAGATTGTCTAGCCCAGCTGATTTGTACGGGTCCAGGTTTTGCAGCTCTTTCAGAACATCTGCTATCTGGATTTGGGTGAAGGAGAAGCTGGGGAGGCTTGGGCAAGTAGCTGTGGGGGGTGCGGAGCTGTTGGTCGGGGTTGGGGTAGCCAGGAGGAAAGCATGGCCAGCCGTAGAGAAATGCTTATTGAAATTCTCGATTATCATGGATTTATCAGTGGTGACAGTGTTTCCTAGCCTCAGTGCAGTGGGCAGCTGGGAGGAGGTGCTCTTATTCTCCATTACAGTGTCCCAAAACCTTTTGGAGTTAGAGCTACAGGATGCAAATTTTTGTTTTAAAAAGCTAGCCTTTGCTTTCCTAACTGACTGCGTGTATTAGTTCCTGACTTCCGCATAACGCGGGGACTTCCGCATAACGCGGGGACTATTCGATGCTAGTGCAGTCTACATATCTGGGGGGCCCAACCTTGAGGGGGCTGTGGGGGTGTGTGCTACACCAGTGACTTCTACGCCTGTGCACTCCTAAAGATGAAGTTTTCAGCACCACTTCACTCACAGTGCACACATCACCCCAGGCACTGCATATATGGGATATATAGGACTCTACATAATTATTTGTTTGAATATAAACCAGCTATGAAACAAAACAGGAGAAATACTTTGAAAATAGTTACGGCAGCATTTCTTTGTTGTTGCTTTAAAATCAGAACTCGCACATGTGCTCATACTTGAGCTTTTGAGTTTGTACACATCTATTTTTAGGCACAAATGTGAGTAAAATGGTTGTACTGTAGAGCCCTGAGACGTTAACCGGGATATGAGCTATTTTCCGGAATACTGTGTACATGTAAACGTGGTCAGTGTAGCCGCCCAGTAACACACTGCAGCAGTCTATTAGTCCACCACGCCCCCTGGGAGGAGTTTTAAAAATTCTGCCCAGGGGAGAACAACTGCCCCCCTCATTGAAACCACAGAAGTTCAAGGTCGACCGTGGTACTGAAGGCATTGTTAGCCGAAAACAGGATCCCCATTATAGTGAATTGAAAAATTGCAATCTTCATGGTCAATCTGCATGTAAATTAAAAAAAATTTAGAAGACAACCATGGTACCAATAACTGCTTCTAATACACCAAATGTATGTCCTTGAACCAATTTTTTTTTTTTATCGCACACAGAAGAAGTTATCAGGATAATTTAGTTGCTAATGGTACCCCAGTCGGCCTTCAACTTGATTTACTCAATGAGAGGACAGCACTGGGCTAGCCTGCGACGTCACGTCCTTGAGGAGCTCAAACTGCACATGTTATGTCTCCATGAGATGCCATCTTAACTGACTTAATTTTATTTCAATGCCCACATGAAAAAAATACTACAGTTACTATAGAATACTACAGTACTTACTATAGAATTCTGTAGTAAAATGTAGAATACTATACTAAACACTGTAGTATACCTCAATCATGTGTACTGTAGTACTTATTATAGAATGTTGTAGTATACTGTAGAATACTATAGTAAATACTACAGTATACTACAGACCACAAAAACACTACTGTAAATACTGCAGTAATGTATGCAAAAACACTACAGTCCGCAAAAACACTACAGTAATTACTATAGTATATACTGCCGTATTCAATTTACCTATACCCTGCCCATTCCCCTCCCTGATATCCCAATTTATGCCGGCCATAAGTGAGACACCTACATGCCAAGTATAGACCATATACAGTACAATGTCTTCAGAAAGTATTCATACCCCTTGACTTATTCCACATTTTGTTGTGTTACAGCTTGAATTCAAAATTCTACACACAATACCAGATAATGAAAAAGTGAAAACATGTTTGTAGAAATGTTCCTAAATATATTGAAAATACGTATTCACACCCCTGAGTCAATAGTTTGTAGAAGCACCTTTGGCAGCGATTAATGCTACGGGTTTTTCTAGGTAAGTCTCTAAGAGCTTTCCACACCTGGATTTTGCGACATTTACCCATAATTATTTTCAAAATTCTTTAAGCTCTGTCAAATTGGTTGTTGATTATTGCTAGACGACCATTTTCAGGTCTTGCCATAGATTTTCCAGCAGACAAAACTGTAACTCGGCCACTCAGGAACATTCACTGTCTTCTTGGTAAGCAACTCCAGTGTAGATATGGCTTTGTGTTTTAGGTTATTGCCCTGCTGAAAGGTGAATTCCTCTCCCAGTGTATGGTGGAAAGCAGACTAAACCAGGTCTTCCTCTAGGATTTTGCCTGTGGTTAGCTCCATTCTGGGGGGTTTTCTATCCTGAAAAACTTCCCAGTCCTTAATGATTACTAACATACCTATAACATGATGCAGCCACCACTATGCTTGAAAATATGGAGGATGGTACTCAGTAATATGTTGTACTGGATTTGCCCCAAACATAACACTTTTTATTCAGGACAATAATGTGATTTTTTTGCCACATGTTTTGCAGTATTACTTTAGTGTCTTGTTGCAAGCAGGGTGCATGTTTTGGAATATGTTTTATTCTGGACAGGCTCTTCTTTTCACTCTGTCAATAAACTGTTTTAAAGTCACTATTTACTTAATGGTAAAATCCCTAAGTGGTTGGATTCCTTACTCTCCAGCAACTGAGTTAGGAAGGATGCCTGTATCCTTGCAGTGACTGGGTGTATTGATACACCATCCAAAGTGTAATTAATGACATTACAATGCTCAAATCACCTTTAGTCAAACTGCTTTCTCTGTGAGAGCTTCCCATGTCTGGAACACACTGCTATCAGACACACATAACTGCACCACCTATCACACCTTCACAAAAAAACATAAAGACATGGCTAAAGGACAATCAGACTTGTGAACATAATTCCTAGTGGTGTATTGCCCCTTTCCATGTTATCTGTTGTCTGTAGCTTGTGAGGTTTGTAAACACTGTTTATGTATTGTTTTGTTGCTTTTTGTGCTATTGCTCTTTCTGCATGCTATGTGTTGCTTGTGCTATGTTTCTCTGCATGTGCTCACTGCTCATTGTTTGTCTGTATTGATATTGTAATAGTTTTTAATAACCTGCCAAGGGACTGGAGTTGTATGTGCACAGCCCCTGTAAAAAATAAAAATAAACTCAAAAGGGATATTCAATGCCTGTTTTTCTTTGTATCTACCAATAGAATCCCTTCTTTGCGAGGCATTGGAAAACCTCCCTGGTCTTTGTGGTTGAATCTGTGTTTGAAATTCTCTGCTTGACTGAGGGAACTTACAGATAATTGTATGTGTGGCGTACAAAGATAAGGCAGCCATTCAAAAATCCTGTTAAACACTTTTATTGCACACAGAGTGAAGGCAATTTAGTGTGTTCCCTACAGGTTATAAAAAATAGCAGAAGCTCTGAACTGTTTGTTCAGACCTTAGTCCTACCTACCTACAGGTTATAGAAAATGTGCACTTTAAGTAATTTAGTTTTCCTCAAGGACAAAGCCTTCACTGCTATGTCAAAGATAACAAAACACTATAGTATATACTACAGTAATGTCAGTAAAAACACTACAATAAATACTACAGTCCGCAAAAACACTAAGTAATTACTATAGTATATAATACCATATATACCCAAAGGTATGCGTGTTCAAATCTCTTCACGGACAACTTTAGCATTTTAGCTAATTAGCAACTTTGCAGCTACTTACTACTTTTAGCTACTACTTTTCAACTACTAGGTTAGCTAACCCTTCCCATAACCCTAACCTTAACCATTTTAGATAACCCTTCCTCTAACACTAACCTTGACCTTTTAACCTAACTCCTAACCTTAACCCTAACCCCTAGCCTAGCTAATGTTAGCCAGCTAGCTAATGTTAGCATTAGCCACCTAGCTAACATTAGCAACAACAAATTGGAATTCGTAACTTAAAACCTCTTGGAACTCCCTCTCCCAGATCCGGGAGAATTGTCATCAACTGACACTAATTAGCATAACGCAACGGACAAAAAATATTACTCGAAAATATTCATATGAAATCACAAGTGAAATATACTGAAAAACAGCTTAGCCTTTTGTTAATCAACCTGTCATCTCAGATTTTGAAATTATGCTTTACAGCCAAAGCAAGACAAGCATTTGTGTAAGTTTATCGATAGCCTAGCATAGCATTATGCCTAGCTAGCAGCAGGCAATCTGGTCATGAAAATCAGAAAAGCAATCAAATTAAATTGTTTACCTTTGATGAGCTTCGGATGTTTTCACTCACGAGACTCCCAGTTAGACAGCAAATGTTCATTTTGTCCCATAAAGATTATTTTTTATAGCCGAAACACCTCCGTTTGTACTTCACATTTGGTTGAGAAATCCACCGGAAACTGCGGTCACGACAACACCGAAAAATATTCCAAATTAGATCCATAATATCGACAGAAACATGGCATACGTTTTTTATAATCAATCCTCCAGGTGTTTTTCAAATATCTATTCGATAATATATCAACCGGGACAGGTGGCTTCTTAGTAGGAAAGAGAGAAACAATGGCTGCATTTGTCTTTTACGCACAAAACACTCTGAGAGCCTCCAGCTGACCATTGACGCAATGTTGTCGTTCAGGCTCATTTTTCAAAATAAAAGCCTGAAACTATGTATTGGGAGACTAGACACATTAGGGGAGCCATAGAAAAAGGAATCTGGTTGATATCTCATTCACTGCTCAATAGGGACGCATAGGAACGCAGAGCTTTCTAAATAAGAGTCCCTTCCTGATTGGATTTTTCTCAGGCTTTTGCCTGCAATATCAGTTCTGTTATACTCACAGACAATATTTTTTACAGTTTTGGAAACTTTAGAGTGTTTTCTATCCTAAGCTATCGATTATATGCATATTCTAGCATCTTGTCCTGACAAAATAGCCCGTTTACTTTGGAACGTTATTTTTACAAAAATGAAAATAGTGCGAAACATACGAAACATAACATATCATACCAAATGGGGTGTCTCAGATTTATATACAGAATAATACAAAATGCTCTGAGACCAGATTGCTAGGAACGCTCCACTCACTGCTTTCAGCCTACAGTCTGCAACACATAGCAATACAAGTCTCCAACAACTAATGATCATACAGAGTAGAGGAAGATGAGGGTGTAGTGCACTGCACAGTTTGTGTATTATGCGTAAACCGTTGTTTATTACTGTGCTGTTTTACACCTGTGCACGTGACAAATAAACTTTGAAACTTGTTGTTTGTGAGGACAATAAAGATAATGCGTGAGCATTGGGACAAACAAGGGTTGATGACAAGTCCTGTTAGTAGGTCAGGAGAGGTGTACTGTACAGGCAGATTTTATAAATGAATGTCATGTTTCGCCTCTGGCTGCTCTGACACCTGCCCCCTAACCCCCTATCTCTACTGTATAGCAGAGCGGCTGATGTATACTCAAAAGAACCCTCCCAGTGCAATCGGACATTACTGTATGTGGTCGCATACCCTCTTGAAGCCTTATAGCCTTTTCTGCCTTCCTCTACTCTGCTGATGGAAGCTCATTCATTTTGCTATCAAACAGATGAAGGGACATGGAGATGGCTCTTGTATAGAAGCCTGGGTTTCTCATGACAACCCACGTAGGAAGTTATTGTCCCTTTTCAAAAGGCCGACACATGGCACTGTGTTTGACTCACTGGAGTGCTGGAACAGGCAAATCATTCTGTACTCACGTGGCAGTAGGTACTTTAATAAGTCTTATGAAGGATAAACACTGCACAAGGTTGTTTTGTCATTCAGTAGTAACTTTGGAGATAAGAGATGTTAAACAGAGGATCCCAATGGACAGCCTCTTCTTACTTACATCTCCCCCTCACCTGACTCAAGTTGTCCCACTTTACAGCAATGAAGAAAACACAAACATGGAACCTGCAATACTCATAATGACTGATGTTGTTCGTTGCATTTTTTACTCTGTAGTTTTCCGTGGGGCTGGGGATACAGTGTATGTAGAAAGGACAGAAATATATTGTATTAGATTCTTCTGTTGGTCTTTACACAGCAAAGTTAAGGGTGTACATGAACACTTTTGAAAGTATTAAAGATTTAACACTGTTGCAGTGTTCCGCATTTAACTCTGAAAGTTTAAAATGCACACTATTTTCAGTGAACATATGAGTCACACTGAACTTGTGTTAAAATAACACTTTTGAAAGTGTTAAAGATTGAACTATTTTGCTGTGTTCTCCATTCAACTCTTAACATGTTCAAATGAACTTGATTGTGGTGTTTGTATAGCTCTACTGTAGAGTATTACCCAACACCTAAAGTGTAAAACATAACACTTGATTTAAATAAACTGGACTCACTTTTCTTGGTGCTGATGCTGTTACAGTTTCTCAGCGGAAGAAATTAACACCTGTAGTGTTACAGTAAATCATTTTGGGGTGTTCTTTTAACATTGTATGGTGTAAAGCCTAATTTGCATATTTCCCAGGGTGCCTTTTCTTTGAGTTAATCATAGTTAAACACCCATGACTGTATTTGTTTGTGACATGGTTATTCAATTCTTTCATTTTAAAGACCTGTGGCTTTCACTAAGTGAGTACTTTGCAGGCCACATCACACCGCAAATAGGCCTGTGTTGATTTTTCAGTGTAACATTTCTAGTTTTGATTCAGGAAAGGGAAAGGGGGATACCCAGTCAGTTGTACAACTGAATGCCTTCAACTGAAATGTGTCTTCCACATTTAACCCAACCTCTTTGAATCAGAGAGGTGCGGGTGGCTGCCTTATTCGACATCCACGTCTTCGGCGCCCGGGGAACAGTGGGTTAACTGCCTTGCTCAGGGGCAGAACAACAGAGTTTTACCCTGTCAGCTCGGGGATTTGATCCAGCAACCTTTCAGTTACTGGCCCAATGCTCTAACCACCAGATTACCAGTTAAATTCACTCTGTAAGAGTACAATTAACACTCAGTGGTGTATAAGAGCCCCTAGTGTTGGTGTTAATAATCAGAGTTATTGTTTTACACTGTGGAGAGTAAAACAGTCCCATCAAAACCACGGCCATCATTATCATATTTCCCAGCATGCTTTACTGCAGGTAGATTTTTTAGGATTGTTTTTAATATCTGTGTTTTTGCATGTACATTGATTGATTGAATAATCTTATGCTACACAAAGATACATAACATACATTTTTCTAAACTAATCCAATCAGTAAGTTAGCTTTATTGCACCTGCTACAAAAAATGGTTGTTCCAGTTTGAATGGTTTAGGTAGTCTTCTTATCAACTTTCCTAACCCTGATAGTCATTCTGAATGCAGGCTGTGGGTGATTAAAAATTCCTATATTTAATCCTAACTCTGGCTGGATTCCAATAGGAATTACACTTTGCAAACCAACATAATGTGACTTGCAGGCGTGCACAGCACTCCATTCAGAGTTACTGTGAGTCACCTATCTGTCTGGTGTTCACTGATTGTTCTGCCAACTTCAGTAAGTCTTAAGTACAGAGCTCCTCTACGGTTGAAGAAACTTATAAAAGGACTTAGCAAACTAAAATGGAAACCTCCAGGTTTTCATAGATGTTGAGCAGGGCTTTAGCAGGACAATAGTTCACATTTACCTCACGCTCATTAATCATATGTTTTACTGTACTATATAAAAGACACAAGCACAGTGTTGACTGGAGTAGAATACACTTAGTCTCAAAATATAGTACATCTATTATAGGCAGTTTTACACGGCCAGTAAAACTATGCCGGCGACACTGTTGCATAGACTCAAAAACACAGGGAATCCCTCCCTATTGCTTCATAGTTTCACTTACTATAACAGTGCTTCCATTACATCGACAGTGAGATAGATCTAGCTTACCTATGCAGGCGGTACTCAATGAATTGTTAGCATAATTTGCTAACCAAGCCCTCCTCTCCCATATATATTCAGTGGGGGTTATTATCCCAGTGAGGCAGAACAGAACAGCGTGGCTGGAGTTACAAGTCAGTGAGACAGTCCAGTGTCATACAGATAAGTAACACTGTACTGCAGGAAGGGCCGGAGCAGACAAATCAATCTGTGTGCTGAAGGCTTGTTTACTACTACAAAGCTTAAATAGGTCTAGGGACATCTGGTGTATGCATGCATAGTATTTATTTACAACCTTTACAGTGCACAGCAATTCTCTGGTGTGTTACTGCGGATGGGGATAGATTTACTGGTTAAGAGACACCATAACGATGCAAATATTAGCTTTGCTTGATGAAAACTCAATGCAATAATCAAAATAATATAAAAAAAGCCTTGTGACTTTTGCTGATTGGCTTGTTTGTGTGTGGGAGGTGTTTTGGGGTACTATGTCATGTACAGTAACAGACAACCTTGCCTTCTCTTCCAGTGCCCCCCAAGGATGTAATATTTTACTTAGGGCAAATGGTCAGAGGGTACACATACGGTACATATGACATTCTCCTTTGGAGCATTTTGATAACATCATCGGTTTCCTGGGACGGGTCATTGAATGACTTTATACAATCAACAAATAATACATAGCAAAGGTAGTACTGTTCCAAACAACAACACCTCAGTTTATTTACATTACATACATTCTCTTTTAATGCCACCTCAGTACTGTAGGTGTATTCTGAGAATATCCCATTTTGAATGTTATGTACAGTACAGTATCCTACACCATCGTATGTTCTGTCCCTGACATGTGTGCAGTGTTGACAGGAAGATTGAGTCACAGACAATAATGATGTTGTTGTTATGGAAAATTCATCTGAAGTGATTGCCTCTGCTATTCTGGGGTTTAATTAAAAGCTACAAATGGAAGCTCAATGCTTCACTGTCCTGGACTAAGGCCAAAAAGGTAATATACATAATGTACATAAAGACATTTAATATAAAGTAGCATGTCATTATGCCACTTCCGCATAAGCCAGATAAAAATAAAACACTTTTATTGAGATGACCTTTAAACAGCCAGAAAACCACTGAATAGAATACCTCACATGCCTATTGGAAACAGCTGCCACTGTTATGACACCCTCTGTGATGCTGCCTAGCCTTAGCTTGGTCTGTCCCTAGAGCCTTGGCTTTCTCTGAACAATAGAGAAGTTGTAACATGTATTTACTATAATGTCATACATGCATGGCTTATATATATTGTATGTATTTATATATACACACAGGAATGTATGTGAAGTCTATCTGATTGAGGAAATCCTTGCAGAGAATCACAACGGCAACATAGATTCAGAAGTCATCATAAAAGTAACTATTTGGCCACCACCACCACCACTCACTCTGTCATGTGGACTGTTGTTCCCTTAGCTACAAGCCTGAGCACGAGATAAGAGATAGATAATGGCCCTTCTGGGAAAACTCCTTGTGCCTGTGAAGTTATAGAACAATGGGTCACCTTCGCACACAGTATGCCCACTGAGTTGGAGGGACTGAGTGTGTGTTTCAGTGACATTATTAATTAACTCTGCAGATATAGCTGATGCAGAAAAACCCTAGAACCTGAGATGAGATTGTAGATGGTTGTAACTCCAGGGTGTCCCTGATAAAGCATATCCTAGAGGAGAATTGCCATCAAGGAGAGGAATATACCCTGCTGAGATGCAAGTGAACTGTTATTTCTGTGCACTGAGCCATTGCATAGCAGCTGGATGCCTATTGCTGTTGAAAAAAGAATTGGAGGGAAATGTGTCATTCTTTCCATTGCAATAACTTGGGTTCTTTTTATGGACTGTGTCAAACATGCAGACTCTCACATACTTATGGGAAACTCCTTTGTTTTTACAAGCCCTATCAAGCATCAAATGACACATCAGTATAAGCCCTATACTCACCACCCACATACACAAAATCAGAATGTGTAGACAGTTATATCATCCATGCGACGACCCATAGGCTTTACAAACAAACCCCGCTAGAGGGAAAACACCCACCCAGACAGCCCACATAGCTAACGGCTTTCTTTTTTATGGAAAATATCTCCCCACACACATTTTATTTCTAAACCCAGGTCAATTTGATCATGTTAGATTATGTATCTACTCGAGTGAGTCACTCAGGTAATAGTTAGTTTTAGCAAGCAGAAGCAGAATTGAGAGTATTGTGTACTGCAGACTCACTGCTGAACATCTGATATTTTACTGTAACACATTTAGCATGTAGGATACAGCTTATCTTATCTCACAGTATTCTTTGTCTCTGTGAAAGTACAGTTCTGATCTGGCAAAAAGTTCAGCTATGTGATGTGTGTGTCTCTTGTGGGCTTTTATTGTGATACATAGACAATAGTTGGTTTAATAATGAGCATTTTGTTGTATATTTTGTTTCATTTCAATTTCCTGACAGTACTACTCATTTTTGGTAACTCAGCACAATAGTTGACCACTAGTTCAAATGTCCAATACTTATGAGTAAAAGTTGGGTAATTTTTTTAAGACCGAGTAAATTTAGAGCTTACACCACTGTTGAAATACTGGCATAGTAGTTTAAACCATTCTCTCAAAAGCTTTGCCTTTGAATGGGAGGCTCAGCCCAAACCTTTCCATGTGTTTCATACCATTCCATTTACTCCATTCCAGCCATTATTGTGAGCCGTCCAGATCAGCTGCCTCTTGTGGCAGTGTCTAGTGAAAGTCTACCCACCCCTCACAGTCTTCAGATTTTGCTGCCTTCAAATTTTATTTCAACATTTATTAAATTATATTTTTTTCTTACTGATGTACACAACCTAATCCACATTATCAGAGCGAAAGAAAAGTTATAGAACATTTTCCAAATGAATTAATTGATTGTGTATGTATTCACACCCCAGAGTAAAAACTTGGTGGAAGCACCATAGGCAGCCATTACAGCTGGGTATCATTTTGAATGAGATTCTACCAACTTGGCCAACTCTTAGGGCAACATATACCCATTGTTTTTGTCAAAATTGCTCAAGCTCAGCGAATTTGGTTGGGAGTCACTGATGGAAAGCCAAATTCAAACCTTGTCTCTTGATTTTCATTTAGGATTGAGACTGGACCATTCAGGAACACTCAACACCTATTGGAAAACCATTCTGGTGTGTCTTTGGCATTAACATTTGTGTAATTGCACAGCTTGAAAATAAAACTCTATCCCAGGGTTAGGTATTCAGAAGACTGAAGCAGGGTTTCCTCTAACTTTTAATGGGGTTTGGTAATTTCATATTGATTTTCATCATGACAAACTCCCCAGTCCCTGCCGGTAACATGATGCTGCCACTACAATACTTGAAAAATAAAGAGGGTTTCACTCCCCTGGGCAAGGTCATAAATAACAAAGCTCCCAGTCACACTATCTGGAAGACAGTAGAGGCTGGATTGACGGGTGGTGAGGCTGATGCAAGGTGAGCTCCTGGTTTATGGAAAGTCACACATGGTATGGGAATGTAATGAAGCATGGGCTCGCCTTACACACCCACTGGATTTTCTTTCACTTTATCAACTGGATTGATTGTTTAATCCCAGCACTATACTTTCCAGCTGAGATTAATCTTAAATAAATGTCCCATAGACTGATTGCCATCTCAATACTTTGGCAAGCTGCTGTTTTTAACACAAGTGAGTCAGAAAATCTATGCGAATTGGAGAGAAAAGATGATGCAAAGTGACGTTGATTGATTATCTATTTGTTGATTATATATATATATTCCTATTCATGGAATACCAGCTGTCTGGAGTGTTTACGGACATATTCAATCTCTCCCTATCCCAATCTCTCAGCCCAAGGAGGAAGACTTAAGGCGTCAACATGCTTCAGTTCGGCTGGCGCCTCGCCAAACTCGGCTAGCCAAACGGAACGAATGTGCTGCGTACTCCCTTAAAAGACCTTCGCCAGAAAAAGTGACAATATTACTGTTTGTCCATTTTGAGAGTAGCCAGTATACACTTCCTCAAAATACTCTGAATTAATCTACGATAACTAAAGAAATCTGTCATTCATTTTGACATTTTTGCCAAAGAGATCTTCGTCACACAATATTACATCCAAGATGTTTGGTGCAGTATTTTTCAAGGAAAAAATGTGCATGAAAACAAGTCATCTCTCATTGAATGACAACAAAGACTTGATTGAAGAATCGGGGTGTAGACTTCGGCTCCGAACTTCGGCCTGCCTCCAGATTTTTTTTTAGCTTGCCCGAACAGCCAAAAAAAACACCCCAAAGTCCAAAACTCACGAAAACTTCACAAAATGTCATCATAACATATGCACGAACTCTACCAAACTGTTTCGGCTGGGAAGCATGCGGATGCCTTTAGTGGTATGTAAAGGAAAGGTTCGGTTTTGTCAGCATCAATAAAAGATTAGATTGGTAGAGTAACTATGTGTGCCCAAGGTCATGCCTAAGTTAGCCAAGATGTTGCAAATAATATTGGTTTAAATACTGTTGAGAAGGTGAACCAATCTCCTGTCTACAGTCTTTGGTTTCTCTGAGGTTAAAAATATATTATATTATTTAACATACAACATCCTATGCAAATCAGCTTAGAGACTGTTAACCACATGTTAGCAGCTGGAGGGTTAATGGGCCAGTGCAGTGAAAAGCTAGCTACTAGGTATCAGAGGCAGAAGTATCACCGCTGTGGTTCAACCACAAGGCGATGGGCAATATCTTATATTTTAAAACCCTAACACTGTTTACATTAATTTATTTTAAGCGCATTAACAAATGTAATGCAATATGTAGCTGGTGTGACTAAGGGGGAGAGGGAGGGAAAGAAGGAGAGACGGGGGGGAGAAGGTTTATGGAAGTCTGTTGGTGTTTATTTGGGGAAAGGGGAAATCAATCAAGTCCTGCAGCTGGCCTGGTGATGGACTGAAGAGGTGGAAATTAGGAGAGGGGAGGAGAAGGAGGAGACAGAGCCAGCTGCAATTACAGCTGATCCTGAGTGGTACAGCGCTTTTACAGAGGCGAGAAAAATAGGAGGGGAAAGAGAGAGAGGGAGAGGGAGAGAAAAAGACAAGAGTTTGGGGAGAGAGATGGAGGGAAGGGCGAGTGGCACTTCACAGATACAGCGAAGCAACTAAAAAGTAGAGCGAAGACTCTACTCCGAGAGTGAGAGAGAAAGGGAGAGCAAGGGAGAGAAAGAAAGAGGGAGAGCTCTCGGTCTCTGGACATGACATAATTGATACTCATACTGCACAAGGGAGAATAGGAGGCGGTAGAGTGAAAAGAGAATGGGAGAAGACCATGAAGATGATGAAGTGACAACAATTCTCATTAGGTGGAACCGCACCGGAGCACCTCTTCTCCTGGGGACGTGTCAGATCATTAAGACAAGGAACATTAGCAGGAGAAAAAAAGGGGACTTTGGTTCAAGACCTAAAGTGAAGTTGATGACAGGACAAATAACACAGATGGACCATTCACTTTGTTTATCTCTCTTTGGACTCAGATTGACGGAACCCTAAACAGCCCTGTGTGGATTCACAGCACAGAGAAGCACATAGCCTGTGAGTGTGAGCTCACCCAGGGGAGGGCACGGGGTTGTGAGATTGGGGAGATGAGTCTGGGAGGATAACAAGCAGCTGTGTGGAGGAAAGAGCGGGCAGAGGAGGGCAGATCCACCATGTCCCTCAGTGGAAGGGGCAGTATATCCCAGGACGGGGGGCCAGTGGCCAGCAACGAGCGCCGGAACACACGAGTGAAGAGGGCTGTCCGCATCTCCAGCATCGTTGCTCAGGAGGTGAGTAGCTGGACTCTGACCTGGCTGTGAGACTGCATGGGACCACGGGCACTATTGGGAGAGAACAAGGGCATTCAAATACATCCCAACTTTTAGTGGCTTTTCTATTTTAACATTTGGTCTGTCAGGGATTAGTGTTCAGTTAAACAGAGGCACATTAATTGCTGTTGAAGGGGTATCACAACTATTATTTTGCTATGTGCATCAGCCTATTTTATCTTTGTATTACCTTAATAGTGTATACTCTCTTATTCTACTGTACAGGGTGCTTGAACAGTTTATTCAAAGAAGATGCATATGGTTCCAGACAGTGTACATCAGTATAAAGCCTATTCAGTGTGCTTCAGTCTGTGGAGGTTAGATTCAATACAGACGGGTTGTGGCGTTCCTTGGTGTGTCTTACTGGAATTAAAAACATTTTGTGTTGGGGCCTCCCGAGTGGCACAGTGGTCTAAGACACTGCATCGCAGTGCTAGTTGTGCCACTAGAGATTCTGGGTTTGAGTCCAGGCTCTGTTGTAGCTGGACATGACCGGGAGACCCATGGGGTGGTGCACATTTGGCCCAGCGTCGTTCAGGTTAGGGGAGGGTTTGGCCTGTAGAAAAAACGTTTTTGATCCATGAGTATCTCTACTTGTGATAGGATTATTGGTCATAAGCTGTATTTACCTGTACAAATGCCAACAAACAGTTACCCAGGGCTATACTACAGTGTGTGTGTGTGTGTGTGTGTGTGTGTGCCCATGCATGCATGTGTTTATGTGTTTGAGCAGGTACATAAGTACATTATTTGCTTGTTTGCATGTCTGTTTTATGTAATATTATATTCTAATGTCATCAGTACATTAATATAGTAAGCTACATGGTCTGTTATTCTAACCCCAGTCTGTTAAGCTAACCTCAGTTAGTGTTATGCTACATCCTGTTGTGACTACCATTCTCACTGTTATTTTTGAATAAAAGCCACTCAACAAACAATGACAATCAACTTAAGGGGCTTGTTCTAAACGAGTAAGCATTTAAGTGTTAGTCTACACCAGTGGAGGCTGGTGGGAGGAGCTATAGGAGGACGGGCTCATTGTAATGGCTGGAATGGTATAAAAAGAATGGAGTCAATCATGTGGTTCTCATATGATTGACACCGTTCCATTCCAGCCATTACAATGAGCCTTTCCTCTTATAGCTCCTACCACCAGCCTCCACTGGTCTACACCTGTTGTTTACGAAGCATGTGACAAATAGAAATTGATTCGCATAATGGTTAATGTAGTTCCTCTCAGAGATGCCAGTGTCACTTGCGTAGCACACACCTTGCTCCCCTCAAAAAATTTAATTTTTATTTATTTATTTTGGGGGGGATTGGTCCCCCCCCGGACATCGGCCCCCCATATAGCATATGAAAACATCAATAGCCATGAATTAAATGTTTAGAATTACAGAATATTAACTTCAAAACTACAAAATGTATCTCAGCCTCATGGCAAATATGTGTACATTTAAGGGAATTTTATAAGGGAAAATATTTATTTTGGGAACTAACAAAATACGTTTAATATTATGCCTAGAAATGACTAAAACTCCCAAAAAAAAGTGTTTTTATTTTTTATTTTTTAAAGGGCAATAATGGATATTAACTGAAAAAGTATGTTGTACATGCCGAGAGATGAGTTTCGGATTGATCTGCCATGTAGCAAGCTTCTGTCTATTTGAGCTGGTCAGTATGTGTAGGTAATCCTGTCTAACGCAGCTTTTTTTAATATATATATTGCGTAGTAGAACTGCATAAGTATTGCTCTCCACTTTCTGGAGGACAGAGTTTTGAAATCAGTGGAATTAGAGTATGATAGCTAAGGACACCTGTCTCCGGATTACATCTTCAAATGAAGGGCAACCATGGCATCCATGACAGAGAGGGAGAAGCGTCCATCCATATATAAAAGGTAAGAGAGTCTAGCTAGCTACATTTTCCGATATTACACTTTTCTAATTTTGTCAAAAAGTAGCTAGCTTGCTAACTTTAGCTGGCTGGCTCACTAGCTAATGTTACGTGTATGATATGTGTAGTAATATTATTCGTATCTCAGAGCCATTTGCTTTGCTAGTTATAGCCTAATGTTAGCTAGCTAATATTGGACATGGTTGGTTAGCTAGCTGCAGATTCATGCAGGCTAGTAACATCATGAGTTGTGATTAAGGTTAATTGTTTAGCTAGCTAGCTACATGTCTTAACAAAAGACTCCACTATGCAAGTATTCATTTTGATAAAATGTTCATGATGTCACTGCAACAGCTGTTGATAGACGTAGCTGGTAAATTCGCTCTGGCTATCTACTCCGATTTCAGAACGTCTGAGTGTGCCACAGCGCAGAATAACTGACACATTTACGATCGATATGGCCGATGTCAGTAAACGTTGGCAAAAAAATAAATTGTTGCCATCAGCACAATTGCAGTCACCAATGCCCTGGATTACATAAAAACAGCCTAACCAGCTTTGCTATGGCGAGTAAAATGGTCAGTGAGCTTTTCTCTCATTTGTGTCTGGAAGTAGCTAGCAAGCTAGCCAACGTTAGCCAGTTAGCTTGAGTGCTGACTGCTGTTAGGACAGAACGCTCGGATCAACCCTTAAAGAGATGGGTGGGGCTAAAGCTTAAGAGGGTGTGACCGATGCTGAATGGGTGTAGACAAAGAAGAGCTCTCCAATTGGTGTACCAAAACAATCAAAGGCCTTTTTCTTAAAAGTGAGGTTACAAGTTTATCAACTTTCAAAGCAGAATTACTTTCCCATTGTTCCTCAACTGTAGTGTATGATATACCATTTTCTATCTCTGAGTCTCTACTTTTATCCAATGTAAAAAAGAACCACACCGTTGCTACATAAGACCGAATCGAACCGGTAGGTCACATATGGTTCTCTCTGCCCCATTTTAAAAAATTAACAATTAAACAAGTAGTGGCCTTGGACCTTGCGGTGGGCCCTGCAAAACTGTGTGACCATCAGAGGATTAGGGGGAAGTTGCACCCGTATGCTTTTCTAGGGTAACTTTAGCCTTTTTCCACTAAATGGTTAAGGTTTGGATTGGGGGAGGGGAAGCTGATCCTAGATCTGTATCTAAGAGAAACTTCACCCTGGGGTGGACATGGGGTGGAATCTGATGTTGTAAACAGATAACTCATAGCACTACATCATGCTGGAATTGAGTCATGAGTCGGCGAGAGACAGTGTTTAGTTTTATCCTCGGCAAGTCATTAATCCATCCATAGTGTTAACAGAAACAAGACAAGCATTTCGCTGTAAAGCTTGGTGAATTGAAAATAAATCCAGCAATGGCTCACACAGGTGAATGTCCACCTACTGTCCAAAAAAAGAGAGAAATGGTTCTTATGAGACTAGTTATAGTAATGGTTCATCATAGTCATCTACGTACTTGGAGACACAGATGAGTTATAGTGTGGATAACCAAAGACTGCTACATAACCAAGTATATGTAGCACAGAGTGCACAGTAGGGGAGTTTCTCCGGTCAAGGAACCAACATACATCTTGGCAAAACAGTGCCCTTGAACACCATACTCAGTCAGTAAAGCATAACGCAACTCATGCCCAGGCAGCCAGGCAAACGGAATCCCATGTCCCAGGGGCCCTTGTGCAGGAAGATTTATTGCAGGCTGGATAAGTGGGCCTCCCCTGTGCTGTGCAGTGCAAAGCAGAGGTGCTCACTTGTTACTGTGACTAGAAGTTTCTACCACAAAAGGACATGTCCTACAATCTTAGAAAAAAGATTTCCAAAGGGTTTATTCGGCTGTACCCACAGGAGAACCCTTTTTAGTTAAAGGTATAACTATGTTGGGTTCAATGTAGAACCCTCTGTGGAAAGGGTTCTACATGGAACTCAAAAGGGTTCTTTCTACCTGTAACCAAAAATGGTTCATCAAAGAGTTCTCCTATGAAGACAGCCGAAGAGCCCTTTTAGGTTCTAGATATCACCTTTTTATTTTAAGAGTGTATTTAAGAGAAATAGAGGTTTGGATGTTGGAAGTGTTCTCTCTTTTACAATAGCCTGTTCATTGTCTACTGTATGTCGGTGATACACTGCAAAGGTATGTCAATCCCCTGACACAGGGAATAATATAATTTTGTAAGTATATTGTCTTACATACTGTAGGGGAGAACCGGGACGAAAGTAAAGTAACACTTTGTTTTTTTCCTAATTACTCAGAGATCAATAGAGCTGGAGACTCCATATTTTTTATATACAGTACCAGTCAAAAGTTTGTAAACACCTACTCATTCAAGAGTTTTTTAAAATCTTTATTTTTACTTTTTTCCACATTGTAGAATTAATAGGGAAGACATCAAAACTATAGTAACCAAAAAATGTTAAACAAATCCAAATATATTTTAGATTCTTCAAAGTAGCCACCCTTTCCCTTGATGACAGCTTTGCACGCTCTTGGCATTCTCTCAACCAGCTTCACCTGGAATGCTTTTCCAACAGTCTTGGAGTTCCCACATAAGCTGAGCACTCGTTGGTTGCTTTTCCTTCACTCTGCGGTCGAACTCATCCCAAATCATCTCAATTGAGTTGATGTCGGGTGATTGTGGAGGCCAGGTCATCTGATGCAGCACTACATCACTCTCCTTATTGGTCAAACAGCCCTTACACAGCATGGAGGTGTGTTGGTTTATTGTCCTGTTGAAAAACG
The DNA here is from genome assembly GCF_018296145.1 of Oncorhynchus tshawytscha. Classification (NCBI taxonomy): domain Eukaryota; kingdom Metazoa; phylum Chordata; class Actinopteri; order Salmoniformes; family Salmonidae; genus Oncorhynchus; species Oncorhynchus tshawytscha. The sequence goes on along the minus strand of NC_056456.1, from coordinate 20,054,505 downwards.
AATTATAGTCCCACTAAGAGCAAACCAAATGGGATGGCGTATCGCTGTAGAATGCTGTGGTAACCATGCTGGTTAAGTGTGCCTTGAATTCTAAATAGAATCACTGACAGTGTCACCAGCAAAGCACCATCACACCTCCCCCTCCATGCTTCATGGTGGGAACCACACATGCAGGGATCATCTGTTCACCTACACTCTCACAAAGACACGGCGGCTGGAACCAAAAATCTCAAATTTGGACTTCTCAGACCAAAGGACAGATTTCCACCAGTCTAATGTCCATTGCTTGTATTTCTTGGCCCAAGCAAGTCTCTTCTTCTTATTAGTGTCCTTTAGTAGGGGTTTCTTTTCAGCAATTCGACCATGAAGGCCTAATTCACACAGTCTCCTCTGAACAGTTGATGTTGAAATGTGTCTGTTACTTGAACTCTGTGAAGTATTTATTTGGGCTGCAATCTGAGGTGCAGTTAACTCTAATGAACGTATCTTCTGCAGCAGAGGTAACTAACTCTCTGTCTTCCATTCCTGTGTACGGTCCTCATGAGAGCCAGTTTCATCATAGCGCTTGATGGTTTTTGCGACGGCCCTTGAAGAAACTTTCAAAGTTCTTGAAATGTTCCATATTCACTGACCTTCATGTCTTAAAGTAAGGATGGACTGTAATTTCTCTTTGCTTATTTGAGCTGTTCCTGCCATAATATGGACTTCGTCTTTAACCAAATAGGGCTATCTTCTGTATACCAGCCCTACCTTGTTCCAGCACAACTGATTGTCTCAAACGCATTAAAGAACTAAAGAAATTCCACAAATTAACTTTTAACAAGGCACACCTGTTAATTGAAATGCATTCCAGGTGAGGCTGGTCGAGAGAATGCCAAGAGTGTGCAAAGCTGTCATCAAGGCAAAGGGTGGCTACTTTGAAGAATCTCAAATATAAAGTATATATATGTATATTTGTTTAACACTTATTTGGTTACTACATGATTCCATATGTGTTATTTCATAGTTTTGTTCTCTTTACTATAATTCTACAACGTAGGTGTGTCCAAACTTTTGACTGGTACTGTATATATGTCCTTTTCCATTAGCAACTGTAATTTCATTTATAGGGTAAATGAGTTGAAATGAAAGTGGAATTTCACCCTGGCTCTGCCATGGCATATAATTATTACTATATTAGCATTACTTTCTTGTCATAAACATAATAATTATCCAAACCGCAAGCTAGAACTAGCACATTTTCAACTCACTGGTAGAATTGGGAAGTTTTCGACTTTCTGTGTATTCCTCTGCTCATAGTGAACCACAAAGTCCGACATTCATAGCGAATGCAGATACGGTCCGCTAAAGTAGATGATGGCAACGTGGATGATGACAACGGTGATGATGGCATTGTGTACTTTGAGCAAACAACACACAGCAATCAATACAATTAGTGGGGTGGTTAAATTGTGTATTTTGTTGTAGATAGTACCAAGATGTCCTACCAAGCTGACAGCTAATATTTACAGTAAGCATGGCATAAACATGAATTAGGTAGTGTTTGTATGGGTTGTGTTATGGTGTTAGAGGTAGCCACAGAGTACCTTCCTTCCAGACCATGTAATCAATTTAGTCTACCCCTCTTCTCTTTGTAAAACTCAGGTTATCTGGAGTCATTCCAGTGACAGTGACCTGCTGAAAAATACCCCAAAGCGGCGGCATTTTGGGTACACGAGCATGAGGGAGGGGAAACCTTGTGGTTATGAAGCACAACAAGATTGTGGGACAGAAACCAGCAAGGGACACTGAAAGGTATAAAATCAAGACTACAACAGTAATGACACAATCACCTCATTCCTCTCTCTGCTGATGTCTACAAAAATCCCCTGCAAAGGTCTGCTATTGACAAGAATGATCAGTCAATGGGCAGGGGGAGGTTTACAGACAGTACTTTGAGATGAGGAAGGGGATTTTGGTAGTGCAGGGTTGTGCTTAGACAGTAAATGTATTGTTGTGTATGACAACAATTGAGAGATGCCATTTCTCCTCAATCTACCATACACAACAAATCATACTGTGTAAAAACTGCCCTGCTAACTATGTTGACTGATCTTTCCTCTCAAAATCAGCACCTATTGTCCCTAAACAATACGCTAGCCGGTCCCATTCAGTTGACACCTTTACCAACAAAGGCGTGTTGCCCTACGTTCCTTCCACAAAACATGTCAAATGCTAACACCACAACCATGTCTTTCCAGGAAATGTGCAAAACCAGCAAATGTTCTGCAACAGTTGGTGGTTAAGATGCCATACACCACTTTCCGCAGAACCTTACCCAGCTGGCCGTTCAGACAGGACAAGACCATTCGCCATAAGCACAGAGAGTCTCAGCTTCCCCAGCCCACCATGCCAAACACCATTGCCAGTGTACTGAAGCAGAATAAAGCCCAATTCTGATCTTTTTTTTCACTATTTGGTCTATTGACCAATCAGATAAGTTCTGAAAAAGATCTGATGTGATTAAGACCAATTGGTGCAATAAAGATCAGAATTGGTCTGCCTGTGTAAACGCAGCCAATGTGGCTCAGCATAAGACCATGTTGCACAAGGGTCTCCAACCCTGTTCCTGTAGAGCTACCCTCCTGTAGGTTTTCGCTCCAACCCCAGTTGTAACCAACCTGGTTCAGCTTATCAACCTATCAATCTTTGAAATTTGTCTGCCTTTATGGATTCACAGAAGATATTTATAAGCTGTACAGATGCTAAACTTTCCGATATCCAAAGAATATTTGTCAAAATCTAAAATACAGGGAGTTAACACTGTTTAATGTTAACTGACGACATCTTGTCTATTTCTAGTCTTCTCTCATTGATCGAGAAAGGTGGGTGTCCACCACAAAGTGCTGCATGTCATGATAACATAACTGTCTAGATCAATGGGAGAAGACTTGAAATAGACAAGATGGAGGCAAAAATACATACACATTTGTTGGATTACTTCATGGGGCTCATGAGTCAACTGCTTGAAATCCAGCATAATGTCTAACCCCTCGAGAGGGATACAGTTCACGGGATACAGTTCTGCTACAATGACACATGCAGGCAAAGTCATTCTGTTTCTGTATCTAGAAATAACTCCAGGAAGGCACCACACGGTATTGTCCAAGACAACAAAAAAATATTGAACTGTGCCAGCATAACATGAACATTAGGGTAGACTAGTTGAACATGCATACATGTGGACAGGCACAGATATTACAACAATATCTAGCCTAATAATAGAAAGAAATATGGCATAACCCTCAACCTTTGCACAGAAACCAGACCATACAAATGAGCCTAGGTAGGTAGGCAGACAGTGTCTATTTACAGCCATGTCTATCAGACACACTTAGGCAAATATTTGTAGTAAAACCAGCTTCAATTTTTGAGATTTGCAACAGTACATTTTTGTATTATTGTTTCTCCTCAAATGTTTGCTAGTAGACCTAGATAAGTTAGCTGGCTTGCTGGATATAAAATAATTGTTCTTTACATCTGTTTGGAATCCTATCTTGCATTATGCCTAGAATTTTGTGAAATGAAAATGCATCCACGTTCATGATCATAACCAATGTCAATCCTCATCAATCATGTTACACAGCTAGCTAGTAAAATGATTTACCGTTGCTGACATTACACATGTTTGCTAACAAGTTACAAATGTGAAGCGAGGTGCATAAGTTAGCAGTTGCCAGGCTAACTAGCCAGCCAACTCCAGTCATGCTAACGTTTGGTGGTAAACCTAGCTTTAGGTGACTGGTTGTAACCTTGTAGCTTGCCATATCTATGACTAAAAAGAAAAGAGGTTTTACAATTGAGATACAAAAAGATCTCTGATTGTAAAACCTTTTCTATTTTTAGTCATAGATATGGCTACCAGTAGTTGTTTAGCTAACTTAGCTAGCGACCTAGCTAGGTAAGTAAACAGAACCATTATTTGATTTCCTCCCACTGTAACACAGTTTATGTTAGCCAGAAATACACAATATGGGTTTCAGTAGATAAACTAAAGTTAGCTAGCTAGGTGGCTTGCAGGAAAAATAACATACTTAGCTAAGCACTGTAATTTTCATCTGCCCTCTTGGTGCTTGCATTGTCTGTGCGCTTCTAACATTAGCTAAATCCAACTCTTTGTTTCGAATCCTCTTCAGTCATTTCCAGTTGAAAAATATATAGTTAAATGTCACCATGTAGTTAATAGAACATTCTTCATCGTCAAATTTTTGTTGATGAGAGGAATCACTTGAAGCCATTGCTTCTGGTCAGTACTTTCAGTTTTGCCAAAAGGATTGTGTTAGTGCCTGCCTCCTTTTTAAAAAAGCACTCAACACAAGTTGTAGTCTCAGAGATCGTAAAAAATGTGTCTACTTGTATATTTAGCAACGAATCTGCCGATAGGAACATTGCTGAAAGACATCCAATGGTGCTATCGAACAAGTACAACCATATCTACACACACAAAGATGTATAGTGCAATCAGTATAACATACCATCTTCACGAAATGCCACAAAGCAGATTTATTTATTTTTAGATCTTGCACCCCCTTATCAATACAGCGGAAGCCATCATAGAGTGTATCATTCACCGCCCGAAACCCAAACCTGCCTTCCTCCTGGTTAATTATGTGTGAAACACATTTCTCTGTCCTAGGAATACCTTGGACTCCCCAGGGTGAACTTCCCCTTTAAATAGACAGAGAACAGAACTACCATAACTTTACTTTTGTTAGTACAGGCGAGGCGGGAGTAACAGCTGGGGAGAAGTGTACAAAATTCTTATTAAGTCTTATTTCCATGTTTCTGGTTTGTAATGGTCGTTACTTTCAACAAATGTACGATCAAGTTTGTGTCGATTTCTGTTGATAACTCGTCAAAACATGGTTGACATGGGCTGTTTCTTTTGCAGGGAGGTTGTCCTCCACATTAGGAACTTGCTGACTTCATTACGTAATTCTAGTTTCTGTGTTATCTGAGAAAATGGCCGTGTTACTTTCACCCCATGTTGCTTTCGTCCCGGCTCTCCCCTAGTTAATGAGCAGTCTTATATTGTCTCTGTATTTCTCTGATGTTTCAGTCCATATCAGAAACTTAGAGTGCAGATATTTAACTTTTATAGAACAGACTAGAATAACACCTCAGTCTGCCACATCTGTCACTCAAAAATCTGTTGACGCCAGAGTGGCTAAATATGACTTTTTGTATTTCTGTTTTTGTTCACAATACTGCAGAATAAAACCAGACCACTACTACCTCACTTTGGTCATAATGATATGGCACATTGTAAAGGAGAATGGGAGAAGATGTTTTCACAAGGGTAGCACAGTTCACGAGAACCCAAGTCAGGTTTTTGTTGAAATAGAATGTTGAAGTAGAGTATCAGTGGTCATCTGTATTAGGTGCATCCCAAATGTCAACCTACTCATTTAGGACACTAATGTGCACCCAGGGCCCATAAGGCTGTGGTCAAAAGTAGTGTACTATATAGGGAATAGGATTGCCATTTGGGACACAGACTTTGGATGCACATTAGGTCATGCATTGTTACATCTGGGTGGACTAATCTAGAGTGTTGATTAGGTTAGAGGCTGATGAAGGCCCCATCCCTCTTGCTATTGGACGGCTTCTAAGGACTCTGACCTACTTCAAGGGGAGAGTCAGGGTTTGAGTCAGGAGATGCTGAAGGACTCTGGGTGGATTCAGGACAGAGAGTGGAGGTGTCAGGGATCCTATTGGCTGGTGGTTCCATTCTCGGAAGCATCAGTCAGAATGACAAATCTCTGTAGAGATGCTGATTGAATCTCCCAAATCCCCAAAGTCGAAATAAACAGAGAAAGAAAAAAATCATCCAAATCTAGAAAGAGCACTGGAGAGGTATAGCAAGATGCAGTATGAACTGAAGAAGTTCATTTTCAGTTTGCCATTGAGGACAGGAAATCAGATACGGAAAACCTATCCACTTTTTACTCAGTTGTGAAGTGAGCAAACAAACATATGAGAAGAGGAGACTCAAGTTTCAAGTTTTATTAGTCGTACAGTATGTATGGGGTACACATGGTATACAGTGCATTCAGAAAGTATTCAGACCCCTTGACTTTTTATGCATTTTATTATGTTACAGCCTTATTCTAAAATAGTAAACCCCATAATGACAAAGTAAAAACAGGTTTTTAGATATGTTAGCAAATTTATAAAAATTAAAACACTGAAATATTACATTTACATAAGTATTCAGACCCTTTACTCAATACTTTGCTGAAACACCTCTGGCAGCGATTACAGCCGAGTCTTCTTGATGCTACAAGCCTGTCACACCTGTATTTTGTGGAGTTTTTCCCATTCTTCTCAAGCTCTGTCAGGTTGGATGGGGAGTGTCGCTGCACAGCTATTTTCAGGTCTCTCCAGAGATGTTCGATCGGGTCTAGGCACTGGCTGGGCCACTCAAGGACATTCAGAGACTTGTCCCAAAGCCACTCCTTCATTGTCTTGGCTGTGTGCTTAGGGTCATTGTCCTGTTGGAAGGTGAACCGTCGCCCCAGTCTGATGTCCTGGGTGCTCTGGAACAGGTTTTCATCAAGGATCTCTCTTTACTTTGCTTCGTTCATCTTTCCCTCAATCCTGACTAGTCTCCCAGTCCCTGCCGCTGAAAAACATCCCCACAGCATGATGCTGCCATCACCATGCTACACCGTAGGTGTAGTGTCTTAGCTCTTATTATTTATATAATAAGAAAGGCTGAATACAAGAAATTGAACTTCACATTTATTAAAACAAGTTAGTACCAGAATAACATAGAACAACACTGCACATGACCAAGGGTGCTCCATTCTTAAAGGGGACATCAGTAATTAACAGAACATAACATTCCCTCTCTTATACAATCAGAGGTTCTTTTACCAAACCACAACTGAAACATTTCCCAGAACTTGTTGTAGTTATTTTGCATCTTTTGATTTGAACTTGAACAGTTCGTTTTTGTTTGTTTGTTTATAAGTCCAGTCTGTTTGGTGGACGGTGCCTTCCTTCTGGGTAGCACCTAGGATTGTCTGGAGGCTCCTGAACATCCTCAGTGTGTGCTTGTTCCATTATAGCTTCTGCTATAGCAGCACCTTCATCAACACGTTCCCTTCTTTCAGCCTGGGGTCTCTTTACTGCCCCACAGTTCCCTGTGTGTCACTCTCAGGATCTCTGTGCCTGTTCTCTCTACTGCCCCACCATCCTCTACAGTTCCCTGTGTGTCTCTCTCAGGATCTCTGTGCCTGTTCTCTCTACTGCCCCACCATCCTCTACAGTTCCCTGTGTGTCTCTCTCAGGATCTCTGTGCCTGTTCTCTCTCGATTGTTGTGCTGTTTTCCGTGGAATGCATTTGGTTAATGTGACGCCGCCACATTATGTCTGGGCTCACTTGAACCTGGTAAGTTCTGGGTCCCGTTTGTGTATGTACGGTCCCTCTTGTCCTTTTCCCTCCCCTTCTGTAGTCTTGCACCATCACTTCCTGTCCTCCCCGGCCACCGGGGAGCATCTTGCCTTGTTTGTTCAGCACTTCATTTGGCCAGTTTTGTTTGCAAAGTCCCTTCGTCTCGTTTTGCTGCACGTAGTCATTGCTTTACGGTTTGCACAAAGCATTCTGCCAGCCCATTGGTGGCAGGGTTGTACGGAGCTGAGGTTGAGTTCTTGATTCCATTTACTGACATGAATCTTGTAAACTCGTCACTTACAAAAAGCTTGCGCGTTGTCACTTACCAACTGCAGCGGCAATCTGAAGCATGCAAACGTTGTTCTGAGACACTGTAGTCTGAGCTGAGGTGGAGGAGTCAGTGCAAAACACCTCTGTCCATTTGGAATGGGCATCAACTATAAACAGAAACATGTTATTTTCAAAGAGACCAGCGTCGTCCACATGAATTCTCTACCATGGCTCTGCGGGCCATTCCCATGTTTGGACTGGGACAGGAGCAGGCATGTGAAGGGTTTCCAAACATCTGCTACAGTTCTTCGCCATGTTTTCTATCTGTTGATCCAGACCCGGCCACCAGAAGTGGCTCCTTGCGAGCAGCTTCGTTTTGACAATTCCAACATGGCCTTCATGTAGTTGCTGCAAAACCTGATGTTGGCATTTCTGGGGTATCATGACTCTCATTCCCCACATCAAACATCCTTGGTACGTTGTCATTTCGTTTCTCTGCTGGAAATACGGAGTCAGCTCCTTTCTGCCAGTAGCTGGCCATCCTGACATGGTGTAGGTGTACACTTTTGACAAGGTCACATCTTTCGTGGTATCCTGTTTGATAACTGTGCTTGTGCCTCGAGCTGAGCAGTATGGAAAATGTCCACTGCATCCACACTCCTTTGTCTTTCTCTTGCACACAGCAGTCTGGATAATCCATCTGCATTTGTGTGGATGGACGACGGCTTAAACTCAATGTCATACATATGACTGGCAAGGAACAAGGCGTATCGCTGTAACCTGGCTGCTGTCATTGCCGGAATGCCTTTCTTTGGACTGAAAGTGGAAAGCAACGGCTGGTGATCTGTAACCAGTGTGAAACACTGGCCATATAGGTATGTGTGGAATTTCTTGACGCCCCACACTAGTGCCAGTGCTTCTTTGTCGATTTGTGAGTAGCTTTTCTCTGCATCATTCAATGTTCGTGACGCAAATAAAACTGGCCTCTCTGACCCATCTTTCAATGTGTGTGAAAGGACGGCCCCTAAGCCACAAGGGGACGCATCATAAGCCAACTTCACTGGCAGTTCAGGGTTGTTAATGCATTAGGACCTGTTCAGATGTGATGAGCCGTTTTGCCTCAAGAAACGCATTTTCACACTGTTCTGTCCACCGCCATGTCCTATTCTTTTCCAGGAGCTGATTTTGAGGCTTGATTACTGCTGAAAGGTTTGGGAGGAATCTTCTGTAGTAATTTATCAGTCCCGTAAAATATCTCACTTCTGTGATATTTTGTGGTCGTGGTGCCTGTACCATTGCATCGATTTTGTCCTGTGTTTTGTGCAATCCCTTGCGGTTGATTTCATGTCCACAGAAGACAATCCTGTCTTCGAAGAACTCACACTTCTGTAAGTTTGCATGTAGACCATACTCTTTCAGTCTTTTCAGGACCACTTCCAGGTTAGCCAGGTGCTCTTTGTCAGTGCGTCCTGTTATGATCATGTTATCCAGGATACACTGGGTGCCTGGGATTCCTTGAAAAATCTGGTCAATAGTTTGTTGTCAAATGGCTGGGGCTGATGCAATGCCAAAAACCAGGCGGTTATACCTGTATAGACCTTGTGTGTTTATTGTCAGGTAATCTTTGGAGCTCTCTTCAACCGGTAGCTGCAGGTAAGCCTGTTTCAGATCGATTTTACTGAAGTGTTTCCCACCAGCTAGTGCAGCAAAGATGTCATCCAGACGTGGCAGGTGGTATTGGTCCACATGCAACATTGAATTCACAGTTACCTTGAAGTCCCCACACATTCTAACAGACCTGTCTGTCTATCTTCACAATAGGAACTATGGGTGTGGCCCATTCGCTTCTGTCCACTTTTGTCAGGATCCCTGTATCCTGCAAGCGATCCATTTCCGCTTCCACCTTTGGTCTCAGAGAGTATGGTACAGATCTGGCTTTGCAGAATTGTGTCATCTCTTAGTACAAGTTTTGCTGTGAAGCCTTTTACTGTTCCCATCTGATCACTGAAAACTGTGTTGTATTTCTTCCGCAAGTGTTCCAGTGTTTGGTCTGTGCCTTTCTCTTTGGACTGGAACGTGTGGAGCATTTTCAAGTCACACCAGTTGAGCTTTATTTTTGAAAGCCATTCCCTGCCAAACAATGGGGGGGCAGTTCCAGGCACCACATACAGCTGTAACTGCTGTGTTTGCTCCCCATAACTCACTCTGACCTGCAACGCCCCCATTGGGCTCAATCTCTCTCCTGAGTAGGTCTTCAGCAACACATTTGTTCATCTGAATGAATCACTGCCACTGTTCTCTGCTAGTGCGTTCACAGACCCTTTCGTTTTCTCAGTTTTCCCGTTGTGACTGAATTTTGCTCTGCATGCTCTTTGAATGTGCCCCCTTCTACAGCATGTGACAAATTTAGTCTTTAAAACGGCAGTCCTCTGCTCTGTGACCATCTCTGTCACACCTGTTGCCTTTTTCGGCCACACGGTGGCGATGTCGGTTGCGTGAAAACTTGTGTAGGGAAGTTTGTGATTGGTCAGTATTTCTTTTACTTTGCAACTCAAATGCATCTTTAGTCGCGATTTCCATAGCCACAGCAATTTCAACAGCCTTTGCAAACATGAGATCTGATTCTGTGAGCAAATGTTTTTGAATGTGTTCATGTTTCAGTCCACAAACAAATCTATCCCTTAATGTGTCATTTAGGTTCTCTCCAACTGGCAATGTTCAGACAGTTTCTTCAACTCTGCTACATATGTACTAACACCCTCCCCTTCATTCTGATCTCTCTTGTGGAAACAAAAATGTTCCGCGATGAGGAGTGGTTTAGGTGATAGGTGATTTTGCAATATCTCCACAATCTCTGTGAATGTTTTATTGGAGGGCTTCAGAGGGGCAGTCAGATCTCTTAGCAAACTGTACGTTTTTGGGCCAATTAAACTCAACAACGCTGGTACTCTCGTTATCAGCAATGTCATTTGCAATGAAGTACTGTTCCAGTCGTTCAATGTAAGTTGCCCAGTTCTCTTGCGTGTCATCAAACACATCTATTTTCCCAATGCTAGCCATTCTCTTTACCTCCGGCTCCACGGGTCTTTAATCTGCCGCCTCGTTGTCGTCAGCGCTCCCCTCGTCTTCACTGCTTGCTAGCTGTTGTGCTACAGGGTCTAAATATTCCTCTCTTCCTACGAGCTCCATCTGCATTCGTGAAGCACACTGCAGGTAATCATCCTCGTCGCCATTGTAGTGTCTTAGCTCTTATTACTTATTTATATAATAAGAAAGACTCTGAATACAAGAAATTGAACTGAAGCTTCACATTTACTAAAACGAGTTAGTACCAGAATAACATAGAACAACACTGCGCATGACCAAGGGGGCTCCATTCTTAAAGGGGACATCAGTAATTAACAGAACATAGCAGTAGGGATGGTATTGAGCAGTGCCAGGTTTCCTCCAGACATGACGCTTGGCATTCAGGACAAAGAGTTCAATCTTGGTTTCATCAAATCAAATTGTATTAGTCACATGTGCCGAATACTTACTGTGCTTACTTGCGAGCCCCTAACCAACAATGCAGTTTAAAAAAATACAGATAAGATTAAGAGATAAAAGTAAGTAATTAGAGAGCAGCAGTGAAATAACAACAGCGAGACTATATACGGGTGGTACCGATACAGAGTCAATGTGTGGGGGAACCGGTTATTTGAGGTAGTATGTACATGTAGGTAGAGACCAGAGAATCTTGTTTCTCATGGTCTGAGAGTCCTTTAGGTGCCTTTTGGCAAACTCCAAGCGGGCTGTCATGTGCCTTTTACTGAGAAGTGGCTTCCGTCTGGCCACTCTACCATAAAGGCCTGATTGGTGGAGTGTTGCAGAGATGGTTGTCCTTCTGGAAGGTTCTCCCATCTCCACAGAGGAACTCTGGAGCTCTGTCAGAGTGACCATCTGGTTCATTGTCATCTCCCTGACCAAGGCCCTTCTCCCCCGATTGTTCAGTTTGGCCTGCGGCAAGCTCTATGAAGAGTCGTGGTGGTTCCAAACGTCTTCCATTTAAGAATGATGGAGGCCACTGTGTTCTTGGGGACCTTCAATTCTGCAGAAATGTTTTGGTACCTTTCCCCAGATCTGTACCTCGACACCATTCTGTATTTGAGCTCTATGGACAATTCCTTCAACCTCATGGCTTGGTTTTCGCTCTGACATATTTATGTAAATAAGGTCTTTCGGTTTTTATAAATTTGCAAACATAGCTAAAAACCTGTTTTCACTGTGTGTAGATTGATGAGGAAAACATTTTACTTAATCCAATTTAGCATAAGGCTGTAACGTAACAATGTGGAAAAACTCGCAATCTAAACCCTGCATGCTCTTTATTTCTTGCTCTCCTTCTCTCAGAGGCAGAAGCAGTCATAGCATTGCCATTCTGCTTCAAACCACAATGAAACGTAAAGTTAGAAACACATATTTGCACTTACTTGACATCCTGTAGCCTAATAAAGAATCAATTGTCCCAGTTCCAATGCATTTAGCACATTTCCCAATTGCAGAGTTCCCTGGAGGACCCCAGGACTTTTTGTTCTCCTTAGAATACACTTTGGAATATATTTGAAAAGATGCAAGAGGAGGGAGAGCTGAGTTCACCTGTGATGGAGGCCGTATGATGAGGGCGACAGGGAAAGCCCTACGGTCTACGATAGGGGGACACTGGAGTGAAACATATAACTGATCAACTAAGACTTGTTTTATGGAAAATCTGTGGATGGAGCTTTTCCTCACAATAACAATTGACATTGATATGGAGATGTGTCAATAGGTGTCAATGCGCATCATGTTGGTGACCTAGAAATTTCAATATGATCCAGTAATTCACAGTACCAGTCATGAAAGGATATGATTGAAGTGCCAGTTGTGTGAAGTTGTTTATGGTAATCCTAGCATAGATACAGGAATAGAAACATAAATTAAACATGGTCTTACTTAACAACTGGAATGTCGATAGCAAGACATTTAGTGCTGCTGTTATGTGTATTACTGTGGGTGAGGAAAATTGTATGTGTCACGCCCTGGTCGAAGTATTTTGTGTTTATCTTCATGTATTGGGTCAGGCCAGGGTGTGGCATGGGGTTTTTGTATTGTGGTGTGTTTTGTCTTGGGGTTTTGGTGTTGGTATTGGGATTGTAGCTTAGTGGGGTATCTAGCAAAGTCTATGGCTGTCTGGAGTGGTTCTCAATCAGAGGCAGGTGTTTATCGTTGTCTCTGATTGGGAACCATATTTAGGCAGCCATATTCTTTGAGTTTGTCGTGGGTGATTGTCCTTAGTGTCTTTGGTCCTGTCTATGTGTTAGGTTACACAAGTATAGGCTGTTTCGGTTTTCGTTACGTTTATTGTTTTTGTAGTGTTTGTATTTAGATTCGTGTTACGTTTGTTGAATAAACATGGATCGCAATCTACACGCTGCATTTTGGTCCGACTCTCCTTCACACCTAGAAAACCGTTACAGTATGTTCTGTGTTCAGCCCAAAATGTAATTTTGTATGATTGCTATCTATTTGCTGCCTTTTCCGGATCTGCTGTCATTTCTCATTCTGACTGGTACGTAATGAGCAGGATAAATATTCAAATATAACATAAGTTAATCATGTTTCTGGCTTTTAGAGTCTTTATGTGTATGTACAGTGTGAAGCAGTCTGTAGGGCTACAGTGGATGTTAAAGCCCCAATGCAGTCTTTTTAATTGTATTTTTAAAAGCATCACTGTATGCCTAATTCAGTAAATCACTGTGTGTTTATTTCATGAAAATGATATTTGTAATCATTTATTTCCCTGTGCCTCCTTTACATTGGTATACTCAGTGTGTGAATACTGTATATATACACTACATGACCAAAAGTATGTGAACACCTGCTCTTCGAACATCTCATTCCAAAATCATGGGCATGAATAGAGTTGCCCCCCCCTTTTCTGCTATAATAGCCTGCACTCATCCCAAAAGTGTTCAATGGGGTGGGGTTAAGGTCTGGGCTTTGTGCGGTCCAGTCAAGTTCTTACACACAGATCTTGACAAACAATTGAATCCATGTTAGAATAAGGCTGTAACGTAACAAAATGTGGAAAAAGTCAAGGGGTCTAAGTACTTTCTGAATGAACTGTATACTATGCTGCGCTCCCAAGCAAAAAGACAGTAACTGCTTTGGTCGAAAATGAGTTAATGACATTTTTGTTACATTAAATACATGCTTAATCATGTGGACAAGTATCCTGCCTCTATTGTAATTGTGTTTTGGAGAAAATGGGGGTCGTATTTGCAGTAACTGCAAAAAGTTACCGTGAAACCACGGTAAGTGGCAGTAACTGAAATTACTGCCTTTTAGCTTGGTTTCAACCTGCCCTTGGCTGCAGTTACTGCGTTTTACCTTTGTATCATATAATTTTATTCTGATAGTGAGGCTGTATGACACTAACTGACAACTACACACATACACATTGCTAATCTAGGGATACAACACCATGGCACAGCATTCCCGGGGGGAATGATGGTTGAACTTGCTCTGAAACGCCGACATCGGTAAGAACTAGCTAGCTAAGTAGATCTGACATCAAAATTAACTAACTAGCTAGCGAGCATAGACTAACAACGCTACCTGCTCTCATAAGATATCTGCAATTGATACTAACGTCAATCTATTAGCCATTTAATGAATTATATTATGAAATGTAATGTAATCTTTGAATCAGTACACCATACACACGATTTCTAGCCAGTGACAGCCACCTAGCTAAAACCGACGCGCCTCTACCAAAACGTCAAAACCTACCTAGCTAGCACAGGAAATGCAGATGAGCTTGGTGATTGACATAAATTCACTGAACGCCCACACTAACACACGGTTATATTAACAGTATTGCACTTTTCATGTAGCCTGCTTTTGGCCAGCTAAAAGCCTAAGGCACTGATCAAGCAACATTATGGTCTCTAAACGTTCAAATCCTGTTGTAGGATCTTCATTTGACCTATATTGTCACAGCAACATTTTAACATTTAGCCCGTAATGTTGCTTGATTGGTGGTTAGGCTATTAGCTGGCTACATGAAAAGTGCAATACTGTTTGATTTGCTCCTTTGCTTTTTTTTTTTGCGCTAAAATAAATAAAGTAGTTGTGTTGAAGCCTAATGGCTACGCTCAATAATCCACTGTTTGTGTGCTCCCATCCTATTCATTGGTACAACTTGAATTTGAAGTGGCTTTAAAGTAGAGAAAAGGTCAAATCCTCCAAAAATGTAAATGATGACACTGGCCTACATTAAAGAGCATATTTGCTCTTGGACCACATCGTTTTTAGAGGACAGGTTTCCCTCGTGGTTATCAAATTCCATCTTTTGATTTCAGTCTCATCAGCAAAGTCAGTCACATTTCCTTTCCTTCCTTCCCAAGGTCCTCTCACTAGGTGCAGATGTCCTACCAGAGTACAAGCTCCAGACCCCTCGCATCCATAAATGGACCATCCTGCACTACAGCCCCTTCAAGGCGGTGTGGGACTGGGTCATCCTGCTCCTGGTCATCTACACTGCCATCTTCACCCCCTACACTGCGGCCTTTCTCCTTAGTGACCAGGAGGGGGCGGCCATGCAGACCTGTGGTTACTCCTGCTCTCCGCTCAACGTGGTGGACCTCATCGTGGACATCATGTTCATTGTTGATATCATCATCAACTTCAGGACGACGTACGTCAACAACAATGACGAGGTGGTCAGCCAGTCACAGCGGATCGCTGTGCACTACTTCAAAGGCTGGTTCCTTATAGACATGGTGGCGGCTATCCCCTTTGACCTGCTCATATACCGCTCGGGAGAAGAGGTGAGGAGATCAGGGTGGAATGGTCTTATTGTACCTATCCAAATGCTGCTGTGAGAGTCTGTTATAAGAATCCGTGCAAATATGTATTTATTCTTTCTTAAGTAAGCTGACACAGTGATAATAATAAAGCAAGTTTGGTTTTATGGCTAGGTGTTCTGCATGTGTGAATGACCATTGTTTGACCTCTTTCTGACTTATACCATTTTAGACAACAACTCTGATTGGTCTGTTGAAGACTGCTCGGCTGCTGCGATTGGTGCGCGTAGCTCGGAAGCTGGACCGATACTCTGAATACGGAGCGGCCGTCCTATTCCTCCTCATGTGTACCTTTGCCCTCATAGCTCATTGGCTGGCCTGTATCTGGTACGCCATTGGTAATGTGGAGCGTGCAGGAGCAGCCCGGATTGGCTGGCTGGACTCTCTGGGTGACCAGCTCGGAAAACCCTACAATCAGACTATACCAGGGTCAGGTCCCTCCATAAGGGACAAGTATGTGACAGCACTCTACTTTACCTTCAGTAGCCTGACCAGCGTGGGCTTTGGAAATGTCTCACCCAACACCAACTCTGAGAAGATCTTCTCCATCTGCGTCATGCTCATCGGCTGTAAGTCACAATTATTAACCCTCAATACACAAATAAGTATTGCTTTATATACACGCTATGCCTCTATTAACCTATGATTTGAAATTTGACAACACATGAATGGACAATGTGTAATTATGGATTATGTTTGTGGGATGTGTTCAACCTATTGGATAGCCATATCTCGTACCCGCTGCCCAAGGCAATTCTCCCCCGGGATGTTCATTTTACTGTATCGTGTCTAATAATATAAAAAGCTGCACATTTTGATCAAATCAAATCAAATGCTATTTGTCACATGCGCCGAATACAACAGGTGTGGTAGACCTTACAGTGAAATGCTTACTTATACAAGCCATAACCAACAATGCAGTCCAAAAATAACATTTTAATAAAAACCTTTAAAAAAAAGAATAAGAAATAAAAGTAGCAAATAATTCAAGAGCAGTAGTAAAATAACAATAGCGAAGCTATATACAGGGAGTACCGGTATAGAGTCAATGTGCGGGGGCACCAGTTAGTTGAGGTAATTGAGGTAATATAGTATGTACATGTAGGTAGAGTTATTAAAGTGACTATGCATAGATAATAACAGAGAGTAGCAGCAGTGTAAAATGAGGGGGTTGGGGGGGGCAATGCAAATAGTCTGGGTGGCCATTTGATGAGATGTTCAGGAGTCTTATGGCTTGGGGGTAGAAGCTGTTTAGAATCCTCTTGGACCTAGTCTTGGTGGTCCGGTACCGCTTGTCATACGGTAGCAAAGAGAACAGTCTATGACTAGGGTGGCTGGAGTCTTTGACCATTTTTAGGGCCTTCCTCTGACACCACCTGGTATAGAGGTCCTGAATGGCAGGAAGCTTGGCCCCAGTGATGTACTGGGCCGTATGCACTACCCTCTATAGGTCTTTGCGGTCGGAGGCCGAGCAGTTGCCATACCAGGCAGTGATGCAACCAGTTGTAGAACGTTTTGAGGATCTGAGGACCCATGCCAAATATTTTCAGTCGCCTGAGGGAGAATAGGTTTTGTTGTGCCCTCTTCACCACTGTCTTGGTGTGCTTGGACCATGTTAGTTCTTGGTGATGTGGACACCAAGGAACTTGAAGCTCTCAACTTGCTCCACTACAGCCCCGTACATGCACAAAATCATCATGTTTTCCTAGGATTGTAATGTTACGTTTCTTTTTTGCAAATATGCCAAGACCTCTATCTCTGTTCTCTCTGTCTATCAACAGCTCTGATGTATGCTAGCATATTTGGTAATGTGTCAGCCATCATCCAGCGTCTCTACTCTGGCACAGCTCGCTACCACACCCAGATGCTGCGGGTTCGAGAATTCATCCGGTTCCACCAGATCCCCAACCCACTGAGGCAGCGGCTGGAGGAGTACTTCCAACATGCCTGGTCCTACACTAACGGCATTGATATGAATGCTGTGAGTCACACACACGCACACACGCACACACACACACACACACACACACACACACACACACACACACACACACACACACACACACACACACACACACACACAGCTACTTGTTCTGGTCATTTACTGTAAGTGTGGCGAAATGGTCACAAAGTAGTACTTGTAAAAAGGCAACACGCAGTGGTCGTCACAAAAGACAAACCAACGGATGTCTGTCCACTCCACTATGTTGTCCAGGTGCTGAAGGGCTTCCCAGAGTGCTTACAGGCTGATATCTGCCTGCACCTCAACCGCACCCTGCTGGAGAACTGTAAGGCCTTCAAGGGCTCCACTAAGGGCTGCCTGCGGGCCCTGGCCATGAGGTTTAAGACCACCCACGCACCGCCAGGTGACACCCTGGTTCACGCTGGTGACATCATCTCAGCCCTTTACTTCATCTCCCGTGGCTCCATAGAGATCTTGAGAGGGGATGTGGTGGTGGCCATCCTGGGTAGGATATCATCTAAACTGCATTTCCATATGGCACAATAAAATGGACATGATTTGAATTGACTAATATCGACCCTATCCTAAAGCAGTGGCTTTTAACCTTCTGGCTTTTAACCTGTATATTGTTGCAGAGGCTTTCAACCCAGTCTCTCTCATCTCCTCCACTCCTTGATATGCCTCATAGCCCTCCACAATGTTGAGCGTAACATCCTCATCTAGTGGTTACTATGGGTTAGTCACAAGAATATGAGCGATCACATCCATTTGGAAACCTTGTAAATCACTATAAATGAATACAGAAAAAGTGAATTACATATGAATTAATGACACATTGTCTCTGAATATCCACAATATCTGAAGCATATCATATATCCATGTTGATCATATTCTAAAATAGATATGGTATCATCTAATGTAGCTACATCCAGTAAACAATCTCTCCTTCCCTTCCTGCAGGTAAGAATGACATCTTCGGAGAGCCCATTAACATGTATGCCCGTCCAGGGAAGTCCAATGCCAACGTGAGGGCTCTGACCTACTGTGACCTCCATAAGATCCACAGGGAGGACATGCTGGAGGTGCTGGACATGTATCCCGAGTTCTCTGACTACTTCTGGGGGAACCTGGAGATCACATTCAACCTCCGGGATGTGAGTGGGCTTTTTGTTAAAGAATTTTGTCACTAATTCCTTGCTAGAAAGTGAGATTCAGGGGAATATGCTGTTTCTTATCTTTACATTTGATTGTTGGAATTCAAATGTTTTGACTAAAGAAATCACTCTATTTCTTCTCGCTGTTTTTCAGACTGCCACGGTTGCTGGCTCAATGAGCAGTAAGGACTCTGACCATGGTGGAGTCAACCATCGGATTCCCAGACAAGAACTGTCTCTCAGCATGGGCAGAGGTGTGGTACCCTGTTAGTCAAGTACTCTGACTGGCACACAGCTATATTAGATTGTTATGTGTAATTTAGTTTGATTTGAGTAAACCCATTCAATTTGCATTAATCACACTTGCTTCAATTTAAATCAAATCAAAATCAAATCAAATTTATTCATATAGCCCTTCGTACATCAGCTGATATCTCAAAGTGCTGTACAGAAACCCAGCCTAAAACCCCAAACAGCAAGCAATGCAGGTGTAGAAGCACGGTGGCTAGGAAAAACTCCAGAGAAAGGCCAAAACCTAGGAAGAAACCTAGAGAGGAACCAGGCTATGTGGGGTGGCCAGTCCTCTTCTGGCTGTGCCGGGTGGAGATTATAACAGAACATGGCCAAGATGTTCAAATGTTCATAAATTACCAGCATGGTCCAATAATAATAAGGCAGAACAGTTGAAACTGGAGCAGCATGGCCAGGTGGACTAGGGACAGCAAGGAGTCACCATGTCAGGTAGTCCTGAGGCATGGTCCTAGGGCTCAGGTCCTCCGAGAGCGAGAAAGAAAGAGAGAAAGAGAGAATTAGAGAGAGCACACTTAAATTCACACAGGACACCGAATAGGACAGGAGAAGTACTCCAGATATAACAAACTGACCCTAGCTCCCCGACACATAAACTACTGCAGCATAAATACTGGAGGCTGAGACAGGAGGGGTCAGGAGACACTGTGGCCCCATTCGAGGACACCCCCGGACAGGGCCAAACAGGAAGGATATAACCCCACCCACTTTGCCAAAGCACAGCCCCCACACCACTAAAGGGTTATCTTCAACCACCAACATACCATCCTGAGACAAGGCCGAGTATAGCCCACAAAGTTCTCCGCCACGTCACAACCCAAGGGGGGAGGGGGGCGCCAACCCAGACAGGAAGATCACATCAGTGACTCAACCCACTCAAGTGACGCACCCCTCCCAGGGACGGTATGAAAGAGCCCCAGTAAGCCAGTGACTCAGCCCCTGTAATAGGGTTAGAGGCAGAGAATCCCAGTGGAAAGAGGGGAACCGGCCAGGCAGAGACAGCAAGGTTGGTTCGTTGCTCCAGAGCCTTTCCGTTCACCTTCCTACTCCTGGGCCAGACTACACTCAATCATATGACCCACTGAAGAGATGAGTCTTCAGTAAAGACTTAAAGGTTGAGACCGAGTTTGCGTCTCTTACATGGGTAGGCAGACCATTCCATAAAAATGGAGCTCTATAGGAGAAGGCCCTGCCTCCAGCTGTTTGCTTAGAAATTCTAGGGACAATTAGGAGGCCTGCGTACGTGTAGGTATGTACGGCAGGACCAAATCAAAGAGATAGGTAGGAGCAAGCCCATGTAATGCTTTGTAGGTTAGCAGTAAAACCTTGAAATCAGCCCTTGCCTTGACAGGAAGCCAGTGTAGGGAGGCTAGCACTGGAGTAATATGATCAAATTTTTTGGTTCTAGTCAGGATTCTAGCAGCCGTATTTAGCACTAACTGAAGTTTATTTAGTGCTTTATCCGGGTAGCCGGAAAGTAGAGCATTGCAGTAGTCTAACCTGGAAGTGACAAAAGCATGGATTAATTTTTCTGCATCATTTTTGGACAAAAAGTTTCTGATTTTTGCAATGCTACGTAGATGGAAAAAAGCGGAAATTTAGACTGTTCTAAGTCTGTTCTATCCACACTGAGTATACAAACAAGAACACCTGCTCTTTCCATGACATAGACTGACCAGGTGAATCCAGGTGAAATCTATGATCACTTATTTATGTCACTTGTTAAATCCACTTCCATCAGTATAGATGAAGGGGTGGAGACAGGTTAAAGAAGGATGGTAAAGCCTTGAGACAATTGAGACATGGATTGTGTATGTGTGTCATTCAGAGGGTGAATAGACCAGACAAAAGATTTAAGTGCCCTTGAACAGGGTATGGTAGTAGATGCCAGGTGCACCAGTTTGTGTCAAGAACTGCAATGCTGCTGGGTTTTTCACGCTCAACAGTTTCTTGTGTGTATCAAGAATGGAGTCAACATGGGCCAGCGTCCCTGTGGAACGCTTTCGACACCTTGTAGAGTCCATGACCCGACGAATTGAGGCTGTTCTGAGGGTGCACGCTATTCCCTATGCACTACCCTATAGGCCCTAGTCAGAAGTAGTGCACTAAATGGGGAATAGAATACCATTTGGGACAAACTTTCTGCGTTCTCTGCCTTGCCTCACAGATGCAGGGGAGACCAATCCATCCCAGAGACCTGTCCGCAGGGCCAGAGGCCAGAGCTCCAGAGACCAGGGAGATGGACAGAACACAGAGTTTGAGGGGCTGAAGAACTCCGTTTATTCTCCTTCCCACTCCAGCGGAGATGAGGAGTCAGTGTTAACCAGCCCTGTACAACCAACTTCACTAGTGGGGACCCCCTATAGTGAAACCACCATCCTCAACATCAGCAGTGCTTCAGAAGATGAGATGAACCACAAAACTGGCAACACCTGCAACGCTCTCTCAGGTAGACAATCCATTCATGAGCACTACTTTTATATAAAACCTTTGCCTTTGTGTTAGATCTCAGTGGTGTTATTTATCTCCATTGATGCACCAATATAATAGCCACACATGCTGCTATTCATGTCAGTACAGTATACTGTATGCATCTGATGTAGATATTGTATGAGCTGGACTAGCTGTCAGTCTAACCTCCACTCTCTATCAGGGGCTATCTCAGGTGTCTCCAACATCTTCAGTTTCTGGGGGGAGAGCCGTGAGCAGCAGCAGTATCAGGAGGTACCCTGCCACAGCCTGCCCTCCCCTCCCCCTCATCCTCCCACTCGCAACGTTGCCCAGAGCAGCAACAACCGACGGCAGCGCAGCGAGCTAGAGAACAGGCTGGACCTGCTGCAGAGACAGCTCTACAGGTCTGCTAATTCCATATTTAGTGCACTACTTTTGACCAGGGCCCAGGGTATAGGGTGCCATTTGGGATGCAGTCGATGACATCCCAAACCTTTGCTGTTGGGAGGCTGTCTCCCTTTAACTGAGCGATAATAAGATGACCCAAATAGTTTTTACAATAACCTTTTACTATAGTGACATTGGGTACTTGAAGGATGGAAGGCTTGAGGTTTAAATGTGGTTGTAGCTGTGGTTGTAGATTCTGATACTCTACTGGGATCCCTCAGATTGGAGTCACGGATGTCAACAGACATCGGGGCCATCATGCAGCTGCTCCAGAGACAGATGGTGCTGGTGCCCCCGGCCTACAGCACAGTGTCCTCCTCCCCTGAACCGTCTGTCACCCCCACCCTCACCCCCAGGCCTGCAGAAAGGCTGGTGCAGCCTGCCTCACCACTGGACTCAGAGACCCTAGCCTCCCTCTCACAGGTACTGAATACCACAATTTGCAACTGAGCACACTGATGTGGGACCATCAAAGCATTTTGGCTGGTGAAAGACACATCTTCCAAGTGATTGTTTTTAGATTGAACCTGGTTATCAATTTAGTGCAGTTGATTTACTGACATACTGACATTCTTTGCCGGTATTAAGGTCACAAAGTGCAGTTGTGGTTGTGTCATCAGTGTGATAGCAGCACATTGGTTTGAGAGCGTTTGTTTTTGTGCAAAAACATTGGGTTAAAGACACCATTAACATTAGGATGTTGGGTGGAAATCCGCTAAGCCCACCAGGTGGTCTGGTCTAACCCCCTCTGGATGTAGGTCATCAGCTGGTTGGGGCTATCATCCCTCGTCTGGATCCATAGCAAACAACTGATCAGTCTGTCTTATCTAGCCTACTGTATATCAACCAATTATCCCACTTTTATGTTTCCATGTTCACTCTGAGAGGGTATTCTGTAGTTGTGTACCGTAGATCATCTTATGATTCTTCTCACCTCTCACTCTTGTTCTTTACCTCAGTTCTTTGTCGACACAGACTTTGACGACAGCCCTTCCAAGTCCCGTGAGTCTCCGCACAGCATGGAGCCAACCCCAGTCCTGGACACACTCCCCCAGACTCAGCCTCTTTCCATTAGCATCCGCCCAGAGCATCAACCCCTGGGCTTGTCCAGCCATCCAGATACTGTGCCCTTAAGCCTGGTCAAACATGGGAACTTCTCAGTGTCAGTGCCGGGGTCAGGGACAGGATTGGCTCAGTCAGAGCCCTCGGATGGCCGGCGGCGCTCCCTGCCTGGGAAACACACAGCTCTGGACCTGGAGAGCCCCTGGACAACTGCACACAGATACAGCTCTGACCCTGGGAGTTAGGGGCCATCCATGGCACTGTATGTGTAATACTAACAGACTCACTGTTTATGGACATGGAGTCAGAAGAGGATGTAGTCAAACAAAAACATATCCAAACTGCTTCCCTCTTTGCTCCTGAAATACAATATCCTGGGCTTCGGATAACAACACTGTTTGGTCATTATGGTCCTCAAAGCATATCTTTTCACAAATGTATACTACCATTTGCAGTATTGTATATGGAAACATATTTGTCGTTGTTAGTCAATATCTGTCTCTATATGTCCTTGTCGTCTCCACATAGGGGTCAACTGGAGTGTTAGCCGGGCTAACACTACTTTCTGTTTTGTCTGGTGTAGTTGTGATGGGAGAGATGTTGCTAAGTTTCACTGGTCTACTGATATTGCTGTACCGGCTGTCCGGCTCAATGGGTAAAATCCATGAATTCTGGGATCCATGTCAAGTCCTTGAATTACTGAACTATATTAGCAAGCAATATGCAAACTGTACAAGTTTTCTGTTCTCTTATCATGCTGTAAACGATATGGTTTCTTCTCTCCTTTGTCCTTGAGTTAGCCTAGATGTTAAATGAGATGGCGGGCGCGCTGAATGATGACATAATAACCAATCCCAGACCAGCAGAGGATTACAGAATGATGATATAATCTACTGAATGAAGTATCTATCAGAACACATTAATATTCCATGATGCAGGCTGGCCAACTGGGACCATTCACCTCCCTTCTCTCTCTGACTCCAGAAGACAGACTACTCAGTTACTGTAACAAGCAAAGCCAAGTGTAATGCCACTGCTAAAATGCCACTGTTTACACATTTAAGGGCAGGACCTGCATGTGTTACAACCTAAACTAAAATGTTCTGTCTCTTGTTTGATAAAAGATTTAGATTGAATGATTTATTGAAAATGCATCTGTATATATTTAAAGAATCTATCGTTATAGTTGATTGATTCATTGTCAGTCTTAGTAGTACCCTTACTTATCCTATTGTTATAGTTGTGTTACTGTCCAGTTCTGGGAAATAGATTACTGCAAGGAAAGTAGCTTGAAATGTAGGGATATAATAAATGAATAAAAAGATTAACAAGAAATGCATTGTTTTGTGTATGGGTCATACCTTGAAGCTATTCAAACAAATGACCAATTGAACAGGCCAATGCATATGTCTTATCACGTGTTTATTCATGTGTGTTTTACTAAACATGAACAATAGGACTTTCAGTGGAAAGATATTTAATACGAATTCATGACTATGTGTATACGCTTCAGCCCTACACTGATCTGGAAATAAGGCCGATGTAAATCTACAGTAACTCATAAAACGGCCGGTCACTATCAATAGATTACATTTTTTTTTTAATCCTGATCAATCTACACACAATACCCCATAACGACAAAGCGAAAACAGGTTTTTATACATTTTTGAAAATGTATTAAAAATAAAACAGAAATACCTTATTTACATCAGTATTCAGACCCCTTTGAGGTGAAAGGAATTGTCCATAGAGCTCCGAGACAGGATTGTGTCGAGGCACAAATCTGTGGCGCATTGAAGGTCACCAAGAACACAGTGGCCTTCATCATTCTTAAATGGATGAAGTTTGGAACCACCCAGACTCTTCCTAGAGCTGGCCGCCCGGCCAGACTGAGCAATCGGGGGAGAGGGCTTTAGTCAGGGAGGTGACCAAGAACCTGATGGTCACTCTGATAAAGATCCAGAGTTCCTCTGTGGAGATGGGAGAACCTTCCAGAGGGACAACCATCTCTGCAGTACTCCATCAATCAGGCCTTTACTCCTCAGTAAAAGGTACATGACAATCAGCTTGTAGTTTTCCTAAATGCAGCTAAATGACTCTCAGAACATGAGAAACAAGATTTTCTGGATTGAACTCTTGGGCCTGAATACCAAGCGTCACGTCTGGAGGAAACCTGGCACCATCCCTATGGTGAAGCAGGGTGCTGGCAGCATCATGCTGTGTGGATGTTAGGGTTGAAGGAAAGATGAACGGAACAAAAAACAGAGAGCTCCTTGATGAAAACATGCTCCAAAGCGCTCAGGACATCAGACTGGGATGAAGGTTCACCTTCCAACAGAACAACGACCCTCAGCACACAGTCAAGACAACGCAGGAGTGGCTTCGGGACAAGTCTCTGAATGTCCTCGAGTGGCCCAGCCAGAGCCTAGACCCGATCGAACACCTCTGGAGAGACCTGAAAATAGCTGTGCAGTGACGCTCCCCATCCAACCTGACAGAGCATGAGAGGATCTGCAGAAAAGAATGGGAGAAATTCCCCAAATACAGGTGTGTCAAGATTGTCGCGTCATACCCAAGAAGACTTGAGGCTGTAATTGCTGCCAAAGGTGCTTCAACAAAGTACTGAGTAATAGCTCTGATCACTTATGTAAATGTGATGTTTAAGTTTTTTATTTTTAATACATTTGTGAAAAATGCTAAAAACCTGGTTTTGCTGTGTCATAATGCAGTATTGTGTGTAGATTGATGAGGGGAAAAAACAATTGAATCAATTTTAGAATAAGGCTGTAATGTAACAAGTCAAGGGGTCTAAATACTTTCCAAATGCACTGTAGATGTGTTTGATACCGTTCATTCTGTTCAGCCATTACAATGATCCTTTTCTCCAATATCTCTACTCACCAGCCTCCTCTGATGAAGCGATTTAAAGACATATTACAGTGCATTCGGAGAGTCTTTCATGCTCAAGTGTCTCCACTCTACAATGAGTTCTTCTATTTAAGAATGATTGAGGCCACTGTGTTCTTGGGGACCTTCAATGCTGCAGAAATATTTTGGTACCCTTCCCCAGATCTGTGCCTCGACACAATCCTGTCTCTGAGCTCTAGAACAATTCCTTCGACCTCATGGCTTGGTTTTTGCTCTTACATACATTGTCAACTGTGGGACCTTATACAGACATGTGTGTTCCTTTCCAAATCATGTCTAACCAATTGAATTTACTGCAGGTGGACTCCAATCAGGTAACTGATGCAAGCAGTAGAATCAGATTTAAAAAACAGGTTTAAAAAAACACCTTCTGGAACAACGGTGAAGAGACACACATAAAGGTACAGACACATGCATGCGTACACATAGTGATATTGTTGTATGGTGATATTGAACATTTTGTGTTGTGGATATGTGGTGGTGTAGGGATGTTATATGATGTACTGTTTTATCTTTAGCTCATTCAGTGCAAACATAGTTCACTGTTTTATCTTTAGTTGTATATGTAATGTGGGTGCTTTGGTGTGTTTGGACCCCAGCAGGAGCTGATGGGGATCGATCCCTAATAAATACAAATAAAGACAAATACAATCAAGTTGAAACATCTCAAGGATGATCAATGGAAACAGGATGCACCTGAGCTCACTTTCGAGTCATATAGCGATATAAGGTATTTAAAAAATATATATTATACATTTGCTATAATTTCTAACAACCTTTTGTCACTTTTTTATTATATGGGATTGTGTGTAGATTGCTGAGGAATATTTTTTATTTAATACATTTTACAATAAGGCTGTAACATAACAAAATGTGGAAAAAGTCACTGTCTGAAGGCACTGTAAATCATGCATAGTCCATGATGGATGGACAAGACCAAAGTCAGAGGGGAACAGGTGTAGGCCTATATATAAACAGCAACAGCATAACTATAGATGAAAGGCACTTTAGATTTGGCTGGTCCAACAATGGCCAGGGATTATCTGCCAGGGATTATATTCCAAATCAAATGAGACCTGTAACCTCTTAATCTTATAGGAAGCACTGCATTACAGCACAGCACGTGAATCTGTTTGGATGGCAGCAGTGGGATGGGATCGGAGGTCTCTTCTTGTGTCATGGTCTTACATGTTTTAGAGCCTGGAGGGTCTGACTTTGTTTACCGCATTAACCGAGAGAGACAGGTTTTTATTAGTGTCACTGAGGTCAGGGCAACATGCCCCACGATAAAGCAACACAGCTGCAGACCATTAATCCGGGAGAGTAGGCTAAAGTTACACATGAGCCTGTAACACTAATTAGATTTCATAATAACGGGCTGAGAGAGACAGGCTATGTTTCCATTGTGACGACGAACAGAAAGACTACGGAATGTAGGCTATCCTTGCATATATTTGAGTGAGACTAGCGACAAAATGCGCAACTGCCATTGAGAGCTGCCTCCATATTACCATTCAGGAGGTTACGTATCGTGCCCATACAGTGTACACATAACTGTTATCTACTGTTAACGATGATTGGTCAAATTTCGTCACTTGCGTGGAGGGATGGAGACTATTGTTCATTCTGCACAATCACAAAAGCTGTCCTTCAACAGATGTGGGCGGCATCTATGCAGGACCGGTGCGCGGCGCCGAATCCTGAGCGTTGATGCAATCATGTGCACCGCTGACAATCTCTGCGTCAAACATAGAGAATCAAACGAAAAACACGGCAGCACTTCTCGACTGTGATAGGCTGAGCGGGGCGAAGGAGGTGGGCTGTTTTCCTGCGGTCAGTGAGTGAAGCGCACTGTATGAGAAGGTGGAACAGACTTCAACCAGCGACATCCACGAGAACCATTGAGAACTGATCAAAAAGAGACAGCATAGGGTGAGTAAAATTATGAATAATGACAATTGACGAGAATGCTACAGGTCTGGTGATTGTCTGGGTTGCAATATTTGTGTGTTTTGCTAGATTGTTCCATGCCCCAGACATGTAGTAATTATTGATGAATGGTTACACGTTTATTACGTAGCAAGAAGCGTACAATATGCACAATATACACAGTTCCCGTCTGGTTGACTGACGCTAATGCGCCCTATTCATTGTTGATACAATATCAGATGATGTACCCAAATTCATGTTTACCTGTCCACAGTGGGCGTGTTTGATTCACTCCCACCACGACCAATGCAGAACATTCTCTTTGTTGTGGTGCCGCAGTTGAGTTAAGGCCAAAGGATGCTGACTGTAGACAGGTGTCCACCGCATCGCATATAGGTCCACGCCAACAGAGCTGACATTGATCGTCGTTACATAAATGTGATATTATGCAGCTTCGACATTATAATTAATTAAGATAACAATGATAGATGCTTAAAGAGTGCACTGCCAGAAGGCTCATCCCTGCGGGAAACGACGAACACCACACAATGCCCCCTCTCCATGCTGTATCTGTGCCTTGGATTAGGGCACATTGTTCTCGGTCAATGTGTATTGTGTAGCGCCCCTCTCTCTTGACTGTAGCCGTACCATGCATGTAGGTAGGCCTATTGTGTGTTGTGCAATCATGGTTCTGTATGCATGTGAACTATGCCCTCTGTAACGTCCTGCAGTCGTCTTAGACCATGCACTTTGCCTTGTTTAGATTTCTATTCTCAGGTGTATTGCTCCTTGTCACACAACAACGATTTATGTAGTCAGTCAGACAGACGGACAGACAAAGACGCACTATAGATAAATGGACCGGGCAGACAGACATAAGGACAAATGACTGTATATGGCACAGACAGACAAGTAGACAGGCATGCTTGGATTAGTAGAGATGGCCTAATGCATGCCATGAAATGGATCTCTCTCAGTCCTCTGGAATGACGGGATTAAAGTGCAATCCTCAACAGATTATGGGAGAGAGAGCTAGATAGACTGGGACAGCACAGCAGCGTGTCTGTCCATAAAGGTTCACAAAGCAAAGCAGAGGCCGATCCCAAAGACTTGCCGAAAGCACTCCAGTGATGTATTGAAGTTTGCTTTGCTTTGTACGAAATACCAATATAGAACCAAACTTTCAGTCTCAAATGTCTGCATGAGTCCAGTGATCTAACAGCCTCTGCAGGAATAGGAGATTCCACGATCTCATTGTAGAGTAGAGATACCTGAACATGAAAGACAACATCTCTTAGGCTGTGTTTAAACAGGCAGCCCAATGTTGATGTTTTTCACTGATTTTGACCAATCGCATCAGATCTTTTCACATCAGATATTTTTCAGAGCTGATCTGATTGGTCAAAATACCAATTAGTGAAAAACATCAGAATTGGGCTGCCTGTGTAAACACAGCCTTGGAGATGTTGTCTTTCATGTTCATGTATCTCTACTCTACAATGACATCGTGGAATCTCCTACTCCTGAAGAGGCTGTTAGATCACTGGACCCATGCAGACATTTGAGACCGTTCTGTTCCAGATTCCAAACTGTCATTGTAGAGTAGAGATATTTGAGCATGAAAGACGAAGTCTCTAAGGCTGTGTAAACACACAGCCTTAGAGACCTGTGTGTTATCATTATTATTTAATGATGCTGTCAGTCACAGAAGAGCAGTGAAATATTTAAGTTGTCATTCAGACTGTTTGAAGTGAAGAAAGCCATAACAGTTTGCTGGATTTTATTAGTAACTCTATATATTAATATATATTCCTGTTCCATCTAGTCCATCATTCCATTGCTCCTCCTCAGTCACCAAAGGATATTCAAATGAAAACCCCTCCGTGTGAAATGAAAACAGGCTATTTTTCATAAAAACTATCCCCCATTATGAGAGCAAAGTGAGGTAAATCCAAAGCGACAACATATGTTTGTTGAAGGGGGAAGCTCAGTATGCCTTGGTGTGCGGCTTCCTCGTCCGCTGCGTGGTCTTGGTGTCAGGTCAAGGTCTGCTGGTCTGTGGTGATGTCTAGCTTTCCTGTCATAAACCATCTTCATCATCTCCACCATGAGATTCTGTCCACTGACTGTGATCTATGAGGACACCAGCCCTCCTCTTTTTCTCCCACAGTGGCCTTGTCTTCCCATCACCAGAGAACTTCACAATAGAGGCAATGTGAAGGTGCTGTATGAGGAGGGCAAGGAGGGCAAGGAGCCAGGGTCTTTGAGAAGAATCCAAGGGAGTAGAAAAAGGGAGAGGGAATGATGTCATCCCCATTAGATGCCACTGTGGCTCCGTTTGAAAATGGATTCTTTGGAGAAATATTTCCTAGATGACTAATGTCAAGGAGCCGTGTAGTTAGGTAGTTTCTACACTTGTTACTCATTGCTAGTGTCACAGTAAATAACAGAGGAGTTATATCATTGCTATATATTCTGAGATACCTTCTTGTTCATGCTGAGTGTTATGACTCCAACATGATTCTCTAAGAGATTGTACATTTGTAATTTGAAGGCTAGACTTTGTTAAGGAAGGATACGTGTGTGTATTTCTAAGAGGAGCAAAAATATGAGTTTAAATGAGAGAGTAGAACCGATTACAATGAGTGGAGGACCATCAGGTCAGTAACTCCAGGTGAGCATCCCATCTTCAGCTCAACATACTTAAACAGGAATTTACGATTCCTGGCAGTTTACATAGCAACACAAATGCCAGAATCCCTGAAAGTTCAACTAAGAGCAAAGAGTCAATAGCCTACCACTTGTATCACTGTCTTCTGTGTTCGAACAGAGACCCTGTATTCCCATGCAGCCTTTATAGTTTACACATACACGCACACGCACATGAGCAGCACACACACACACACACACACACACACACACACACACACACACACACACACACACACACACACACACACACACACACACACACACACACACACACACACACTTCACAGCTAGTCCTCAAGTCTGTTGATTTAGGTGAATGTCCACACTGGGGGTAAATACAGATCTCATCACTGTGCTCTGACAAAGGCCCACCTGAGTGACTGAGTGACTGACTGGTTGACTGTTTTCAGGGAATGTGTGTGTCTCCCCTGAGAGGATGAGACAGGGCGACAAAGCATTATGTCAGCAGTAACCAGAGATGGTGCCCATCATGCATAAGAGAGATATAAAAACGCTGACTCATGACAAACACTAGGAGACCTGGCAACACATTAACACATTAAGGGACATCTGAGACCAGTACACCCTCGTGTTAAAGAAAAGATTGATCACTGTAACCATAACAAACTACTATTTATTCCCTGACATTACAGTAAATTCCTGTTGGGTCGGGGAACCAGCCCCCTCACTTAACGTAATAACACCACATTATAAAGAGTAACTGCTTTTACATAAATCACACGAATGAAATCAAGATAAAGACTTTAAAAGGAAACGGTCATTTCTGATTTGAGATCCAGAGTGGTGCCAACTTCGCATCAAACATTTCTTTAACACAGACCAAGACCATGGAATAGATCTGATCCTGCTGAAATAAAATGATAATCACTTCATGGAATAGATCTGATCCTGCTGAAATAAAATGATAATCACTTCATGGAATAGATCTGATCCTGCTGAAATAAAATGATAATCACTTCATGGAATAGATCTGATCCTGCTGAAATAAAATGATAATCACTTCATGGAATAGATCTGATCCTGCTGAAATAAAATGATAATCACTTCATGGAATAGATCTGATCCTGCTGAAATAAAATGATAATCACTTCATGGAATAGATCTGATCCTGCTGAAATAAAATGATAATCACTTCATGGAATAGATCTGATCCTGCTGAAATAAAATGATAATCACTTCATGGAATAGATCTGATCCTGCTGAAATAAAATGATAATCACTTCATGGAATAGATCTGATCCTGCTGAAATAAAATGATAATCACTTCATGCACGCCACAGCCTATCTTTAGAAATAGCTCAAATGTTGCCGACTGATAATCTGATATACGATCAAATAAATAGATTGTCTCAGCATTGGGCTCCTGAGTGGCACAGCGGTCTAAGGCACTGCATCTCAGTGCTATGTTTAGGGTTTGGCTGGGGTAGGCCATCATTGTAAATAAGAATTTGTTCTAAACTGACTTGCCTAGTTAAATAAAGGTTAAGTAAAAAAATATATATTATAATAATTGTCACTTGTTGTATTATATTCTATGAAATTATATTATTTTGAGGTTTATTGATGAATGAGACTGTATAAAGAATGAGATATGTTGAATATTGTGCTTGAACTGCAAGTTTGCACCTGTTTTCCATATGAAATAACCCACAAGCTAAAACAAAATGTGTAATAGTAGAAAAAGCCCTTTGACCTTTTGAGTTAGTGACTAGTTCACCTGTGCTTATCTTAACTGTGCTCTGGCACTGATAACATCACTGTTATGGTCCACTGAGTCGATGACCCATAATGCTCAGCTCTTGCAGCACTCCCTGCACTTTAACATATACAGATCTAGAGCTGAATGGCCAATAGTACTGTAATCAGGTGACTCCTACTACTAATAACATCCTCAGTTCAAATCGGTTTGACAAAACCGATCATCAACCCTAGTGCAACAGATCAACGGTCTTTAGGTAGGTGTTGCTATGTTAGTCAGTCATCTGGTGTTGGCAGTCAGAGGTTAGATACATATCTGCGAATAAAGTGGGGGAGTACACAGTACACTATTTTGCTTGGTGATCATAACTATTGGATTACTATGCCTTTTACAGTAAAATGGGGGAATTAACATATGGGAATATGAGTGTCGAATGAGGCTTACTGAGAGCATTTTGTGTAAACAGAAACACCATCCCCTGAACAAGGCTGTTGCTTTGGATGGCAGGATAAAGCCAGGGATTCCCTGCCAAGCTGCTGGCCCAGGCCCACTCTGTGGGTTACTCTGTACTGTGTTAGGCTAGGCTCTGTCCTACAGTAGGCCCGCTGTGGTTTTTGGGGATGATTGCGTGACAGACGGAGGGAAGGATGGAGTCTAATATAACATGTCCTGGCTGCATGTGGACGTGGGGGACTAGGGTTGACTCTAGCTTGCACTAATCCCCATGCAGCAGTACCAGCTGCTCTCTCAGGCTTTTACACTCAATATGAGCATAAAGCAGAATTATGCTCCTTCGTTTTAAATGGGAAATGTCGGATGTTGCACTCAAAACTGGGGAGTTGTAGAGCAGATGTAGCGGTCAGACTGGGGGATGCAGCCATCTGAACAGCTGTCTGAACACCAGGGGGTGGGTGAATGGAGTTACAGACATAGAGAGGTTAGAGGTGGAGAGAACTTGGGCTTTGAATGGAAAAAACGTACCTTTAAGAAAGAAGGGAAAGAAAGAGGGTCTGAAAAATGATGACCTTAGAATTGGGATCAGAGAACGTGAAGGACTGTAGAGAAGAAAGACAAGTGAGGTAAGCAGAAACTTTAATGGGAGAGGTGTATAAAGGAATTGTAGAGGAGACGGAGTTGAGACAGGGGCTGTTGTAGGATTATTCATTTAATGTTTGCATGCCCTTGCATAATAATCACACAAACGTCTTTTCAATATTTTTGGATGGATGCATAAAAGCTGAGCTGTGATCTAGCTATTTTACTCGCTCACTGCTGACACCCTGCTGTGGTCCTGCCTGAATGCGTTATTTTTGACTGTGTGAATTTTGATGAGTTTTCTGTGTCACGCAGTATTCTCTCTCTCCTAGGGGCTGCTACAGTGTGTCAATGTAGTAATCTGACTAGTCCAACTGTACTTGGTGTGGCTGCTCCCAAAACAATGGGGCACAGTTTCAATCATGGCCAACAAACACTGTACGTACGCAAATCTGCAGGCTGGTGCACAATGACAGCATGAAGATATTTTTGTGAGAGTGTGTGTGTGTGTGTGTGTGTGTGTGTGTGTGTGTGTGTGTCTGTGTCTGTGTCTGTGTGTGTTTGTGTAGAAATAGAACAATCATCGCTTGTTCGTGTGTGGAGGAGGAGAGAGTGGGTGAGTTGAAGGGACGGGTGGAAAAAAATAATGAAGTTGTGTGTTTGGGAGTGTGTGTCTGTGTGTCTGTGCGTCTGTGAGTGCCACTGATAGACCTTTTGTGTAGAGCAGCTCTCAACATATGTATTAGTTTTGCTGTCTGTCTCACAAAGATACACTCATTATGAGGAGTAAATGGTGCACTGTGAAGAGAGGAGAATGTCCTCCCTCTAACTAAAGCTTGGAGGCTTCTATCCCCTACTGCACTGTAGCACGCAGGGCTGGATCACTAAAGGCAGACAAAAACATGCTGTTCTGCAACAAATTAACCATAACTACCCTCTTTCACCTTCATTTGAATTGATAATCCAGGGTAATTATTAACTTCCACAGTTTAGACCGTACCCCCTCCAGGTTTCTTTGCAGACACTTTGATGTAGTGAGTACTCTCCATTCATTTGGTACTGTGCGTGTTTCAGACGGCACTCCCGAATGGCTTCTCTGCCTTTTAGGACACAGTGGCGGGGTTCCAGGATGTCTTTATTGCAGTTCCACTGATCCGGCTATCAGATCTAACAGCGACTGGAAATCACTTTCATATGATAGCCTGTCGCTGTCTTCTGAGATCCACAGCGCAACTACAAAAACCACAGCATGTTATGGGGGTAATATACTGTTGGCCTGAATAGGCTTAGTTGATTATCTGTTTTGCGGTGGTGGATACTAGTGTAGTGTGAAGACAGCTAGCTGCAGTGGTGTACTGTTTGTGTCACTTGTGTCTTTAGGGGGAGAGATGATGTGGGAGAGATAGATGCTACAGGGGGAGAATGAATGCAATGACGGTGACATAATTTCCATCCATTCTTCATTTTTCTGTCTTTGCTCAATTTTGCATGAGCCCTATGCTAGCTTCGGGATCCCAGGCTTCGAATGAAATAACATTTGGAAGGGTGGCCCCTGGAGAATAGCCCTGTGCTGGTCTTTTCCCACTGTGTCTAACAACACCACATGCGTTTTGGCTAGCAATATAAACCTTGGTAAGTTTTTTGCCAAACCCTGTTGTTATTATGGGCTGGGGGATGGTCTCTGTCAGCTAGGCTATATCCCCTCGGCTTCACCCCCCCACACACACACATTAAGAGATGACCTTTTGGACTGAATCCCCCCATGGTAGAGAGACAGTGGTTTGACTGCAGCTGGATTTAGTGTGGCCGGTTTGACTGCAGCTGGATTTAGTGTGGCCGGTTTGACTGCAGCTGGATTTAGTGTGGCTGGTTTGACTGCAGCTGGATTTAGTGTGGCCGGTTTGACTGCAGCTGGATTTAGTGTGGCCGGTTTGACTGCAGCTGGATTTAGTATGGCCGGTTTGACTGCAGCTGGATTTAGTGTGGCTGGTTTGACTGCAGCTGGATTTAGTGTGGCTGGATTTAGTGTGGCTGGTTGACTGCAGCTGGATTTAGTGTGG